>NC_135540.1:103831983-104456983 GCF_045843805.1 Urocitellus parryii
ATTTTATTGCATATAATCTTTATGTATCAACATGGAAGGTGATGCATTTAAACTCCAAGTTTCTCTGCTATCTGTCTTTTTTCAGGGTCATTGTCTGGTAACTGCACAGATTAACTATGAGAAAATATCTGTACCTTCCTGGGTGATGAAGACAGTTTCTTCCACTCTAAAAAAATTTCACAGTGGTCTTCCATCGAGGCAAACTATTGGTGTAACTGGGAAAAGCTTAGAAAGTAAGAACATTTCTATGTAATCCTATTGCACAAACGTTAGAATTTATTTCTGAGTTGAAATCATCTCATTCTGGGCCTGTATCTACCACATTATACTTAATTGTGTGAAGTAATGTTCAATATAAAAAACAAGAAAAATTAAAATATATTATTCATAAAAAGCAGGAGAAATTAAGGTAAGCCTTTTATTTTTATACATCTATGCCTCCATTTTAAGAAGAGGTTAGCATTCTGTCTCATAAATGGATCATAAGGTGAATAGGTTTAAAATAAAATCTGTAACAACAAAATATCCACTTTTTTTTTAAAACAGGATCCACAGTTTCTCCAAAGATTCCATTCTCAGCTGCTAGAAAAACACCAGTCAACACAAAAAAAACCCAGCACCAGGTAAGATAAACAGATTGAAATTAATGTTTCATTAAAGTCTGAATCTTAGGTTCTTCTCTCTTTAAAATATTGAAGATCATTGTCCTAGGAGATAAAGAATAACAAGATAGAAATACCGTTTTTGTCTCATCTCACCTAGTAAGCATTCACAATTCCCATTTGTTTCTTTTATGGCTTTTAAGTCTCAGATGGTCTTAGAAGATTGCAAATGGATGATTACTTTTTCAGGCAGTTTCTAGTGTGAGAAATGCTGGTATCAAGTAGTCTAGCAAGCTAGACAAGATACATGAAAAGACTTTGTCCGTTCTTGGTTTTGCTTAATAATGCTCTTGATTATACTTAATTTATATTCACAGTAATTTATTAAATAGCTATTTTGAGCTGAGTAAAACCCAGTCTTGTAAAGGCAGAGAGCTTTTAATCTCTATTAGATAAGTGAATCATGATCTGTAAACACCTCTATAGACTATAAATTATTTCTGGGTAAAATGGGATTCATCATTATACATATATATATAATCTATGAAACGACCTGGCCTGTTTCTTGCAAGGTATCATAATTTTTGTCTCAAGACTCCCTTCTCTGTGTCTTTGGCTGCTTCCATATTTGTATGTTATTAGAAACAAATTATGAAAAGGAATGTACACTAACAAGAGAGTTGTATTTGGTAAGTACATTGATACAGTTTAGTGCCATTCCTTAATGTCCCACAAAAACACATGCTCTTAGAGACAAGGGCCTAAGAATACACCCTTCACTAGTGGGTGTTGTTAGCTATTCTTAAGGTTGATGGTGCCCTGCTTAGGCCACCTATCCTCTGAACAGCATTAGTTACTTCTTTATAATTCTTTGGTTGCTCAAATATGTATTGGGACCCTTCTCTGAGGTGCTGTTGCCCACTGCTTATGGCTTGGGTCCAAGGCATTTCCCTGCCTCTTCAAAGTTACAGTTTTTTTTTTAATTGTTGGTTGTTCAAAACATTACATAGTTCTTGATATATCATATTTCACATTTTGATTCAAGCGGGTTATGAACTCCCATTTTACCCCGTATACAGCTTGCAGAATCACATCAGTTACACTTCCATTGATTTACATATTGATATACTCATGTCTGTTGTATTCTGCTGCCTTTCCTATCCTCTACTATCCCCCCTCTCAAAGTTACAGTTTGGATAATCACTCCTGGGTATGTTCTGTGTTACTAGAGATTTTCCTTCAGACTTGAACTAACAGTAAAATAAGGTAACTTAGGTGTAATTGGATTTGGGATGTCTTACATGATTGAACGAATTAAAATTACAAGCACTTAAAATTTGAATTACTTTAATAAGGACAAAATAGTCACTCCCTAAATTAATTAATATATCATTTATTAACTGTCATTAAACTCGTGTTAATTAAATAAGATTGTAAAATTAAATTAAAAAGTCGGATGATTTCCAAAAGCAGATGAGACTGCGATTTTAAAACTCTTTTAAAATTAGTTTAAAAGACAAGCACAACATTGGGTAATTCACCTGGGACTTGAAAAAATAAGGTGATGAAAGACTATACAGGATATTGGAGCATGATGGGGGCAGGAAATTGCAAGGATTATTTTCCAGAGAATGACTATATTATATTTTACCATTTCGATGGTTATTAACTTTTTCTTGGTTGAAAATTTGACACACTCAGTCAACTGTTGTTTATATGTCTACTGCCATTTATTGTGCTGGAAGCTGAGAATTTATCTGAACAAATTTAGACACCTTTGAAAATTTAATGAAGACTAGGGACTCCTAAAAACTACCAAAACCTATATATCCATACCATTTTTTTTTACACTAACTCTCAGGAGGTATATAAATCCCTGCAATTAATTAAAGATCCCTAGGTCTATGGGCCTAATTTAAAGACACCGACTCCATTGAAGCTATTCAGGTAAGGAATAATCTGTGTATCTTAGGGCTAGTCACTTAACCTCCTTGGTTTCAGTTTCTTTGTTAAATGAGGGTGTAGATGAAAGCCTTCTGTTTTGAAGAATCTAGGAGCCACAGATAATATAATTCCCAAGGGTTCCACCCCTAGTGACCTATATACTCAAGTCATGCCCTACCTGTCTATGGTACCACCCATTAACTTATTCTAATTATTTTTCCACTGAATGGATTAATCCACTGATCAGGTTATAGCTCTCATAATCTGATCATTTTACCTCTGAACTTTCCTGCATTATCTCACATGTGAGCCTTTAGGGGATACTTCATATCCAAGCCATAGCAATATTTAATATCATTCATACCTGTTCATATTTTATATTAAAATATGAACCATGTAAATATATTAATTCTTCAGAAATTAAGAATAAAATTATATATGTTTTATTAGCATTTTATTATAGTTAGTTTGGTAATGTAGAGGCTACAATCCCTAGACATGAAAGATTGAGTTTTAACATATTTAATTCTGGTAATTTTATCATTAAGAAACATATTTTTGGATTCCTTTTCTATAGTCCATTTGATTACCCATACTGGACAATTCCTTCTCTTTTGGGTATAATTCTTATTTTTTTCTAGGACTATTTGATTTACTTACAGTTATCTGAACTTATCTGATGTAAGTTCTAGTCAAAGCCCAAAGCCTGACAACTGGAGAACAATGTTTAAGTTCCTGTCTGAATGCAGACAAAGATTGATGTTCCTGCTCAAATGTCAGGGAGAGGGAAGGGGAGAGAGAGAGAGAGAAAGGGAGAGGGGGAATTTTCCCTCCTTGCATCCATGATGTCCACCCACATTGAGAAGGACACACAGCTTATCCAGTTCACAAACTGAATTGCTAATCAGTCAGAAGCACCCTCACGGAAACTTCCAGAGATAACACTTAACTAAATATCTGGGCACTCTATGACAGTCAAGTTGACATATAAAATTCCTTCATACCTATTTACCAAAATCTCAAAATCAGTAAAAATTACCCTCATCCTTCATTTTGACCAAATTTTGGAAATTTTATTGGTGTTTTATAAACTGTAGTTTGCAACCAATTGGTTGTTTGTGTAACCATTGTTTAAAGTTAACTAAAAAGTAGAATAAAATAGAAACAGGTTTCTTCGAACATAATAATAATGGTAATATTTTCTACAATGTTTAAAGTATGTGTGAGCTGATTCTATGGTGCATACCTGTAGTCTCAGCTACATGGAAGACTGAGGCAGGAGTATTGCTTGAACCTATGAGTTCAAGTCCAGGCTGGGCAACATGGCAAGACCTGGTCTCAAAAAAAAAAAAGTAAGTGTGTGTGGGTGTGTGTGTGTGTGTGTGCTGAATCACATACAATATATTTGTAATTATGGATCATAGTTTTTTTAAAAAAAAAGATCAAAAGCTACTGCATTCTATTAACTTTTGATTATTATTGGAACTTGTATATTTTATAGATAGTTTATTTTAGCTAACCAAATGATGAGTAAGTTTTATTACTTATATTAGTAATTACTAATACCTATTACTCATTATTTATAATTAATAGCAATTATTATTTTCATTGATACTCAAGTTGTGACAGTGGCCAATGGGAAATGTTTGAAATTGACTGTTAAAAGAATCATCAGTGTTGTGTGTATCAGAAGTTTTTCTCTTTTATTGCTGAACAAAATTAATTGTATCAATATCTCAAAATTTGTTTCTCCATTTTCCTTTTGAAGGACATTTGTATCATTTCCCTTTTGAAGAAATTATTAATAAGGGTGCTGCTAACATTTATGTATACATCTTTTTGTGGACATAGCATTTATTTCTCTTGGGTATGTCCATAAGAATTAGGAATGCATTTCTTGGGTCCTAGAGCTGTCAGGTGTTTAACAAAGAAACTGCCAGGCAGTTTTTCGATGTGGTTGAACAGTTTTTTTTTTTTTAAGTGAGTTTTAAAAAAATAAGTGACAGCGGAATGCATTACAATTCTTATTACACATACACAGCACAATTTTTCAAATCTCTGGTTTTATACAAAGTATATTCACACCAATTCGTGTCTTCATACATGTACTTTGGATAATGATGTCCATCACATTCCACCATCCTTGCTAAGCCCATGCTCCTCCCTTTCCCTCCCATCCCTCTTGCTAAATTACTGAGGCTGGCTTTGAACTTGCAATCCTCCCGCCTCAGCCTTATGAGCCTCTGGGATTACAGGTGTGCGCCACTGCGCCTGGTACTGTTTGTAGTTTTGCTGTAAGTTTGCATGCTACACTCAGGAATTCTGAACATTTTCTTTTTTTAGGCTTCACATTTTTTAAAAAATGGTGCATTCATATTTGCATATCTTGCAATATTAAACATGTCTGATAAAAAGGAAATTCCACTTTGGATGACAATGAGATCAAATTTTCTACTTTCAGTTTTACATGTCTCATAATTGAAAGACTTCTCCATAGATGATCTTCTTCTCCTTCTCCTTCTCCCTCTCCCCTTCTTTCTCACTCTCTTTCTCTCTCCCTTTTGCCACTTCAGACTGAACCCAGAGGAGCTTTACTACTGAGCTCCATACCCATCCCTTTTTGTTTTTTATTTTGAGACAGAGTCTTGCTAAGTTGCTTTAGGGCCTCACTAAATTGCTGAGACTGATCTTAAATGTCAATCCTCCTGTCTCAGCTTTCCAAGCTGCTGGAATTATAGCCATGAGCCACTATACCTGGCTCTACAGATGAGCTTCTGATCTGTATGTTTTGAAGCTGTTTGTCTCCACATTCATGATACAATACAGCCAGCTGAGTTCCAGCATGGTCACTTGGACTATTCATGAGAGAAATTTTATCTTGGTGGGGGCCAGCAGTAACCTCATTATGTAGAAAAGTGATGGACAACTGCACCAGTATGTCCTATTGAATCCAAGCTAGATGTGGGTCCAACTCAGCTTCCCCTAAGTTGGTTCTCAAAATATCTCTGACTACTCCAGCACCATCCAACAAGATGAAAAATGTGGTGGAGGGAAAGTGGTAAAAAGAGAAAGCTAAGTTAAACAATTATGGTTAATATGCTTTACGTTAGCAAATTTTACAAAAATATAAGCCCAAGTGAATGTGCTCCTAGAGCTCCTCTTAGGTCTTGTAAGGGGATTGTGCCAGTGAGGGGTTCTAGATCTTAAGATTCATTATTTCATGGTAATTACTTAAGATTAGAAATGTAAATAGAAACATGGTATGTCCATTGTTCAATGACTACTCCCTGGGAGAGATATTAAGTAATACTGAAACTTTGGAGTATTAGGTGCTGATGTGTATACACATTCTCTATATATCATAGAAAACATGTAATTCTTTAGGACCAGGCACATATTATGTAGACAAAAATGTTTTAAAAATGTATATATGAGTAACTATTTTAAATAAGAGAAGATTGAGACTTTTATGAAGGTCTGACATAGAATTAACTTCTCCCTAACAATCATTAAACCTCACCATTAAAAATGTTGACTGCCAGGGACTTGGAGATATAGCTCAGAAATCTTAATATTTCAGTCATAATACGGGTTGTATCTTTTTATTTCATTTAATGACTCACATTCACTCAGGTGAACAGTATTTCAATTAAAGTTTTGTGGTACAAACATTAAATAATTCTACTACATTTTACATTGAGTATTTTTAGAAAAAAGTTATAAGAAATTATTTTAGCAAAAAATAGCAAAAATTTTCAGATAATTATTTGCTCTGATCTGGAAAATATTTTTGGTACCCACATTTACATATTTTGACAGTCACGTGAATTTAATATAAAGAAAGCATAGTCTTGGGGAAAAAAGATAAAATAGTTGTTTTGGAGGAAATTATTTACTTCATGACATAATTCAAATGCATAAAATGAAAATTATTTTCAGAAAAATTATAATAATTTTATAAGGATATTACAACATGATTATCACTATAAATGGTTGGAGACTATGCTTAGTAATGTTATCAAGTGTATCCAATATTCTAAGTTTGATCATGTTCATTGTGATGGAATAGGTCAAGACAAAAATTTGGGATTCTGAGGAATGATCTCTTGGATAGTCAAATTGGGTTAGCTGGCATTTTTAAGTTGATAAAAATTATGCATCTGATTTGCACATTTTAAATGTATGATAATGTTTACATGTGACTCATCTTATTTTGTTTAATTAAATAAAGTTATTTATGCAAAGCACTAAGAACATTGCCTGGCACAAAGAAAACCATTAGTGTATTAGTGCAACCTCCTACCTCCTAATTAAATTTAACAAAGATATTAGATACATACTATTGTTCTCAAAGTTATGCTAAACTTTTTAATTAAGAAAACATATCTTTTTGTTTAACTTTTAAAGATATAAGTTGAGCTTATGATTTAAAAAAAAGCCTGGAGAGTAACATTCAATCTAACAAATATGCATTCAAGTTTTAAGCTATGATCAGCAGAAATAAAAATAATCTTAAAATATTATAATTTTGTCTCTTGCTTTGGGGAATCTACAGCTTTGCTGCTGTGATTTGAGAATAAAACTATATGTAAATAAGTACTTTGTTGCTTTATATAAGTGATTAGTAGGTGGCCACTTACAGTAGGACAGTAAAGTGACCTGCAGTGGTCAGCTATGACGGGAACTGAAATCTTAATGAACGCAAAGGATTTGGATAGGAAGTAAAGAAAGAGAGGTCTTCCTGAGAGAGTAATATTTACTCATTCATAAGGAGAGAAAGTTTAAATTAAAGTTTAACTCTACCTTTTTAGAAACTTGTCTCATAATGATATAGATTGGACAGGTAAGTCATCTCCCAGGGTTAGAAAACTGAATGGTAACTATTTTAATCAGCTTTTTCGTTGCTGCAACTAGAAGACCCTATCAGAACAATTGTAGAGGAGGAAACGTTTATCTTGGGGCTCACAGTTTCAGAGGTTTCAGTCCATAGGCAGCTGGCTCCATTCCTCTGGGCTCAAGGTGAGGCAGGACATCAATGGTAGAGGAGTGTGGTGGAGGGAAGCAGTTCACATGATCATCAGTAAGCAGAGACACTCCACTCTCCAGAAACAAAATACATACCCCAAAAGGTACACATCCAGGGACCCACCTCCTCCAGCCACACCCTACCCACCTTCAGTTACCACTCAGGGATTAATTCGCTGATTGGGTTAAGACTCTCATAACCCAATCATTTCTCCTCTAAACCTTTATTGTCTCACAATGAACTTTTGGGGGACATCTCACATCCAAACCACAACAGAAACCCAAGATTGAATGCCAAATGTCAGGAGGGACTTGGGTTAGAAACAAGCTGGATGAGATAGTTGAGGATCTACACCAGTCCGTATAGGATGAATGAATCTTATGTTCAAGAACCTTTACCTTGGAAGTCTATTTTCCCTTTCACATTTTCTAAATCTCTCTTTAAAAAAAACTCTTTGCTCATCTCAGACATTCTAGAAAGAAAAAAAGGACAAGAATATTTCTTTATCTATGTGTGGACCGCCATACTTTGGGGACTTGAATGGGAGTGATAGAAATCAAGAACCTGGAGGGAGCCACAGTCAGAAGGCAGAATGAGAGATGGGCAGCACCTCTCTCATTCCTTCCAGAGCTTGGGGGTGGGGTTCCCATGTTTTCTTTGAGTGAGTGACTATCTATTCCCTTTCTTGTTCCCCACTGAGCAGAGTGGTAAGAGTAAGAACAAAGAGGTCTTGAGTGAGACATAGAAGAAGGTCCAAGTTCTGACCCTAATGCTTATGCAACCTTGGAATAATCCCAGAAGCCCAGCTCCACTTGACAGCTGCCTCAGCTGGTATCATCCCCTCCCTGCTCAGGATGCTCAGGCCAGCCTCCTTCCCGCCTCCTGACTGACAGCTGTACTTGCTGTTGGCTCTGCTCAGATGCTCCTCCCCCCACAGTGCTTGGCACTGGCAGACCCTTTCTCATTGTTCCCATCTCAGGTTCCTATGCTATTTCTTCCACGGGGACTTTCCATTCACATGACCTCTTCTTACCTAGTCTCTCCCAAGTGTCTTGGTTCACTCTTTAGTGCTTGTCCTGCTTTCTGAAATCACCTTCTATATCTGTTTGCTTTCTTGCTTGTTGTCTGGCTCCCTCCCTCTAGGTTTTTGGCTCCAGAGGACGAGGTGCCTCATTTGCTGCTATTCTTCACACTAGCATCTGGCACCTGGTAGGCACTCAATAAATATTTGTTGAATTAACTGAATGTGACATGAAAGAGAAATTCAGTTATATAGAGTGCATGAATGCACAGGTCTGCACATGTCGGTCTATGCCTTGATTTATTTCACAAAGGGTTTGTGATAGCCTACAAGAAGCACCTGGTCTTCAGTGTAGGAATCTTTTGTTTTCTCATTTTATTAATGCTTATGTCATTTTCATAGTGATTTACTTTTTCAATTGCAGTCAAGGGTATAGATTTCACTTTCTGGTCCCCAAAGACTACCCAAAATGACCACTTGTTTTCTTCCTGTCTGATATATATATATATATATATATATATAATATTATATATAAAATATTACTATAAGTGCTAGTTATTTATCAAATCAGGCACTGTTTCAATTTATTTCTTGTACTGGTAGATAATATAAAAATCTAAGAGTAAATAAAAACAAACTATGTACTTTACCAGCAAAAAAAAAAAATCAATGAGTTTTCTTCAACTTTGAGAGTCAACATTTCCATGATGTGAAATTTTAGTAAATTTACATCCCTATCATTATTCATAACCAGTGGAGATAGGCATAAAGAAGTCAGATTTTTAAAATTTAAATGAAATAATTATAAGGAAGATTGCCAGCTTTCCAATTGCCTGCTATCATCCTGCAAGAACTCCTTTTGCCATTCAAAATTAAAAAATGTGTATCTAATTGGTTTGTTTTTTCCTGGTGCATTGGAAGAATAGCAATCCATCATTACTGTGGAGTCTAGGGAAACCCCACTAGTGTGGTTTTCAGTAAGTTGCTTATATTTTTATTTATTCTGTTTCCTTGTCTGTGAATTTAGAGACTTAGATCCTCAATCAGGCATCAACTTCTAGCTCTGAAATTCCAGGATCCCTTGACATTTCTGCCTTCTTTTCTCAGTCTCCTTTAGTTATGTTTCAGAGAATTCCAATAGCTAATTAAAATAACCCTTTTTGAGTTTAGGACAATCAGAGAGCAAGTTTCCCACAGAAGAGACGACGGGCAATACTCTTGCTTACTGGGAACCTGCCAGTGCATGTTACAGTCACAACCATCTCAGATACAAGTCTGACCTGTGGATCACGGTCCGCTTGTTGGAGATCTTGTTCCAAAGATAAACACAGCATGATATGAGTCTTACCTGTTGAAGTTAAAGAGTCTTTCAACTAGAACAGACCATTTTCAACCCTATCTCAACATTCAAGCAGCATGTACAAGAGGTTGTTTTTATTATCTGAGATGCAGTTTATCTCAAAGAATAGTTTATGAAACTCAAACATTGGAATCCCTCCCCATGTATGGCTCAAATGCAGATTCCTTGGCTTCACTACCCACTGAATCAGAATCTGGTGGGAGGAGATGGTGCCTGGGATCTACAACTTTCACACATTCCCCAGATGATTCTTATTCTTACCCAGGTTTGGAAAATACCATCCTAACGAATTGGAAGTAATTTCTCTCTAGTGTGTGTGTGTGTGTGTGTGTATACACATACAGGTTGTAGCAGGTGTCAAAAGTTCTTTCCTTTTTTAAGGCTGAAGAATATTCCACTGTGTGTGTAGACATTTTGCTTATTCCTTTATCCATCAGTAGAACCTTGCATCGTTTCCAGCTTTGGGCTGTTGTGATAATGCTGCTATGGATGTACAAATATCTGCTCATGTTTTGAATTTCACTTCTTTTGGATATATGTCCCAAAGTGGAATTGCTATATCATACAATTATTCTTGTTTTTAATTTTTGAGGTACTGTCCTAGTGTTTTTCATTCTGGCTGAACTTTACACCCCTACCAACAGTGCACAGATGTTCCAGTTTCTCCATATTCTCATCAACCTGTTATTTTTAAAGATCATTAATGTTTTGATTTGTTTGTTTCAGGGATCTTCACCAGCAACATGTTTTGTTGAGATAAGAATTCTGGAACGAGGTGGAATTTTTGTGAGTTTCCTTTAGTTTATTACTATGATTTAATTCTGATTGAAGAAAAATATTCTACTCCATAGATCTCTTTATTTAAATAAATGCATAGAGTACAATAGAATTTATGGTTTTCAATTACACATGGGCTATAATATAGCAACTCCTGACTTATATCATGCTACGAATAAAAGCAAACACGTAATGGTGTAGATAGTAATCTGCAGTTTACTATGCGTCACATTTTGCCTCTCTTGATCTCCATAGCTTCTCCACGTAGTTTCTCCACGCTACGGCCAGTTATTGTTTTTAAGAATTTGACATTTGATGTTTCTGCCTTCTTTTCTCTGTCTCCTTTAGTTACGTTTCAGAGAATGCCTGAACTCAAACGCAAATCTGATTATTTCACTTATGAGGTTTAAATGATTTCCCAATGCCCCCAAATAAAGTTTAACCTCCTCTGCATGGCACACCATCCCCTCCAGCCTGCCTCCACTTGTGACTTTCCTCTACCTCATGTTTCAACCAAATCAAGCTACATGTCGCTGACCACAACACCAATACGTTTTTTACTCTGGCTAGAACACCCTTTCCAACATCACCCAGAGTGACGTTACTAAGACTCAGCTCAAGCATCATCTTTTTCATGATACCTGTCCCACCTCTTTCCTACGGTGTGAGGGAGATGTCTTTTCACTCTATCTCCCACCAAGTGGAAATGACCTCTCCTTTCTGCTCACTGAGACCAAGACAGTTTTTCTTTAGAGTACCCACCATGTTTTACTGCATTGTTTTATGTGCCTGTCTGTCTCTCTTTCTAGACTATGGGCTCCTTAAGGGCAGAGTCTGAATCGAGTTTAACTGATATGTCCCAAGGGATTGGCACTTACTAGATACTCAATGAATGCATTTAGAAGTGATAATGAAAGATGGATGAGTAAATACATGTGGGGTGGGGGCAGGTAAGTGATGACTGAATTGGATAGGATAGGTATTAATATTCCTACAAGACTAAAAGTGATTATATGAGCTTCCCAAGGTCATGCCACAGTAATTTGGGGCTGAAGCTCAAACCCAGATCTCCTAATGGAAGCTTTTCCCTCTCTACAATATTTCCCTATAAATTTCAAAGGCTTGAGTTGGGAGCATAGCTCAATGGTAGAGCACTGTCTAGTGTGTGTGAGGCCCTGGGTTCAATCTCCAGCACTGCAAATAATAATAACACTAATAACAATAAAAATAATAAATTTTAAATGTCAACAATTAAAACACTGCATAAGAGGACAGTAATATGATTTCTTAAATTATTGAGTCTTTTAAAATAGATAGATATAATCTAATCTGATTCTTTCAACACACTTAATTGGATTTCTGTTTCCTTATGCTCCCACTTTGTCTCATTTATGAAAGATTTTATTAAGATTCAGTCAGGACTCCCTGTGGTTTTGTTAATAAAATATTGATATTAATATCATCCATATTCAAGCTGTCACAAGAATTTGCAAATTCTCCCTTCACAGTGTATTTTGTAATGCTTTCTCTCCTCCATTCTCCCTATTACCATCCCAGTGGTGGTGAAAGTAGCAGGACATTGGATCCAGAGACACTGGCCTGCATAGCCTTCTTGCAATGGTCATTCCCTAGTTATGTGACCATATCCAAGTCATCTCACCTGTATAAACTTCAATGACCTCATCTACAAAATAAGAATAATTATATCCACTTCACAGCAATTCTGTGAGTATTGAGGCAACATGTCCCCCAGTGATTTGCACATATTCAGCATGCAAAATATGTTAATTTCTTCATTATGTGACTTTGATTGATTAAAATTAGCTCTTTGCAACTAGACATTAGCTCTTTGCAATTTTTGTTTTGTTTTGTTTTGTTTTTCTTTTGGTACCAGAGATTGAATTCAGGGGCACTCAAACACTGAGTCACATCCTCAGCCCTATTTTGTAGTTTATTTAGGGACAGAGTGTCACTGAGTTGCTTTAGTGCCTTGCAGTTGCTGAAGCTGACTCTGAACTCGAAATTCTCCTGTCTCAGCCTCCCAAGCCCCTGGGATTACAGGTGTGCGTCACCGTCCTGGACTTGAAGATCAAGTCTTGTCTTCCAAAGCAGACTGGGTTTTCTTGAAGGCAAGATCACATTTTATTCATCTTTCCCATAGTCTCACACATTCTCCATAAATATTTCTTGATTGCTAGCTATTCTTCTCAGACATGTATATTTATAAAATACTTTTCAGTAACTTATATGGGTTATCATTAACTAGAAGCCTCAAATGAAGCAAGACCTTTTTCTAGCTCTTCAAGTGGTTGCCACAGACATGAGATGACTGATTATGGCCTTTGCATGTTGTCACCAGGCTATGTCTCTATGGAAGAGGCGCAGACAGAGGATAAGAATAAAGCTTATTTGGTTTCACATTATCTGGCTTTTAGACTGACTCCATTCTTGATGAGCTCTGGAGGAATGAGACTTAAGATTAGATTATAGTCCTCTCGCAGCCTGCTATTAGAGTCTAATATATACTGCACTTACTTTTCAGTTTGCATACATTTGATTGAAACCACGATTTTAAAGTGTGTATTTACATGTACTCTCATGCTCTAGACAACTATCAGTTGTAGGGGGAGGCTGTCTGTGCTGCTTTATACAAAAGGAGGAATCTCCCCGTTCAAGTAACCAATAAAGGAAAAACTACAGTAAGGGTTTTATGTATGTTTTCTTAGTTGATCCTTATAATGAGTCCATAAATTAATGATTATCTCCATTTTTTAAAATTTAAAAACAATGAAAACAAAATTTGGTCTCTATAAAGTTAAGGATTAGTCCAGTATCTTACCTTACAGAACCAGGAATTGATTCCCAAATTCCTGCTCTTATAACAATATTAATATTTTGCAACCAAAAGTCAAAAGATAAGAAGATGGAAACAAATAAGATAAAATGATGCTCATGAATTAAAATAATAACAAATTCCATCATAGGCACAGGTAATATAATGCTTCACAAAAAGTTCATATTTAGTTGTGGAAGATGGCAGAGGATAGATTCCCTGACCTTTCCATAGCCCAGAAAGGAAACAGAGAAAGAACAGATGATGAGAGAGGTGGCTGATAGAGTAAATAATCTAAGACTCAGTATTGGACAGTTTGAGACTTGGAGGGACTTGAAGTTTGGTTACTGGAGCAGAAAATAAGGAAAGAAATCCTTAACCTTGAACCCAGATCAGGATAGTATTGGGAGGGAGGAGTAACAGAGAGAGAGAGAAATAGGGAGAGCAAAAGCCCATAAGCTTACTTCCTTAATAACAGCTGGAAAGAAAAACAGACCAAGTTGAAATGCAACAAGAACAGCAAAGACAGTGAAAGAGATCAGGCAGTTAAACTCAAATTGTGGACTGAAAGCTGAACAGAACATGGTGGCCATTTTGTAGACTCCATACCTAGCCAGCCTCCCTAGAAGAAATAAAATCCATGCAGCTTCTCTCCATCTTCACATAGCAACAAATAAAACAGGGGGCATGCCTCTGAAATGGGATGTCTCAATAATCCATCTAGAAGGATTTGTAGAGGGATTGCTGCTTGCTGAAAGTTACTCAAACCCCCTTGCCTTCACCACAGATATGGATTATTGTGGGTGGAGCAAACCCAAGAGCTAATCACTCCTGGGAAGCACTGTCCCTAACCTAGTGCTCCATAAAAATTCTGTGGGAGATCAGGCAAAGATGGGAGTAAACGCCCAGGATTCACTACTGTGGTCAGTAAGAGCTCAGGCAGACCCTACCTGACTCTCTTTTCCAGCCACAGGGAGGATGGTAGCCCCGTGATCTATATCCGCCTGGGCTGAGGCTTCTGTGCCTCAGATGGCCCTCAGAGAGCTCACAATCTCAAACCCCACAATTGCAGACAGCCACTGGGCTCTATACCACTTTAAAGAAAACCCTGTGGAGGGGAATGAGTGCACAACACCCCGCAGCAGTCAGAGTGAAAGTCCTGAGCTCTGCATCCTGTACTCTTGCACCCAGTAGAAAGAGACAACAGACTCAACACAGCACCCTCCAATACAGCATGTACACTTGGTGCCTAAGCTGATGATCAGGAATCAGTTGGTGAGAAATTCGTAGCACCAAAGAAGTAGCTCCTATTCCCCAGCACCTCTAGGAGGATCCAAAGCTGCATAGTAATGGGCATCTTCTAAAGGTCCCCAATTAAAGAAGACTCAGTAAGTTTTCTCCACGTTGGCCTGGATTATCAAAAATAGCCCTCATGTCAATTTTGATCATAAGTATATTACTCTTCATTTTGATTTGGTAGTTGTTCCCTAGTATTAAATATTGTGCCCTCAGTCCATCTGTTTGTATTTCTTCCAATGTTTTAAAGCATTAATTGGAATCATCCCCTTTTTGTTTTTCTATATCAGGTTGACACTTGCTTCTCTTAGTCCCTTTTTCCCTTTCTTACATTACCTGCTGCTGCCTCAAATTCACCTCTCCCATCCATCTTTTCCTTCTTTTTTCTTGGCTTGTATTATTCTTTCCTGTCTTCTCTTTATTTATTTTTCTTTTGCTCATTTTTACTCTCCTCTCCTTTTCTGCCCCTATATAGTGTAATAGTAATATTACTAATTTCTCAACCTATTCCAGGACATTACTATAATTTTATACCTGGATTAGAGGAACTGTGGAGAATGTTATCAACAAGTTTTTGTTTTTCCTAAGGTTGATCAATACATGGCTTTGCTCTGAAGTGTCTGTAGTAAATAGGTTTTAATGTCTTCTCTTAAAGTGGTGCTGATACTGAGAAAAGCAGAAGACACGTGTTGAGTGAAAGTATCAATACCTGGATGTTTGCCCAGCCTGGAGTGCTTAAGAGAAAGAAGCTCACTAAATGGTCCTTTGCATAAAAGTAGAAGTGACAATCATCCCAATAGATGGGTAGACATATAAGCAGTATGAAAAAGCAAAGGAATAAACCACCCCAAACAACCCACAACATTGACACCACAGTGGAGGAAATGTCAGAGTAAGAATTTAAAAAGTTCACAGTTAAAACATTCAGTAATCTAAAAGAAGATGTAAGGAATAAACTTAGTAAACATAGGAAAAGGAAGACTATTTCAATGAAGAGATAGAGATTCTGAAAAAGAATCAAACAGAAATCCTGGAAGTGAAAGAATAAATAAAATTTAAAATTCAATGGAAAGCATCAACAATAGATTAGATCACTTTAAGGTAGATTTTTCAGGCCTTGGAGACAAAGTATATAATCTTAAAAATAAAAGTTGACAATATAGAAAAGAGGTTTAGAGACCATCATTAGAATATTCAAGAAATCTGGGATAACATAAAGAGACCAAATCTAAAAATCATTGGAATGAGTGAAGAACTCCAAAATACAAACTAAAGTAATGCAGAAACTTATCAATGAAATAATATCTTAAAAATTTTCAAATTCTGGGAATAAGATGGAAATCCAAATATAAGACACATATAGAAAACCAAATAGGTAAGATCCAAAGAGATCCTCTCCAAGACACATCATAATTAAAATGTCTAATATAAAGAATAAGGACAGGATTTTAAAAACTGCAAGAAAACAATGGTAAGTTACATTTAGAGGTAAACAAATTCAGATTTCAACTGATTTCTCAACCCAAACCCTGAAAACAGGGAAGGTTTAGAATAATATATACCAACTCCTGAAAGAAAACAGGTGCCAACCAAGATTGCTTTATCCAAGCAAAATTATCCTTCAGAACTGAAAGTGAAATAAAAACCTTCGATGATGAGCAGAAACTAAAAGAATTCATAATTACTAAGTCTACACTACAAGCCATATTCAATGAAATATTTCATACAGAAGAAATGAAAAATAATAATGAAAACCAGCACAGAGATACAGCACACTAGAAGAACAGTTAACTAAAGGAGAATCAAGTTTGAATTAAGCATTAGAAATAAGTAAAAATGGTAGAAAATAAAAATCGACTCTATAATAACATTGAATGTAAATAATGGTCTATAGTCTCTAATCAAAAGATATAGATTAGTAGATTGGATTAAAAATAAAACCTACCTATTTGTTAGTTATAAGAAACTCACCTTATAGGAAAAGACATCCACACGCTGCAGGTGAAAGGATGGAAAAAGATATATCATGCACCATTTACATGAGAGTAGCTACACCTGCTTTCTTTCAGTTAATGGAAACTGAAAGCAAGCAGGTGTAGCTTCTCTCATATCAGATCAAGTAGACTTCAAATCAGAAGAGACAAAGAAGGTCACTTCATACTGGTGAAGAGAATCATCTAATAAAAATATATTGTAAATATTTGCCTCACACAACAGTGCAACTATGTACATAAATCAAACCCTACTTATTATAAAGAACTAAACAGACCACAATAGATAATACTGGGTGATTTCCATGCACCTCTCTCACCATTAAGTAGGTCATCTATACATAAATTAAGAAGCTTCAGAAAAAATACCACTAATCAAATGGACCTAATAGACATCTATTGAATATTTCATTCATTCAACAACACTTTCTTTTCAGCAGCACCTGGAACTTTCTACAAAATAGATTATGTTTTAGGGCATTAATCAAACCTTAGCAAATACAAAATATAGAGATAATTGCTTGCATCCTATTAGCTCATAATGGAATGAAATTAGAAATCAATGATAAGATAAAAAATAATTTTAACAACTCAAGATTAAATATTACACTTTGAATGAGAAATGGGTCACAGAAGAAATCAAGAGAGAAATTTAAAAAATCTTAGAAGCAAATGAGAATAGAGATAAAATATATCAAAACCTCCGAGAAAGTATGAAGGCAGTTCTAAGAGAAAGGTTTATAGCATTGAGTTTCTATATTAAATAGATAGAAAGATACCAAATAAATAGTCTAATGTAAACCTCAAGACCCTACAAAAAGAAGAAAAAATTCCAAAATTAATAGAACAATGGAAATAATTAAGATCTTGATAATTATCATTGACAATAATAATAATAATAAAAAGGATCAATGAAACAGTTAGTTCATTTAAAAGATTAACAAGATTGATAAACCATTAGCCAAACTAACCAAAAGAAAGAAAGAAAAGACCCAAATCAACAAAATTAGAGATGAAATAGGAAATGTCACCATAGATACTTCTGAAATACAGTGGATCATTAGAAACTATTTTGAAAAATTTTATTCCAATAAGCTATAATGTGTTGAAGATACTGAAAAATTTCTAGATACATATGACTTACCCAATTGAACCAGCATGGTACAGAAAACTTAAATATACTAATATTAAGCAATGAAATTGAATGAGTAATTAAAAGTCTTCTAACAAAGAGAAGCCCAGGACCAGATGAATTTTCAGAGAAGCCTCTATTAGACCTTTAAAAAAAGAACTAATGTCAATCCTCCTCAGATGATTCCATGAAACAGAAAAGGAAGGAACACTGCCAAATTTATTTTATGAAGCCATTCCTATGATACCAAACTAAAGACACATCAAGGAAAGAAAACTTCAAGCTAACATCCCTGATGAACATAGATACAAATTCCTTAATAGAACATCTAAAAACCACATTAAAAAACACAGTAAGGGAGCTGGGGGTTGTGGCTCAGTGATAGAGCACTTGTCTGGCACATGTGAGAAACTGGGTTCCATCCTCAGCACCATATAAAAATAAATAAACAAAATAAAGGTATTGTGTCCATCTACAACCAAAACAAAACAAAACACCACATTAAGAAGATAGTACACCATGATCCAGTGGGGTGGGGTTTTATACACAAATCTATAAATGTAATTCAAGTCATAAATAAAGTTAAGGACAAAAATCATATAATTATCTCAACATTTGCAAAATAAGCATCCGACAAAGTCCAGCAACCATTCATGTTTAAATCTCTAGAGAAACTAGGGATAGAAGGAACTTACCTCAACATTGTAAAAGCTGTAGATGACAAATACAAGGCCAACATCATACTGGACAGAGAAAAATTGGGAATATTTCCTCTGAAATTAGGAACAAGACAAAGATGTCCATTCTTACCACTCCTATTCAACATAGTCCTTGTAACTCTAGCCAGAGCAATCAGTCAAATTATCGATATTTGCTAAGGACACACTCTTATATCTAGAACTGCACCCCCCCACACACACACACACAGAAACTCCACCAGAAGACTTTATAGAGCTGATAAACAAATTTGGCAATGTAGCAGGATATAAGATCAACATACATAAATCAACTGCTTTCCTTTACTTCAATCGTGAATATGCTGAGAAAAAAAAAATCAGGAAAACTATCCCATTCACAATAACCTCAAAAAACAAAAACAATAGCAACAAATGACTTGGGAATAAATCTAACCAAGGAGGTGAAAGATCTCTACAATGAAAACCACAGGATACTGAAGAAAGAAATTGAAGAAGACCTCAGAAGATGGAAATAATTAATATTATCCAAGTGGTTGTACTACCAAAAGCATTATACAGATTTAATGCAATCCTCATCAAAATACTAATGCCATTCTTCACAGAACTAGTGGGAAAAAAGGCCTAAAATTCATTTGGAAGAATAAGAGGCCCAGATGAGACAAAGCAATCCCGAGCAAGAAGAGCAATGCTGCAGTCATCACAGTATTGGACCACAAATTATACTATAGAGCTATCGTAACAAAAACAGCATGGTATTGGCACCCAAACAGACACAAATCTAATGAAATAGAAGACACAGAAACAAATCCCCATAGATAGAGCCACCTGATACTTGACAAAGGTGCCAAAAACATACCCTAGCGAAAAGATACCTTTTTAACAAATGGTGCTGGGAGAACTGGAAATCCATATGCAGAAGAATAAAACTGGATTCCTATATCTCACCCTGTACAAAAGTCAACTCAAAGTGGATTAAAGACCAATGAATTAAATCAGAAACTTTGTAAATACTAGAAGAAAATGTAAGTTCAACACTCTAACATATTGCCACAGACACCAACTTCCTTAACCAGACTCCTAAAGCACAAGAAAATAAAACCAAGAATTAATAAATGGGGCAGCATCAAATTAAAAAGCTTCTGCACAGCAAAGGAAATAATATAAAGCATCTAGAGAGAACCTACAGAATGGGATATCTTAGCCACCTACTCCTCAGACAGGGGATTAATATACAAAAATATATGAAGAATTCAAAAACACCAAATAAAACAAATAACCAAATTAATAAATGGGCAAAAGAATTAAACAGACACTTCTCAGAAAGATGAAATATAAATGACCAACAAATATATGAAAAAAAAAACATTCAACACCTCTAACAATCAGATAAATGCAAATCAAAACTACTCTGAGATTTCATCTCATTCCAGTTAGAATGGCAATTATTAAGAATACAAATAAAAATAATTGTTGATGAGGATATAAGGAAAAGGGTATTCTCATGTATTGTTGGTGCCACTGCAAATTAGTACAACTCCTCTGAAAGCAGTCTGGAGAATCCTCAAAAAATTAGAATGGAAACTATATGACCCAGCTATCCTACTCCTCAGCATATATCCAAAAGATATAAAATCAGCATACTGTAGAGATGCAGCCACATCAATGTTTATAGCAGTACAATTTCCAATAGCCAAGTTATGGAATCAACCCAGGGGCCCATCAACAGATGAATGGATAAAGAAAATGTGATATTTATACACACAATGGAGTTTTACTTAGCCATAAAGAAGAATGAAATGATGACATTTGCTTTCTGCCCATGGACGCCGCCGAGAAAGCATCGTTAAAGTCTCTATCCCTGCTGCCATCATGTCTAAATCAGAGTCCCCTAAAGAGCCCAAACAACTGCGGAAGCTATTCATCGGAGGGCTGAGTTTTGACCGATGAGAGTCTGAGAAGCCACTTTGAGCAATGGAGAACACTCTCGGACTGTGTGGTAATGAGAGACCCACACACCAAGTGTTCCAGAGGCTTTGGGTATGTCACTTACGCCACTGTGGAGGAAGTGGATGCAGCCATGAATGCAAGACCACACAAAGTGGATGGAAGAGTTGTGGAACCAAAGAGAGCTGCCTCACGAGAAGATTCTCAAAGACCAGGGGCCCACTTAACTGTGAAAAAGATCTTTGTTGGTGGCATTAAAGAAGACATTGAAGAACGTCATCTCTGAGATTATTTTGAACAGTATGGGAAAATTGAAGTTATTGAAATCATGACTGACTGAGGCAGTGGAAAGAAAAGGGGCTTTGATTTTGTAACTTTTGATGACTATGACTCTGTGGATAAGATTGTCATTCAGAAATACCATACTGTGAATGGCCACAACTGTGAAGGGAGGAAAGCCCTGTCAAAGCAAGAGATGGCTAGCGCCTCATCTAGCCAAAGAGGTCAAAGTGGTTCTGGAAACTTTGGTGGTGGCCGTGGAGGTGGTTTTGGTGGAAATGACAATTTTGGTCATGGAGGGAACTTCAGTGGTCGTGGTGGCTTTCATGGCAGCCATGGTGGTGGTGGATATGGTGGCAGCGGGGATGGCTACAATGGATTTGGTAAATGATGGAAGCAATTTTGGAGGTTAATATCTAGAATCAACAAATGGGACTTACTCAAACTAAAAAGTTTTTACTCGGCAAAAGAAACAATAAGAGAGGTAAATAGGGAGCCTACATCCTGGGAACAAATCTTTACTCCACACACTTCAGATAGAGCCCTAATAACCAGAATATACAAAGAACTCAAAAAATTAGACAATAAGATAACAAATAACCCAATCAACAAATGGGCCAAGGACCTGAACAGACACTTCTCAGAGGAGGACATACAATCAATCAACAAGTACATGAAAAAATGCTCACCATTGCTAGCAGTCAGAGAAATG
The DNA here is from genome assembly GCF_045843805.1 of Urocitellus parryii. Lineage (NCBI taxonomy): Eukaryota > Metazoa > Chordata > Mammalia > Rodentia > Sciuridae > Urocitellus > Urocitellus parryii. Next base: position 103,853,599 of record NC_135540.1, read on the forward strand.
CAAATCAAAACCACCCTAAGATACCATCTCACTCCAGTAAGATTGGCAGCCATTAGGAAGTCAAACAACAATAATTTTGGCAGTTACAACAATCAGTCATCAAATGTTGGACCCATGGAGAGTGGAAATTTTGGAGACAGATGATCTGGACCTTTTGGTGGTGGGGACCAATACTTTGCCAAACCATGAAACCAAGGTGACCATGGCGCTTCCAGCAGCAGCAGTAGCTATGGCAGTGGCAGAAGGTTTTAGTCCTGCCAGGAAACAAAGCCTAGCAGCAGAGGAGAGCCAGGAAGTGACAGGGAAGCTACAGGTGACAACAGATTTGTGAACTCAGCCAAGCGCAGTGGTGGCTGGGCCAAGCTGCTACAAAGAAGGCATGGTTCAGACAATACTCCTGGGTATGGGCAAAAAGACTCGAGGACTGTATTTGTGACTAATTGTATAACAGGTTACTTTAGTTTCTGTTCTGTAGAAAGCATACAAAGGGTTTTAATGTAGACTTTTTTTTTTTTGCACCCATGCTTTGATTGCTAAATGTAATAGTCTGATCATGATGCTTAAAAAAAAAAAAAAAGAAAGAAAGAAAGAAAGAAAGAAATTATGACATTTGCTAGTAAATGATGGAACTGGAGAACATCATGCCAAGTGAAATAAGCCAGACTCAGGAAGTCAAGGGTCAAAAGTTTTCTCTCAGATGTGGGAGCTAGACTATAGGGTGGGGAATGAGGAAAGAAACCCCATGAAAATAGAAGGGTGATCAGTGGAGGAGAGGAAGGAGATTGAAGGAAAGGGATTAGGGATGGGAAAAGAGAAGAACAATAGAAGGCAATTGACCAAATTAGGCTACGTACATATATGAATACGCCACAGTGAATTTCACCTCTATGTATATCTATAAAGCATTACTTTAAAACAACTATAAATAAATAGAAGGAACACCAGTAGAGGAAAGGGACCAGGGGGGAGGGAGGAGGAGAGTGAAAACAGAAGCACTGGAGACAGAATTGGAGCAAATTGTATTTCAAGCTTTTATAATTATGTCAAAATGAATTCTAATAATATATATATATAATGAATGTATAATGAATTCTAATATTATGTATAACTATAATGTACTAATAAAATTTATACACACGCACGTATATACACACACATAATATTGAGATATATTAACTGAGAAATAATTACAAAATTTTCTTCTTTTTGACGAACCTGTATTTTTTCAGAAAGAATATTAGATGAACCAACCTTTTTGTTTCATAATCACATAATGCTTACTTTGAAAAGTTTTTCCCTCCCCAAACCTTTGCTTAATAGACCTTAGGGCATTTAGCTTGTGGGTTCAGGCTTTTCAAACTGGCTTGTAATTTCCTGCTTAATTGAGGTGTTCACTTTCCTGTGTCAAAGTGAAAGCTGAGTATTAAACACATGGTTACCAACGTCTGCCCTGTTCTCGGCTTCTTCACTGAAGAAAAAAATATATGAATATTTGTCTCTTAAGTTAAGAAATAAAAATCAGGGGTTGAAAGTAAGAGTCATACATATTGATAACTAAGTAAATGGGGATTATTTTATATCATCTGCCCTCCTGAATGAGAATTTTTCTATCTTACAAGTCCCAACCCTAGTCCAATAATCCCCACAAGTAATACTCATTCAGTTTTGCCATTAGAACAAATTTCTTAAAGCTTAACAAAATGGATTACTTGCTTTGGTTATGTTAAGTGATGTTTTAGTTGGCGATGTAGTTCATTTCCTGTGAATATTTGATTCTCAGATTCATATGGATTTTAGAGTACTCTCACATGGTTTAGTACCCACTTTATTTGACTCCTAAAGAATCAAGTGTAGGTCCATCGCTACAGTGGAATTACTTTTTAAAAATCATGTTTCTTGGGCTGGGGATGTGGCTCAAGAGGTAGCGCGCTAGCCTGGCATGCGTGCAGCCGGGGTTTGATCCTCAGCACCACATACCAACAAAGATGTTGTGTCTGCCGAAAACTAAAAAATAAATATTAAAAATTCTCTCTGTCTCTCTCTCTTTAAAAAAAAAATCATGTTTCTTATTTGACGTGCCTTTGAAGTTATATGATTTGAGTTCTCTTTCAATTACAGGGCTTGGAAGAAACAGTGGGAAAACCTTGTGATCTTCATTTGTGCTTGGTAATAGCATGTCATTTTTCCAAAATGATGTCTGGTCATTCTTAGAAATGCCCTATGCTGTGTCCATTTAGTCAGCACACAGGAGCTCATGGACAGGACACAGCACTCCTAGCAGCATCCTATGTGTAGAAGTCCCAAGAGATTCACAGAAATCATAAAACTTCTAGTTCAAAATTATTGAGATATTTTAAATAGAATTTCAGATTTTTGAATTTGCCTTGGATTTTTTCTTTCTTTCTTTTTTTTTAAGTAAATACTTTTTTTTTCGTGTGCTATTTTCATGTTACACATATTTGAGATTTACCCATGTTAACTGAAACTTTATGGAGTTTCCTAGGAGTAGTCCTCTAGGCTCCCCTCACCCCCTTCCTGAGATTCACAAAAGTTTTCGAACACATAGAATAGGAAGGAATCTTTCAGGAAGTTTGAAACTTGCATAGCCAGAGCCATCCCTGTGTTTGTACAACCGATAATGAGGAGGTAAGGAGGTAGCTGCAGAACTCTTGGCTACAAGGCCAGTCTCTGTTCTCCTAGCAGCCATCAGCAAGGAAAGCATTTGCACTGAGACAAAGGAAGAGCTCAAGAGTCACTTACATAATAAGAGACTGCAGTCCAGGTAGCATCCAACTAAGAATATGCCTTTTTCCTTTTTTTCAAAATCTGAAAGAAAAAAAAATTGTTTTTTTAGTTTAGTCTAATCCACTCCTGCACTGCTGTAGAAAGTATTTTAGAGGATCCGGATCCTATGTTGGGATACTTTGGCATTGAATAGAACCAACTAAGAAGGAGTACAAGTTGCAAAACAACAAAACAACAAAAAACCTTGGCAAACCTTAAGGAGACAGAAATTTTAAATCATTAAAGAGAGATGAGGTCTGATGGGAGGAAGTGTCCAGTGCCGTGTTCATTGCTGAATCCCTGGCACACTCGGACCCAACTGCAAGGGCAAAGTGTAAACAGAAGTCAGAAGCACAGAACCTGAACCAACATCTGGACTGGAATGCTATGTCCTCCTGAGGGAGAATTCATAGTTAATGTCAGAACCATACTCCATGTCACCAGCACATTGTTATATATCTAACTTTTTAAATTGATTATTTATTTTAATTAGGTATATATGACAGCAGAATGCATTTTGATTCATTGTACACAATTGCAGCACAACTTTTCATTCCTCTGGTTATACATGAAGTAGCATCGTACCATATGGGCAGTCATACATGTAGATAGGGTAATGATGTCCATCTCATTCCACCATCTTTCCTGCCCCTCTGTTCCCTGCCCACTCCTCCCTCCCCTTTGCCCCATCAAAGTTCCTCCATTTTTCCCATGTCCCCTCTCATTATGGATTAGCATCCCTTATCAGAGAGAACATTTGGCCTTTGTTTTTGGGGGGTTTGGACAGTATCATGCTTCACTTAGCATGATATTGTCCAACTCCATCCATTTACCTGCAAATGCCATATTTTTTTTCCCCTCCACTCATACTTTCTTTTGTTGGTACTGGCCATGGAACCCAGAGCCTCACACATGCTAGGCAAATGCTCGACCACTTAGCTACATCCACAGTTGTTTATTTTCATTTTTTTAAAGTTTTGAGATAGGCTCTTGCTAAATCACCCAAACTGGCCTCAAGCTTTCAATTCTCCTGCCCCAGCCTCCTGAGTAGCTGGGATTACAGGTACACATTACCACACCCAGTTAATTTATTTTCTAAATTAACCCTTTAGCACTCCTTATGTAGAATCTTATCTCTTAAGGTATTGACAAGGAAGGATATCAGAAGTAGAAGGACCCAAATGACCTTACAGTTGCCACCTGGTTCCCAGATTAGGTAGCTCAGTCCATAGCTCCTCCTACATTCAACACATTCATGTTGATTGATTAGGCCCTTGCATGGGTGGGGCAAGTTAACTTTTTCAAGTCCATGTTTGATCCGGCACTACATTTCCTTTGTGTATTAAATAACTAAGCATACCATATTTTTTTCTCTCTTCTAGATTAGTGAAGGAGCAGAATGCATTTTTATTCCAAAAAACTTATTTCTAGCAGAAGGCAGCACTGAATTCAGGAGAGCAGCTTTGGAGCTGGTGTGTCCTTACCCTACAGAGGAGGCCATTCAGGAGCACCTGACCACACAGCAAGTGTGGAATGAGTACAAGGCCAGACTCCTGGCACAGCACCCGAACACAAGAAGTGGGGCCACTGGTAGAGTTCATTTTTGTTTTTAATGAAAAATATTAAAAGACATTGAAATACATAAGTGAAAGTTCAAATGCTCGAAGACCTGCCTTTATGGAGATGAGGGCACAGGATATATATATATATATATATATATATATATATATATATATATATATATATGCAGTGTTGCTCAATAAGATGATGTCACAGAATTTGCTCAGAACTGTATCTTGGTAACTGTTACACTGGAAAACGCAATTGAAATCTGAGAAGTTGTACTGTTATTTTTCATTAAATGATGTGTTCAAGGTTTAGTTATCCAAGAGGTTTTAGCTCACATTGGATAGTGTGCTCAATACATTTGTTAGTAATAAAAGCAGGCTAGAAAACTGACTAATAATGATTCCAATTAAAAATATGTGTGTGTGCGTGTATGTTTTTACCACATACAAAATGGCACAAGACTTTAGCAATGGTAAATTGTGAATGGTAGTTTTTTTTATTTTTTTATTTTGTCAGTACTGGGGATTGAACTCAGGACCACATGTGTACTGGCAGGAACTCTACCATTGGGTTAAATTCCCAGTTTCCAAGTTATGCATTTTTGTGTTTATTTTTTTTCTTTTTTGAGTATTTCTGTCTTTTCAAGAATATTCTACTAGCAAATTACTCTTTTAATCAGAAAAATAAAGTCTTAAAAAAATCCTGGTTCTTCTTGGGCTACTGTTTCCATGATATAAACTTGGCAGACTGAAAAATTAACACAGTGAATAAAGAGGGAAACGATCCTGCAGAGAACTTCACATTATATGAAACCTGTGTCTTGTCCTGGGAGAGTTAAAGATGGTACAATGGTTAGATACTTTAGTGGTGTTTGTTCATGCCTCCACCCCAGGTACCTCCCTCTGATTTCGGCTCTCAGGCACTCTGGCAGGGCCACAGCATCTCTCCTCCAGTGCCCCCCTGAGGGTTCTCAAGCAGAGTGAGAATGGGATTGGATGGATAAACGTTTCAGCCTTCAATCTTTGGTGGAATGTTTCTAAGATGTTTTCAACACAATCCCTCAATGGGTCGAATACTAGTTACCTGTGCTGTGTAATAACTTCAAACAGTGATTTAAAATAACAAACATTTCTTATTTCACAGTTTCTGTGATCAGGAACCAGGGAGCCAGCTGGCTGGGTGGTTTTGCCTCTCACAAGGCTTTCATTAACATGTCAGCGAAGGCTGCTGTCAACTGAAGCCTGATTGAGTCTGGAAGATCCACTTCCAAGTTCTCTTCTTCCCATCGGCAGGAGGCTTCAACTGAGAAAGCTTCACCTTGCCACATGGACCCTTTGTAAGGGTCCTAACTATGTGGCTTCCCCAAAATGAATCAACTGAAAGAAAGAGGGAGAACAGTGCTCCAAATGGAAGCCATAGTCTTTTTTATGACCTAATCTCAGAAGTGACACATCATCATTTCTACGGTGTGCTACTGGTTACACAGACCAACCTTGGTGCAGCACTGGAGGGTGCTACATAGAGGTATGACAACATGGAGGCGGGGATCATAGGGGGTTATCTTGGAGGCTGCCTACCACAGATCTCCTGCAGGAGTAGTCCCAGGTGTCTATGTGAGAGATCAACTGGTCATGCATTCTGGTATTGTCCTTTTCTACTTCCGTGAATGCCTCTCCCATTCCCTCATTTATACTTCCTGACACCCTCACTCCCCCATGACTTCCCTATGTCTCAGTCTGACTTGGGTTCTCATTTCAAGGGGAAAAAAAAAAACACCACCTCCAAATAAGTAAGAGAAATCCTGGCCCATTATGCAAAATGTCAATTAGGATCTTCCTTGAATTTTGTCAATTGAAAAATAAATGGCCACCTACTGCAAATATTCAATGCTTTCCTTTGAAATAATTTAAAACATACACAAATTTGCAGTAATAATATAAAGAACGTCCATATACCTTTACCCATATTCATCAATTTTTAATGTTTTACCACATTTTTTTCTAACTTAAAATGCTTCCTGAACTTTGAAAGTAGGTTGCATTTATCATGCTCCTTATATTAATCAGGGTTCTTGAAAGAAACAGAACAACTAGGGTGTGTGTGTGTGTGTGTGTATGAGAGAGAGAGAGAGAGAAAGAGAGAATTTGTATGTATGAAAATTTATTATAATAAATCGACTCATATAATTATTAAGGATGCAGAGTCCAAAATCTGCCATGTGGGTGGCAGGCTGGAAACCTGTGAGAATTGATAGTGCAAATGAATGATGACTACTGCAGAATTCCCTCTTGCTCAGGGAGATAGGTCTTTTTGTTTTATTCAGGCCTTCAGTTGATTGGCCAAGGCCCACCACTTGATGGAGGGCAGTTTGTTTACTCAAAGTTTACCAATTTAAGTATTAATTTCATCCAAAAAATATTAGGTTGACTCATCAAATTAACATTTACAAATCCACTCTTATCAACTCGGCACCCATATGCACCTCAGTAAATCATATTTTATCTCCAATCGAAGACGATGATAAGATCATACTCGTGCCTACCTTGAGACATCATCCATCCTGTGTAAAACCGAAAGCGCATTAACCCTGTCCCTGGAAGAGGAGCCATGGTCCTGAGATGCTGTTTACTTTTCTCTTTGATATCCTGTGGCTTGGACACTATGACATAAGGTTAATAGTACCTAAACCATATGACATAATGTCATTATATCTTATGTGCCAAGACTAGTGGATAAGAAAGGAAGAAAATAAAAACATCGTGTATATAAATATAAAATATACACAATAGAAAAAAAGGTTTAAGAATAAAAATACACAAACATATCTATAACAACACAAGGAGAAAATGCTCATGACAATTACAGTCCTTGCTTCCATAACTAATCAGGTGATCATGGCTGATTTTCATATCCACCTTAGACAGCATAATCTGTACTCCCTTGGCCTTCACCAGAACCCTTCAGTTGGTCATGGTTATTTACCTGGTGGGGTGACCCAGACCTTCATTCCTGAGGGGTTTGGGCCATTAAATTACCTGAATTAGGTTGTGATCATTTTCCACTGACTTAAATATTTTTTGATTTTTTTCCAGTTAACACACAGCTGTACACCTTTATGGGATACAGTGTGATATTTCAGTACATCTGCATCCCAATACCCATTGTCCATCCTCCCCCACACCCCTACCCCTATACCCTTCCTGGACTGTGTTAACCACTCTTCGATTCTCCTCCTCCTCCTCCTCCTCCTCCTCCTCCTCCTCCTCCTCCTCTTCTTTTTAATTTATTTTGTAGTTGTAGATGGATAGAATGCCTTTATTTTATTTGTTTCTTTTTATGTGGTGCTGAGAATTGAATCCAGTGCCTCACGCATGCTAGGCAAGCACTCTGCCACTGAGCTACAGCCCTAGTCCTATCCACTTCTTTGAGATCAACTTTTTGGTTTCCACATGATAAGTCAGAATATATGATATCTGTCTTTCTGTGCCTACTTATTCTAGTTACATCCAGGTTGCTGCAAATGATAGAATTTCATCCTTTTTAATAGTTTAATTATATTCCATTATAATTTTACATATATAAAACATTTATAGCATTTATTGTATATATTATATACGAAAACATCTATATAACATATAAAAATGTATAAAACATATAAGCATTTTATTTATCCATTTATGGGCACCTATGTTGATTACATATCTTGGCTATTATGAACTATTCTGCAATAAACATACTAAAGCAAATGTAACTTTTGACATACTGATTTCAGGTCCTTAGGATATATTGTGATGGGTGGATCATTCTAATTTTTTTCTGGAACCTCCGTACTGTTTTCCCTAATGGATATTTTAATTCACATTCCCACCAACAGTGTATGAGAATTGTCTTTTCTCTATATCCTCTCTAGCATTTGCCATTTTTTTTTTTTTGTATTTTGGTATAGCCATATTAATTGAGATGACCTGAAATCTCGTGGTTTTCATTAGCATTTCCCTGATATATTAGTCATAATGATAATGTTTCATACACTTGTAGGCTATTGGTATATTGTCTTTTGAGAAATATCTTTTCATGTCATTCACCTATTTTTTTAAATCAGATTTTTTTCTGTTGAGTGTTCTTTATATATTTTAGATATCAATTCCTTCTCAGAGTAATAGCTTCAAAATATTTTCTCCCATTCTGTAAATTGTATCTTCACCCAATTTATGTTTCCTTTGCTATAAGAAGCTTTTGGTTTGATGTCACCCCATTTGTAAATTTTTGCTTTTTTTGTGTTACACCATTAGGATCATATCCAAAATGTCTTTCCTCAGACCAATGTCCTGCAGCAATTTCCCCAGTTTCTTCTAGTAGTTTCATGATTTTAGGTCTTATATTTATTGACATCTTCAATCCACTTTGAGTTCTATTTTGTATATGGTAAGAGATAAGGGTCTAGTTTCTTTCTTCTGCATATGGATATCCAGTTTTACCAGCACCACGTATAGAAGAGACTTTCCTTTCTCTGGTGTATGTTCTTGTTCTCTTTGTTGAAAATCAGTTGGCTGTAAATATGTTAATTTATTTCTATATTGTGTTCTATTGATCTATGTGTCAGTTTTTAAGTCAGTATCACACTGTTTTAGTTCTATCAATTTGTAAAACATTTTTGCTCAAGATTGTTTTGGCTATTCTGTCTTTTGTGGTTTCATACAAATATTGGGAGTGTTTTTTTTTCTTTGAAGAATGTCATTGTTCTTTTGATAGAAATTGCATTGAAACTGAAGATTGTTTTGAGTAATTGACAATATTAATTCTTCTAATCCATGAACATGAAATGTCTTTCCAATTTTTTGTGTCTTCTTCAATTTCTTTCACCAATGTTTGTATTTCTTAACAGATATTAACTTTTATAGTTAAATTTATTCCTTGGTATTTTTGTAGCTATTGTGAATGTAATTTCTTTCTTGTTTTCTTTCTCAGAAATTTCTTTATTAATGTATAAGAAAACTACTGATTTTTGCACATTGATTTTGTATTCTGCAAACTTACTGAATCTGTTTATCTGTCCTAACAATTTTTTTTGTTGGAGTCTTTAGGATTGTCTGTACCATAAAAACATATTATCTGGAAAAAAAGGATAATTAGACCACCTCCTTTCCTATAGGAATTTCCTTCCTTCCTTCCTTCCTTCCTTCCTTCCTTTTTTCTTCCTCTTGCTTTATTGCTCAGTCAATATTGAATAAGAGTGGTAAAAGTGGAATCCTTGTCTTATTCCTTAACTTAGAGGGAAAAAATTTCAGCTTTTCCTCATTCAATATAATTTAGGATGAAAAAGAGGATGCCCCTTATTGTGTTGAGATACATTCCTTCTATACCAAATTTTTGAGGGTTTTATTATTATAGTCCTTAAGTGGTAACATATTATTTATTTATTTTTGCATTCTTCTGTCTTGTTGCTTTGTCCATCTGACAGGTAAGTTGCCTCTGCCAATATTATAAGGTGTAACTTCAACAGTTCTGTTTAACATCAGTATTATCTGCAGCTGCCTCAGAGACCTAGACCACAGGCACTGTTATCTGGGATTCAGCTTTCTTAAGTGAAGCAGGTTTTTGGGTAGCTCTGCACATGGTGCACCTGGCACCCATCAATCTTTGAGGGTCATATTGGGTCTGGGCCAGCACAATGGATGGGCAGGAGGGGCTGCCCATCTACTTCTCAGGGCTCTCAGTGAACCAAATCACTCAGGAAAGGCTGTTTTCCTGCTTCCCAGGGTCATGGGTGGTGGGTAGGTAGGGCTGCCCATCTGCTTACCAAGTCTTCTGTGGGCTGAACCACTCCGGGCAGGTTGCCTGGCCACTTGCCAGGGATGAGGGTGAGTAGATGAGGCCATCTAGAGGCAGAAGGAAGGTAGGTGGAGCTGTCTGATACTTTCCTGGGGGCTTCAGCAAGCTAATCCATGTAGGATGGGCTTCCCGATTGCTTCCTGTGGGCGTGGAGGTGAAGGTAAGTAGGGCCACATGGCTGTTTCACATGATAGGATTGGCAGAGTTTCTGGGCACAGCTTCCTGGATACTTTACATTATTCCAACATAGGTGGGGATCTTAAAATGGCACTGTACATAATCAGGGATTAAAACCTCCAAAACTGTGAACCAAAACTAACCTTTTCTCTTTATATGTTGGTGATCTCAGATATTTTGTTATAGATAATAGAAGGCCGATTAACACAATACTTCTACCAAAGCGACAATCTGTGGATTTACAAAATGCCTTACTCCCACATCATGGACATGGCATATTAGTCAAGGCAAAGATTGATAGAAAAGGTAGGGTCTTCTGACTGGACTAGAGGCCTAAAACTCACATGTAGATAAAATGGCCAGGGGACAGATACTTGTTCTGGTACTCCTTGATGCAAGGACCCAAGAGCCTGCTCAGTGAAATTCCAGTGCGATTCTGAAATTTATTGGTAGTCTTAATAGACCTAAAGTTAGATTGGGAGGAATAGGAGATGTAATAGTTGATGAGATTAAGGTGAAAGTTTAGGTGAAAATTGATGTTTTTGAACAGATATTATATGAGTGGTCATGTCTCCTTTATCTGAATGTATTATTAGCATGGATATTATGTCCAGCTGAAGATTCTTCCCCTTCATACCTTGTAAAGTAGGAATCACGTTAGTCTGCCCTCAGGTCAGACTTGATTGGACATGCTGAAAGGAGAACACTTGAAATGCTTGGATCCACACAGATTGGTTAATTTAACATAATACAGAATACCTGCTGGGCAAAAAGGGATTGCCATTTTAATCAATGGCATGCTATAAGCTGGAGTACTGGTATTAATGAAGTCTCTGTATAGTAGCCCTCTATGACCTTTGAAAAAGGTGGATGACTTTTTCCATAGGGAGACTAATAGCAGTCTTCCATGGCTTAAATAAAGTTGTACTGACCATAGCCTCAGCAATCCCAGACATTTTTTCAACAAAATAAATAATTCAACTGTCTAAGGAAAATTGCTTTCAGTGTTTGATCTTATACTTTCTTCTCTATCTAAATCTTGGGAAGAGCCAACCTCAGTTTTCATTCATGTGGGAAGGACCCCAAATTACATTTGCCGTGCTGCTGCCTGATTATCTTGAACTTATCAGTTCACTGTCATAATTGGGGTAAAAGAGATTTGCACTTCCTGTAAGTCTTAGTGTAATAGTACACTATATTGATAACCTTATTATAATATCAGAAACTGAAGATCAAGCTAGGACTTATTTGAATGCAATGGTGATTCACATGACTAAGGCTGGTTAATAAATCCAGCAAAGACCCAAGAGCCTGTTCAGTGAAATTCCTAGGAATAGTTTGGGAGGAACTACTTGGAACAGTCTACAAGCAACTAAAAACAGCTGTTGCTACCCACCCTTAGAACCAAAGAAGATGATAAGCATTTGATTGGCTTATTTGAATTTTGGAGAATGCACTATCTAGAAGCATTTCTAGCTCCAATCTGCAAGTCTATAGGAAAGAAAGCTATGTTTGAGTGGAGAGCTGAACAAAAGCAAACCAAGCCTGAATTCTGAAAACAGTAGTACTCTCCGTGCCTTTGGGCCTTATGATCCACTCTCAGATGATTTGGAAGCGTCTGCCATTCTCACCTCATGCAAACTGGATCTTAAGAAAGAAGCCCATGAGCACCTCTCAGTGGCCACCACTGGAATCTGGGACCAGTGCATTTCCAGATGTATCTGCCATTTTACACCATTTGAGAGACAATTACTAACTTGCTATTGAGCATTAATTGAGATTGTCTCAGTGACTAAAAAGACAAAATAATCATGAAACCTGAGATACCCATAATATCTTGGGTTATATAACATTCTAATAAGAAAGAAGTGCTCATGAGAATTCCATAATAAATTGTGTAATTGGAAATGGTTTATACAGGAACATGCCACTAGGGAAAAGCACAGTGGCATCCACTGTAGCCAAAGGCAAGTAACTTCTTGTTCTTTATGACTGTTTTTGGAATCAACTACCTATTGCCATGTGGACAGTGATCAACAAAAAACTCTCAATCAACTAGCAAAGATCTGCTTGATTTACAGATAGGAGTTCTAAGGTAAATGGACAATACTGTAGCCCATTTTGAAATTTAACATATTAAGACTAGCAGATGAAAATACTCTGATTGAAGGAGGTAGGGACAAATTAGCTCAATAGCTGAATTGCATACTGTTTTCCTAGTGGTGATGGAAGACTTGAGCAATAGTAAGAGCCCTTGATTGGGTTCTAGCTGAACTCATGTGCATTAGTCAATGGCCTGGTGCTATCGTTTGATCTGGTATGCTCCCCAAAGGCCCACTTAGTTCCCAGCTTAATGCTACTGGAAGATTGTGGGACTTTCAAGATGCAGAGTTTAGTGGAAGGTCTTTAGGTAATTTTTAGCATGCCCTTGAAGGGGATGGTGGGACCCCAGTCCCTTTCTCTTCCTCCCTTTCACTCCCTGGCCATGAGGTGAATGCTTTGATCTACCACACATTTCTGCCATGATATGCTATCACAGACCCAAAGAAACAGGGTCAAATTATCATGCACTAGAACCCCCAAAACTGAACCAAAGTAAAATTGGACTTATTGACATTCTGATCTTCTGAGCTCCCACCTAAACCACCCATTAAGCCCTTCTTACAACATAGTTTTTTTTTTCCCAGCTTGAGTCTCTAAATTTTTCAAAATTCCTCTTGCAAACCAGCTCCAAAGTACTCTGAGTCACATAATCAGTTTAGACACAGCAATTACCCCACTGTTCAGGAACAATTTCTGTTTTAGTCAGCTTTTCTGTCACTGTGACCAAAATATCTGACAAGAACTTGAAGGAGGAAAAGTTTATTTGGGACTCGCAATTTCAGTGGTCTCAGTTCCATTGCTCTTGGCCCAAGGTGAGGCAGCACATATGGGGGAAGGGCCCAGTGGAAGAAAGCTGCCCAGCTCATTGTGGAATCAGGAAGCAGAGAGAGGGAGAAGGAAGGGGCTACAGAGAAAATGAACTCTTCCAGGGCATGCCTCAGTGACCTACTTCCTCCAGCCACACCTACCTATAGTTACCACCATTCAGTCCATTCAAACTAGGAGGAACTATAGATCTCACAATCCAATCATTTCACATCTGCATATTCCCACATTAATAGAACCTTTTGTGGGACACCCCATATCTAAACCATAACACATCAAGAATGGGCAGAGTGTGGCTGAAACCAGCTTGTCAAAGGTGAATAAGTATTCAATGGTATATGTTATCTTGTTATTTGTTCACATTATCAATGTCTCATAATATGAAATTTAAAAAAAGTATAAAGACACACATACCAAATTAACTACTCTCAAATGCCTGGTTAATATATTATTTCCTCACGGGTCATCTAATTGTACCATCACCACTAATTTAACAGCCATTTTTCCATGTTGTTTTTAGTACTGAGGCTTGACACAGTAAAAATAGTTTGTCTAGGTATTGAATGATCTGGATATGCCTGGATAGTAAATAATTTATATTGTGCTCATTACACATGCATTCATAAAGCTACATTTACATAATATGGCTCTTAAATAGAATAATCAACTCAAATCCAAATTCACAGGAACTCAAACATTTTAAATGCAATGGAGCCACTACAGTTTAAATTTGTATTCTGAATGCCTGTATTCAGAGAATCGAACAGCAAAAAAACAATTCTTGATTTATTATTTTACTCTATTACTCTGATTCGAAGAAACTTACAGAGGAGTTTCAAAGTTGAATAATTTTCAAGTTAGAGACCTTGGAACATTTCTTAGCAGCCTTCTGGAATTCAGTTTTAAAATGACTTTTCAGATGAATGGGGACATTTTTTTCCATGTCTCTTGCCTCCTCCAAAATCTTGCTGCATTATCTTCTCTTCCAGTTGTATTTTTAATTCCCCGCCCCCTCTCTTTCTGGTTTTTCTGGATTCAATATTCCTTATCTTAATATACAAAACAAACCTCCTGCCATGCACAAAACCTCCTGCTGATATAAGGTAGACCACGTGCTCTTGTTGTTAAGCCAATGTGGATAGAGAAATCAGAGCCTGCAAACGTGGACACCAAAGGGAATGGTTCAAGTACGGAGGCCATCAATTATGGCACTAATTTTCTGCAAGCTGCTTTTCACGTGGCCATCTCTGGGCAGTGTATTCCAGAGTATATGATAGCAGAAATGTATTTAATAATGATACATGAGTCTCCCAAGCAATTCTGAACAGGTCAGAAAGAAAATAATAAAATAGTAAATGACACAGAGAAGTTAAATATCAGCCAAGGATTCATTTTATCCTCAGTCCAGCATCAACTCTGATCTATCTCCTCGGTTCCTTCATGGACCACTCGGTCTGTTCTCCTAACAGAAAGAGCTGCAGGTCTCACTTCATTCTTTTACCACAGGTACAGAGTTTTAGAACACTGAACTTATAAAATTGAAAAGCAATTGGTTACCAATGGAACTTTGACCGCTAACAGTATCCTGGTAAAAGGGAATTTGAATGGTTTGCTTTTCTCTCCTTATATATTCGAACACTTTTGAGGACTCACTGGAAACAAACCCAGCTTAATTTTATGGTTACTTGGTGGTTACCAAGAGGTGATAGTCTGAGTCACTGCTGTGGTTCCTTATTTCACTTCTTTTTTTTTTTTTTAGTTGCTCAAGACAATACAATGATTTTGACATATCATACATTTGATTCAAATAGGGTATGAATTCTTATTTTTCCACGTGTACAGATTGCAGGATCACATTGGTTATACATTCATGTGTATACATACTGCTGCTTCCTCACAAGTTATTTACTTAATTCTGCCTCTCCCATCCTCTGAAAATTACCTCTCTGGCTCACCAAAAGTCAGTCCATTAAATACAATGACATGTATATAATGAAGTTAGATATGACAGCACTTTGGGGTGGAAACCTGGTCAAAAATGCTGTATATTCTCATTTTTTCATGCTGCTTCTGTCTTCAGGCATCAAACGGATTTGCTCCACTTAACCACACCCTGTGTGTGCTGTTCTTCTGCTTCTCTCCCGTCATATCGCCACAGTCTCTCTAAAGAGTGAGGCCACTGAGATCTATTGAACTCTCTCAGGTCCATCTCTGCCCCTCCGCCCCTACTGCCTGAATCAGTCCTGAATGTGCCCAGCAGCACACCCCCAGCGCTCTCCTGTTCCATCCAGCCTCCCACACTGCATTAGAGTGATCCTTCTAAAACACACGTCTTCCAAGACACTTATCCACTTGAAACTCTCAGTGGCTTCTCGTTGTCCTTTTCAAAGAGCCCATACATCTTAGCACAATAAACAAAGCCCCTTCATAACCGTCACCAGCCCATCTCTCCAGACCTGCCTCCATCCATTCTCCTTTGACAGATTGCTCACCTTTGTTTATCTGAACACGCTGTGCATATCCTACACCAAAGCCTTCTCTCCTACTTTTTCCTCTGCCTGGAATTCCTCTTTTCATTTTGCTCACCAGAAATAATCTGGTGATAATTATTTCTCTGCTGCAGAAATAATCATTCCCTCTTTCCTCCTGTGCTTTATGCAACATAAAACATTGCAATTTATTATACTATAGAGCTTATTATTGTAGTTATTCCTGTCTGCTTTTCTATATTTCAACCTATGAAATTAGCTCTCCCAGAACAGAGACTACATTGTTTCTGGAACATAAATGATGCACAAAAATGTCAAGTTCAAATATTGAGAAATGATGGAAAGAATTGAATCAATTTAAATAAAGCAGAACTTGCAGAAGTGGCCATCCAGAAGCACCTCATTTAAATATTAATGAATTAAATTGCTTTCAGCATACACATAAACATCTTCCCAATCCCCATTTTCCAATTAATTAAAAACATCTTTTATTTAGTTAATTTATTTTTTATTTATTTTAATTAGGTATATATGACAGCAGAATGCATTTTGTTTCATTGTACAAAATTGCAGCACAACTTTTCTCTGGTTGTACATGATATAGCCTCACACCATATGTGGAGTCATACATGTACCTAGGGTATGATGTCCATCTCGTTCCTCCGTCTTTCCTGTCCCCATCCCCCCACCCCATCCTCCCCTTTGCCCCATCAAATTTCCTCCATTTTTTCCCATTCCCTGTTATGGATTGGCATCCACTTATCAGAACATTTTTTGGCTTTGGCTTACTTTGCTTAGTATGATATTCTCCAATTCTATCCATTTACCTGTAAATGCCATAATTTTATTCTCTTTTAATGCTAAGTAATATTCCATTGTGTTTATATACCACAGTTTCTTTATCCATTCATCTATTGAAGGACATCTATGTTGCTTCCACAGTTTAGCTATTGTGAATTGAGCTGCTATAAACATTGATTTGGCTGAATTACTATAGTACATTGACTTAGACTGAGGAGTGGGATAGCTAGGTCTAATGATGGTTCCATTCCAAGTTTTCTAAGGAATCTCCATACTGCTTTCCAGATTGGTTGTATCAATTTGCAGTCCCATTAGCAATGAATGAGTGTGCCTCTTCCCTCACATCCTTGCCAACATTTATTGTTGTCTGCCATTCTGACTGGCATGAAATTAAATCTTAGAGTAGTTTGATTTGCATTTTTCTAATTACTAGAGATGTTGAACATTTTTTCATATATTTGTTGATCGAATGTATACCTTCTTCTGAGAAGTGTCACTTCAGCTCCTTAGCTGATTTATTGATTGGATTGTTTGATTTTTTTGGTATTAAGTTTTCTGAGTTCTTTGTGTATTTATCTGACATGCGTGTGGCAAAATTTGTTCCCAAAATGTAGGCTGTCTCTTCACCTCATTGATTGTTTCTTTTGCTGAAAAGCAGCTTTTTAGTTTGAGTCCATTACATTTATTAATTCTTGATTTTATTTCTTGTGCTTTAGGAGTCTTTTTAAGGAAGTGGGGGCCTAATCCAACGTGATGAAGATTTGGGCCTACTTTCTCTTCTATTAGGCGCAGGGTCCCTGGTCTAATTCCTAGGTCTTTGATCCACTTTGAGTTGAGTTTTGGGCATGGTGACAGATAGAGATTTATTTTCATTTTGCTGCATATGGATTTCCAGTTATCCCAACACCATTAGTTGAAGAGGCTATCTTTTCTCCAATGTATGTTAAAAACATCTTGTCTTGTAACTGTCAATTTCAAAGTTTTGGTTTTAATGTTGCTCTCAATGTGCATATTGATTACTTTGACAAAAAACAAACACATAGGAGAATATTTTTAGAGTCTTAAATAAAAATGGTCAAACAAAACAATTAGAAATTTAGGAAATTGAAGAACATATCATCTTGCTTAGAAAGCCCACATAATAGAAAATACCATTTTATGATATTTTATATGAATGAACATTACTACTGTGTCATGCTGTTTAGCATGGCATTTCATAAGTGATGGAGCATCAATTCATTCATTAGTTCTTCATTCAACAGTTGAGCATCCACTATAAATTCAGACTGGTTGGCCTTTGCCATGCCTTGGGAAAGAAAAGGCTTTGAGGGAAACTTGGGAAATACCTGCAGTATTGGAAATTCTCTGCAAGCAAAAATATTGCTGTGAGTTAAAGGACCCCTGTCCTGACATGGCCTTTATGTTTTGATCATTTTTTCTCTTTCTGAAAGGAGTGTTTGAAAGAGCTAATGGACAGGATGATGAGCTCACCTACAGGAATATCAGACCCAGATTTCAGTTCTAATGGCAAGTTGTTTTCTAGTTTAGATAGTAAAAAAAGAAATATTTTTGAGTCCATTTGCAAAAAGTCTCCTATACAGAGGTCTTGGTCTAACAAACCTCCACTGAGTATGCATTTTGCTGGGGGCTCTAGAGAAGAATGGACCCAGTTCCTGCTCTCCAGGAGATATGATAGGGGTGTGTCTCAGTCAATTCAGGCTGCTATAACAAGCATAATACATGCCCAATGAAGATGTTTCAGTCAGTGGCATGCCACATATATGATGGTGGTCCCATAATATTATAATGGAGCTGACATTTTTCATTGCCAGTGATGTCTTAGCCATTGTGAGGCCACAGCACAATGCATTATTCACATGTTTGTGGTGACACCTTTGTAAACAAATCTACTGGCTTCCTGCTGTACTAAAGTGTAGCATATATGATTATGTACAGTACAGAACAGCCTCACCTATCTCATGCTTACTGTGTCTCTTGATCACATCATTTTCTCTTGGGTTTGATTTAATCATCACGACCATAGGAGCAATAGATCATCCCATATTTATGCATACCGCCCAGGTGTGTGTTAAGCTATATCATCTAGGTTTGTGTAAGTACCCAATAGGACAATCACACAACGACAAAACTGCCTAACATGTATTTTTCAGAATGTGTCCACCTATATTAAGCAACTTATGACTATATACCATATACAGGGTGGCTTAAACAAAAATCATTTATGACATAAATGTCTTTGAGGGAGATTCCTAAAGTAGAGTTCCAAAAAGTATTCAAATGGTAATACTTTTTTTGAAAGAGCATATACAGTCTTTGGATGAATTTGGAGGACAGTGCTTATTATATGTACATGTTCTAGTTCTATGACAGGAGCAGATAATAAAATTATTCCCATTTTTTAAATCTCTCTACTTTTAGAGGCACAGAGCATCCTGCTTTTCTTCCCTCCAAAGGCTGGGCTCTGATGCTCTACCAGCCCTCTTTGCCTGTGAGCTTTGAGAAAGTTTTTCAGTGTGTGTCTCACACATGCACTACTAATGTGGTTACTGCCATCCAGTATGAAGGTGTAAAGGTCAAAGCGGTGGGGGTTGCTTGGCTGGTTTTTCAGGCAAGGGCTCATTAAAGATTGGTTTTAACTTGGTGAAATCCCCATACTCCCAAGTCTCATGTTTAGCTTTGTGATCCAAGAGTTAGACTTCCCCAGTCTACCAAAAAAAAAAAAATCATCATAGTTAAGTCAAAGACACATAACAAATAATCAATTTATGATAATTTGGATTGCTCTTTTACAATGATAGACATGGTCACATCTGCCCTTTGGCAAACTTCCTTGTTTCAAGATATCTTAACACCTGTGTGGAAATAAATGTCGGTTGTCCTGTGAGCACACAGCCAGAGCAAAGGGAGGTTGACAGATATGGGAGGTAACACAGGTAATGCCATTTCTAAGCAGGACACAGCTCTTCAATGAGTATATTTTTCTTAGGGTCAGTGTCTTCTCCCATGGATGATATTAGCTGGATGGACATTACTAATTCTGACTTTTGTTGCTATGATTATCATTTCTATATTTCATACTGCAACAGTAATATATGAAAAAGACTGGTTTTGTAGGCAAGGCTTCATTAAAGCTCAGTGATAGAGCGCTTACCTAGCAGGTGCAAAGACTGAGTTTGATCCACAGCACTAAAGAGAGAGAAGGCGCGGGGTGGGGTGGGGGTCGGGGGAGGTTAAGTATCACTCTTCTTGTTTTGGGTCCAGAAACCTTTGAAACATGCCCTCCTCCTTTAAATTTATCTACCTTCTGCATCTGTGTGAATGTTTTTCAATCAAGTCAGTTTTTTGCCCGCTTTCCTCCTCTATACTCTGCTGCCCACACAGATGTATCTTGCTTGGAATGGGGTAAATCTGAATGCTCCATGAAAGAAGTTAATTTTAAAACTTATATTTTCCTCACTAAGATGCTGTAAAAACACTGTTAGAGAAAATTAAAGAAAAAACATAGCACTATTCCCCATGAGCTATTATCAGAGATCCCAGCCATTTATATTTTGCCCCTATATTGGCTTTTTCTCCATAAAACTCCTTTACAAAGACCCAGAAGAGATCTTGAAACAATAAGTACACTCATATCAGATGACTATTCAGCTTTTTAATACGTTTTTTTCCTTTGGGGTATACTCTTCCAGATCCCATCTGCTGAATCCCTTATGAACTTAATCTGTAAATGGCTCTGTGTTCATTTGGCTTATATTCATGACCAAAGGCTACTCTCTCCATTCGCAGTGTATACTTGTTTTGTTTTGACTAAACTCTTCAAAAATTCTTGATGTTTAGAAGGTATAAGAAATTTTTAGGAATGTTCACCTATTCCTTGAAATAAAGCCTCAATTTTAACACAAACCTAAGGCCTAAACCAATTGACTCATTGGTTCAGTCTCGTATTACTTTTGGCCTTCAGCTACCTGTATTCTTTAGCTCCAAAGATTGAATGTATTGTGTTCTAGGAGTGAAGAAACTCTACTATCAAGTGAGAATAACTTGAAGCTTTACAAAATTCTAACTCCCTTTCCTCCTCCACAACCCTGGAGAGTTTCAGGTGGCAGGGTGCAGGTGCCACCTGCTGCCCCTTCAGATGCTGCAATCCTCCTCCAGCTGCTGATACCTGTACCTCTTTGCCTGGGGGCATTTCCAGAGGCATGTGCTCTTTCCAGACACAAAACAGCTGACAACCCTTCCTCTGGGACAGATAGCTTTGCCAGTACGTTACACCATTTCCTCAGGGTCCCAGCAGCACTGAGCTCCAATTGCCTACAGCCATAGCTGGATGAATAACATTATTCACTGGTTTCTCCTCTCAGTTCTCCCATTTCATTCCCTCCACTCTACCATCTGTGCTTCCTGCACCTTACAAACTACTTGCACTCAAACCCGTGTCTCAGGATCTGCTTTTGGGAAACCGAAACTAACGTGTGAAATAATGGAGACAAGGAAACTCACTGGCTGTAGGACCAATCAAAGCATACAGCTATAATGAACACCTGACACCTGATAATATTGTTGTATAATGTTTTTTTAAGTAATCGTGACTTGCAGTCCTCCTCCCAAGCAGTACACAACCTGGTGGGGGAGGTTGACACAGAAACCATGAGCCTTGGATGCAATGTAGTTAGTACTGCAAGAAGCTATGAGAAACTTCCTGTGGGAGCACAGAGGACAGCCAACAGCTCTGTAGGGTGGGACTGGGCTGGAGGAGGGCTTTCAGGGAAAGTTTAATTGATGAAATAACATTAGGTAGAGAAGTTGGAAAAGATAATTTCAAATAGAAGAGAATGAACAGAGAGAGAGAGAGAGAGAGAGAGAGAGAGAGAGAGAGAGAGAGAGAGAGAGAGAGAAACATCTGGGAGTATTGACCTGGCAAGAACAAGAGGCTGGAATGTGGAGTGTGTGGGGAGCAGTAGCTCAGATGAGATGCTGAGAAATCTCCAGGGTCATGTTAAAAAGAGTTGGCCTCATTCTTCAGGTGACAGGAAAGACAGGTGACACCAAAGATTCTTTTTTTTTTCTGTTCTGTTCATCATTTTTATTTTTAAAATTTTTTTATATCTTTGCTTTATTTATTTTATTTATTTTTATGTGGTGCTGAGGATTGAACCCAGTGCCTCACATGTGCAAGGCAAGGGCTCTACCGCTGAGCTATAACGGCAGCCCCATCATTATTTTCATTCTTTAAATTTTATTCATTCTTTTTGGTTACACATGAAAGTAGGGTATATTTTGACTTATTTACACAAAGATAGAGTACATTTTATTTTAATTAGGATCCCAGTCTTGTGGTTATACATGATATGGGGATTCACTGTGGATTCTAACACAAAACAAGGAGTGCGAAGTAGAACAGAAGTTCAATACATTAGACAAAGGGGAATGAAGGGAAGAGAGTGGGAATAAAGGAATCAGAAAGACAGTGAAATGAATCTGACATAACTTTATATATATATATATATATATATATATATATATATATATATATATATATCAAAGAATCTTAAGCAAAGGAACAACATGAGCAGATCTTGGATTAGAAAACCTTGCTTCTAGATGTATCTGGTGCAATCAGTCTATACTTGGAGCTCAGTTTACTTAGGTGGGGAAGTAGAAATGAGTGGTTAAGTATGTGAGATTCCTTGATCTGTCCCCTGCCACTCACTGATCGTGTGACAATAACAGCTGACATTTATTGAGTCAACTAGATGCTGGCATTATTTGAAGTGCTTTGTGTGTACTAAATCATTTAATCTTTTGTTCTTTAGATTCCTCACCTGTACTATGCAGATAACACTATTTTATATTAGTTATTTATTTTATTTTAATTAGATATATATGACAGTAAAATGCATTTTGATTCATTGCACACAATTGCAGCACAACTTTTCATTTCTCTGATTTTACACAATGTAGCGTCACACCCGATGTGCAGTCTTACATGTATATTATTTTATTTTATAGCAATACTTTGTGTAGCTGCCTCATAGGTTAGTCATATAAATGAATGACTTTGTGTAAACTTCTTAGAATAAGGCCTAGGTCTTAGCAGGTGCTCAGTAATGTCATTGCTATTATTATATGTGCCTTTGTGTTTTTAGAAGAGCTCAGGGAAAGGAAAACCAATGCCTTTCTGTAAGATCCCTACACTTGAGTTCAGACACCACTAAATAGCATCCCTAGCAGTCATTTCACCCAAGGAGGCTGTTGAAAGAAAGAATGATGTAGTGCAAAAATCACACAGCCTCACTTCCCCTTTACAGCCCTAAGAATTTGAACCCACTGGAGAGCTGTCTTTTGCTTAGACCAGAATCTAAGGAGAACAGTCCTTTAGTGAAACTGCTAAAGAAGTTAGGATAAGTTGTTGAGTCACCAAGGTACCTGAGCACTGTTCTAGGCCTCTAGGAATTTAGGAGAGAGAAAAAAAAAAAAAGAAGAAGAAGAAAACCGGGTGTGGTGTCCCTTGCCTCTAATCCCAGCTTCTCAGGATGTAAAGGCAGGAGGATTGCAAGTATAAGAGCAGCCTGGGCAACTTAGCAAGATCCTGTCTCAAAATAAAATAAAAAGCCATAGCTCAGTTCAATGGTAGAGTGCCCCTGAGTTCAATCCCCATTAAAAAAAAAAAATCAGAAAACTGGCAATGAATTCCAGGATAAGATTTGGAGCAGCAAATTCTGTCCAGTTTGTCTGACTCCATGGAAGTTTGACTCTTCTACGCTGTCTATGAGGCTTTCAGTGAGCAGTCTGGAAGTGGCCCAGCCCAGTAAAGAGATACACATGGCTTTGATTATCTGTGAAAAGGGCTGCTGAGTTTCCATCTGGAAGGACCTTACTCCTAAAGCTTCCAGTTCTGTTTCTGAATGCCCCAGCTAATCAGCTGAGACATCTTAAAAAAATTTCAAGTTCAAAATTAGGCTCTCAGAGGCACCCATGACAATTTCAGATTAGAACTTGATCTTCAAATTCCTGGAAGCAGATGAGTTTGGAAAGAGAAAGGTACATGAGTATTGTGATTTAATTTTTATATTCCTGGCCTGAATGAATTTGTAACTTAGAAAAGCATTGATGGCCAAACTGCAAACTTCTAAGTGCCTTCCTGATTTTTGTCTTTTCATTGATCTCTTCCATCTGAAGCAAACAAAAGAGGTGAAACTCAACTTTCTCAAGCAGCTCAATTCACAATAGTCAAGCTATGGAACCCACCTAGTGCCCTGCCACAGAAGAATGGATAAATAAAATGTGGTACATATACACAATGAAATTTTACTCATCCATAAAGAAGAATGAAATCATGGCACTTGCCAGTAAATACATAGAATTGGAGAATATTATACTGAATGAAATAACTCAAAGCCTTGTACTTGAATACCTGACCAGGGTGAATCTGCATCATGAACAACCACAAAATAGGATCCTAATTAGAATAAGTTATATGTTAAAATACAATCTACTGTCATATATGCCTAAAAAGAATAAATAAAATTTTAAATTTTTTTAAAAAATAAAATATAATGAACTTGACTGTTGCAGAGTTTTATATTCACAAGTAATTGCTGGGCCGTTTTCTGGTTTCCTTAAGCAATGGGAGAAGACTCTTGGGAGAAAACTCTCTACCATTGACTATGTCATTTATCTATTTTGTGGGTATGTTTAGACCACTGGTTCCCTAATTTAGATCAAGAAGGCCTTTTATTGTATTCCTCCCTCCTCCATGTCGATTTTATTTTGAATTTTTTTCCTACCAAAAACCTGCTTCAACAGAGAAATAATAATTGTTGGATCATAAAAATCATAGCAAGGGATTCACGAGAATTGGAAAAGAGGTTGAAATGAACACGTGACAAATCAGAGGAAAGATGCCTAAAGTGAAGGCAATGGTGGACATTATTCCAGACAGAACCCAACAAGACAAGTGTCTCGTGACTATATACAATTCAGTGGTAGGTGACTGTGTGACCTGTGTGATGCAGCTTCACTGGATCACCAACCATCAAGGACAATGTCCTTGCAACATCCTTTTAGTGTGCCTTCCTTCCCTGAAGATGCCAGTGAGTCATAGAGGACATTTCCAAGAGTCCCTTTTACCCAAAGATCTGGGTGTGAATTGAATTCTACAAACAAGACGCACTTTGAGGGGCTGTGAAGTGGGAAGAGAGGCAAGGTGCAGTGGCACCCATTGGCTTATGACCTTTACCAGAGAAACATGGTCTGACCCAATTTAACAAATAGCTTCCCGGACAGCCCAGTTCTTGGGTTATGGTTTCAGGAGATGGTTCAGAACTCTTGAGTTGAAGTCTATGATTTCAGCCCTCCCAGCTATTCTGTGAGCAATTTAAAACCCTGAAATATACCTCTGTGTTAATCAGCTTTTTTCAGTGTGATCAAAACAACCTATGAGAACTAGTTTGAGAGGGAACTGTTTATTTTGGCTTATGGTTTCAGAAGTTCAGTCCAAGATTGGCTGGTTCCATTCCCTAGGCCCAAAGTGAGGCAGAAGAGCGTGGCGAGGGTGCATTGCTCAGCTCTTGGCAGGGTCAGGAAGCAGAGGAGAGAGTGGGGAAGGGGCCTCCAGGTACCTGAACGTGGCCAGGACATGGCCACAGTGACCCACCTCCTCTAGCCACACCCCACCTGCCTACAGTTACTGACCAGTTAGTCCATTCAAATTAGGATGGAGTGATCAGGTTATGGCTCCCATAATCTAATTATTTCACCTCTGAATATTCCTGCATTAATTCAGGGGCTCTTAGGGAGCACCTCATATCCAAACCACAACAACCTCTTTCTGCCTAAGCTATTTAGAGTGGATTCTGTGTCTTCCAATGGCCTCTGGCTTATGAAATGTCTACTAGGAATATTTAAGTGTTGAAAAGAGTACAACAAACTCATTACTACCTTTTTGGATCAATCTTGCCATTTTCCAGTGTCTTTGCCAGGGGTGGGGGTGGGGGGCCAGACATTGAACTGGACATTGAACCTAGAAACACTTTACCACTGAACTATATGCCCAGTTCTTTTATTTTATTCTATTTTTTTTTTGAGACAGGGTCTCACTTAGTTGCTTAGGGCTTCACTAAATTCCTGAGGCTGGCCTTGAACTTGTATTCCTCCTACCCTAGCCTCCAAAGCCCACTGAGATTAGGTTTTCCAGTTTCTTAAAAAAAAAAAAAAAAAGGAATCCTTATTGTATCCATCGTAAATGTTTACTACCCAAGAGCCAATGCTTATTTTCATGTGTAAGCTAAAACATTTAATATATTCCATATTGATTATAAAATCCTTATTCCTACAAGCAGGGAAATTCATCATAAAAAACGATTTTCTGTCTCATGTTCATGCTTCTCTGTTACAGAGTAACAAAGTGAACCAGCTAATAATTGGTATCTAAATTGATATAATTTAGACACTAGTTTGTTTGTTTGTGGTTTTTTAATTTAACAAATTGCAGCTTCCAATTTAGGGAATTTTTAAGCTTTAAAAAAACCAAACTATTGTAGCACAAAACTAATTTGAAAATATGCAAACAAATTTTGAGGTAGTAAGAGTCTGCTATGAAAAACAATTTTAAAATTTAAAAACAATTTTAGCTTGTAACTAGTTACTGAGGAAAATTAAAACATCCTATTGTTGACTTATTGAATGTTAATTCAAACTGATTGGCTAGAAAATATATATATATATTTACATATATGTAGATATGTGGATAGATAGACAGACTGACTTACTAGGATTATAGGCCACATTTTTCTCTAAAGAATTAAATTTATAGCCGGGCATGGTGTTGCACGACTATAATCCAGCAGCAGCTCAGGAGACTGAAGCAGGAGGATTGCAAGTGCCTCAAAAATTTAGTGAGAACCTGTCTCAAAATAAAAAATAAAAAAAAAAAACAGGTTGGAGATGTGGCTCAGTGGTTAAGTACCCCTGGGTTCAATTCCTGATATCAGAAAATAAAAATAAAAAGATTAAATGTATTATTATTATTATTATTATTATTATTATTAGTTTATGTTTAAAGCAGCATTATTCTAATTGCCTAAACTTGGAAGGAACCAAGATGTTCTTTGGTAGGTAAATGGATAAACTGTGGTACGGTACCTCCAGACAATGACATATTATTCAGCAATAAAGAGAAATGAACTATCAGGCCAAAATAAAATTGTTCTGTTTTCTTTGATTATGTTTTTAACATAGACAAACAATCCATAATTCAATCATCTACATATAATCATTGATTATATCCTTGTCACTTTCTTTTGTGTGTGTGTGTGTGAGAGAGAGAGAGAGAGAGAGAGAGAGAGAGAGAGAGAGAAAGAGAGAGGAGAGAGAGAGAGAGAGAGAGAGAGAGAGAGAGAGAGAGAGAGAGAGAGAGAAAATACCATTGGCATCATATTATACATGCTGGTCCGAAACCTGTTAGCTTTCCTTATTGGACAATAAATCATGTTACAAAAAATATGTTTGATAGTCTTCCAACTTTAAAATTTAAAAAAGATGTATGTGAGATACTTTAAAACTTGTGCTCCCTTGCATCATGTAGGTACATGGTACTTTAATCTTCATGTTTTGCCCAACATACTTTTAAAAATCCAAGTTTAAGCATTTTTCAAAATAATATATGTAAGACATTTTGTTATTTGCTTTCATTATAATGGAGAGCAATAAAAGAAAATTCACTTGTGTCCATAGCCCAGAAATTGAATTATTCTTTTTACTACTAAGTTGATTAATATTTTATTGCTTTAGGTAAAAGCTGAAACATTAAGTAGGTTAGGTACCAATAAGGAAATTATATTAGCAACTGTTGTCAGTAGTGAAATAAAAAACACTTTAGAATGTCTCCTTGCTAAATGTATCAGTAATACCAACATTGCAAGGAAAACAATTCAAATTCTCACCGCTCATCTTCAGAAGTCATCTGACTCCCCGTTTCACTGATTGGGGGAATATTTTTAAGTCCTATAAGCAATTAAATAGCAGTAATCTCAGAGTCCTCTGGGAATATTTGTTTAACAAGAATGAAATTCTTAATATTTAACAAGTGGTGATCCTGTGAGTTCATACATTGAAAAAAACCAAAAAACTTATGCATCCTATGTCCTCCTACACTAAGCATGGTCCCTGGACCAGCAGCATGGGCATCACCTGGGACTTGATAGAAATGTTAGAATCGTGGGCACTATTCTATACTTTCTGATACACCGCTCTAGACTTACTGAATCAGAATCTATATTTTAACAAGATCCCTGGCTGATTTATATCACATTAACATTTGAAAGGTATTTCATGAGGAGATAAAATATGTATTTAAGGGAGATTCTCCAAACTGAAATAGAATCTGTTTGATAGAGCAAGACATAGTTTACATACCAATAGAGTTTAGAAGACTTCCATCTTGAGGTCTCTGACCACTTTGGGGAGGACATCTGTTTCCCCTTTACCATATTGATTCTCTGGACACTGAGGTCTACTGCCTCATGTAGGAGGTATCAGACTGCCTCGGTTTGAATCCTGCCTTTACCATTTATATTAACTTCTCTGTACTTTTTTTCTTATCTGTAATGGGGAGAATGATATCTCAAACAGTCATGAGGAATAAGTGAAATAATATTTATAAAGCTCTTAAGAACAGTGTTTAGCACATAGTAAGTGCTCAAAACACATTCATTGGCACCATTATTGAGGCCTGAGTTTTGTAAGCCATGGTCTTCAGATCACAAGTCCTACTCCAAGGATGCAGCTACAAAGTGATCCAGAGACATGGCGGGTCAGCTTGGAGAATGTGGATGGATAGATTTGCCTTCAGTTCCTATAGTGAGGTGCCATTTAGTAGCTTGAAAATAAAGTGAAGATTATGGGATATTAATTATTGACTTCTCTTTCCCTAAATTTTGCTCATCAAAATTCAGATTTTAAGCAATTCCCTGAGCCATGATTATCTTCATTTTGCAAGAAATCAGGATTCCAGAACATAGTAAAATCCATTGTCAATATCTATCCTTATTACATAAATTGATATCATTAGTGGAATAAATTCTGGCATTTTTCCAGCCTCTTCTTCATTTCCCTACAAATAACTGTAAGTAGTTAGACTAAATGAAATAGGAAATGTAGGAACCTGATTTATGCTTCACCAACTACCTATAAGGCCAAGGAATACTATCTTTTCAACTGGAGATTTGGTTTCTAAATCCAATGAAGAGTCCTGTTACCTCTGTCAATGCTTCTAAAACTTTAATGTACAGATAGATTACCTAAAAATCTTTTTTAAATGCAGATTTTTTTAAAAAAATTCTATTAGTTATTGATGGACCTTTATTCATTTATTTGTTTATATGTGGTGCTGAGAATCGAACCCAATGCCTCATACATGCTAGGCAAGTGATCTACCACTGAGCCACAACCCCAGCCTTTAAATGCAGATTTTTGAGTCTATAAGTCTGAGGGGAGCTTGAAATTCTACATTTCTATGGGTTCCCCAATGAAGTCAATGCTGCTGGTCCATGGACCACACTTTGAGTAGGGCCTGTTAGCTTAGTTTAGTTGGGTCAAGGGGATTCCTCTGCACCTGCTTGCCTGAGTTCTCACCTGAATCTTGGCCATTGATATTAGTGGTTCTCAGGTGCAACTGCATATTACAACAGCTGGGGTCCTGGTTTAGGATTGAGATTCATGGGTAGAAGAGTGATGAAAAAGTAAGGGTGAAAAAAAGAGATGCATCTGGGAAAACTCATACTTTTAACTTCTCTGCGTTGACAGTGAAATTCTTCCTGGGCACTATCATCCAATAAAACAATTTTACCCTTGACCCTGTGCAACTGGAGTTTGAAATAAAATTCCATTCTCTGCTTCTGTGAGCAGGTGGGTCTGTGTAAGCTGCAGCTCTCTGCAAATGAAAAAGCCTGTTTTAGTGTTCAAGGCTAATCTCAGCAGGGGATGTCAAGTGGTATCAGCTCCAAGGGTCACAGCTGGCAAAGCCAGGTTCTTCACTGCTACTTTGTGATGTGTTACAGCTCTCATGTAGAAGCTCTGAATGGTGGGCTGTGCCCTCCAGTATTGCAATAGACCCCAGCAGCTCACCACCAACTTCTTTCTGGGTTCTTGTCTCCTAGATCAAAAAAAATGTAATCCATGGGATAATGGAAGGCAAGAATGAAAGGAGTAGGATTTATTTATGTATGGAGAATAGAAACAGAACTCTTGGAGGGGTAAGAGGGGAGCCCCCACCATAGAGGTTTCCAGCTTGGGTGTACTAGTCTAGTGGTTTATATAGCATTTGGGTCAACATTATTGGTCCAAATTTATGCTAATCAGGGTTTGAAAAAGCACCAATGCTATTGGTCCAAATTTATGCTAATGAGTTTTTAAAAGTACTGTTGGTGATCCCTACAATCCCATTCAAGTCTGCCCCATTTTTGTTTCCCCACCCCAGCTCATTGGGAAGAGGTTAGGTCATTGCATCATGGATGTTCCAGGTCTGGTGCAGAACGGTATAGAGTGGGCATTCACACAGGGCCCAGGCTGGGCCACCATGGTGGAACAGGTTAGTGTGCCCTGGCTCACAGCTCCTTAGGCTCCTGGGCAAGTCAGGCTCTATACAGTCCTGGCCCCTGATTGCCACCCATGCTCCAGCCTGTTTGTGCCACGACTCTGCAGCTTTCCCACCACTTCTCAGCAGGGATTAGTGGGCTGGTTGCGTAGCTCAGTGGCTGAGAAGCCATATCACAGGTCTGGATTTGAAGTAGGAGGTCAACAGGGATGGGAATTCTTGTGCTTTCCATGGAGGTAAATAATAACTGCGTAAATCAAATGGGCATCAAATCATCTTAATAAAGCAATTCCAGAATACTTTATGAATGTAATACTTTTAAAAAATATTTTTGTAGTTGTGCATGGACACAATACCTTTATTTTATTTGTTTATTTTTTCATGTGGTGTTAGGGATCAAACCCAGTGCCTCATGCATGCAAGACAAACACTTTACCACGGAGCCACAACCCCAGCCCACCAGTGTAATACTTAAACATGCTTTTGGAAGAAAACTAAGTTCAGGAATTCAGGAGTGCTAATTTGCTCTATCTCTGGCAAAGAGATATACAGGTATTTACTTAAGACAAATCTTTATAAATATATGATCCTTTGAGTACTTTATGGTCTACTTACAGTGATAAACCAATGCATGTGTATAGAAAAGGGTTAACTTAGCAGATCTGGATTGTTCTCTCTCTCCACATTCCAAAGAAAGCTTATCTTCATAGGACCAGCCCTTGACTGGCTCCTGGGAGATAACCTCTGAGCCCTGGGAACACTGCCCAAGAAGAGTGCTTTGTATCTCTGAGGATCCTCGCCATGTTTCAGTTTTACCTTTAAGGGAGCTGAAGTCTGAGTAATTAGGCCAGTAATGCCAATGTGACTGATTTGCAATAAATATTGAACCTCAAGGCTCAGGTGAGCTCCCCTGACTGGCAATATATCACATGTTGTTACTTATTTTTTGGAGAATTAAATGGATCCTCACACAAATCTATCAGGAGGAGAGAGCTGGAAGCTTTTGCCTTATTTCTCCTGGAGAGTGTTCATAACCTGTCCTAAGTTCAGGAATTCAGGAATGCTCATTTGCTAATTTTAATGCATAATATGCAGTAATCATGAGTGTATAACAGCCTTTTCTGAGTTCCGTGAATCTTTCTTGCAAGTTGTCAAACCTGAGGGTAGTCTTGGGGACTCCTAACAAAACGTAAACGAGGCAGGACAAATCCTGATTCTCCCCATGATGCAGTTTATTTAGGAAGTGATCCAAGAAACAGAAAGAAGTGGGGGGCAGAATACATGTTAGCAAGTTGGTGATGATTGTGGATGTCTGAGGCTTAATGCTGATGGGATGTTCTGAGGAGCTATAGAAGATCTCTCAAAACTGTCTTCTGGTGGAGAAGCATTTACCCCTTCACAATCCCCACCACCACCTTTTCAAACTTTTTTTTCAGAAGGGTAATGACTCCCTTAAACTTTGAACATTTGGACTGCATATGTCTGGGTGTGTCAGACATTGAGGAACCAAAGAAGCCCCAGAGCAGAAAACAGGAAGTACTTGGCAGAGCCTAGGTAAGGTGTTGTCAGGTTACACCTGTGCAAAGCTGGTTGCCATTAAAATGTCAGTAGTAAAAGATGACCTGAGAGGGTGTGAGGCTCAGCACAGAGATATCCATTACAGGCTACAGCTTGCACCACAAGACGCACTTGTGCCCTACATTAAGTCCAATCCAGGTGCTTCAAAATAGTGGCAGGCCACAACTCTGCAAAAGGTTCAATTTAGGAAAGTCGAAACAGGTTACTATCTGTACTGCTGCAAATGGTCCCAAGGCTGCAGTTGAGATTTATTCCCTACCTCATCTTCCATCCATTCTATATTTCCCTCCCTCTAGCTCTGCACCAAGGCTAATAAAGTATAAGCTAGACTAAGAGGAACTTGCTACTGTAGGAGGTGAGCAACCAGAACCTGTGAAATGTGTTCAATTTCGATTAAAATTCAAACTCACCCAGCATCTGGTTCTGTTGGACCCCAAGAATGGAACTGATTGCTGGTTGTATAAATAACAATTATTTTGTGAATCACTATTGCTGGAGGAAATATGCTGTATCTATTCTGTACTTTGAGGCAGAAAAAAATAAGAGGTTGAAAACTACTAATCTAGAAAGCCACTAGTATTATATTTGAAAATTCAATTTGAATTTAAAATGTTCTAGAGAGTAAATATCTTGCTTAGATATGCACAACTGAAAGTTGGGCATAGTGTCATGCCCCTACAGCCCCAGATACTTGGGAGGCTGGGGCAAACCTGAGCAACATAGCAGGGCCTTGTCTCAAAAAAAATAAAATAAAAGGTTGTAGTGGTATAGCTAAGTGGTAGAGTGCTTGCCTAGCATGTACCAGGTTCTGGGTTCAATTCCCAGTACAGGGGGAAAAAAAAGATTAACAATAAATAAATAAATAAATAAATAATGTTATATATGTACAAATGATCACTTATAATTTTTGAGATAAAGAAATACTCTTGGGGAGCGCGGAGCCTGCCGGGAAGGTGCCGGGACAGTTACTGAGCCGATCGGCGGCGGCCGAAAGTAGGCTTGGACATGCAGAGCACCGAGAATTATAGTGAACATCATTCATAACACTTCTGATTATCATCCAAAAACTTTAAGATTTCTGAATGTGGCTTTTGATGGCTCAGGCGATTGCTTAATTGCTGGGGACCATCAAGGAAATATCTATGTTTTTGACTTGCAGTCAAACAGGCTTCTGTCCTGATCCGGAGCCCAGGTGTCTGTGCTATGCAGAATCTGAAAACAAGCCACAGGGAGAACGCTGAGAACCCTGAGAGCCAGGAAATGGAACTGTTAACATTTATGGATATAGCCATTGATTTTACTGAAGAGGAGTGGGAATGCCTTCAGCCTGCTCAGAAAAATTTATATAGAGATGTGATGCTAGAGAACTATAGAAACTTGGCCTTCCTGGCCATGAATCCTAATCATATCCAAGAATATTCACTAGAAAAGGGAATACAACATATATTACATGAAGTGATAAGTGCAAAATATGGAAGTTGTGATCTTGACTATTTACCACAAAAGAAAACATGGAAAAATACAACTGAGAGTGAACACCAGGAATCATATAAAAAATCAGGCCTTGTTCATCACCAGAGAATTTATACTGGAGAGAAGCCCTACAAATATAAAGAATGTCGCAAAGCTTTTAGTAAAAAAAAAGGTCTTATTTACCACAGAGGAACCCACAATGGAGAGAAGCCCTACAAATGTAAAGATTGTGGCAAAGCTTTTGGTAAAAAATCAAACCTTATTTGCCACAGGATAACTCACACTGGAGAGAAGTCCTACAAATGTAAAGATTGTGGCAAAGCTTTTCGTCAAAAATCACTCCTAATTTGCCACATCAGAACTCACACTGGAGAGAAGCCCTACAAATGTACAGAATGCGGCAAAGCTTTCGGTCAAAAATCATCCCTGATTTGCCACATCAGAACTCACACTGGAGAGAAGCCCTACAAATGTACAGAATGTGGCAAAGCTTTTCGTGACACATCAAACCTTATTCGCCACAGGAGAAATCACATTGGAGAGATGCCCTACAAATGTAAAGAATGTGGAAAAGCTTTGTGTCAAAAATCAGACCTTATTCACCACATGAGAACTCACACTGGAGAGAAGCCCTACAAATGTAAAGATTGTGGCAAAGCTTTTGGTAAAAAATCAAACCTTATTTCCCACAGGATAACTCACACTGGAGAGAAGCCCTACAAATGTAAAGATTGTGGCAAAGCTTTTGGTCGAAAATCAGAGCTTATTTGCCACATCAGAACTCACACTGGAGAGAAGCCCTACAAATGTACAGAATGTGGCAAAGCTTTTGGTAAAACATCATCCCTAATTTGCCACATCAGAACTCACACTGGAGAGAAACCGTACAAATGTAAAGATTGTGGCAAAGCTTTTGGTAAAAAATCAAACCTTATTTACCATAGCAGAACTCACACTGGAGAGAAGCCCTATAAATGTAAAGATTGTGGCAAAGCTTTTTGTCTAAAATCAGACCTTATTTGCCACATCAGAACTCACACTGGAGAGAAACCCTACAAATGTACAGAATGTGGCAAAGCTTTTGGTCGAAAATCAGACCTTACTTGCCACATCAGAACTCACACTGGAGAGAAGCCCTACAAATGTACAGAATGTGACAAAGCTTTTGGTCGAAAATCACACCTTACTTGCCACAGCAGAACTCACACTGGAGAGAAGCCCTACAAATGTACAGAATGTGGCAAGGCTTTTGGTCGAAAATCAGACCTTACTTGCCACAGGAGAACTCACACTGGTTAGAAGCCCTACAAATGTAAAGATTGTGGCAAAGCTTTTGTTCAAAAAATAGACGTTCTTCACCACAGCAGAACTCACTGGAGAGAAGCCCTACAAATGTAAAGAATGTGGCAAAGCTTTTACTCAAAAAACAGGCTTTATTTGCCACAGTAGAACTCACACTAAAGAGAAGCCTTACAAATGTAAAGAATCCAGCAAAGCATTCAGTCAAAAATCACACCTTATTTGCCACATCTGAACTCACACTGGAGAGAAGCCTCACAAATGAAAAGTATGTGACAAAGTTTTTATTCAAATATTACACCTTATTTGCCACAGAAGAATTTACGCTGGAGAGAAGCCTTACAAATATAAGGAATGTGGCAAAGCTTTTAGCAATAAAACAGGCCTTATTCACCACAACAGAACTCACACTGGAGAATAACCCTACAAAAGTGAATAATGTGGAAAAGTTCTAATAAAAAATAAAACTTTATTCACCACAGCAGAAGACATCCTGGTGAATGTGAAATGTGAATAAAGTAATAATACTTTTAAAGAAAGACTAAACCTTGGGGCTGGGGTTGTAGTTCCGTGGTAGAGTGCTAGCCTTGCATGTTTGAGATCCTGGGTTCGATCCTCAGCACCACATAAAAATAAATAAGTGAAATAAAGGTATTGTGTCCAACTACAACTAAAAAATAAACATTAAAAAAGAAAGACTAAACCTTATTAACAACAGAATTTATACAGAAAAGGACCCCTACAAATTGAAACAATGCAGCAAAGCTTTTAATAAGAAATCAATTCTTTTCACCACTAGGCTACTTATCCTGGAAAGAAGACATCTAAATGTAGAGAATGTAGAAACATTTTAATTATATATCATATATTACTAGACATCAGAGAAAACACCCTGGAGAGAAGCTCTACAAACAAGACCATTGTACCATTACTCTAAGAAAGGGACAACATTTAATCCTCACCACGATAACCATAGCATAGAGAAAATTTTGAAATGTGAAAATTGACAATGTGACAATGCCTCCAAAATTTATTCAGCAATACTCAGCACCTGTGGATGCATACTGGTTAGAGAAAATACAAATGGAAAATTGTAGCTACATGTTTCTTAAACACTGCTTATTTTTGGAGAATTCATTGTGCCCAGAAACCCTAAAAACTTAAATAATATATCCAAAATGTATTTAAGTTTTAAATTCATTAAACTTCTGAAAACTCATACTAGTAGTAAATATTGAACAGATTTTGTTCAAAATGTATGCCTCATATAACAATGAAACATTTATAATAAATGTGAGAGTATAGTAAAGTTATTATCTATATATTACACCTGGATGTATATGAGTATCAATAAAATACTTAACTCATTTAAGTTTAAAAAAAAAAAAAAAAAGAAATACTCTTTATGCTTACATGAAAATTAACTCTCTCCTTCTTAGCATGGCCTCTAGAATCCTGTTTTATATAAAAACAGGTCACCAAGTTCCTTAATTTATTACGGTGCTCTAGTTACTTTTAAGACAACTAAATAAAAATTTTATACCATTGCTTTTTAACATAAAATCACTAAAGAGATTTTTTTAAAACTCACTAAAGAGATTTTTTAAAACTCAGAAAATAAAAACAAGCAAAAAACAAAACACACACACACACACACACACACACACACACACACACACCAAATCTCTGATTTCATTTAAGTCCTACATAGAAAATTAAAACTCAGTTTGAGATCAGGTCTACATTTGGCCAAGGACTTGTTTCCTGCTTCTTCTTCATCTTTTTCCTCTTCCTCCTCCTTCTAATTTTTTTTAATTGAGACATAACATTTATACAACTTTATGGAATTACATTATAGTAATTTGATATATGTATAGAATGTGTAGTAATTAAATCAGGGTATAAGCATTTCCATTTCTTCAAATGTAAATAATTTTTATAGAGAATTTTATACTCTTTTTAGTTATTTTGGAATATATCATAGACTGTTTTAACCAGTATTTACCTTACTGTGCTACATGAGAAAACCATAATTGCCCCTCTGTAATTTGGTGCTCCTTACTTGACGTCTTTCCACCCTCCTTCCCAGTCTCTAGTTACCACTGTACCATCCTGTTCTGTGGTATAAACTTTTTAGTTTCCACAAATAAGTGAGAGCATGTGGTATTTAATTTTCTGCATCTAGCTTATTTCACTTAACATAATTATCCCCAATTCCATCCATGATGCTGCAAATGACAGGATCTCATTATTTTTGTGGCTAAATAATAATCCATTGTGTATATGTGCCACATTTTCTTTATCCATTCATAGACTGATAGGAATTTTGGTTGATTCTATAACTTGGCTATTAGGAATAGTGCTACAGTATTATGAGAGCACATGTATTTTTATAATGATTTCATCTTCTTTGGATATATATATACCCAGTAATGGAATGGCTGAATCATATGGTAGTTCTATTTTTAGTTTTTTGAAGAATCTCTAAACTGTTTTCCAGAATGGCTGTACATAAGAGTTTCCCTTTCTCTGTATCCTCAAAAAGGGATTTGTTTCTTCCTCAAAAAAAAAATATACCCAAAGTCAAGAAATATTCATATTATGATGACAAATGCAGTAAAATATGTTTGAAAGTATTTTGTGGAAAAAATCATAATTATGATATAAAACTATAGAATGCAAGTTCTACTATCATTGCTATTGTTATCAATACTATTATTATTAAAGTCTATAGTTTCTTAATTGAAGAACTTAGGCCAGGCCAGGTGTGTTTCAGAGTTCAGAATTTTTTAAAAAATGGATGAGTAATACCATACGTTTACAATGTGTTGTTACACAGCAACCCCCATTTGGTCTGGGAAAGAATGTATTAATATTTATGCAGCAAAGTATATTAATACTATACATTAAATGTGATAGATAAGAGCAACGAATAGTCTTTACATTTCAGGTCATGTTTTAGCTCCAAATGAACTAAAATGAGTTCAGGTTTTGCTGCCAAAGGACTTACGAAACCTACTTTGGGCTTTTTCAGTTTCAAAATTGAAGCTACAGATGAGTGAACTGTATTGTCATTATATAACTCAAGCTTGGATTATAGAGGGCAAATTTCACCTGTTCCCAGAATATTTGCTCAATGTTTGTGAAAGCCACACTCAAGGAAGAAAGGAAACAGGCTTCATTGTTAGACAGAGCTGGGTTTGAATCCATTCTCTGCCACTCATTGTGTTTCCTTGAGAAAGCTACTTACCTTCCTTGAGCTTTATTTTTCTAATCCATAAAGTGTTTGTCATGACTCTGTGGACCCTTGACATTCTCAGGGGCTTTATCTTGAGATTTGATAAGACTGCAAAATTATAACTATCACCAACTAATATCACTGTCCTCAAAA
This sequence comes from Urocitellus parryii, assembly GCF_045843805.1. Classification (NCBI taxonomy): domain Eukaryota; kingdom Metazoa; phylum Chordata; class Mammalia; order Rodentia; family Sciuridae; genus Urocitellus; species Urocitellus parryii. Next base: position 103,891,535 of record NC_135540.1, read on the forward strand.
GTACAGAAATTGTTACTGAGCTCAACAGCCTGACTATACTAGCTAATTGCTTGTCACTCCCAAGTAGTGGACACAGTCCAGATGGGGAAGCTTATAAAAAAATGATTGTTCAAAGAGGAATCTGAAGATAGGCAAGGTGGTGCCTACCTGCATTTGGGAGGCTGAGACAGGAGGATTGCAAGTGTGAGGCCAGCCTGAGCAAGCTAGTTAGATCCTGTCTCAAAACAGAAAGGGCTGGGGTGGGGGATGTAGCTTAGTGGTGGAGAGCTTGCCTCATAAGCATGAGACCCTGGATTCAATCCCCAGTACTAAAAAAATTAAAAAATTTAAAAATTTAAAAAAATTTTTTTAATTGAAATGAAAACTACTGTGGTTTGTTTGTTTTTGTTTTGCTGCCTCAAATGCCATATCTTTTGGCATTAAGTAGAGACACAAACTTTTGTTTCGTATGCAGCTAAATCTTGCCTTGGGTATGACATATCCATGAGAAACATACAAATATGAAAATAAAATATGAAGCTTAGCCTGGACTTTAGGTGTATTTTTCTAAGAGATTGAGAAAAATTTATAAAAAGTTTTTAGATAATAGCTGTTAGAGCAAGGGCATTTTAAATATTTAAATGAGCAGAAAATTCATTTGTGAAAAAAACTTTTTAAAAACTTTAAAATTTCACTTATAAGTTACTTGTAATCCTGCTTAAAAGGGACATTTAGAAGTAGACACTCCACTGATGTTACTTTAATATAATTCATGAGAGGACACTTCTTTTGATGTTTAAGAGTCCTTCATTTGGGGAGATAGAGGATTCGGGGACTGTCTAGAGCCATTCACGTTTACCATAATCACAATCCAACTGAGTTTAAGTTAAGAGCAGTTCATAAATCTAAACTTGGACACGGTGAAATTAAATAACTCAGACTGTCTGGAGGGTCTTTTTTTTTTTTTTTGGTGTATAATTCTCAAAAGTGAGTCAAAAGTGAATTTCAGGATTTCACAATTAACAACCAAGAAAGTAACACTTCAATTCCATCCCAGTCTTAAAAGAGACTTGAAATGACTCTCATGAAATCACATCCTCACAAAGCAGATCACAGGATGAAATCATCAATCAAACCTTGAGAAGAAAGGAGATATTATCCCCTCGATATCGTTATGTTTTAAATGAGTACTGAGTGTACTTGGAAGTGAAAATCTTCTGTCAAAGCTACTGTTGGGCAATGGGAGCCTACTCTTCTCTGCCCCAAGAGGATGTTAGTATTCTTAGGGATGATGTTCAGAATGAACTGTTTTCTCTGGACTGTCCTCTAACATAATAAGAATAAGGATGGTCAGTTTCCTTGGACGTCTGAGTCTAGAGAATGCCCTCCTTGTGGGTTTTACAAAAATGGCAGTGATAATAGATGAGAATACTAATATTTGGCAGGTGGAATATCTCTAATAAACACAAAAAAACAATTTCTAAGACAAGAAAAATCAATACACCAGGAAGGATAATAATAATAAAATAATACCTTAGGAAATAGTAGGAAAAATAATACATTTCCCAAGATAACATTTCTTTATTACTTATGGTCTGGGGCAGGTTAATTTACTTAAGATATTGTAAATAATGCTAGTGATTTAATAAAGTTTGATCACCATGGCTTTAGGCCATTTTCCATGCTCCTAGGTTATTAAGGTGCTCAGAGAAGGTAAACAAGTTGAGCTGTTTATAAATTCTATTTTTCTCTTAGATTGTCCCAAAGAAAGATAGAACAACTGACTCAGGGTAAGATCTAGTATGTATCTGAATCACCTAATTGTCACATTGCCTTGTTATTAAAACTTCTCTTTCTCATAATCAAATCACTGGACAATATGGCCATCATATTGAATGTATGATATTTTCTTCCACGGCAATAGTTTTGAGAGAGTAACTGTGTTCAGTACCTTTTTGTGTTCTGAAACATTTTTCTTAGAAGTACCCAAGGGACAGTTAAACAAGTTTCAGAATGAAATAGTATGGCCAGTTCAACAAGTTAAACATTTGGTTCCTTTTAAAAAATGTTTATATACCTTTTTCAACTTTTCAGTTTTATTATGAATATTTCAAATGTAGGATTAGAGAGGACCTCAATGAACTTCAAGGCATGCATCCCCCAGCTACAAAACCACCAGCTCACACTCTCCTGTTTCAACCAGCTCAACCTCATCCTCTGATTCTTTCTCCCATTGGATTTTTATGAAGCAAGTTCCAAATAACATAATTTCATATCTAGAAAATCTGGCATTATACCTAAATGATGAGGGCACTTAGAAAAAAACATATTTATACAATGCCCTTGTCACAATTTAAGAGTAATAATATTAGGAAAACTAACTAAAAAAAAAAAAAGAAAGAAAAAGAATTGACATCAAAAACTGGTAAGTATATGGAACAACTGAAGCTTTTACACCTATTAGAATATTATAATAAAAAGACAATAAAAACGTTGATGGGTATAGACAGAAATTGAAACCCTCGTAACACTGCTGGTGGGAATGTACAATGATGTAGCTACTTTTGAAAATAATATGTCAGTTTCTTTAAAAGTTAAACATAAATTTACTATATGACCCAGTAATGTCGCCTCTAGTTTATCTACCCCCAAAAATGAAAACATATATGCAATGTTTTACATATGGCTGTTCATAGAAGCATTACTTACACTAGCTGAAAAATACAAACGACCCAAATGCTCATCAATAGACAAATAGATAAGCAAAATGTGATATATCCAAGTGCTGGAATAGTATTCAACCGTAACAAGGAATGAAATGCAGGTCCATGCCACCACATGGATGAACTTCAAAAATGTCATGCTGTAGGAAAGAAATCTGACCCATCAGGCCACATGTGGTATAATTCAATTTGTATTAAATGTTTAGAAAAGGCCACTGTGTACAGACAGAAAATAGATTACTAGTTGCCTAGATTGGGAGTGGGAATGGGGATTACCTGAAAATGAGCAGGAGGATCTCTCTGGGATGATAAAAACATTCTAAAACAGGAATATGATGAATGAAGGTCATACATCTTGGTGGGCTTACTAAAAGGTATTCCGTTGTATACTTAGAACGGGTGGGTTTGAAATGATCTAATGAGATATGAAAGAAGCCAGATCCAAGAGTACATGAGTGTATGACTCTACTTACACAAAGTCCAAGAGCAAGCAAAATTGATCTATGGTGCTAGTCATCAGGAAGCGATTGCCCCTGAGGGTGGAGGGGATGGTTATTGACTGCAGAATAAAAGTAAGGCACCTTCTGGATGAGGAAAATGTCCTACATCTACATTTTCATCTTCTTTGGGCTAGTAGTTATCCAAGCAAATTCAGTCCTTAAGATTTGTCATAGGAATACTTAAGATCTGTGCATTCTTTGTATGCAAACTAAACATCCATCAAGAGCATACTAATTCCTTATTATCACCAAGTGTCCAGTTCCAAATTCTCTAATTGTTTATTTCTATATAATTAGTTTGTTCAAATTGGTATATAAACAAATTCCATACATTCCCTTTGATACTCCTCTGAAGTAACTTTCACTTCTTTTTTTTTCCTCCTTAAGAAACATAACAAACTTTCTTTTTAGGTAGAGTGTGTTTTGCATATGCATTTCATATACTCTAAATTATTGTTATTACTTTATTGAGAAATTTAAAAGTCCAATTTTAGTCCAAACATATACATGCATGTTTAAACATACACACGTATTTTTAATTATAAAGTAATTTAACAACATTTTAAAACATCTGAAAATTAGAGGAAAAAAACTATAATCACCTTTTTTTTTCTTTTAATCTCTTTATAACAACTGTTTTTTTTTTTCAATTCTCTGGATCTAACCCAGGACCCTCATATATGCTAGGCAAGCACTTTACTACCGAGCGACACTCCTAGCCCCATGACTGCTTCTTTTGCAATGAAATTATATTATTATATATTATAGAAATTATGTATTATAGAAATATATTATAGAAATTCTATGTATATTATACATTCTAATATTAATAATAATATTGTTCCAAAGCCATGTTTTATTGGGGAAGTTTGCAGTTATAAATCTTTTTGTTAATTAATTTATTTATTTTATTTAGGTACATATGACAGCAGAATGCATTTTGATTCATTGTACACAATCGCAGCACAACTTTTCATTTCTCTGGTTGTACATGTAGCTTCACACCATATGTGCAGTCATACACATAGATAGGATAATGATGTCCATCTCATTCCACCATGTTTCCTGCCCCATGCCCTCTCCCCACCCTTCCCTCCCCTTTGCCCCATCAAAGTTCCTCCATTTTTCCCATGCCCCCCACCCAATTAGGGATCAGCATCCACTTATCAGAGAGAACATTTGGCATTTGGTTTTTTGGGATTGGCTTACTTAGCATGATATTGTCCAACTCCATCCATTTACCTGCAAATGCCAGAATTTGATTCTCTTTTAATGCTGAGTAATATTCCATTGTGTATATATACCACAGTTTCTTTATCCATTCATCTATTGAAGGGCATCTAGGTTGATGTGGCTGAGTCACTGTGTATGCTGATTTTAAGTCCTTTGGGTATAGACTGAGGAGTGGGATAGCTCGGTTAAATGGTGGTTTCATTCCAAGTTTGCAGTTGTCAATCTTATGAATGCATTCGCATTGAATTTTGAAGCCTCACACATTCTATCTGATGCCATTCTATCATTTCCATGTCTAAGTGGCAGCCAAAGGATGTGCATGTTTCAGCATGTTATTCTCCTGTCCTCTGATGGATTGATGATTTCATAGACCTGCTTAAGTTTTCCCAAGACTATATAAAGTTCTCTGTGTTGGATTCAGGGGGAAAGACACTGTGTTCCATTCACAGACCCACACTCACTTTCTGGTAGACTTTTCAGCTGATGGAAGGACTACATAGGTTGTCTCTTTGACATTTTCAAATTCTAAGCTGAGTATGTTTTCTTGAAGCTAAAATTATGTCCCAGCATGTTTTGATCTACACTTAACTGTAACATGACGTACTCCAGAGTAAATTTGTGAACATTGCCATGTAAAACTTTGAAGCATTCTTTTTTTTTATAGACTCATGTAACTTCCATGTAAACGCCAGGTTTTGTTGAGGAAGAAGAAATTATGTTAGATGATAGAAACTTTGGACTTTGGAGGTTATTTTTATAAACAACATTTATTTCCTGGTCTGGAAAAGGTCATCGCATTTCTAAGAGTGTTTTTCATGGAGATTTCTGTTCCTTCTCTTGAGATGTAATGAAATACAATTGATCTGTCAGCAAAAAATGAGTTTTCTTTCGGGACTGCAAGTACAGTAAAAATCGAATCAAAGCAAACAAGATTATACTAAAGTGACTTTTGAATAAAAATTGGTTATCCCACTTTCCAGACAGTTTGGAAAATACCAAAAGAATAAAAACACAAGGCAATTTAATGTTCTTATAAATTCATGAGAGTCTTATGAAAAATGGTGCTGGAACAATTGGACGTCTCTAAGCAGAAAAGTTAACCTGGACCTAAACCTCACACCTTATATAAAAATTAACTTAAAAATCACTTACAGAAGTAAGCCAGGCATTGTGGTGCATGCCTGTAATCCCAGTGACTCAGGAAGCTAAAATAGAAAGATCACAAGTTTGAGGACAGCCTCAGCAAATTGATGAGGCCCTGGGCAACCTAAAAGGACCCTATCTCAAAATAAAAAGTGAAACAACAAAACAAAACTGAGGATGTCACTTGGTGATGAGGTGCCCTTGGTTTCAAACACCAGTCCAAAAAAAAAAAAAAAAAGGAAAGAAAGAAAAAGACTGAATTAAATATAAAACTAAGCAGGCTCTTGGGAAGTAACTCAGTGGTGGAGTACATGCTTAGTCTATATGACACCCTGGGTTTGATCCCCAGTACTCCAAAACACAGGAGAAAATCTTCAGAATTTAGGCTAAATAAGAGTTTTCAGATTTAGTAGGAAAAGTGTTATCCATAAAAGGAAATTGTCAATAAGTTGGACCTTACCACAATTAAAATTTTTGCTCTGTGAAAGATAAGCAAGAGATTGGAAAAAAACATTTGAGAATCACAGAGTCAACATAAGGTCTTATATCTAGAATTTATTGAACTCTCAAATCTCAACTGTAAAACAAAAATCCACTTGAAAAAGAGACATGAATAGACATTTCAATGAAAAAGACAGATGGCAAAATAAATAAATAAACAAATAAATAAATAATTTAAAAATGCCCAACAACAATATTAAGGAAATGCAAAATAAAACAACTGTATCCATCACATACCCATCAGGATTGGTTAAAATAAAACATTGATAATACCAAATGCTTGCAAGGATATGGAGAAACTGGATCACATGTTGCTGGTGGAGATGTAAAACAGAATAGCCACTCTAGAAAATAGTTTGTCAACTTTTTTGAAAACTAGACATATACTTACTATACAACCCAGCAATTGCACTATTAGGCATTGATTTTAGAGAGGTAAAAATTTGTGTCAACACCAAAAATCTCTAAAATAGTGCTCATTTTAAATATAAAACTGAATATAAAATATAGCTTTTTCATAATAACCTGGAAACATCCAAAATGTCCTTCAATAGGGGGATGGTTAAATGAAATATAATAAAAGGAACAAACTACTGACGTACATAACTTTGATGGATCTCAAGGGAATTGTGCTGAAAAAAGTTAATCTCCAAAGATGACATATTTTATGATTCCATTTACACAACACTTGTAAAATATAATTATAGAGATGATGGACAGGTTAGTGTTTACCAGAAGTAAGGAATGAGCAGAGAAGATGAGTATGATTACAAAAGAGTTGCATAGGGGGGCCCTGTGGTGATGGAAGTGTTCTATATCTGGAGAGGAATCTGCACATCTGGTGAAACTGCGTAAAGCTACACACACACACACACACACACACACACACACACACACACACAAATAAGTACATGTAAAACAGGTGACAGCTGAATAAGCTGTATGAAATGTACTAATGTCAATGTCCTGGTATTGCTTTTGTTATTCATGATGTTATCACTGGGGGAAAATGCAAATGAAATATACATAGAAGTTCTCTGAACCTTTCTTTTGCAACTTCTTATGAATCTATAATTATGTCAAATTAAAAAGGTTTTCTTAGAAAAACTATGAAGGGGTGTAACTCAGTGGAGAGTGCTTTCCTGTCATGTGCCAGGCCCTGAGTTTGATCCTTCACATCATCAAAACAAATGTGTTTTTAAATCAGTTGCAGCGGCTGCCTATAGAGTTCTTGAGAGGCTGAGACAGAATTGCTTAGGCCTAACCTGGGGAATAGAGACCTCCATGTTATCTCAAAACAAACAAACAGAGTTTATGGATGCTTAGGTTGTGTGTTTACTGCGAAGATTGCATGGTAAAAGGTTATTGTGTAAAAGGTTATCTTCTCCTTCTGCCTCTCTGAAGAATTGGTGCACACACACACATATGTATGCATATGCTTGTGTGTGTGTGTGTGTGTGTGTGTGTGTGTGTGTGTGTGTGTAGGTATGATCTATCAGTGGTAGGAAGTGCTCAAGAGAATAAATAAAGCTGTGCTCTGGAAGTACTGAGAGGAAGGAGGGTATTATTCGCTACCTGGAGTTCAGAAGAGGAAAATGTTATCAATATGGTAACATATTACCTCCCTGAATGGTTTTTTTTTTTTTTTTTTTGGATGGTGGTGGTGGTGCTGGGGATTGAACTCAGGATCTTTATGCATGCTAGGCAAGTACTCTACCAACTGAGCTATATCCCCAGCTCCCACCCTCAGGTCCTTATCCAAATGCTTTCTTGAGTATAGAAGATCTCTGTTGCATACAGTAATAATGATATGGTAAGAACAGGATAGGAGTCAGAGGCAGCAACCTCTTGTTTTTTTGTTTTTGTTTTTGTTTTTAGAAGGAGAATAAAAGTATAGGAGGAAAGAAGGATGAGAACAAAGAAGTTCAAGTTGATTTTAATGGATCAATGATTGACACAAATCAGTTTTCAGTGGGTGAACCAGTAGACGGTAGACAACTAGAGGTCATAAAAAAGGATACCAGAGATAATTTGTGTGGAAACCTGCTCAGGTAAGGCAATGATTGCCTTTCCTTTATTTTTCAATTTTCTCTAAGAAATAAATATATTGTCTTATTTATTTTTTAAGCCATTATAAACTTTTAAATTAGGGTTGAAATTCACTGATTGAAAATAGCTTATGTCAGAAATCACACTAATGGGTGAAAACAGAAAGAGGACCTCTGATTAATTTTTGAGAAAAAGAAATTTGATTACAGATGAGTAAAGAGAATAAACTACTCAACATTAGCTAATTTTATTCTTCTTGGAACATAGATATTTTAAATGATATCAACTAGTATTTAATTCAGAACAGAATGACATAAATACATATACAACTCTCAGCATTTCATATATGTATGGTCAATTTAAAAAATCAGAGCTAAAACTGAAATGTTATTACCCCTTTTATGACATTGACTAAAATGTCATTTGTTTATTCTATTCAGAAATGTATTCCAAGTTTCTTGATTATTTTAACGTTTTTAAAATGTCAAATTATATCCACTTTTTTCTTTTCTCCTTTTTCAATTAACTTCAACCTAATACAATAACAATCTTAATCTGAGCATGTCTATATAAGGAATTTATGTATTGTTTCATAAATACCAGATACTTTTAGAAAATATGATAATGTTTTGGTTCATTTTAAATAGATTGAAAACCAGACTAGCAATAAAAAAAGGTCATACAATTTACTGTGTAGAAATAATAAAAATTACTTATCTGTCCTTGTATTTTTATAGCTATCATTTAATTTTAGGTTCCATTTTTATAAAACCTCATAAATTTAGAAGTATCTGTTTTTCTGCCAGCTTTGTCCGGATGTGATTCATAAATATGTCAAGAAAACCTAATAAATCTTTTATTAGTATGTATTAATATTTTAATTGCAATTTAAGAAACAAAGAACAGATCCTGCTTTCAACGGATTGGAATTCTTTTAATGTCATGTTTCAAATTAGCAGTAGCATTGCTGCTTTTAACAATGGCCCTTCTCCTAGAACATCTATCATGTGAAAAATCTAGCCTTGTAGGCATCGATGTAACTGCAAAAAGCTACTGACTTTGTTGTTTAAAAAATTCTTTTATTATGTTTCTCAAAAGAAAATCTCTCTCAGGGCAACGTAGCAAAATTCAGATATTTCATGCCCAAAATAGGGGTATTGCTAAGTTGCAAATATTGCCCTGATCCAGTCCAACCTGTCATCATACCTGGCTTGGACTTCTGTGTTTTCTTAAATTTGAGATAAAATTCAGATACGTATTGCTCATCCACTCAGGGTGTAGGAAACAATGTTGATTATTCTGTTCACAAGAGTGCACAACCATCATTACTATCTAATTCCAGAATATTCAGCCTCCCAAAAGAATACTCATTAGCATTCATACTCTCCAGCTCCTGAAACTACAATTCTATTTTCCTGTCTAAGACTTGCTTATTCTGGATTTCACATATTGCTGCAATTATATGGCCTTATGATTTTGGCTCCTTCCTCTTAGGATATTGAAATTTTTTTTCCCAGTTTGTTTCGGACTCAGGGCCTTTGCACTTGAGGTTCCTCTGTCTGGGGTGCTTTTGTTCATAGTTTTTCCCACGCTGGGTTTCTTCTTCTTTCATCCCCTCCTCAGAGAGCCATGCCTAGATGATCCTGTCTCCAGAATCTTTTCCTCAACTCCCAGTTATCTTCTTTTATTTTATTATCTTGCTATAATTTACTTATAGCTTTTTATCACTGTCTGTAGTTGCTATTTTTTGTTTACTAGTTTATTATCTAACTCTTTAAAAATATGCCAACTTCATCAAGGCAGAGACTTGAACACTGTTGTATCTTAATTAAACTTCTAATGGGAGTTCAAATAATATTTGAAGGTCTGCATGATTATCTTGCCTAGAACTCTCAGACTTTTCAAATCTTCCCTCTATTCCCAGTTTCTGAAACTGCATTTCTTTGCCTATTTCTAGAATTTCCAGTTACCAACTAGTACTTGACCAGATTTCTATCCATTGCTGACTCCCCCATTCTCTTGGCACCCCATTATCCTACTCTTCTAATGCCTTTCATGGTAGCTTTTTAGGATATTTCTACCACAAACAGCTTTTGCTAATCTGCAGTCTCATAACCTAATTAAGCCTTCATTCTTATAGGTCATCAGTAATGAGCAAAGTCCCATTGCCAATCTGTAGTCAAGAATATAAATGGCAATAGGTAAGAGGAATCAACATGATACTAAGAATCAAACTTTTAGTCTGGAACAGAGTCAATGTAAATGTCCGCCATGCTCCACTCCTCCTGGTGGAACATTCCTATATATTAGTTCAATTTAAATGAATGTGAATTTCTAGTGACATCTGAATGATTGTAATTACATTTCAAGGCTCCATGCAGAGATCTGGAATTTAGCTGTTTTGGAATGCTTGGACAAAAGGGGACCTGTGCAGTCAACTTCCATTTAGTCATTCGTTCCCAACCTTGGTTCCTAGGGAAATAAAGTGCCTGTCTGTCCCCCACCCTACCCCATCCATCTTGTCTTAACATAAAACTCACATATGGCATGACCTGAAGTCTACAAGTCTTCCTTAAACATTTTTTCAAAAATACAAACTCTAGCCAGGCTCAGTGGTGCACACCTGTAATCCCAGAGGCTCGGGACACTGAGGCAGAAGGATCATGGGTTCAAAGCCAGCCTTAGCAAAAGCATGGTGCTAGGAACTCAGCAAGACCCTGTCTCTAAATAAAATACAAATTAGGGCTGGGGATGTGGCTCAGTGGTTGAGCATCCCTGAGTTCAATCCCCAGTATCCACCTCCCCAAAATACAAACTCTTATTAAAAATAGTAAAGGAGAAGTCATAAAGAGGGAGGACATTTTTGACAGATATTTAATCAACAAAAGTTCCAGAATAAATAAATCATTCCTATAATCATGAAACAAAACAAAACAAACAAACAATAAAAAACACTAACTATCCAAGGGGGAATGGGAAAAAGAGATAAGTGGGCATTTCACTGTGGAGAAAATAATGGCTGATACATGTATAAAAAGACAGACAAGGCAGAAGCTTCAACTGACTCATTAGTAAACAAGGATTTGTGAATTAAATTCACACTGAGATGTCACATCCACCAGATTAACAAAGATTTTTGCATAGATGTGCAGCCATGGACCATTCCATTCACTGCTGGTGGGAGTGTAATTAGTGTGACATTTTGGAAAACTACTTAGAGCTTAACTAAATCATCCCTTATGGCTTAATAACTCTACTTAGGTACATACTTCAGAAAATTCTTGCACATGTGCACCAATGCACACATACAAGAACATTCATGCAGAAAAAAAAATTGTAACACACAAGTTGTTTCTTTTACTGACTGATCGGGTAGAGAAAGCATTCAGCCTACTGATTCAGGTTCTCTGTTCTCACTGACAGCTGGCCACACTGGTTGCTGAAACTAGTCATCTTTCAGCACATGGATGAGAAGCACTAGGAAGGGACAGGGGAACCATGTTCCTCTGCCTGCCATCCTTACCCACGTCCTCAGATCATTTACATCTTTTGCATAACATTTATTTATTACTACTTCGGCAATAAATCAAAGTGTAAATAATTCAATCAAATCTATTCTCATCCATCATTGAACCTACACCAGTCTTTATAATTTGGTCTTTTTCATGTGTTAAATATGCTAGCCATTATTCTTCACCTGCTGTGTTAGAGTTTTCCTTCTACCTCTCTATTTCTGACAAAGCACTAGGATAGTCTCTCTTGTAATCACAGCTATTTGTGAATGGGTTTGGGTCCTTCATCATATTTTAATTTCCTTTAGGAAAGGCCCTGCTGTTACTAAAAGTTGTATTGCCAATGGTGATGCCTTGTTTACAATAGGTTGCACAGTAGTGCCTGACATGAAGATTCCTGGTTTAGGGAGAAATATCATAGGGGCTCCTCACTGTCCATATCCTTGAGCAGATTCTTTAATTTCTCCAAGCATCATCAAATAAAAATCTTTAAATATATTTAATGTATTTTACCATACGTTTTTCCAGGAGTTTTAAAAATACTTTTTAGAATCTTTATACAATATTCACATCACAAAGATATCATGAATGTTAAATGAAACAGCCCGAGAAAGTACATGACACAAAAATGCCCCTTTAAAAATGGCAATGAACTTCCTTCTTCATTGTTCCTCACCTTTCAAAGGAGGTCAGTTAGATCAGTTTTCCCTTTTTCTGCAGAAGGAAATTAGACTTGTATCAGCAAGTGTCCTGGAAAAGGCTGCTTCCTGGGCATCCACACCAAGGAGAGGAGAGGGTTAGAGGAAGTCAGAATGCCATAGCTGCAGAAATTCATAGAAAAAGGAGTTCTCTTAGGCGGGGATATCCATAGGACCACCGCACTTTCAAACCTGTTAGAAATGTGTGTAGGACCAAGCCCCAACTGTCCTTTCTTCTTGACCTTTCAGTAACAGACAAGAGCATTTTCCTAAATGGGTAGACTTAGCAGTAATTTGGGGGATGGGCAAAAGTATCAACATCAAGGTAAAACGTGTATCGTCCTAATACGCATCAGGCATTGTGAGAGGAGCTGGTGCTAAACCAGGGAAGCAAATCAGGTGTTCCCACCCGGGACCTCTGGAGCTTCAGGAGAGGAGACCCCGCAGAGACCCCCAGGCCGACTCAGGAGTAGCCACTGACTATTTACAACCCGGACCCTTCGGACGGCTCAGTTTACCATCCAGCTCCTGCTCCCACCCAATTCCTTCTAAAGGTGGGAGTGGACGTGCATTATTTTAATTCCCCCATCCCAGAGCGAAATCGGGTGGTGCCCTGAGTCAGATTCTCAGACCAGGGGTGAGTGGCCCCCGGCAGCGTGTGATGGGGGCGATGTGCGGGTCCTGGTGACGCGAAGGAGTCCGGGGGCGGCGGGCTGCGAAGTGACGCGCGTTGGGACCACGCCACCCAAGCCCACGTGTGCACAAGATTTAAAAGTTGGTGGCGCGCTAGGCGCGTTCAGTGGTCGGACCCACGAGCTGAGCTCCAGGGACGCGGAGGCATCACCAGGGAGCCAAGGCTGCAGGCGCACAGTCCCAAGTCCAGAAGTCGGAGCTGCCCTGAAGCGCAGAGATGTCGCGATCCACCAGCCGCCGTCCGGGGCCACCCCCGGGACAAGTGTTTGTGGTGTCCCCGCTCCTGCTGCTGCTGCTGCTCGCCTGGTGCGCCGGCGCCTGCGGAGGTAAGACGGCCCCAAACCTCCCCGCGCCCGCCGCCGTCCAGCAGGCGCGCTTCTCCGCGGCTCTCCATTGCTGTCCCCGCCGCTCGCTCTTGGTTCCACTGCCCTCCTTTCCTCTTGGCTTCTAGGACATACCGTTCCCTAGTGCGCGGACCTCGCGGGTTCTCGCTCTTGACCACAGGCGGTAGTCGCTGCAGCTGGGCAGTGGGGTGGCTCGGCTCTGAGAGCATCTGGGTCCTGGCAAAGATCTCCAGACACCGAGCAGGTTGCCGGCGGTGTAGACCTGAAGGGCGCGACTCACAGCCCATGGCCCATGGGTAACGGAAATTAGAAAAAATTCAAAAGCTTTCCCTTTCATTGCAATTATTGAAGGCGTCCGTGGTTGAGGCAAAACCAGAGTTGGATGCTACACTTGCTGTGGCAGAGGGGCTTGGAGTGCCCCCAACCTCTGCAGTGAGTGAGCTCGCGCTCTGTTCAGGTAATCCTGAGCAGCGACCAGGTCCATTCTAGCCAAGTAGAAAGGGGAAAGAGAGGGTTCTGTGTCTTGCAAATTTTCAGGCAGCAGGTCTGGAAAACGATTAGAAACTTTCTCACCACACAAAGTTAGAGACGCAATCGTGCAAGGCAGTGTACAGCCAAAGCCAGTGATGTGGCAGATGTGGTTTGATAACAATTGGGACTTTCGAGCTTGGCCTAGAGGAACCAAATAAGAAAGGCAGGTCAGGATGGAGATCTGAAGCTTTGGAGACGTGTCAGGGTACAAACGTACTGGTAGAAAGATCATTTCCCTGATTCCCCTTTAAATAATAATAACAATGATAATCATCATCATCATCATCATCATTGTTATTATTATTAGGATTGAACCTAGGGGTGTTCTGTGAATGAGCTACATCTCCAGTTCTTTTTCTTTTTTTTCTTTTGAGACAGGGTCTTGCTGAGTACTCAAGGGTCTCACTAAATTGATGAGGCTGGCTTTGGACTTGAGATCGTCCTGCCTCAGCTGCCCAAGCAACTGGGATTACAGGCGTGTAGCACTAAGCTGGGCTATTTCCTTGATTCTCTAAAGATCACCTTGCCTGGTACTCTGGGGGTACTACCATTCATCCCTGAACTCTGGGGGCCCCTTCAGTGCCACTCCTTGTCCTATTATAGCCATGAATTCTTTGGGTTAGCCTCAGGTTCTTTCAGCTTTCCTCTGTTCTTTTGTGAGTGTGGTGGAGGTGGGCTGACTGTTTTTGTCACTTTCCAAAACGTTGAGAACTTAAAATCGCAATTGCAGGTATCTTTCAGAGCTCAGCCCAGCCCTCAATTAGAGATGGAGAAACAGAGGCTATTATTCTTTTCCTAATCTACTTATTTTTGTCCTCCTTTCATTGTTTTGTTTTTCACTTTTCCGGAGGCCTTGGAGTGGGGGAGAGGAGTCCCTGACTGGAAAAGCAAGAGAGTTTAACTGTGAAATGTAAGCTCTTGGGTTTAAGCTAATTAGACCTAAATCTCCACCTAGGCAGTAGTGATGTGATATGACCTACACAAGGTAAATATTCCTCCGTTTCAATTGTAAGTTTGTTTTTGGAAAAAAATAAGATGATAACCATTGCCTTCTTGAGAAAGCAGATCGTTTTTTTAAATATATATATATATATATATATTTTTTTTTTCTTTAGTTGTAGATGAACCCAATGACTTTATTTTATTTATTTATTTTTATGTGGTGCTGAGAATTGAACCCAGTGCCTCACACATGCTAGGTGAGCACTCTACCACTGAGCCACAACCCTAGCCCACAGATAGTTTTTTTTTTTTAATTCTAATGTGTTATATATGACCACAGCATGTAATTCAATTCATATTACACAAATAGAGCACAAATTTTCATGTCTCTGGTTGTACACAAGGTAGAGTCACAGCAGATAGTTTTTAAAGTTACGTAAAGAAACTGTGCTTTCCATGCATGTTACAAACTGTGTGCTTGCAGTGATTTTTTTTTTTTTTTTTTTTGTATCCGTGGGAGACAACTGCCTTGGGGAGGGGCCAGTTCAGGCTGCTGGTAATTGAGCAGTAACAATGGAAGGAATAATGGCTGCTGGTCCCTAAAAGGATAAGTCAGGTTTTTTCCAAAAGAGCAGATCTGCAGGCTAACTAATTGTCTCATGAATATCCTCAATATTTTTTCAAGCACAAGAATGAGATGCCTCCTTGGCTACCTAGAGACCCTCTAGACTGTCCCTTTGTATCTTCATTCTCCTTCAGACCTGACTTAATAATAAAAACCTAATTTTATTTCACTAAAAATGTGCTGGGGTGGGGTTTGGGGAGAGGTCAGTGTGATCTGCCTTAGTCCTGAGTCCTAAAAGATGATGGTGGGGACGGGGGTGATGGAGGCCATATATAAGCAAAACCTGGAGACAATCTACCACGATCTATCATCATGTAAATGTAATTGGATATATCAAAAACAACAAAACAAATGTCACAAAGCCAGAGGAAAATAATAGTGTCAATAAATGCAGCATCTTCAGCACAAAATGAATTAGCAGAGCATACATTAGCTAGAGAATGGACCAGCCACAGATTTAGTGGATAGAGACAGTTCATTCATAGAACATTATTAAAAGAAGGAAATTTCCTATTTAAAAACCACAATTTGAATAACTGCAGCAAACAATCACTTGAATAGGCCTCTGACAATAAGTGATCAAATGCCCAAGACTAAATTCAGTCATGTCTTTTCTTATCTAGGTCCCTATTCACCAAATAATTCTTAACATTCAGTCAGTAGTAACAATTTCTCATTTTCTAGCTCTGCACTAAAGTACCATTAATGAGAAAAGAAAGTTGGCACCATCTTTTAAATAATCAGTTCTGTTTTACTAGATAGGCCTGTAGTATAAATATGTCAATTAAACAGATCAAAAACAGTAACAGTTTTTATGATACAGAAGATAGTGACACTGTGGAAATATAGAAATATTGACCTGAATTCTGCTTTTTAAAAGTACTGTATAAAGCCCACATCAAGGTGATATGGGTTTAGTGTTTCCCTCAAACATTCTTGTGTTGGAACATTGGTCCCCCAGTGTGGCAGTACTAAGAGGTGTTGGGACTTTAAGAGGTGGGGTCTAGTGGGAGGTAGTTAGATCATTGGCCAACATTGCCCCTGGAAGGGATTAAGGTAGAACTCCCTTTAGTTCCCAAGAGAATGAAATGTTATTTTAGGAAGAAAGACTGGCCTCTTCCTCCTCTCTGGGCTTTAGGCTTCCTCTTTTAGCATGTGATCACTCTTGCAGACACTCCCATCTACCAAAAGACCCTCAGAAGAGGCTGAATTGATAGGGCCACGTGATCTTGAACCTGTAGCTTCCAAAAATTGTGAACTGAATAAGTCTATTTCCTTTAAAATTACCCAGTCTCAAGGATTTTGTTTTGGCCATGGAAACAGACTAATATAACCACTAATATCTTGGGAGGGAAATCACATCAACTCTAGTTAACAAATAGACAAAGAAAAATAATTCTCAAAAAAGAAAAGAAAGAGGAAAGATAATTCTCTCCTATGTTTGGGTTTGGCAACAGGATATTAGTGATGTTAAAAGGTCAGAACATGATTCACCAGACAACTGTAACTTTGGATATGTGTTTGTGGTAGGGTAAGATATTTATTAATGAGAAATATGTAAGATTATTTGTCTACTGTAAATAGTTGTTCCGTGAAAATGGATTCAGTCAGGACCTGATCCCATGACCTCTATAAATTATTTCTAATACTCAGTACCATATAACATATAATTAATTACTATTATTAATGTTATTAGAATGTAAATCAAATAGTAAAACCTCAAGATAAGACTTGACTACAAAGTGGTAGAATTTGTGGTGGGGGGTTGCTCTCCGGGTCTGTAGTGGGCCATACTGTATTTGAAATCTGCCTCTGCTACATGTATATTTTAGTTGGCCTGGGGCAATTACTCAACCCTCCTTTCTTCCATTTCCTCATCTTAAAATGGGAATAATAACATCATCTATCTTGAAAGGTTGATATGAAAATTAAAGGACGTTTGAAATTCTTAGTATAACATCAGGCATCAAATAAATGATCAGTGTTGATAGGTGCAATGTTAGTATTTGTTTTTTTAAAAAAGTTCTCTTCTTTAGGACTATTTTTACAGTCAAATCATCTTTATTTATAAACTACTACAAACTGTAGTACAGTACATTTTCAGATATTGAAAAACCATGCAAATACATAGGCCAGAGATTATTTTTTAAGTATTTAATTTTGCTACATTTTAAATCTCTAAAAATAAATTTAGCTAGGTATGGTCACAAGCCTGTAATTCCATGTATTCAGGAGGCTGAGGCTGGAGAATCACAAAATCAATGCCAGACCCTATCCCATAGTAAAAAATGGAAAAAGAACTGGGCATATAGTTCAGTGATACAACACCCCTGGGTTTGGTCCTGGGTACTGTAAAAGAAAAAAAAAGTATAGTTTTATTTTACAACATGTTTTCTTGTTTTAGTAAAGACAACTATATACATTTAAGACCATAAATGCTAATATATTTAAGTATTAGTAAAAACAAAAAAAGCATTGAGATAATATTTATAATTTGCATAGTATGAATTAGAAAATTAAACTTATGGAGAAAATGTTATTTTGGAAGATGTAAGCTAGATCATGTTTTTGTTTCAATAATAATTAAGGATCTAACAAATAATGTTTTTCTTTATTTTATAAGCAATGCTTTTTAAAAATATGATATAATTTATATACCATAAAATTCTTCAGTTTTAAGTATGTAATTGGGTGATATTTTAGTAAACTTAAAGAGTTGTAAGGTGGCTGGGGTTGGGGCTCAGTAGTAGAGCGTTTGCCTAGCATGCATGGGGCACTGGGTTCGATTCCCACTACCACATAAAAAATAAGTAAATAAAATAAAGATATTGTTCCATCTACAACTAAAAAAAATTAAAGAGTTATACAGTTATCCTGGCAAAGCAATTTTAGGATGTTTCCATCACCCCTAAAGATTAGTTGCATACATTTGCAGTTAATCCCCATCCCCACTCCTAGCACCAGGCAACCACCAATCTTTGTATGATCATAGATATAAATAAACTTTGCTGGACAATTTATATACATGAAATCATGCACTATTTGGTTTCTTACAAATAGTTTATTTAACAGCACCATGTTCCTAAGGTTCATCCATGCTGTATGTATCATTAGTTCATTTCTTTCTTATGGCCAAAGAGGATTGCATGGTGTAGATATTTTGTTTATTCATTCCCCTGTTGATGATGGCCCTGTTGGGCTAAAATGAATAATGCTTCTCTGAACACTCATGTTGGAACTTTTTATGTAGACATGTAAGTGATTCATTCTTGAGAAGAATATCTTTATAGTATTATTAAAGTTTATTTTATGTCTTCTTTTATAAAGTTGAATGCTGAACTATCTAACTGAAGTTGGTGGTTAATGATGTACAGTGAAAAATGAGAAATAAAATCTGAAAAGTAATTATATATGGATATTTAATTTTAAAAGAAGTACTATAAAAGTAACATGTGGTTGTAACTTGACTTTTAGGTGCTCCAATATTTCCTCAAGGATACCAGCCTGAACAAGAACTACAATTGTGGAATGAGGTAAAGAATTATTCTCACACAAATTAGTGGAAACTTTAATCTTTGAAATTTTCATGGTAAAATTAAATAATGTAATTGAGCTTTGAGATAACTAAGATTTTTACCAATATTCCCATATAAGTATTGCTTTTATTAAAATAAAAGATGGAAAGAGGGGATGGGGTTGTGGCTCAGCAGAAGAGCTCTTGCCTAGCACATGCGAGGCCCTGGGTTGGATCCTCAGCACCACATATAAATAGATAAATAAAGATATTGTGTCCAATTAAAAAATAAATATTAAAAAAGATGGAAAGAAACAATCACTATAGTAAATGGTAAAGTAATAAGAAATTAAGTCCTAAAATAGGCTAACTATAATAAATGTGAATGTGCTAAAATATACCACTTAAAAAAATGGGGATTTTAGGGTTTGAAAATTTTTTTCATTATTGTTAAAGATCCAGAAGTAATTACATGTAAGAGTCACATTTTAAATAGGAAACAACAACAAAATCAGTCTAAGTATAAAATGATGAACTATGATATACCAAGCAAATATGAACTAAAAGAAAATCAGAGTAGGAATCTTAGTATCTGATAAAATAGAATTCAAATGAACAAACCATCATAACACACAAATATTTGCTGATAAAAGAATAACATACAAGAAGGTGCAGCCATTATTAATGTGTACTACCAAAACCACCCCAATTTTTTAAAAACAGGTAAATCAACAATTGCAGTTGGAAATTTTAATACATCTCTCTCAGAAACTGATAGTTAAAGTGTATAACAGGCAGTGGATATATCAAATACCTAATTATACAATAGATGAATTTGAGCTATTAAAAAACTTACACTGGATAGTGTGCACATTCTTATTGAAAATAATTGGAGCATTAAAAGAAATAGAACATGTCGTAGAATAGAAAGAAAGTTTTCATAAATAGGAAGGGATCTGTCTTAAATTTTTCTAACCATAATATCATAAAATAAGATGTTAATAATGAATGTATAATTTTCATATCCCATCTGTTTGGAAAATAAGTAGCACTTTGTTAAATAATCCTGGGGTAAAAAGGAAATTACAAATACTTAGAACTGAATGACAAAAACATTGTAAATCAAAATTTGTAGGCTAACACACATTAAAACGTGTTAGAATATACTATATATAATATCAATCTATCTACAATTTCTTTCCAACTATTGCTTTAACTATAGCCTAAAATTTTAAAAAAAAAATGAAGATAGACAAGTTATAGACAACCCTGAAAAGGGTAGACGACCAAGAAAACTGGAGACTAAAAGTTTTTAAAGTATCAATTTAAAACTAATTTAAAGTATCAATTTAAAATTTAAAATTTTAAAGTATCAATTGAAAAATTGATTTTGGTGATAGTTACACATTTCTGTGAATACACTAAAAACTACTAATAGTACATTTAAAATGGGTAAATTGTATGGAATGTGGATTATATCTCAGTAAAACTATTACCAAGAATAAGTATTATAGTCAGTTATATGGCAATAATTTTGAAAACTTAGAGGAAATGGATAAATTCTTAGAAAAATATCTGATGCCAAAGAAAAGTTTACTTGTGATATGATAAACTCTGAAGAAACACTTTCTTTCCTCATTTCATTGGACACGCCCTGTGTACTGTCTTATACAGTCAGTGTTCTAAAGCTTCTCCATAAAGCATAAAACTTGCTCTAGAATTTGGATATACACCTTTTATCTAGTTAAGGAGTTTATTTCTTTTCCTATCTCACTACATTTTGAAAATCCTAAATAAACTTTGAACTAAGTACTTTGTGTTAATTGAAGAGAAGCAATATGCTTTTTCTCCTTTATTCTACAGTTGTGATGAATTAAATTACTAAATTTCTTGCTCTCAGACTATTAAAACTAAAATAAGAGTGCAGAAGATGTGGGGTATAATACCAATATACAAGCATCAAGAGTCAGGCGTGGTGGCATGTGCCTATAATCCCAGATACTCAGGAGACTTACACAGGAGGTTCACCAGTTCAAGGATAGCCTTGGCAACTTAGCAAGGCTGTCTCAACCCTGTCTTCCTTTTACATAAAATCTTAGAAAGGACTGGGAATATAGCTGGGTGGTAGAGTGTTTGCCTAGTATGCATAAGGCCCTGGGTTCAATCCCTATATCACAAAACAAAAAGACAAAAAAAACAAAAACAAAAACAAAAAACACAGCCAAGAATGTTTCTTTTCACCAGGAAAAAATAACAATATAGTTTAAAATATTATAATTGGCTCTGCAAATCTGTGAGTTCTGCAGCTACAGATTCAATGAACCATGAATCAAAAATAATTGGAGAAAATATTGGGTCTCCCTTTACCATGTACAGATATTTTTCTTGTCATTACTCCCTAAACTAGACAGTGTAACAACTGTTTACATAGCATTTACATTGTATTTGGTATTATAAGTAATCTAGAGATGATTTAAAGTATACAGGATGGTGAGTGTAGATTATATGCAAATATCACACCATTTTATAAAGGGATTTAAACATTTACAGGTTTTGGTGTTGTTGGAGGATGTTGGAAACAATCCCCTAAAGATACAGAGAAACAACTGTGTATCATTTACAGTGGCAACAAAAACTATATAAATATTTAGAAATTAACCTAACCAAAATTATGCAATAAATTTATGTATAATTTTGTAGAATAAAATTCAGCTCTAGGGACTGCGGTTGTGGCTCAGTGGTAGAGTGCTTGCCTCACATGTGTGAGGCACTGGGTTCAATTCTCAGCACCATATATAAATAAACAAAAAAAATAAAGTCCATCAACACTAAAAAATATTTAAAAAACAAATTCAGTTCTAATAAAGGAAATAAATGATTATGTGAATATATGGGGCAGCATTATTTATAATTTAGTATAATAAAGTATCAAATCTCCCCAAATTAATCAGTGTAAATCCCATCAAATCAAATCAATTCCAATCATAATAATTCCATTTAGGTTTCTTAAGAAACTCATAAGAGACTAGGAGTATAGCTCAGTGGTAAAGTGCTTGCTTAGCATGCATAAGGCCCTGGTTTGATCCCCAACACCAAACACACACACACACACACACACACACACACACACACACACTCAGCAATTTCTAAATTTAAACTAAAGTTGACATAGAAAAATAAAGATCTACAAATAGGGCAGGGGTTGTGGCTCAGTGGTAGAGTACTTGCCTTGCATGTGTGGGGTACTGGGTTCGATCCTCAGTACTGCATAAATAAATAAAATAAAGGTATAACTAAACATTTTTTAAAAGAGATCTACAAATAGCTAAGGGCATTTTAAATTCAAAGAGTTAAAAGTAGGAACTTTCCCTACCAGATTTTTAAGAATACTATAAAACTGCTGTAATAAAAAAATGTAAGGCAAAGCCACAAGAACAGAGAAATGATCCACTGGCATGGAGACTAGAGCTTGGAGAACACAACTGTCACCATCAGTACCCTGCAACATCCAATTGGCATTCACCAGCCCAGGGTTTTCCAAACTTAATAGTTTCTACTTATAGGTGTCCATGGGCTACCTGTGCTCAGGTGACCAGAAGTGCCCCCCAGCCACTGAGAGCAGCCCTCAATGGGTGACCAAGGGGAGCTGATAGATAAATACCTTAGCGGTCTCACCCCCTCATTTGGGATTTCTCTGAGATGTGCTCTACGCTGTCTTTCAGAGTTCCCTAGACAGATTGTGCCCCAGTTACTGTGGTTAACCTGCTCAATAACATACCTTAATTGGATTCCTTTTATTCTCTGTTTGGCTTCTCCATTCTTCTACCAATGTTTAATGAATCACTTCCCAAATTATCTACATGCATGCACATTCTTATCTCAAGGCCTGTTTCTGGGCAGAACCCAGGCTAAGACAGAAATGCTCACACACATAAGCTTAACCTACAACAAAAGTAACACCAGAACTCAATGGGGGAAAGAACAGGTTGTTTGGCAAATGCGGGTTGAGAAATTTGCTCACTGTATGGAGACAAATAAAACTGACACCTAATACAAAGATGGGATCCAGGTGGATAAACTATCTAAACATAAAAGGCAAGTTCTAGAGTTAATAAAAGATATTTTAGGAAATATCTTTGTGAGCTAGGGTCAGGAAAGACTTCTTAAATAAAATTTTAAATATAGATCATAATGCCAAGAACATAATAAATTGAATTACATTAAGAGAAAAGTCTTCTTTCAATAGGGAACTCTGGAAAAAAGTAAGAGCTTTTGAAGGAAAATACTGATAGAATTGCTTCTCTAGACCATTCAAGAATCACCATCAAATCAACTGGATAAAGATGGGAATCCAAAATAAAAATAGTCAAAGGATAAGAACAGATAGTTTACAAGCAAGAAAGTCCCAGAGCTCAACAAACATCTAGAGAGATGCTCAAACTCATTGGTAAAAATAAATGAAAACTAAGATGACAGTGTTATTTCCTTCTCATTAGACTGGCAAAAAAAAAAAAATAGAAATCGTTAATGGCTTATGTTCATAAGGATGTAAGGTATACAAACCCTCATGCATTGCTGGTCAGGGTGGCTTGCTAACTGGTGGAACCATCTGGAAAGCAGCCTAGATACCCCCACGATTTAGTATTCTCTCTTCTGGCTGAAGATATTCTCCATATGCAGAAGACAGTAATCCTATAAGGAGGTTGGTTGCAGCTTTGTTTGTAGTGGAAAGAATTGGAACCCAGCTGTCCATTCCTGGGGAGTGGATAGGTAATATATGATGGACATACATTATAAAGTTTTGTACACTAGTTAGAAGCAACAAACTAGTTGTACACCCAGCACCATGGATAGATCCTGAAGTATAGAGTTAAGTGAAATTTCAAAGACAGAAAATACCATACATTTAGACAAAACATGTTTTATAAAAACATACAAAATTGTAGGATATACCTCAAATAAATCAAGAATTGCCTATGGAAGGATGGAATGGGAGTGAATCAAAATACTGAAATAATAAATACTAAAACAAGGCTAATGTGAGCTATGAACTGGGGAGAATACCCTTTGTACCTAGGCCACCTCAATGAAATACATAAGGGTAAAAGCAAGATAGAGAATAAATTCCTGGCTCTAAACAGTCTTTAAGAATATGGAAATTCATAAAGCCTATTATGAGGGTCTTTGCCTTGGTAGAAATATAAAACAAGATGAAGAACAATTGAGACAAGAGATAATAATGTATAATACAGAAACATTTATTTTGGCTTGAAATCATCTATTTTTTTCATAGAAAATCTTTGGAAAAATATTTTAGACAATATTGCTGGAAGGAAACTTAGAGTGGTTAAAACAATAAATTATCAAATAGAAAAAGATATTTAAAGAAGATGCTTAGATCATATAGTTAATTTTTCTGCTGGAGGTTTTAAAAATCATAGAGCTATTCAGACACTAGAAAAACATACTTTCCTGACCTTATACAGAGACTGAACCATTTTCACATAGCTTCAGCAATGATCTTTCAGAGTTCTCAAAAGCACTTAGGGGTCCTTGAAACCCTTAGAGCCATAAGCTGAATGCCCAAATGGAAGGTAGGCAAGCAGTGTTGCTGTACCCTTCAAACAAATAAGAACAAAGACTGGGAACTTGCAATGACTTCCTAATTTGATTAATTAGGCTTTTAGAAATTCTGATGTTTTTACTCAAACAACATTGAGGCACTGATTCATTAGTACTGAGGTTTGAGGGCTCTCTGTTCTTGGACACAGACCACCTCAGAGATGGGCAGCCAGGGTTGTGAGTGGACAACATTCCCCTGAGTGTTAATGTCTTCAGATACTTCCGCATCACCAATGTTCCAGGAGGAACCACGTTCTCCTATCCAACTAAAGCAAAGGCCACATAGATGGAGGCAGTGTATTAAGCTTTGGTCAAAATTCAGAGCTTAAAAGAACATCTTTTGGGTTTTCCCTCTCAATTGACTTTCTCTCTCTCTCTCTCTAACTCAATTCAACTTAATTGAAGAATTTCTTAAATATATATTTTTAGTTGTCAATGGACTTATATTTTATTTATTTATATGCAGTGCTGAGAATCAAACCCAGTGCCTCACACATGCTAGGCAAGTGCTTTACCACTGAGCCACAACCCCAGCCTCAGCTGAAGAATTTTTATTGGACACTTATTCTGGACAAGTCTCAAGAAGTTGCCTCAAGAAGTTGATCTTGTGTGGTGTGTTGATCATATTAGAAACATATATTTTAGGACACAATCAAGTTGGCAGCAGTAAGGAGCTTGAGAATTTTATGACTGAAAAGTGTGATAATCTGCCCCCTTTCAGTTTGGTGTGAAAATGCAAATTAAATTAAATTGATCAACAAAGGATTGTGGGATGGGAAGAGGTCTCTGATCTTATGCCATAAACAGGACTCAACCTAAATCACTTCAGACACAAAAGAATCAGTGCCATTTTTTTCCAGTGCCATCTGAAAAGGTCACCAAAGAAATAAGTACCATAAGCAACTCTTGAAATCTAGCTTAGTGTTTAAATTCTTAGCAGTTTTTTTGATTGATAGAAATCTCTTATACTATAAATTAAAGTCTCAAAATTTTCTCTTTATAATAAAAGCTGAGAACAGATAGTTGCCAACCATAGTTCAACAAATATTTGTTATAAAATAGAACTCTTATCTAATGCTGATTTCATGGTGGAGAGCTGGTGGATTGTTAATGGGGTCCTAAGAGTATTTCCTGCATGTGTATCATGCAATTATCATGTTAAGTTTTAGGTAATAGGGCTGGGGATGTGGCTCAAGCGGTAGCGCGCTCGCCTGGCATGCGTGCGGCCCGGATTCGATCCTCAGCACCACATACAAACAAAGATGTTCTGTCCACTGAAAACTAAAAAATAAATATAAAAAAAATTCTTTCTCTCTCTCTCTCTCTCTCTCTTAAAAAAAAGTTTTAGGTGACATTGGATTCATGTGCTCAATTTTGAGGTCATTCTTTAGTCACTTCTCACATTTCCCAAGCTTAACCAGAAGTTCTTGCCCTCAATGTTTGAGGCATCTTTATACTTTCTGGTGATTCCTATCAACTATTCTTATGGCTGTATACCCCCATGGCTTGGTGTGAGACTTGGGCAAATCCCAATTCCAGGACTTGCTGCATAAAGTTTTAGGGATTTCTCTCTTCCATAGTCAGTATTCTAAGCTGTCTTGCAAATTTGATCACTGTTTTGTATGTAACTCGACTTTGTAAAATCCGTTTTCTACTCTTTTCTATTTCCAGGATATAACTGACATTTTTGTTTTCTACAGATAGACGATGCTTGTTCATCTTTTCTGTCTGTTGATTCCCAGACTCAGGTAATTTCAATTGCAGGTGTTTGGTAACAATGTAGGCATTTATGTAGTGTTGAAATTATCCACTTCTGTCTTTGGACCTTTATGGACTCATCAAAACATGTCAACATATTAGATATTATTACATCACCTGAGGTAATAAACAGTACTATGTGCTTGTGTTTTGAAATGCTTGGGCTTTTATCTCTAAATAAACTAGATTTATAGATAATGTACATTTTGAGAATTGTGGATTTTCAAATTATAATGCTAATTTCAGCATCAAATTCTCTGTTAAATTTAAAATACTCTCTTGCTGTATTAGAGGGCTAAAATTCTATCCCCAGTTGAGTCTGAAACCTATTGATAAAATTACTATGAGTCAGGCTTTTGGAAATTAAAGTTTTATCATTATAACTTAAAACTCAATTTGAATGTGGCTTTAGATCTAGTGCCAAGTGTGTTTGTCCCAAGATGTAAACTTGCCTGCAAGTCTCAGGCTATTGCTCTGAATCTCCCACCAGAGTCAGGTTCTCATCCTCAGAGCTGACACCCAGCCAAAGCACTGGTTCCCTACCAAAAAGGCCGAACATGCCCAACATCCCCTTTCCAATTCACTCATCAGACAGCTTGCTCCTCTTCCATCGGAGTTAAGCAGGGATTGCAGTCAGAAGCCAAGAAGGCTAGTCCAGTTTCCCTACATGGAAACAGGAGAGAAATAAGTGCATTCTCCTTACATGATCTGTGCTGGATGTGCTGTTCCTGCCTGAAGATCCATGTCTGAGAGCAGAGAGAGGACAGTTCATCTAATTGTCTTGACCTTCCTAGTCCCTATCACTGGCCTCCTGATCAAACACTAGTATGTTTCTGGTTCAAACTTCCTACATACTCCTGCCAAAGGGCCCAGGCTATCATTCACACAGTCCTTGTAGAGAGCTGTCATGACTGGTGTAGAGAATAGTCTTGTGAAGTGCTATATTTTACCTAGCTCTGCCCAGTCCCCAGGCTAAGAAGGATCACCAGCAGGAAGTTAGAGGTATTAGGTGGTAAGGCAAGATTAGGATCACAATAGGTGGCTTTTTATTCTTTTTCTTTTCTTTCTTTTTTTTTTTTTTTTGGATGTGTGTATGCACTAGAGATTGAACCCAGGAGTGCGTTACCCAAAGAATGTTTACAGATGTATAACATGAGATGGATAGTAGCATATAAGTGTTTCTGTTGTATGTAAAATTCAGAAACATCATCAGAATCATTTTTATATTTGAAGTACCAGAAGGGTGAATTTCAAAGCCACTCACTTTAAACCCCCATCAAGATAAACCAACCTTTTATTGGTTTCAGTTCTGTGTAAGAAGAGCTTGGTAAATTTGCTACTCAATATTTTACATTTACAATGCAAATTGTATTGTATTTTGCTACATTTTAAAAACATCATTAATTTTCACCATATTATTTTATTACTTATTGATTATCTGAACAGTGCTTTAAAGTGGTTTTGCCAAATAGAATATAAAAGATTTTTAAGGCCTATAAATTAAAAATAAAAGAGTAAAAATTTTATATATAAAAAAATCCTTGGGGCTAGGATTGTAGCTTAGTGGTAAAGCGCTTGTATAGCAAGTGTGAGGCACTGAGTTCGATCCTCAGCATCACATAAAAATAAATTTTAAAAAGGTATTATACCCATCTACAACTAAAAAAGATATTTAAAAATTTTTTTTATAAATCCTTGAAGAATGTTTGAGAATAATGGTTTCTTATAAAGGGAACTATAGCAAATGCATTTGTTTTTAAACTTTTCCAGTCAAATTCAATCTTATTGCCAAGCCTCATCTGGCCTAGAAACCATTTTCTAAGGAGAAACAACTTACATATGTAATTTTACTTTTAATGTCCAAATTTTTTTGTTTTATTGCCTTATATTTTGCATTATTTCTACGTGGACCATAAAAGGTGCTTTAGGGATTTTATTTCCAGATTTCATGGGGTGACCTGAGAGGGAACAATGAGAAAGGATGTATCGATGTTCACATAACCATTTTCTCTTGTTTGACTCCCAACTGCCCAGGCTGGGGATGTAGCTCAGTGGTAGAACACTTGCCTAGCTTGCCTGAGCCCCTGGATTCAATCCAGTACTGGGGATGGGGAGTGGGGCAGATAGAAAACATTAGCTCTTAACTGCAGGTTTAACAGACAATGCCATTGCAGCATAGGAATATCAATAGGTCAGGCCACGCTCTAGTGAAAACTAGCTTTTCATGGGAGTGGACAAGTGATAATCTCTTAGAACCCACTTCCTCTGTCCATGAGAATAACCATTGCTGTCCAGTGTACCTCACTCTTGAGTTTTAAGGACTGAATGCAATCCATGTATAAGAAAGTGTTTGTAATTTATTGAAACACTATAAACATAAACCATTTAATATTATTAATAAATAGCTCAACGACTTGCATGGCAGGCAAACAAATGAAAAGAAGAGAAAAGCAGGCCTCCGATGCCAGGAAGGACACACAGAGATACTGTGTCCTGACTCTCTCTGTATCTCTGACCACAACCACCCATGCTAAGTGTGTGCTGTATTTCCAACGGTGAGAATATTGGCGGCTGCGAACAACTTTTTACATCTCTTCTAATCAAGAGTAACTGTATCTATAAATCAAACCTAAGACTTTTACTCACCTTTAATCCTTCCAGGAACTCCCTGCAGTGATGTCACCCCTGATTCCTGGCTTAAAATACTGAAGTTTAGAGAGATCAGGGCAACACAGCTATTAAGAGTAGAATTTGCAGTGCTGTAGAGTTACAGGCTGCCCACATCCATGGTTCATGATTTTAACCACTAATTATATTGCCCCCGATTGTCCCAGCTCTTTATTACTTCCAAAATGCATTTATTAAGCAATCAATTGTCTCCTGGTATACTGTGCTAGATCCTGTGCAGTGCAGGTTTTGCCCCTGCTTGTCCGTTTGTGCTACTCCTTACCACACCCAGCTGGCTGCTAACCACAAAGAGCCCTGCCCTACTTCTGAGCCCAAATGCTTTGACAAACCTGATCCTGGTGAGTGCAGTCAGCAAGCTGGAAGGGTGGTACTCAGATTAAGGGCACCACACATGGCTGCTTCTCCTCCTGTTCCCATTGTTTGGGAGCAATTGCAGGATTTTCAAATTAGCCAATAATGAGTAATCTTCAGCAAGGCTCATGGCTTTGGCATGTAGATGCACTTTGCTACAAGCTGGGCAGACTAATCCCTATTTGGCACTGCCCTGGTTACTCTTAGTCATAGAGTTTCATGAGAGCAAATACCGAGAACTATGTAACTGGACCACAGTGGAGGCCTTAACCAGTGTGTATATCCAGCCTTTTTTAGTTGTTGTTGCTGTTGCTCTGATCAGAAGGAAGAAGGAAGGTTTTACTTTTAACAGTCAAGTTTTTGTAATGAGACAAATCAAGGGATTCCAATAGAGTTCTGGTGGCCCACAGCAAGAAATCTTTACTGGGTAGCTAGAATATTCTTGTGCTCCTAATATTGTGAGTTACATCTTCTCTGCAGACACTGTGCAAGCAGATACATTTTCTCATTTTCTTAGGCATCCACTGCACTGAAGGAGTTTTGCTTTATGGTGATGGGAATTCTACCAAAGCCCCAGGTAAGGTTGAAATAGGGTTTTGGTTTTTTGGCAAAAGAAACATTGCTTAAAAAATTCTTGGACTTCCTCTTGGAACAAAGTATGCCCGTTTTGGAAGTATTCCAAGAGGAACTAGAAGAGGAAACATTGATTTCTTTGCATAAGAAAAAATACTTTGATTTGTCTGTTGCCTGATAATTTAGGGTCATGTTAATGGAGTTTAGAATCATCTAATTGGGAAATTATATGCCTCCCTCAATTATAAAATGTATTCCAGTGTGATGGGAGAAATTTGTGGTCATATTGGCTGCATTTTTCTCCCTGACTCATACTACAATTGGAGACCAGATGCATCTTTCTAAGCTGCCAAATATGTCTTATGGTTCAGAGGTTAGGAGATTGTACTTCTTTAGCGAGTAGAACACTAGGAATGCAAAAGCAGGGTTGGGGGCTGGTGTAGCTCAGTGATACTCGCCTAGCAAAGTATAAAGTCTTGGGTTGAATCCCCAGCACTATCAAAATAGAAGGAAAAAAAGTAAAAATAGCAAAATCACATTGCCAATGCCAGTTTGAAAATTATAGTCTTACTTTCATGTCCTGGTTTCTTATATAAATGATTTAATCGTTCTGGGAGAACTTTTTGTCCTAAGGCAAGATAGATAAGAACTTAAGTAAGCATAAGCACTATGCCTCATTTTCTCTTCCATATCGTAGGAAAGGATTGAAATTATTTTAAAACTACTATATTAAAGATAAAAGTCTTGAGTTTAAATTACATTTTTCATGAGTAACTAATTTAACCTGTGATCATTGGTGCACTCTAAAGTGTATCCCTTGCATATACAAAGATTCAAAGAAAGAAACCTTGATGGTTTGACTGTTATCTGAAACTCTAGACACAACTATATATTATCTATTATTTTTAATGGTGGCATTTTCCAAAAAACTTAACTGACTTTTTTTCTAATAAAGAGAAGAAATGACAAAGGTGTGTATCCATCCTTTTCCTTTTGTATTAAAAAAAAACAACAAGAAAGAACAATAACAACAACAAAAAAGAAATTTTATGACTCTTAAAAACAGACTTTTGGAGGGGGAGAAGAATTTAGAAAAGCTTATAGAAGAAAGCAAAATAGCTCATAATCTTATTATTCAGTCATAACAATGACAAGTATTTTGATGCGATTCATTTGGTCCTTTTCTCTGGATATTCCATCATGTAATTATATCATAATTTCCCATTCCACTACATTGAACATGTAGGATGTTTCCAGTTTTTACTCTTGTGAATAATGTTGTAAGGATTGCTGTTCACATCTTTCTTTATGAACATTATTTATTTCCCATTTGTTTGTAGAGTAACTGATACTTATTTCAGTTTTATATTTTATATGTAATGTACATCATGTTTTTTAAAAAGTATATGGTCTAATTGTGTAGCCTATTGTAAATTTTAAATTTATAAATAATTTTATAATATCTAAGATAATGATTATATATATTTTTCAATAGGAACAAGATGAAAAAGATAATGCTAAACGGGTAAGGTGATTTTTATAAATATATATAATTAGAAAACAATTTTAAAAATCCACTTATTTCCACTAATTTTTTTATGTATTACTCACTGTTTTTTCTTTAAACAGTTCTTATTTCATTATTCGAAGACACAAAAGTTGGGCAATTCAAATGTTGTGGTAAGTTGGAGAACTACTTATTATTATTAGTCTAATTAGTATTTGTTAAAAGAAAGCATGTGCTTTTGCAATTTATCTAATATAACTTGATCAAAATTCAGATTTCTTACTTTAAAAGCTTATTATGTCAGAATGGAAGTCAGTATTTACTATACATTTGATTTATTTTACATGTCAACAATTACATGTACATTATATTCATTCATTCATTCATTTAACAGTTATTTATTGAGTATCTACTATGTGCTAAGTAAAGTTTTAAGTCTAGAAATATAGCAGTAAGCAAAACAACATTTAAAAAAGAAACCCCTTCCCTCCTGGAATTTACAGTTTATGGAGGGGAAAAAAAACAAGAAAAGAAAGAAATAAAACATTATTTTGGATGGTAGTTGATGCAAGGAAAAATAGTTTTATCCAAAGCTTTGTAATAATTATTTAAAAAGAGGATCAAAAATCAAAATGTAATTAAATATAACTAGAAATATCCTCTTCTATATGTATAATCCTTATTCCTTATCAATCATTGGACATTTAATGGGAGAATTTACAAAGTTTAGCCAGAAACCAGTAACATGAAATTAGTTTAGTCCAAACTTGTGTGTTTTCAGTGGTAGTTTTTATTTGCATGGATTAAAAAAAAAAAAAAAAAAGGCTGAATGGGGCTAGGGGAAGCTCAGTGGCAGAGTCCTTGCATGAGTGATACCCTGAGTTTGATCCTCAGCACCACAAACACACACACACACGTAATAAATAAATGTGCACATGTAAATTTAAAACTCAGTTTTAAGTGTTTATTGCATGGAATATTCTGACATATGAGCACTTGAAAAAGTGAGGTCAGACTGGCTATACACCTAATACAAGTTGATTTCATGAACAGATAGCCATATGTAGGGCTTAAGGTAATCCATTTGATAAGCAATTTTAAAATTAGTGAGAAGGCTGAAATTGATCCGTATACCTTAGAAAAAATGCAACCATATCAGGCAACTTTGGCTCAGCTGTATTTTCATTGTCTTCTCCTTGGCATCTTTACCTTTTTAGAAAATATATCTTAGCCCCATTTTTCACCATCAACACATTGTCATTTTCATGTCCCCAGTGTCTTGCTCCATATGTTTCCATTTTAAATATGTAATTTCTAAAAGGTTGCTAGATAAGTGTAAAGTGTAACCTTCCAGTAAACATGCTCATCATGGAAAACTGATATTCACAAGTTGGTTTCATCTGGACCAAATTATTTTGAGTATGTCTAGAAGCTAACAGATGGCCTTTCGCCTCCTCTTTTTAGAGATGAGGTGAGGGGTTTTACTTGGCAGTTGAAGACAGAGCTGAGGCCCTCAAGAAGCTGTGTTTCAAATAAAAATAAAAATCTTATTCCATCTCTTGGCCTTTTCATCCCAGTTCTTTGAAGTGCTTACAAAGAGCTGTCTTAAATAACATCTTTAATTTCCTTTTTTATGGGGGTGGGAGTTCTGGGGCAAATATAGTCAGTAAAACAAAAACAGAGCAAAGCAAAGCAGGAAACCTTCTGTCTGCCCAATGCCGACAAGCCCCTGTGCTCATGTCCTGTGTGTGTTCATGTCCTCTCAGTCATCTGTCGTGCATCCGTTGCTGCAGCTCGTTCCTCAACTGCATGAGAGAAGAATGAAGAGATTCAAAGTGGACGTATGTAACACCCACTGCATGTTTGCTTTGCCACTCTGAATTCCCAGTGTGGTGGTTTATGAGATGCTTTTGTTCAGGATAAGCGGCACGCATACGCTCGGCTAGCCACGGTACCCGCCAGGTGTGTGCAGGTGTGTTCATGCTGGGAAAGGGAATTCCTCAACCCCTGGCGCACCCCATGGTCTGCCCTTTCTGACCCAAGCTCCTGACGTGAGGCAATCTGGGTTTACACTCCTTCATGGCCCTCCCAGTGAGAAAACCTGTTCTTGGTGTAGGAAAGGATACTTCGGGGTGTCTAGTCTTTAGGAATAGGGGAATAAATAGAATAAAATGTACTGCCCTTTGCATTCGTGTTGGCACATAGCTAGGACAGCACATTTCTTATCCAAGTGTTAAAAATGTTGATAGGAGTAAAACTTATGAAATATACAGATCATAAACTGAATGTACATAGTTTTTTTTCCACAATTAACAAAATTTGACCTAAATTCTATGTGTAAGATGAATATATAACTGAATTAACATATTCTTAACTAGAAACTAGAATTTTTAACTAATGTTTAAGAAGAACCTAAATGTTTTTCAATGCTGAAAGTTCCAAGGTAATATTTTTAAGGAATGCCTCCTATCATTGCAACACATTATAATTTTCTCCTTATATTATCTCATTTTATTCTTTTGGGAATTCTGTTAGTATTTACACAAGTACTGTTATTTTAATTTATAGAACAATTTAGAATAAAGGATCTCCCAGATCAGACTAGAAAGACAGATTACATAGTCTTCTGACCTTTAATCTAGGCAAATATTTTTTTCATCATGATATTCCCTTTATAATTTAATCTTAGATACTTTGGTTATTTTATTGTTAAATGGCATACTTTATTATTAAAAGATGAATTCAGGTCAATTGAAATATCTACATTATTCTTCTTAAAGTGTTATCTAAACTTCAGATACTTTAAAAATAATCATATAGTATAGGCAAACTACAATTGTCTGCCTAAATTCTTCACATTTTAATACTAGGATTCCATTAAAGACAGCATCTGCCACTAATTTTAAAGAGAAATGTAAGAGAGAATGTAGTTGCCCTTCAAATTTTAGAATTTCCAGAATGAAAAATAAAAATGCAGTTCTCATTGGACTTCCTAAAAAGTAATATATGCTTTTTAAACTTTTTTTTACCTTTTATTACCCAAAATGTTTGCTTAACTTAGAAATAGTGTAAAATTTAAACTTTAGATCCAGTTTCTTAAAATACACCAACAATTATTAATTTAACAACTTTACTTCAGTGTTTTTATTTACACATCCAAAGATAAACATTCAGTGTTGTGGCTGGTTGAACCCATCTATCCATCCAGACAAACTGGCTGAAGAGGTGAACTCGCTGACTGAATAATCTATACTATCAGATCCTCAAAGTATTTTGCAGTAAGTCAAGATTCCTGGGAACCTATGATAAAAAAGAATGTAAGAGATGAATTTTTTAAAAATGCAATAGTGTTAACTATGCTGCCTAAATTACTTAACATATTGATTTTTTTTTTTTTTTTTTTGTGGTGCTGAACCCAGGGCTTTGTGCATGTGAGGCAAGCACTCTACCA
This sequence comes from Urocitellus parryii, assembly GCF_045843805.1. NCBI lineage: Eukaryota > Metazoa > Chordata > Mammalia > Rodentia > Sciuridae > Urocitellus > Urocitellus parryii. Next base: position 103,926,472 of record NC_135540.1, read on the forward strand.
ACTGAGCTACATCCCCAGCCCTAATGTATAGATTTTTGATAGTGAAATATTTTGAATATTTGAAGAAAATGAATTTTCAGATCTTTATGTATTCAAACACTTTTTTTGAATTTTGATTGCCATCTTTATATCTTTATCCCTGACTCCCAAATTCTGCTCTATCACCAATGAAAAGAAAAAAAAAAAACTGTATGAGTTTTACATTTGAAAGTTTTAAATATTTTATGCATTTTAATTTGTTCTACCTTTTTTCTCTTTAATATAACAGTCACAAGAATTTTTCTCATGTAGGCAACTAAGTAGTTATGTATATATTCTTAAACACTAATTTTTAAATCTTTAGTAGTTTTGGGGGGTTACAGTAAAAATGAGAATTAAATTCAATATTGAGAATTTAAGATGCATTTATTATAAATCAAAGATTTCAGAATTTAAATAAATATCAGAGCCATTTCTTAGAATTTAAGAATATTATTTACTTATGGAATATTTGAAAAAAGTCCTGATTGATAAACTTTATATTGTCATTCTGTTAATATTTTTATAATCAATAATTGTTAATGGAAATAGGAAGCTACAAACCAATTTTATGGAAACCATAATTGTTAAAGATTTTTCCATTAAGTTTGAAAGGACATGTTTAAGAAAAAAAAACACACGACAAAACATACCCATTATGAGTAATTCATTTTTTTTTTTACTACCATTCTGTACAAATAATTCAATTAGGAAAATCTCTTCTAAAACATCATTGAATAAACATGGTTTTCCAAAGATGTCCTTCAGTTTCAATCTACATAACTATGTAATTATTGTTTTGACACAATTCTGGTTAATATTTATATTTTAAGATTTTTTTACGTATATATGAGTATATATGTATATGTCTTTAGTTGTAGATGTACATAATACATTTATTTTATTTTTTGATTGCCATCTCATGTCTTATCCCTATCTCCCAACTTTTGCTATATCTCCAATGAAAACACAAAATTTATTTTATTTTTTATGTGGTGCTGAGGATTGAACCCAGTGCCTCATGTGTGCTAGGCAAGCACTCTACCACTGAGCCTCAACCCCAGCCCATATTTTTTGGTTTTGTCACAATTCTTATTTAGATTGTTTCTCATTCATGTATAACACATATATTTTATTTTACGTGTTTATTTCTTTACTTATTTTTTTTTGAGACAGGGCATTGATATGTTGCCCAGGCTGGCCTTGAACTTGTGATCCTTCTGCCCTGTCCTCCCAAGTAGTGGGATTACAATAACATATATTTTAAAGAAATTATTTTATTCTCTAACAAAATGGTGAAAGGACATTTTAAATATAATTAATAATGATATGCCTGACAGCTACCTTTCTACCTGCTGATGAATACATGTACAGTTGACAAAATTCCTGAAAAAGAATGTGTTATGTTGATAAGAAAAATATTTTTTGATATAGTATTCTGATGATACTGCTACTTGTTGAAATTTTTCAGAAATAATATGATTCTCTACTGATATTAATTATTTACTCAAGTCCTTGATGCCCTCTGTGTTTATAATAGTTAAAAGTAACTTTGAGCTTCACTATGCTCTTTAGAAGAATTTTTACTTATTTTTAGCGTTATTTGATTTGTAATGCCCTCCTCTTTTCTTCCAGGAAGAATTCCAAAGTCCTTTTGCAAGTCGAAGTAAAGGATACTTTTTATTTAGGGTAGGCACATGCTGTACTTTTTAAAAGTCAATTAATATCAAAGTTAAAAATACTTCTCACTGTACATTTAATTAATTCATAAGTTTTAAAGTGTATTGATATTTGACATCAGATGTTACAATCTGACATTCACTTCTGTCAGTCTTATTACTTCTATGCTATCTTTACTCTGATTCACTACTCATATTCATAAATGCCTCAAATGACATTCACCTACTTAATAATTTAATTCCATAATATTTCATACATAGGATATAAATGTCTTAAAGACACATTGTTCCTTAAGTTCCAAGGAATCATCTGCTAATTTTTTTTATTTTTATTCTTTTATTAGCTAAATTTCTGATGAAGTATATTGGAAGATTTATGACTCACAAATTTTTAAAATTCAAAGACTCAACTACAATAGTTTCTGTAAAGAAAAATTGTGATTGTATTTCTCATTTTGTAAAATACTATGATTACATTTCTCATTTTGTATGTCCAAATTTGTGTATGAAATGTGGGTTTCTTTCTAAGAGCTACACTTTCTGAAATACTTGCTCCTTATTACATTACCAGAAAAATTTGATTAATTCATTCAACAACAATTATTGTACTTCTACTGGGGATGGACATTGTACCAATGCATGGGAATAAAAACAGAATTAAATTCCCACACCCTAGGAATTTATAGTCTAGTAGAGGAAATAGATAAGTAAACAAATATAAAATATAGTCATCCTTTAGTATCCAACCTTAGCATATCTTCCTATATATTATAAATCATCTCTAGATAACTTATATCACCTAATACAATGTAAATGAAATGGAAATAGTTGTTATATCATATTGTTTAGAGAAAAATGACAAGAAACTCAATTCAGTTTGTGTTTACTATAGATGCAATTTTTGCAAGAAATATTTTTGGAGGTGGTTCATAGGAAGGCTGACTGTATTATGTTAAGTACATCTTAAGTCTAGGGGATGTAGAGTAAAAAGAAAAGAAAGTGGGAGAGATACAGAGAAATCATGATGGGCTGATTTCTTCAGAAATCAACAGAAATTGCATGATGAAATATTTAGCTGAAAAATTTCAACTTTACTTTGAAAACTAAGCAGGTAAAGGAGGCCATAGGGTAAGATTTGTATTTTGGAAAATAATTCTAACAGCAACTTGGGAGAGTAGATTGGATGAGGGAACTACATTGACAGCAGGAAAACATAATACTAAATAACTGTGACTTCAGTAAGTTAATTTTGGTTCATATCAAATTAAATTTCAGATCATTTTTTCTAAAAATTTGGCACCATCAAGGAAATAAACAAAATCAAATGGGAGATATGATAAATTATGGTATAATGGTGTATTAAGAATTATAATGCAAAAATAATAAATAAAATAATTAATTAATTTAAAAAATCAAATAGTATGTAATTTATTGTTGGTCTTAAGCAGCTTTAACAGCACCTTAGAATTTGTTAGAAATATAAACTTGGGGGCCCACCCCAGACTTAGAAACTCCAGCTATGGGGTCCAGATGTCCCATTTTTGCATTGTCAAAAGCCTTCCAGATGACTCTGATGTACATTAAATAAACTTTCCTCTATTTCATTATGATCTATCAATATTCTATGAGTATTAGCTTCCATTTGTAGTTTCACTGATTTATTTCTAATTTATTGTTTTTCAGCCACGTAATGGAAGAAGGTCAGCAGATTTTGTTTAAAATGGTATGTATTTTTGAAAAAAATAATAGATAAGTAAATAAATAAAAATGATATGTTGGTATATGTTTCACAGTTCAACCTAATTTGAAAATTTCTGTTGGTTTCCAACATTGACAAATTAAGCTATATTCAATATATTCCTATTATTTGTATGCATACACTAATATTTTATATAAATGCTACAACTATAGGGGCAATGAGGGTTTTAGAGAATACCAGTATTTTAGGTCCAGATTTGCTTTGCCCATCACATTCTTCAGACAGAACCACAATGATAATCATCATGATTGGTTTTGGAGACATCAGTCTCGGCATATTTTATTGTGAAAGTAGTATCATGCAGAGAGGGCATTCTTACTGTGGTAGTCAGCATCCATCATGATGGACCAGGATTTACAGACTGAATTCATTTCCATCCTCCAGATAACTTACATTCAAAGAATCTTTATAAAAGCTTATAATGTAATGGTTTCTAGGGAATTAAGAAAAAGTAGAAAGACATGAGAACATAATTTCTACTTTGGTATTTTCATAGTTCCTATCTCAGTATGGAGCACACAATAGAAACTCAGTAGCTAGTAGCTGGTGGGATTAACCAATATTTATTAAACATGTAAGGACAGTGGCTGGTGACTAGCCCCATAAATTTTAAAAATATGCTAATCCTAATATCTGTGTGGGGGATGTACTGGGGATTAAACTCAGGGGCACCCAACCACTGAGGTATACCCCAGCCTTTTTGTTTGTTTTTTGTTTTAGTTTTTTTTTTTTTTTTTAAGACAGGGTCTCACTAAGTTGTGTAGGTTGGCTTAGAATTTGTAATCCTCCTGCCTCAGCCTCTGTGACACTAGGATGATAGGCATGTGCCAGCATACTTGGCCATAACATTTTATTAGACTATAAATTTTGAAATCAAACTGAAATACAGATTGATAAATTTATAGCACAGAAATATAGAATTTATGTAATAGTAAATTCAGATTCTTTCCTGAATATATTTTTTGCAAATATTTCATTTATATTAGCTTAAGTATGTTAAAGTTCTTAATATTTTCTTCAAAGAAACAAAACTAAAACACATTATTTCTACCTAAAGAACACATTGACACCAAAATCACACAATATCTAGGGGGAAAAGATAAGGAAAATACTGTATATTAGATCTCAGGAGACTTTGTCAAAGTCCTATTTAGTGAAAATTTCAAGGCCTAGACTAAGCAAGGAAAAATTAATACATTAAGGATTTAATTCATTAAGTCAAGAAAGAATAGTAAGATGAATCTCAGGAAAACAGAAGGAAGAAATAACAGAAGAAATTAAAATGTAGCAAAATAGAAAAATTGATAGGCATAGCAAAAATCTGATTTTTCAAAAGAAAAAAAAATGCCTATTTAACCTAACCAATCTAGAAAGGGGCAAAACAAATATCTCCCATCAGACAAATATTAACTGATAATAGTAAAAAATATACAAACTGAAGAACAGCTGGGAAATATCTCAGATACCATATTATTACACTATGACAATATAATTATAGAAATTTATACAAACATCATATATATATATATATATATTCATATGCTCATTACACTTGAATCTAATTTAGTTTTTCTTTTTCTTTTTTTCACAGATGCCCACTAATTTTTCACAGAAACAATAATATGGGATAAAAAATGTACTGATATCATTTTGCTTTCTTCTCAAAAACAGTCCTTCCTAAGTTAACTCTGTTGAAAATTCCTGTATTGTAAACATTCTCAGTAAAAGTTGTAATTGTAAATGTTTGATTTGTTGAAAATAAAGCATATTAAAGTGTTTTTTCTTAGTGTTATAGTGATAAATAGTTACAATAAAGTTGTAAGTTGGTGATGTTCTTTGATTACTGGCACACATGCTTTTTTGATATTTTATTAAAGTCACATATAAGAAGTTGAATAAGCTATTTTAACTCAACACATTTGGACTTTTTCAGTAACAAAATCACCAAGTCTTATAAACACCAGAATGCCCAATAGCTAAATATCTTAGAATGTGAATACCAGCTAAAACTATGCTAGTTGAGGGATTTGGCCATGACTCATGTAGTGACCTAATAAGTAAGTTCTGATTTAAGTAGTATAAAATAGATTTCTGATTGCCACAAATACATCAAGGGACTCTGTCTGCCAACTCAGAACATTTAGTTTATCCTAAAATAATTTTTTTTATCCTTCAGTATCTGAAAGGCAACCAGTCTTGTCTGTTACAAAAAAAAAAAAAATCTATTTTACTAGTAGAGGATCATGAGCATACATCGAATCAGTGTTTAGTGGTCACAAAATTAACCTCAGGTGGAGATTGAGTTTACTACCCCCTTCCATTCTGCCTCGGTTTTTCCCTTCTGACCCCGTCTTGGATTCCCACCTTCACCAAGGATGTTGTTGCTATTTAGAGAGTGGTGGCTAGTTGAATGGGTCCATGTATTCTTTAAGAGCCAAGTATCTTACAAGCCTTTGTCTGACGTTGACCAAGGATTGTAACTTAAATTGTACCTTTCACTAAAATGTTCCTGAGTTTCACTTTTTGTCAACTTGATCAAAGGTCATAAGAAAAGAAGCAGAAGACAGCAAAAATTGCATTATTCTTTTAAAACAAACTGTCTTGACAGGATGGTATCCTGGGAGCACACAGGCTTTAAAGCCACAAATTCATGGGACAGCATGGACTAACTAGTTCTGTGCACCGTGAATCAATTAATCTGGATTTTTGATTGGTAAAATAAGGAAAGGTAGTTGAATATTAAGCAGCAGTTTCCAGGGTCTCTCAAAAATCCAGAAAAATGTTTGCTATACATATTAAAGTTTCCTGGGATAAGGAAGGAAGAGGAGAAATAACAAGATCCAGTTGCAAAACTTATGATATTTTTTTAAGTATTTGAATTTAATAAATTAATGTCTCATACATAAACACAACAAAATTTATGGGTGTGTTGGTCAGCTTTTGGTCACTGGGGTCAAAATACCAGACAAGAACTACCTAAGGAGGAAAGATTTATTTTGGCTCACAGTTTCAGAAGATTCAGGTCACGGTCCACTGGTTCCATAGCAGAAACATGGTGGAAGAGCGTGGCAGAGGAAAACTGTTTAATTTATGGCAACCAGGAAGAAGAGTGAGCCTGACAAGAAGGGACCAGGAAGAGATAGAGTCCCCAAGGCCATCTCCAGTGACTGACTTCTTTCTACCCACTCCCCGCCACCCCCCAACATTGCCTGACACATGGGCTTCTGAGTGTGTGTGTGTGGGGGGGGGTGTGGTCATTCTGGATCTAAACTGGAACATACCAGCTACTAGATCAGGATTCATGGGTATTACAAATGAAGCAATCCAGGCACTACAGTTGAAGCACTCCAATGCTGAACCCATGTTTAAAACTATGATCAAAAACATTTTTTGTCTTGTTCTCAAATTTTTCTTGAGCATATTTCTGGGATCATGTGCATAAACATGGGAATGACACCAAGTGTTTCCCCCAAGTTCCTAGCAGCTCCAGGTAAATACCCTTTCCTTAATGTCACCATCAAGGAACCCAACTATCTGGATTTCCTACCTAAAAGTGTCTGCCTCCTAAAGCAATGGGTTTTGGCTTTGTTTTGTTTTGTTTAAGGCAGTGAGTTTTTAAGATGGGTTCAGGCAGCCTGCAGCCCCATTTGAGTATTAGATGAAAGTTCTGTTTATTAATTTCTGAAAATAAAATGTACATGTAGATTAAAGTTCTGTGTACAAGAGGGATCTAGAGGTTCGACATCGCTTGAAATTCATCCAGATACAGGTTATGGTCTCCAGATTAAGAACCCCTGTGCAAGATTCTTCACCTCAAGAATTTGTTGTTTCTCTTTGAAGAGAGGACCCAGGAGTTGAAAGGTACCAGAGAGACTGGAAAACAATGGTTGATTTGGCGATGGTGGGGGTGAAGGGAAGGGTGGGAGGAACACCAGCATCAGCACCACACAGCAAACACGCACTGCTTGAGAGAGATGCTCCAGGACCTACTGCATCAGCACCCAAAGCTGCCGGCTAGACTAGGCTTCTGGGTTGCCTGGCAACGGAGTCACCTGCGCACAAGGGGAACAAGTCCTGTTCTCTTGCCCCTTGCCCGCGGGCGTTAGAAACCGCTGAGCCTGCAGGGGCCTTCTTCCAGCCTGGAGGAGGCTTGACGTCCCCATCCTCACCTGTGACAGGTCGACGCCAGCACCTGAGGGGCAGAGCAGAGTACCATGCAGGTGAGAGGCGCAGCCGACTGCGGGGCACTGGAGCAGCCTGCGGAGAGCTCTAGCTGGGCCAAAGGGAGGGCGGCTCCTAGGGTTGGGTTCTAACCTTGTTCTTGTTAAGTGCTCAATTTTGCCTGCGTCTCTGTCTAGTTTTGAGAGAAATCCTAACTAGCCCCAGGAGAACTCCAGTTTTTCAACATTCAGGACTTCTGTTGTTTAGAGTTGATGAGTGTTGTTCGCACTTGAGTCCTGGAAATCCTACAGCCACACAATTTCCCATTTAGAGAGTAACTCCGGACGTGGTGGTGCATGCCAGTAATTCCAGCAACTTGGGAGGCTGAGGTAGGAGGATGGGAAATTGGAGGACAGTCTCAGCAACTTAGGCAGGCACCATCTCAAAATCAAAAGGCTGGGGATGTGGCTCACACAGAAAAGTGGAGACTCTTAATAGTCAAACATATCCTAAAGATTTCACTATTCCAGAAGTTTCCTGCCTACCTGATCATCAAAAATCTGTTAGACTTCCATTTATTCCTTAGAAGACTCCTCCTTTGTTAAAACTTCTTTATTTACCAGGAGCCTGTGATTGCTTGCCTGCTTGCCTGCCTTCCTTCCTTCCTTCCTTCCTTCCTTCCTTCCTTCCTTCCTTCCTTCTTTCTTTTATTAGCAAAATAAAATTCTCACTTTCCAATTTCTAGAAACAGCTTTTCCCACCTGCTCCCTGAAATTAAAACCATTGGGATTTTGGTATTTGTATATATTATACAAAATATTAGGATATTTTGAACATAAATTACATAAAAGTTTTAATGGATAGTCTTTTCATGTTAATAATGAATTCCTCGAAAGTACATTTTATATAGTGTGCAAAAAAAATTACGGATTTGTCCTGATTTGCATCTGCTTTTTAGGAATTTAGCTGCAATGTAATTGAGAATAAAGTTGACAGCACATTAACTTTGCTTTCTTTATTTAATTCACTGATTTATTCAAAGGTCAGTTATAGAGCATTTATGTTTTCGATATGGACCTGTTGTAAAAGAGCTTACTATGAGGGAATCAGAGAGATAACTGGCATGATAAAATGCCATTATAGTCTGAGGAAATAGATTGTGCTCCCTATTTTTGTTAGATAAATTTTCATCCGTGGTATGTTCAAATACACTCTACTGTCACGTATATCTAAAAATAATTTAAAAATATGTCATCAATAATTTCTAAATGGGATCAGCAGACTATAGGACATCAGACTATTAAGTCCTACTGCAACTAACTCCATTTGTTAAAGGATCCTCTAAAAGCATCAAAGAGGTGGCATGATAGTAAGAAATGATGACATAAAATATAATCAAAGGGAAAGTGTGGAAACTCATAGACTTTTAGAGTTTATAGGAGACCAAAATAAACTACTCTAAAATGTGACACAAGAGACTAGACTATACCAAATGCAACCAAACAATTAAAAAATTATCTTTAAAAATCTTTTAGACAGTTGATTGTAATCAAGATATCAGACTGAGCCAGGGTCTCATTCGAAGGCACAACAGGGGAAGAATCTACTTCCAAGTTCACTTACAAGATAGTAGGTAGAATTTAGCTCTTTGAGGCTGTTTGGCTGAACACTTTACTTCCTAACTTATTCTTGGCCATGTTTTCTTGCTAAATGATTCTCTCCATAGGACACCTCACAATGTGGCAGCTTGCTTCATCCAATCCAGCTAGTAAGTCACTGTGCCTCTCTGGCTTAAAGATTTCTTTGATTATTTGGAGAAACAGCAGACACAGGAAAAGCTCTGAAAAAAAGAGAAGTTATCCTTTTGTAGGGAAGTTTACATTCACAAAGGAAGTCGCCATAAGGAAAGCTGTCTGCTTTGTTCTAGGAAGAGAGGAATGATTCTGTATCACCATAGGAGAATCTCATCAGTGGAGAGGGTACCAACTTGGATCTGCATGATAGACTCTATCTTTGTTTACCATGCTTTTTGTGGTTACCTTCTCATAAGTTGCCTTATTCCTTTGTTTCAGCTGAAGAAGTTACATGTGCCACCTCATTTTCCCTTATATGTCCCATGTATACGTGAGGTATACATGTTAACTAACTTCTGTTTGCTTTTCTCTTGTTAATTTGGTCTTTTATTACAGGAGTCTGTCCCGTTTAAGAACTCAGAGTATGGAGAGAATTTTTTTCCCTGCCCTACAAGCTCCCTACTGTTACCCTGAAGGCATTAACAGTTTGCATTATGGTCATAGGTATAATCACAGGGTGAGGGGTAGCCAAAGTATGGGTCACCAAAGGATGGAACTAATAGCAGGGTAAACTAGAACTCATGCCTAGGGGAATTCAGGGAAGGTTGTCTTGATGCTCAGTGGACAAGGATATAACTTGTCCTCAAGAAGTTTTGGCCCAAGACAGTTTTCACATGGCTTTGCAATCTGAGGTTCATTGTTGGATGGTCCAGCAAATCTCAAACTGTGAATTTGATATAAATGACTTATATTCTGTAGTGCTCCTGAATGCCTGGAAGAAATAAATTTAAATCCCCTGTGACAGAAGACATCTTTATCTGCGGTCTTAAGGAATTACCATCAATAAATTTTCAAGGATAGAAAGCAGAAATTAGTCAAAAGTAACCAAGCACATAAGGAAAAACAGAAACAATAACCATGAACCAACAAACCAGACCTGTAGATACTTGAGGTATTAGAATGGTCGAAACCGGTTAGAAAACAATGCTTCTTCTTTCTTTTTTTTAATATATTTTTTTAGTTGTAGATGGACACAATACCTTCATTTTTTATTATTTATTTTTATGTGGTGCTGAGGATCGAATCCAGTGCCTCACACATTCGAGGCAAGCGTTCTGCCACTGAATCGCAATCCCAGCCCTTGCTTATTCTTTTTAAAAATAAATAAAGACTTGTTTCAAAATATCTGCTGTAGCTGGGCATGGTGGCACATGCCTATAATCCCGGTGGCTCGGGAGGCTGAGGCAGGAGGATCACAAGTTCAAAGTAAGCCTCAGCAACAAAGAGGCCCTAAGCAACTCTGTGAGACCCTGTATAAAAAAAATATAAAAAGGAGCTAGGGATGTGGCTCGGTGGTTAAGTACCGTTGGATTTAATCCCTTGTACCAATATAATAACAATAATAATAATAATAATACTTGGAATAGAAAACTATAAAAAGTCACCTTGAGATTTTGATAAAGACATTTCCATGTAGTAACTTCACACTCTGGAAGGCCAGAGACTTCTATATAGAAAACTATAAAACATTGCTCAAAGAAATTAAAGAAGGCTAAATAAGTGAAAATATATTCCCAAGTTTGTAAAGTAGAAGGCTTACTATTGTTGAAAAGTCTATGCTACCTACAGAATCTATAGATTCAATGCAATCCCTGTCAAATTTCACCTACTTTTTTTGCATTAATAGAAAAACCTGCCTTAAAATTTATATGGCATCACAAGGGACCCCAATAGTCAAAAAAAGTCTTGAAAAAGAAAAAGGTTGGAAGACCCTGAAATGAATAATGGCAATGGTTGCACCATAGTGTGGGTGTACTTAAAGCCACTGAACTGTACATTTAAAAATGGTTAAAATTATGAACTTTATGTTATATACATTTTACCACAAAATATTTGATGAAGACCCCAGTATAAAGTTCTAAAAACTAAAACCACAACAAATGAAATAAAAAAATATAAGTGAATGGGTTTTTCAGACCAGAAGAATAGAAATAAAAAAAATAACAGAAAGAGATCAAGGCATATTTGAAGAAATAATTTCTGTGAATTTTCCAGGAGTGTTAAAAGATACTATCCTACAGCTTTAAAAATCCAGTGAACCCATGCAACCAAATGCAAAGAAATATACACCTCCATGCATCATGTCAAAACTGCTGAAAACTGGAGACAAAAAATTCAACCAGACAATTAAAAGGTTATCTTTAAAAATATTTTAGACAATTGATTGTAATCAAGGTATCAGACTGAGCCAGGGTCTCATTCGAAGTTCACTTACATGGTAGTAAGTAGAATTTAGCTCTTTGAGGTTGTTTGGCTGAAAACTTTACTTCCTAATTTATTCTTGGCCATGTTTTCTTGCTACATGATTCTCTCCATAAGACACCTCATAATATAGCTGTTGGCTTCATCCAGTCCAGCCAGCAAGTTAGTGAAGATGGTAGCTATCATCTTACAGAATGTAATCACACGAATTACATTCCTTTACCTTTACTACACTCATTTGTTAGAAGCAAGCCACTGTTCCATCCATAATTAAAGAGATCATTCAAAGCCATCTTAGACTTTGGATGCCATGGTCTTCACTCATGTATAAAATTCTCTCCTGAAAATGTCAGAGGATATGGATAGCAGGCTAGAAGAGACAATAGCTTACATATGGTAGGAAACTTCTGGAAAAAAAATTGCAGATAAAATCTCAGTGAAAATAAGGATACTGAGGAAATAAGGCTAACTTTCATAGAAAGAAATGATGGTTAGATAGAAACTAAACTGTAGAAAGACCCCTAGCTTTTTCTAAGATTTAACCCATGAGTGAGAGTCCCATAAAGCAATATAGCTGAAAATAGAAGTAGGTTCAACTGAAGGTCTTGAATGCTTATAAAGAAAAGATAACCTAATTATATTGGTGCATGATGTGAATTAATTTTGCCCATTGAAATTATCAGTGAATTTTCTATGGATCATAAGTTCACTTCCTTAACATTTGATATGTGTCCTAAATTGATATTTTTGAAAGGATTAGGATTTATTCAAGTTAGAAAGAAGGTGAGAGGGAACCTGACAGCAGGTTGTTCCTAAAGTGATATTTTTATTAAAATTTTTGGGGTAGCACTGAGGCTAGAAGACGTATCCTGTTTATCAAAGTATGTAATCTATTAGTGCCAAGAAGTGGGAAGAAGTAGCCCACTTCAATAAATTCTTCAAAACTCTCTGTAGAGTTCATGAATAACTGCATACTTGCAAGTGTAATATTATCTGTCAACTTTACAAACACATGTTAAAATGAATGACTATGTCAACAGATTTTCTTTTCTCTTATGTAGGACCCAAATGAAGATACGGAATGGAATGAAATTCTGAGAGATTTTGGTATTCTTCCTCCAAAAGAGGAACCAAAAGATGAAATTGAAGAAATGGTTTTACGTTTACAGAAAGAGGCGATGGGTATGGATATGAAGGGAATAATACAGTGAAGGTGGTGATAATGTATTTCATGAACATAGAAGACAGGCAATAGAAATAACTTAATGTAAACCCCACCCAGGCATTCAAAATTAAGATACTGACACCTAAAATGGCTAATTCACATGGAAATCATATGCTGGTTAATAACAGAGCTGAATCATGCTATTATATAACTTAATGAGACTTTCCCCACCCACCCACCATATCTCTTTACTTTGTGATTACCTTCTATCCTGATAATTCATATAGCATATATTATTTGTTAAGAATTCCAGGTACTTGTGGGAAAGTCTAAGTTTATGGGGTCTAACTAATTTTTCACATCTATTTTTACATATAACTTGTTAGTGCTGTGAACTTTGAGGATGTAAAAAAACCCTTTAATGTAATTTCCACAATGTGTAAACTATTTTGTGGTTGTTTCAGTTGTATTTAAAGGTATTCTTGATCTTCATTTACCGAAGATATTGTTTTCTTCTAGATATTGACTGAAAATTAAAAATATTTTCAAACAACTTGATTACCTACCATTTATGTTGTTTTAGTGAAACCATATGAAAAGATGTCTCTTGCACAGTTGAAAGAAGCTGAAGATGAATTTGATGAAGAAGATATGAAAGCTATCGAAGTATATAGGTACAGTGATTCATTTTGGTTACTTATGTATCTTTAAATGAAGAAGAATTATAAGAGCAAAACTAAGAATTTTTGTCTTAATGTAATAAAATTAATTTTTAATTGTGGTGGCACATGCCTGTAATCCCAGCAGCTTGGGGGGCTGAGACAGGAGGATCCCAAGTTCAAAGTAAGCCTCAGCAATGGTGAGGCACTAAGCCATTCAGTGAGATCCTATCTCTAAATAAAAAAATAAATTAAATAAAATAAAAAATAAAAACACAAAATAAATCTGGAGATGTGGCTCAGTGGTTGAGTGCCCTGAGTTCAATCCCCAGCAACCCACTCACCCAAATTTTAAAACTCTTCATATAAGATGAAATTAAATCTTTTAAAAATTATTTTTTGCCTTTGCTTAAATAGAAAATTATCCAGTAGCATAGAGTGAAATTTCATCAAGTTATCTATGAATAAAGCAGAAAATATCAATTAAAGGCCAATAAAAAGGTAGTCATGATTTGCCTTCCAGAGAGCCTTTGGTAGCTAATGAGATGACAGTTGGTAGATGGTCTCCACTTAGATAGCTTTAGAATGGAGGCTAGTTTCCAGAGGGACCAACCATGTTATTAGAGGATTAGAACTTCCCAGCACCCTGCACACACACACACACACACACACACACACACGGTGGTATATTTGTTTCTCCTTAAAATTCAAGCTGATATCTTATGGCCAAGGCCCGTGGTGTTTAAAGGTAGAGCATTTGGAGGTGATTAGACCATGAAGGCTGCTTTCTCATAATAGGACACCACTAGTGAGTGCCCTTACAAAAGGCTTGAACGGGCTAGAACTTTTTTTTTTTTTTTGTATTGGACATTGATCTCAGGGGGAAATTAACCATTGTGCCACATCCCCAGACCTTTTTTAAATTTTATTTAGAAACAGGGTCTTGCTGAGTTGCTTAGAGCCTTGCTAAATTTCTGAGGCGGCTTTGAACTCAAGATCCTCCTGCCTCAGGCTCACAAGCTGTTGGGAGTGTGCCACTGTGCCCCACCTAGAACTTTTTAAAAATTCATTTTGCCAATCTTTGCCTTTAATTGGAGATTAATCAGATTAATCTAAAATAATTTACATCTAAAGTAATTATTGATTAAGGAAGTTCTTACTTCAGCTATTTAACTATTGGTTTTCTATATTTCTTATGTATTTTTTATTTGTTTTGTTTTGTTGTTGTAGTTGTTTTCTGCTCTAGGGATCAAACCCAGGGCCTTGTGCATGCTACGCAAGTGCTCTACCACAGAGCTATATCCCCAGTCCTCTTAAGTGCTTTTTGTTCTTCAATTCTTTCTTTACTACTTTGTTTCTACATTTAGCTGATCTTCATTTTATGTGCCATTTTAATTTCCTTTTTTTTCTTTTCTTAGTGGTTATCTTGTTTTTGTTTGTTTGTTTGTTTGTTTGTTGGTGCTGGGGATTGAAGCCAGGTCCCTGTGCATGTGCTCTATCCCCAGCCCTTCTTAGTGGTTATCTTAAGGATAGAAAATATCATCCTGTAATGACCTAGTTTAAATAATATCAATTTAAATCCAAAAGACTGCAAATACTTAGACCTTATACATCTCTATCTCTGTCCCTTTATCTTGTTATTGTCATAGACTACATTGTTATATATTGTATATTCATTAACATAGATTCATAATTATTGCTTATGCATTTGCCTTTTATATCATATAGGGGGAAAGGAATTAAAACCCAAAAGTATAGTAATACTTAGTTTTGTATTTTTCTATTTAATTAAATTTACCAATGTTCTTTTTCTTCTAAAGCTTTGAATTACTATCTAGTGCCCTTTTATTTCAGTTGAAAGGACTCCTTTTGCATATTCTTTAGGACAGGTCTATTAGTAACAACTCCGTTGGCTCTTTTTATTTTAATCTAGGAATTTCTTAATTTCTCCTTTGTTCTCAAAGCATAGTATTTTTTCCAGATATAGAATTCTTAGTTGACAGTTTTTAGCACTCTAATTAGTCTCCAAACTTTCTAATGAGAAATTGGATGATAGTCTTATCAAGGATCTCTTATATGTAATGACTTACTTTTCTCTTGTTACTTGCAAGAATCTGTCTTTGCCTTTTGACAGTTTGATTGTGATGTCATGATGTGTGTTCTTTGAGTTTGTCCTGCTTGGACATCTTGGATTTCTAGTTCCTTGTCTTTACTCAAATTTGGAAAGTTTACAGGGATCATTTCTTCAACTATTTATTAAATGCCCTTTTCTCTCTCTCTCCTCCTTTTGGGATTCCCACAATGTATGTGTTGGACTGCTTGACAGTATCCCATCGGTCCTTTAGTCTTTGTTTACTTTTTTCATTATTGTTCTTCAGACTTAATAATTGCCATTTTCTTATCTTCAAGTTTATCTTTTTTTTTTTTTTGCTTGCTCAAATCTAGGAAACTCTCCAGTATATTTTTTTTTCATTTCAGTTTATTTTACTTTTTTGGTATGCTTTTCTCACACCACTTTTTTTGTTGTTGTTCTGGAGATTGAACCCATGGGCACTTTACCACTGAGTCACATCTCCATGTTTGTATTCTGAGATAGGATCTCACTAAGTTGCTGAGGGTCCCTCTAAGTTGCTAAAGTTGGCCTTGAACTTGTGATCCTTTTGCTTTGGCCTTCTCAACTGCTGGGATTATAGGTCTGCACCACCATGTCAGGCTACTCACATTGCTCCTGACATGAAATGTATAGGATTTATTTTTCCCAGACTAACCAGTTCCAGATATCAACTGGGTATCTTGAAATTCAATTCAATTCTGACACTTAACAATCAGAGTGCAGACCCCACAATGAGAGATGATTTCATACCCACTAAGGTGTTATAATACAAAGAAGGCAGACAGTAACAGAAGTTGGTGAGGATGTGGAGAAATTAGAAGCCTTGTCATTGCCAGTGAGAATGCAAAATTGTGCAGCCACTATGAAAAACATTCTGGAAAATCCTCAAAAGCTTAAACATCGAGCTATCATATGATCCAGCCATTCCACTCCTAGGTGTATGATCAAGAGAACTGAAAACACAAAACTCGTATAGGAATATTCCTAGCAATGTTATCCACAAGACAAAAAAGTAGACACTACTGAGTATTCATGAACTGACCAGAACATAACCAAAAATGGTACATCTGAATAAGAAATATTACTTGGCCATAAAACAAAATGAAGTATCAGTATCTTCTATAACATGGGTTAACTTTGAAAGCATCATGTCAAGGGAAAGAAACCAGTTACAAAGGCCATATAAACAGAAAGCAGCTTCTTGGATACCAGGTCTTGGAATGAGCAAAAAGGGAGTAACTGTAAATGGATACATAGTTTATTTTAGAATGATAAAAGTATGTTTGGATTAAATAGTAGTGATCATTCCTCAACTTTTTGATCCATGTTCTACAGTTCTCTTGAGCAGTTGTTTTCCTGGTAATGACTGTGGTCTGGGCTTTTTTCATTAGGAGCTACATCATCTAAGAATCTTTGATCTCCAACCATGTGAATCAGAGATTCAGAGATTCAGTGTGAAAGATCAGAGGGACATTTTAGGGATGAGTTGTAGAAATGGATTGTCACTTTCACTCAGGTTCCATTGGGTATCATCTAGTCTCATGATCCTAATCTATTTGCAAAGGAAGCTGGCAAGTGTGGTCTTCCTGTGAGCCCCAGAATAGGAAGCTATAATGATATTGTGGGTTCTAACCAGGCCTCAGGACAAGATAAAGAAATGTAAGATATAATATTCAAAAAAGAAGAGACAAATGCTATTGTATAGGTGATTAGCTGTAAAATAACAAGTGGATCAATTTAGAAGCTCTCAAAGCTTAAAATATGAAGAAAGATCTGTATGTAGCCATGGACATATTTGCAGCATATTTTTTGTGGCAAATGCATTAATTTGGTTGCCTTGACATATGTTCCTCTTTCTCGTGGCGTTGTGTTCCAGTACTACAGAAGCTAAAAAAAAAAAAAAAAAAAGAAACTACATTTCTCAGTCTTTGATGCAACATGGATAATGATATGATGTCCACATTAATTGGCTATTTGAAGTAAGAGCTAAATTAAGTAGGGGAAGAAGTCGTAGCACACAAAGCATTCGTTTAGCTGGTACTAATCTAGAATTTGCATCATGGTTTTTGGAACCATTATTCTGGCTGCAGTTTCTTATCCTCGGATTGTTGCTGGGGAGATGGGTTTCTAGAGACAATAGCTATTACTGAGACTTTCTGAGTCTCAGATTAATTTGACACTAGGGCCAATAATTGGAACAGCAGTTCCAGATTCCCCAGTGTCTGGATTGCAGCAAGGATCCTTGGCAGACCAGTTTTGCAATGTTCTGGGAGTCATTCAGCAGCCTAGAGCCTACTCCTTCTGTCTTTCCATTAGATTTTCAAAGCACATAATTCCCCAGATTAAGCTCCTTTCTGCTTAAAATAGCCAGAGGGCTTTCTGTTTATGCAACTGAATCCCAACTGATATGATTGTTAGGTGAAAAAAATGCAGGCCATTGAACAAGGTGACTTCCTGATGGCAAAACTAGCCCAGGTGTTTACCTTTCTCCCCAGCCCAAGTCCAAAGAGAAAGAAACGAGGAGGGGGTGGAGAAGAAGGTGAAACAGGGGACAAGGAAGAGAAGCAGTTGTGAATTGTTCCACTGAATAGGGCATGGTGCCATCCTTGGAACAGGAACATTTTGAAATTTCTGAATAATATTAAACCAGCCAGATCAAATTGAGGCAAGTTAGTGAGAGTGATACTAAATCTTCAGTCCGAAAATAGGAGGGTTCCCAAAAGACTTTTGGAGTAAATCCAGGTTATATTATGTCAGCCAGTAGAAGGCAAATGGAAGGGCTTCGATGTGCACACTCTGAGAGGGCCTGGCCTGGCATTATTCGCCTCAGCACTCCCACTTAGCCTTTATTTTGCTTGGATCAGTTGTTATGTAAAGGGAGAGGTTTCACTTGACATGTTTCTAATGTGTGAAAGGCAGAGCGCTTTAAAACATACCCAGGATTTTGTTTTTATTAGCTGCCTTGAAAGGATAGTTTGTCATTCACAGTTCCCAAGAGGAGGGATCACTCCATGCCAGATAGGACCACATGGGAAAGTACCTGAATTGGTCAAGAGTCAGAAGGAGACTTCAATGTGGTTTCTGCAGGTTCAGGACTGGCTAGTTTGAATGGTTTTGGTAGGCTCTGGGCTGTAGGGTTATCTCTAGTTGTCTTGTCCCAGGGCAGGGGCCATGGCTCAGCCTGGTAAAGAAGGTGATTGAGCTAGGTACTCTGGACTGGCTGGTTTGCATTTGAAGAACTACTCTCTGGCAAGTGTTTGCTTTTTCTTGGAGTTAGCCAGACATTCTGTAGAAGATAGGGAAGGCTCCAGATGACAGCGCATCAAGAACACAGAAAATGAGAAAATACAGTTAACACATAGAGAAGGGGAGCGAGAGGAAGTAAATACCCCCAGCAAACCTAAGAGGCATAGAATCAGTAAATGTTAAGAAACTTTTCTGGTGCAGTGGTACCTGTTTGAAATTCCAACAGCTCCGGAGTCTCAGGTGGGAGAATCGCAAGTTCAAGACCAGCCTTAGCAACTTACCAAGTTCCTGTCTTAAAATAAAATAAAAAGGGCTGGGAATGTAGCTCCGTGGTAGAATCCCTCTGGGTATGATCCCCAGTATTACCACCAAAGAAAAAAGAAATTTGGAAATGTCAGAAACCACCGGGTTTATTTCATAAATCCAAGCATTCACCATCAAAGCATTAATCATCAAAGTATGAAAAATTTGAGATGATTATTTAACAAAGTTTTATAATGTTCTCTATGAAAGAACAAATACATAAAATTTATTAAATTCTCACTGGGTGCCAGACACTATGCTAAGAAATTTGCATGTGTTATATCATTTAATTTCCAGCAATTCCACAAGAATGGGTATTACCATTATTCCCATGTACAGTTAGGGAAACTGAAGTTTAGGAAGATTAAATAACTTGCCCAAGTTCATGCTACTATTTAAATACTGAAACTGGCATAAACCCAGTTTGATCTGACCTCTGAATCATTCTCCTCTACTCCCTCTCCTTTACTTCCTCTTTCCCTATAATAAATTTATGCTTAAAACTGATAATAAATATTCACAAAGGCTTTGGACTGGAAAGCAGCTTGTGATGTTACTTAAATGGGTTAATAACAATACTTATGATAACACAAATTCCCATAAAAGAAGAGAGATTGGCTTTATTAGATCATTAATGGTTTCCCTAACACTTAAAGTATTTGCTGAAAAAAAATAGTAAAGTATTTGCTATGAACATACATTGTCCTAAATTATTACTGTGTATAAGAATGATTTTAAGAATATAACAATTTTTATATGTAAATTAACTTTATTTTTTAATTAGAGAAAAGCGGTTACAGGAATGGAAAGCACTTAAGAAAAAACAAAAATTTGGTGAATTAAAAGAAATTTCTGGAAATCAATATGTGAATGAAGTCACAAATGCAGAAAAAGATGTATGGGTTATAATTCATCTATACAGATCAAGGTAATAGCATTTCAAAATGTGAATGGAGGAATGATTTAATGTCTTTTCAAGACATTGCTCATTTTAAGATTCTATAATGCATATAACCAAGAGTACATAGGAAAAGAAAAATGTGCATATTTCACATAAATACATCTATGGAGTCTTTATAATCATGGGCTTCAAAGATTAAGCTTGGGTATTTTTAAATATTTTCATTTCTAATTTAAACAACTTGTTGCAATTCTTCAGAGAAATAAACTCTCTTTGGTAGTTATTTAAAAAATAACTTTTTATTATGGAAATTTTAAAAAGATACAGAAATAGAGAGAATGTTAAAATGAACAACCTAAATACCCATCACAAAGGTTCAACAATGAATATTTTACCTTTTTATATCATTGTTTCTATTGGGTAATTTGCTTATGCAGAACCAGTTCAAAGTAAATTGCACACAGCGTTGTGATTTTCCTAAATTCTTCAGCATGTGTCTTCAAAACATAAGGGTGTCTAGTGGAAAAAAAATTCCTTTTTCCTCTATCTTAGATTTATTGGCAGGGGCCTGCAAATTAAACTGAGGAAGGACAGATTGACAAGAGAAAAAAAAAACCATTAAGGGGAGAGAACTCAGTGAAGAGTTACTCAAAGTGATGTTGAGAACTGAAGTTTATATAGTATCTTAACAAAAGAACAAGTTTTAGAAAAGTGACAAGACAAAGGAAAGGGACTTTGAGCTTCTAGGGGTGGTATATGTTGTGGAAGACAATTATCTGGGGGAAAACTATTGGGAAAGAAGGACTTATTAAGATTTGTTGTACTGATGGCTCTGTTGCTACTCTGGGCTGATAAAAGGTGGGTTGTCTTCAATGATTAAGAGTCATCCTGCCCTTGATCAAGAGAGTTTTCTTGTATGTTTCTTCTTAGTTACATTCAGATCAAAATAATTCTTATGCAAGGCATATTGGGGATGGCATTCTGTGTGCTTCTTCAAGAGCATTCTTCTAGATAACCACAGTACCTAAACCTTATTCATGTTTTTTTCCAACTGACTGCAAAATATCTTTAATAAACACACACAAGGAGCCAATTAAAGATCATGCAGTACATACAGATATTTCATGCCTCTTAAGGCCCTTTTAAATAGAACAATTCTATTGTATTTCCCCATTTCCCTGATAGTTAATTTTGAAACGCCCAGTTATATCAATTATAACTTAAATATCCCTTGGCCTCACCAACCTCTATAGTTAAAAACCCGGAGAGTAGATGTTTCCCTGTTTCTCTCATTGAAACCATTCCAGAGACCATGACAGTTGCTCTTACTGTCTTCATCCCAATCTTTGATTAATTTCATCTCTCTTCAGGTTCTTAGAGAAATCTTTGCAAATTATAGCCCAGAAATCACAAAGTTATCAGATTTTGATAGGACAACATGCCTATAAAAGAAAACATAACTTTTTTGTGTGTGTGCGTGTGGTGGTGTACTGGAGATTGAACCCAGGGCCTCTTTCATGCTAGGCAGGCACTCTTGAAGGCCACATTGAAGAGTCTAGAACTTATCCTGAAGGAGTGAGGAACCATTGCCATATTTTCAATGTGGGGGGATAGAAGAATCTCAAGTTTACACGATAAGATTTGAGATTTAGGGTAATCTGACGTAGCTTAGATTTAAAAATGAGGGGAGTAGCGCAAAGGCCAAAGAGAGGAGAAGATAGACATAAAATAAGGAGGTAGAATCAATGTGACTGGATTCCTGATTAGACCTTGTAGAAGAAAGGGCAGGCCTGAGTGCCAATCTAATAAAATATTGGAGAAAAATCAGAATTTTTTTTTTTTTGGTGGAGTGGAAGGGAGATGAAATTCATTGGCTGTTGATATCAAGATGGTTAGGAGTTCAGTGGATGTATCTGGAATGAGAAGAGAGCCCAGGATATAAGACACATCTTCATCTGAGGCAAAGACAGAAGAAGAAAGTCAGATATTAGCAGGAACCTAATAAAAGCGAACCATAGAAGTATATCTATAGTGTATATTCTCTATGCCATGTATTTTTTACTTATGCCAAAAGAAAAGAGTGTTTCAAGAAAGGAGATGAACAAAACATAGAAACAGGTGGTTTTATGTTTGTTTGTTTCAATCTGGATTGTGACTAGAAGGAAAGAGTGGTTACTAGACAGAAACAAAGAGTAGAAAGGAAGTTTTTAAAAAACTAAAATTTATTGACTTGATATGTGTATGTAAAATTAGGAAAGTGTCTTTGGAGAAGGAAAGATGAGAAAACAGAAGAGGGAAGCCGAATAACCCACAGAGGAACAGTACCATAGGAAATGGAAGGGGAGTGCACTATAAAGCAAAGGTGATGGAACTAGCCCAGAACAATTTGGTAAAGCTGGAAGAGAGGGAACTCATTGAAGAATGGGTGTAACAGGAGTGAAGTGATTGAGCAGGAAAAATTGAAAGTTTGGGTCATTCTTTCAATCAGTCTTGAATTGCTAATGAGAAATTAAATAACTCTTGATGATGGGGAGCAGGATGTGGTGTGGAGTGGGACTCCAGGAAGACTAAAGTTGGAGTGTTGTTAAGGTCCAGAAAGTCAAGAATTTCTTGTCTAAAACAAGGAACTTTGGAAGTGATAATCTCATTACATGAAGATAAACGCAAAATGGTGACAAGAGTTGGGATATCTCTACTTCAACTCAGAACTGCCAAAGATTTTGTTGTTGTTGTTGTTTGTTTGTTTGTTTCGTTTTTCATGTGTCCTACCAACTGAGAACTGGCACTAAGTTGAATGTAGTTTGTCCAACTCAGGCATCAGACTCCCATGGTAGCTACTGCATGGCCAGGGTATGGTAATGTTTCCAGTGGAAACCAGAGGACTCTCCATTCCATTCATCTGTGCTAGGTCACAGTAGAGGAAGATGAGGATATACTTTTCTATTAAAAGAAAAACTACGGAAACATTCTTTTTGTCACAAAGATACTTCCTTATTTTATTAGGCTGAAGTGAGTAGTCTGTTTAAAAATATATTGTGTGTGCTGTTTCTCTTTTTTAGCATCCCAATGTGTTTATTGGTGAACCAGCATCTTAGTCTTCTGGCAAGAAAGTTTCCGGAAACTAAATTTGTTAAAGCCATCGTGAATAGCTGTATTCAACACTACCATGACAATTGCTTACCAACAATTTTTGTTTATAAAAGTGGTCAGATAGAAGGCAAATTCATTGGAATCGTAGAATGTGGAGGGATAAATCTCAAACTAGAAGGTAATGAAGTTATTTTAAAATTTTGTTTATAAAAATTACAGGTGAAAACTTCCATAGATGAACAAGTATCATGGAAGCTTATTTCCTTAAAACATAAAAGTTATTTTCCCCTTGTTTCTAGTCCCTTCTTGAATGTCTCCCTATTCATTTTCCTATAATAATACTCTTATCATAACACTGTTTTTGCTTAAAATCCTTAATGGTTTCCTGTCTAAAATTTACAATCTTCCCCTTTAGCATCTAAGCCTACCTCTCCAGCCACATTTCTCAGTGCTGCCCATCTGTACCCTAGCTGCTCTTCGGCCTTAACCCCAGACAGTACCTCACTCACTCATGCTGTCTCACTTGGTTATATGCTCTTTCCTTTTATCTAAAATTCCCCATCCTTCTTTATTCTTCCTCTCCAAGTGCAGGGATCTCCTCATTTCCGTACTCTGTTATGTAATCCTGGACTAATAACTCGCCTTTCACTTCTCTATTCATTTTCCGTAGTGTATGTTCTCTATGCCACGTATTTTTTTGTCCTGATTTTTGCTGATTTATTCCGAGTCTCATCTCCCTCCCAAGTGCAGGGACCACATCTCCAATTATTTTATCATAATACACACCACAGGACTTTATATTTTTATCTTATTTAATAATTTTTATTTCCTAAGGCCATCCTTTTGTTTCATTCATTTTTTAGAACTGTTTTAACATATATTGTAGAACTAAACATCATCTTATTTCATCCTCATGTTAAAGCCACCTTGAGAGACTGCTTTTAACATTTATTCTTTGACTCTATCAACCCCCTAAAACTAATTTTGGCTATATTAAGACCACAGTAGCTATTATGAATTGAGCTGCTATAAACATTAACATGGCTGCATTACCATAGAATGCTAATTTTAAGTCCTTGGGGTATAAACCAAGAAGTGGAATAGCAGAGTCAAATGGTAGTTCCATTCCAAGTTTTCTGAGAAATCTCCATACTGCTTTCCATAGTGGTTGTACCAATTTTCAGTCCCACCAACAATGTGTGAGTATACCTTTCCCCCGCACATCCTTGACATTTATTGTTATCTGGATTGTAAATGATTGCCATTCTGACAGGAGTGAGATGAAATCTTAGTGTAGTGTTGATTTGCATTTCTCTAATTGCCAGAGATGTTGAAGACTTTTTTATATATTTATTGATCGATTGTATTTCTTCTTCTGAGAAGTGTCTGTTCAGTTCCCTAGCCCATTTATTGATTGGGTTATTTGTTTTTTTTTTTTTTTTTTTGGTGTTGAGTTTTTTGAGTTCTTTATGTATCCCACAGATTAATGCTTTATTGGAGGTGCATGTGGTAAAGATTTTCTCCCAATCTGTCAGCTCTCTCCTCACGTTATTGTTTCCTTTGCTGAGAAGAAACTTTTTAATTTGAATCCCTCCCATTTATTGATCCTTGATTTTACTTGTTGCACTTTAGAGATCTTGTTGAGGAAATCAGAACCTAGACCGACATGGTAAAGATTTGGGCCTACTTTTTCTTCTATTAGGCACAGGGTCTCTGTCCTAGTGCCTAAGTCTTTGATCCATTTTTAGTGTTTTTGTTCAAGGTGAGAGAGAGAGGTTTAATTTCATTTTACTACATATGAATTTCCAGTTTTGCCAGCACCATTTGTTGAATAGGCTATCTTTTCTCCAGTGAATGTTTTGGGCACCTTTGTCTAGTATGAAATAACCATATTTATGTGGGTTTGTCTCTGTGACCTCTAACCATTGGTCTACATATCTATTTTGGTGTCAATACCATGCTGGTTTTGTTATTATAGCTCTGTAGTATAATTTAAGGCCTGGTATTATGATGCCTCTTGCTTCACATGTCTTGCTAAGAATTGCTTTGGCTATTCTGGGTCTCTTATTTTTCCAAATAAATTTCATGAGTAGTTTTCTGTTTCTATGAAGAATGTCATTGGGATTTTAACAGGAATTGCATTAAATCTGTATAATGCTTTTGGTAGTATGGTCATTTTGACAATATTAATTCTACCTATCCAGGAGCATGGGAGATCTTTCCATCTTCTGAGGTTTTCTTCAATTTCCTTTTTAGTGTTCTGTAGTTTTCATTGTAGGTCTTCCACCTCTTTTGTTAGATTGATTCTCAGATGTTTTATTTTACTTGAGGCTATTGTGAATGGGATAGTTTTTCTAATGTCTCTTTCAGTGGATTCATCGCTGATGTATAGGAATGTGTTTGATTTATAGGTGTTGATTTTATATCCTGGTAATTTGCTGAATTCATTTATTAGTTCTAGAAATTTTCTGGTTTTTTTTTTATCTTCTAGATTATAGAGTCATATCATAGCAAATAGTGATAGTTTGAATTCTTCTTTACCTATTTGTATTCCTTTAATTTCTTTCTTCTGTTTAATTGCTCTGGCTAGAGTTTCAAGAATGATGTTGAAGTGGTGAAAGAAGACATCCTTGCCTTATTCCAATTTTTAGAGAAAATGTTTTCAATTTTTCTCCATTTAGAATGATGTTGGCCTTGGGTTTAGCATATATAGCTTTTACAATGTTGAGGTATCTTCCTAATATCCCTAGTTTTTCTAGTGTTTTGAACATGAAGGTGTGCTATATTTTGACAAATGCTTTTTCTGAATTTATTGAGATGATCATGTGATTCTTGTTTTTAAGTCTATTAATATGATGAATAATGTTTATTGATTTCCATATGTCAAACCAACCCTCAGATGAATTCCACTTGATCATGGTTTACTTTTTTATATGTTTTTGTGTGTGATTTGCCAGAAATTTATTGAGAATTTTTTTTTTTTTGAGAGAGAGAGAGAGAGAGAGAGAGAGAGAGAGAGAGAGAGAATTTTTTAATATTTATTTTTTATTTTTTGGCAGACACAACATCTTTGTTTCTATGTGGTGCTGACGATCGAACCCGGGCCGCATGTATGCCAGGCGAGCACGCTACCTCTTGAGCCACATCCCCAGCCCAATATTGAGAATTTTTGCATTGATGTTCATCAGGGATATGGTCTGAAGTTTTCTTTCCTTGATGTGTCTTTTGTCTGGTTTTGGTATCAGGGTGACATTAGCTTCATGGAATGAGTTTGGAAGGATTCCCTCCTTTTCCATATTCATGGAATATTTTGGGCAGTATTATTATTAATTATTCTTTGAAGTCTTGTAGAAGTTGGCTGAGAATCCATCTGGTCCTGGGCTTTTCTTGGTTGGTAGGCTTTTGATGGTATCTTCTATTACATTACTTGTAATTGATCTGCTTAAGTTGTATATGACCTCATTCAGTTAGGGTAGATCATATATCTCTAGAAATTTGTTGATGTCGTCTATATTTTCTGTTTTACTGGAATATAAATTTTCAAAATAGTTTCTAATTATCTTCTGTATTTCAGACATGTCCATTGTGACATTTCCTTCTTCATCATGTATTTTAGTAATTTGAATTTTCTATCTTTTTCTTTTCGTTAGCATGGACAGGATTTTATCTATTTTATTTATTTTTTCAAAGAACCAACTTTTTGTTTTGTTGGATTTTTCAGTTATTTTTTCAATTGTTTCTTTTGTTTTGATTTCATTAATTTCAGCTCTGATTTTAATTATTTCCTGTTTTCTACTGCTTTTGGTGTTGATTTCTTCTTTTTCTAGGGCTTTTGGATATAGTGTTAAGTCATTTATTTGTTGACTTTTTATTCTTTTAATGAATGCACTCAGTACAATAAACTTTCCTGTTAGTACTGCCTTCATAGTGTCCCAGAAATTTTGATATGTTGTATCAGTGTTCTCATTTACCTCTGAGATTTTTTTTCATCCTTGATTTCTTCTACCATCCATTCAATAGGGTATTATTTAGTCTCCATTTATTAGAGTAGCTTCTAGTTTTTACTTTATCATTGATTTCTAATTTCATTCAATTGTGATCTGATAGAATGCAAGGTATTAAGGTATTTTCTCTCTTTTTTTTTTAAACTAAGAGTTGCTTTGGGTATAAGATATGGTCTATTTTAGAGAAGGAGCCATGTGCTGCTGAGAAGAAAGTGTATTTGCTTGTTGATGGATAAAATATTCCATATATGTCTGTTAAGTTTAAATTATTGATTGTATTGTTTAGTTCTATAGTTTCTTTATTGAGTTTTTGTTTGGAAGATCTGTCCAGTGGTGAGAGAGGTGTGTCACCCAGTATTATTCTGTTGTGGTCTGTTTGATTCTTAAAATTGAGAAGGATTTGTTTGATGTTTGTAGATGCTGTATTGTTTGGGGCATAAATATTTGTAATCGTAATGTCTTGCTGTTATATACCTCCCTTTAAGAAGTATGAAGTGTCCTTCTTTGTCTCTTCTGGTTAACTTTGGCTTGAAGTCTACTTTATCTGAGATGAGGATAGAAACCACTGCTTGTTTTTGCAATCCATATGCGTGATATGTTTTTTTTTTTTTCCATCCTTTCACCTTCAGCCTGCAGATGTCTTTGCCCATGAGGTGAGTCACTTGAAGGCCACATATTGTTGGGTCTTTCTTTTTAATCCAATCTGCCAGTCTATGTCTTTTGATTGATGACTTTAGGCCATTAACATTAAAGGTTATTATTGAGATATGATTTGTATTCCCTGTCATTTTGACTTATTTCTGGTTTTTAATTTAACTTAGTTTCTCATTTGGTCCAATGTCCCTTTAGTGTAGGTCCTCCCTTTGCTGGGTTTTCACTTTTTTTTTTCAGTTCATCCCCATGGAATATTTTGTTGAGAATATTCTGTAGTGTAGGCTTTTTAGTTGTGAATTCTTTTAATTTTTGTTTATCATGGAAGGTCTTAATTTCATCTTCAAATCTAAAACTTAATTTTGCTGTATATAAAATTCTTGGTTGTCATCCATTTTCTTTCAGAGCTTGAAATATATTATTCCAGAACCTCCTAGCTTTGAGGGTCTGGGTTGAGAAATCCATTGAGATTCAGACTGATTTCCCCGTGTATGTAATTTGATTTTTTTTTTCTCTCGTGGCTTTAAGATTTTATATTTATTCTGTATGTTATTCATTCTCATTATAATGTGTCTTGGTGTGGGTCTGCTGTAATTTTCTACATTGGGGTCCTGTAAGCCTCTTGTATTTGATTTTTTTTTTATTGGTTGTTCAAAACCTTACACGGCTCTTGACATATCATATTTCAGACATTAGTTTCAAGTGAGTTATGAACTCCCATTTTTACCCCAAATACAGATTGCAGAATCACATCAGTTACACATTCACCTTTTTACATAATGCCCTATTAGTAACTGTTGTATTCTGCTA
Organism: Urocitellus parryii; assembly: GCF_045843805.1. Lineage (NCBI taxonomy): Eukaryota > Metazoa > Chordata > Mammalia > Rodentia > Sciuridae > Urocitellus > Urocitellus parryii. The sequence continues at coordinate 103,955,086 of NC_135540.1, forward strand.
CCTTTCCTATCCTCTACTATCCCCCCTCCCCTCCCCTCCCATCTTCTCTCTCTATCCCATCTACTGTAATTCATTTCTCTCCTTGTTTTTTCTTCCAATTCCCCTCACAACCTCTTTTATGTAGATTTTTTTAACAATGAGGGTCTCTTTCCATTTCCATGCAATTCCCCTTTTCTCTCTCTTTCCCTCCCATCTCGTGTCTCTGTTTAATATCAATCTTTTCTTCCTGCTCTTTCTCCCGGCTCTATTCTTAGTTGCTCTCATTATATCAAAGAAGACATTTGGTATTTGTTTTTTAGGGATTGGCTGGCTTCACTAAGCATAATCTGCTCTAATGCCATCCATTTCCCTGCAAATTCCATGAATTTGTCATTTTTTAGAGCTTCGTAATACTCCATGGTGTATAACTGCCACATTTTTTTAATCCATTCATCCATTGAAGGGCATCTGGGTTGGTTCCACAGTCTAGCTATTGTGAATTGTGCTGCTATGAACATCGATGTGGCAGTATCCCTGTAGTACGCTCTCTTAAGGTCTTCAGGGAATAGACCAAGAAGGGCAATAACTGGGTCAAATGGTGGTTCCATTCCCAGCTTTCCCAGGAATCTCCATACTGCTTTCCAAATTGGCTTAACCAATTTGCAGTCCCACAAGCAATGTACAAGAGTACCCTTTTCCCCACATCCTCTCCAGCACTTGTTATTGTTTGACTTCCTGATGGCTGCCAATCTTACTGGAGTGAGATGGTATCTTAGGGTAGTTTTGATTTGCATTTCTCTGACTGCTAGAGATGGTGAGCATTTTTTCATGTATTTGTTGATTGATTGTATGTCCTCCTCTGAGAAGTGTCTGTTCAGGTCCTTGGCCCATTTGTTGATTGGGGTATTTGTTGTCTTATTGTCTAATTTTTTGAGTTCTTTGTATACTCTGGATATTAAGGCTCTGTCTGAAGTGTGAGGAGTAAAAATTTGTTCCCATGATGTAGGCTCCCGATTTACTTCTCTTATTGTTTCTCTTGCTGTGAAAAAACTTTTTAGTTTAAGTAAGTCCCATTTGTTGATTCTTGCTGTTAACTCTTGTGCTATAGGCATCCTGTTAAGGAATTTGGAGCCTGATCCCACAATATGTAGATCATAGCCAACTTTTTCTTCTACCATAAGCAGAGTCTCTGATTTGATATCTAGGTCCTTGATCCATTTTGAGCTCACTTTTGTGCATGGTGAGAGGAGGGGATTCAGTTTCATTTTGTTGCATATGGATTTCCAGTTTTCCCAACACCATTTGTTGAAGATGCTATCCTTCCTCCATTGCATGCTTTTAGCCCCTTTATCAAATATAAGATAGTTGTAACTTTGTGGATTAGTCTCTGTATCCTCTATTCTGTACCATTGGTCCACCCGCCTGTTTTGGTACCAGTACCATGCTGTTTTTGCTACTATTGCTCTGTAGTATAGTTTGAAATCTGGTATTGCTATACCACCTGATTCACACTTCCTGCTCAGAATTGCTTTTGCTATTCTGGGTCTTTTATTTCTCCATATGAATTTCATGATTGCTTTATCTATTTCTACAAGCAATGCCATTGGGATTTTGATTGGCATTGCATTAAATCTATAGAGGACTTTTGGTAATATTGCCATTTTGATGATGTTAGTTCTGCCTATCCATGAACAGGGTATATCTTTCCATCTTCTAAGATCTTCTTCTACTTCTCTTTTTAGGGTTCTGTAGTTTTCATTGTATAAATCTTTCACCTCTTTTGTTAGGTTGATTCCCAAGTATTTTATTTTTTTTGAGGATATTGCGAATGGAGTGTTTTTCCTCACTTCCGTTTCAGAAATTTTGTCACTGATATACAGAAATGCCTTTGATTTGTGCGTGTTGATTTTATAACCTGCCACTTTGCCGAATTCATTTATTAGATCTAGTAGTTTTTTTGTAGACCCTTTTGGGTCTTCTATGTATAGAATCATGTCATCTGCAAATAGTGATAATTTAAGTTCATCTTTTCCAATTTTTATGCCTTTAATTTCTTTCGTTTGTCTAATTGCTCTGGCCAGTGTTTCGAGAACTATATTGAATAGAAGTGGTGATAAAGGGCATCCCTGTCTCGTTCCAGATTTTAGAGGGAATGCCTCCAATTTTTCTCCGTTCAGAATGATGTTAGCCTGTGGCTTAGCGTAGATAGCTTTCACAATATCAAGGTAAGTTCCTGTTATCCCTAGTTTTTCTAATGTTTTGAACATAAAGGGATGCTGTACTTTGTCGAATGCTTTTTCTGCGTCTATCGAGATGATCATATGGTTCTTATCTTTAAGTCTATTGATATGGTGAATAACATTTATTGATTTCCGTATATTGAACCATCCCTGCATCCCAGGGATGAATCCTACTTGATCATAGTGCACAATTTTTTTGATGTGTTTTTGTATCCGATTCGCCAGAATTTTATTGAGGATTTTTGCATCTAGGTTCATCAGAGATATTGGTCTGTAGTTTTCTTTCTTTGAAGTGTCTTTGTCTGGTTTCGGAATCAATGTGATGTTGGCCTCATAGAATGAATTTGGAAGAACTCCCTCTTTTTCTATTTCCTGAAATAACTTGAAAAGTATTGGTATTAATTCTACTTTAAAGGTTTTGTAAAACTCCGCTGTATACCCATCCGGTCCTGGGCTTTTCTTGGTTGGTAGTCTTTTGATTACTTCTTCAATTTCATCCATTGATATTGGTCTGTTCAAATCGTGTGTGTCCTCCTGACTCAGTCTGGGCAAGTCATATGTCTTAAGAAATATATCGATGTCTTCACTATCTTCTATTTTATTGGAATATAGGTTTTCAAAATAATTTCTAATTATCTTCTGTATTTCTGTGGCGTCTGTTGTGATATTGCCTTTTTCATCCCTTATGTTAGTAATTTGAGTTCTCTCTCTTCTTCTCTTCGTTAGCATGGCTAAGGGTCTGTCAATCTTGTTTATTTTTTCAAAGAACCAACTTTTAGTTTTGTTAATTTTTTCAATAGTTTCTTTTGTTTCAATTTCATTGATTTCTGCTCTGATTTTAATTATTTCTTGCTTTCTGCTGCATTTACTATTGTTTTGCTCTTCCTTTTCTAGGGCTTTGAGATGAAGTGTGAGCTCATTTATTTGTTGGTTTTTCCTTTTTTTGAGGAATGACCTCCAGGCGATGAATTTCCCTCTTAAAACTGCTTTCATTGTGTCCCATAGATTCCGATATGTTGTGTCTGAATTTTCATTTATCTCTAAGAATGTTTTGATTTCCTCCTTTATGTCTTCTGTAACCCCTTGATCATTCAGTAACATATTGTTCATTTTCCATGTGATATTGGATTTTCCCTTCCTTCTTTTATCATTAATTTCCAGTTTCAATCCATTATGATCAGATAAAATGCATGGTATAATCTCCACCCCTTTATATTTATTGAGGGTTGCCCTATGGCATAATATATGGTCTATTTTTGAGAAGGATCCATGTGCTGCTGAGAAAAAAGTATATCCATTCGATGATGGTTGGTATATTCTATATATGTCAGTTAAGTCTAGGTTATTGATTGTGGTATTGAGATCTATAGTTTCTTTATTCAACTTTTGCTTGGAGGTTCTGTCCAATGGTGAGAGAGGTGTGTTGAAGTCATCCATAATTATTGTGTTGTGATCTATTTGATTCTTGAACTTGAGGAGAATTTGTTTTATGTATTTCGCAGCACCATTATTTGGTGCATAAATATTGATAATTGTTATATCTTGTTGTTTAATGGTTCCTTTTAACAGTATATAATGTCCTTCCTTATCCCTTTGGATTAACTTAGTCTTGAAGTCGATTTTATTCGATATGAGGATGGCCACACCTGCTTGCTTGCGCGGACCGTGTGCGTGGTATATTTTTTCCCAACCTTTCACCTTCAGCCTGTGTATGTCTTTTCCAGTCAGGTGTGTCTCCTGGAGGCAGCATATTGTTGGATTTGTTTTTTTAATCCATGTTACCAGCCTATGTCGCTTTATTGGAGTGTTTAAACCATTAATGTTTAGAGTTACTATTGATATATGGTTTGTACTTCCAGCCATGTTTGATTATTTATCTTTTTTTTTTTTTTTTTTAATATTTCGTTTGTTTCTCCATGATTACCTTTCCCCGCTCCGTCTGTCTTTACTGAGGTACTTCCCACTGTTGGCTTTGGTTATTGTTTTCCATTTCTTCCTCATGAAGTGTTTTGCTCAAGATGTTTTGCAACGCTGGTTTTCTGGCTGCAAATTCTTTTAGTTTTTGTTTATCGTGAAAGATTTTTATTTCGTTGTCGTATCTGAAGCTTAATTTTGCTGGGTACAGAATTCTTGGTTGGCATCCGTGTCTTTCAGTGTTTGAAATACGTTGTTCCAGGATCTTCTCGCTTTCAGCGTCTGAGTTGAAAAGTCCGTTGTTAACCTTATTGGTTTACCCCTGAATGTAATCTTTCTCTTTTCTCTTGCAGCTTTTAATATTTTCTCTTTGTTCTGTATATTGGATATCTTCATAACAATGTGTCTTGGCATTGGTCTACTGTGATTTTGTATGCTCGGTGTCCTGTATGCATCTACAATTTGTATATCTGTTTCCTTTTTTATTTCTGGAAAGTTTTCTGCAATTATTTCATCTAGTAGATTACTCATTCCCCTGGTTTGAATCTCTATCCCTTCCTCTATCCCAATGACTCTTAAATTTGTTTTTTTTATATTATCACATATCTCTTGTAGGTTTCTCTCGTGATTTTTAACCAGCCTATCTGAGTTGGCTAGACTCTTTTCCAGATGATATATTTTGTCTTCGTTATCTGACGTTCTGGCTTCTACTTGCTCCACTCTATTAATGATACTCTCATTTGAGTTTTTAATTTGGTTTATAATTTCCCTCATTTCTAAGATCATTGTTTGATTCTTTTTTATAGTCTCTATCTCCTGATAAAGATGTTTAACTTCTTCTTTTATCTGTTTATGTAATTCCTTCTCAATGTGTTCTTTCGCTGCTTGAATTTGCTGTCTCGTATCCTCTTTAAGGTTCCGTTCCATCTGTCTCAGGTGTTCCATGAGTTCTTTATATGACCATTTTTCTGGTGACTCTATATCCTCCTGAATATTTAGGCTGCCCTGCATTGTTTGCACTCCTTTTCTTCCTTGCTTTTTCATGCTGTTCATATTGTTTCTTGTTCTGTTTGACTGCTGAGTTACTGTTTACTCCTATAAATTTATTTGATGCTTGGGAGGAAAGGTATTAGAAGGGATGGGAAGAAGTCACTAAAGAGAATGAGAGTAAGCAGGTAGAATTCAAGGAAGGGGGAATAAGAAAATTGAAAAGAAATGTAAAGGCAGGAGAAAAGAAGGAAAGAACAAAATAGAAAATTTAAAAGAATTTAAAAAAATAATAATAGTAGAAATGAAATTTTAAAAAAAAGAAATAAAATAAGATGGATTAAAAAACATTTAAAAGGACAGCAAAAAAAAAAAAAAAATTGTAAATGTAGTCCTAGAGTTCGATTAACTGCTCTTCCAGTAGATGGAGCTATGCCTACCGGGCCAAGTCTCTCCTCTCAGTAGGCGGGAGTCAATCACTGTGCAGCAGTTCTTCCTCCCGGACTGGGCGAGTCTCCACTCCTGCTGTGGGTGGGGCCTTTCCCAGAGCTGGTCAGGGGTCGTTTGCAGCACTGGGCTGGCAGGTGGGGGGTGGTCGTCTGTAGCTCCAAACCACCAGAGGAGGTTCACAGAGTCGGGCCGGCCGGTGCCGAGCAGGCAGCGCCCGCTCCCCCACTCACTGCAAGGTTGCAGGCAGCGGCTGTTTGGCGCCAGCCGGCGGCGGTTCACAAAGCCGCGGCGGGCGTGGGCCCTGGCAGGCAGCGCCCGTTCCTAAGTTTGCTGTAGCGTGTGGGCGGCGGCAGTTCACAGAGCCGGGTGGCGGGGGCCCAGGCGGTCAATGTCTGCTCCTACCTTCGCTGTGACGTGTGGACTGCAACCACCCGGCAGCGGCCGGTGGTGGAACACGGAGCCTGGCCGGTGTGGGCCCAGGCAGGCCGCGCCCGCTCCTAAGCTCGGTGCACCGTGTGGGCCGCTCGTCTGGCAGCGGCCAGCAGCGGTTCACAGAGCCAGGCCGGTGTCTTGTATTTGATTTTCCACTCCATTCTTTGTGTTTTCTGCTATTATATCATTGAAAATATTGTGCATTCCTTTGGTTCGTATCTCTGCTCCTTCATCTATTCTGATAACTCTTAAATTTAGTCTTTTCATGTTATCCCATAATTCTTGGATGTTCTGTTCATGGTTTCTAATCATCTCTTCATGGTCATCTCTATTTCAAGATTATATATTTTGTCTTCATTGTGTGAGGTTCTGTCTTTCAAGTGATCTAGTCTGTTGGTGATGCTTTCCATTGACTTTATAATTTGGTTTATTGATTCCTTCATTTTGAGGATTTCTGCTTTTTTTCACAATCTCTAACTCCTAATTGAAGTGGTCTTTCACTTCCTGTATTTTTCTTAGATTTCACTCCTTATACTATCCTTTAATTCACAGATCAGTTTAACTATATACATTCTGAACTCCTTCTTGGACATTTCTTCAACTGTGATATCTGTGGCTTCTGTCATTGGAGCATCTAAGTTTGTTTGGGGCATTTTATTCCCTTGTCTTTTCATGTTGTTTACATGTTTTCCCATATAGCAATAGAGATCTAAAGCAGCACAAATTCTATCCTGTAGACCTGTAGTGTTCCTGAAGGTTTCCAGCACCTCATCTTTAATGGTGAGACCAATAACAACAGCACCCAGTATAAACAATATATAGCCTTAAACTGAATAGCTCTCACTAAGTCATCTACTGCTTTCTTGCATTAAACCAAAATGATGAGTTCAATAATTATCTATAGTATAAAGAGAAAATTTGCTAAAATGATTTCTATTTCAAATGGTGGGAGAGAGAACAAAAGTAGCACAGTATGCAATGTTTTCAAGGGAGGAAGAAAAAAGCTAGAAGCAAAGATTCATAGGAAGAGTAGAAGAGGAGCTAACACAGATTGGCTGTTGGTTGGGGAAAAGCTGGAAAGAGAAACCAAGAAAACAGAAAAATGATAGGAAGAATATAAACAAAGGGAAAAAATTAAAGATATAAAAACAGAATAAAAATGCAAAACATCATTCATATATCATTGTCCTCCATACATTGATGCATAAAAAATACCCTGATCCAAATATGGTAAAAAAAAAATAGAAAAATAAAATAAAATAAATCTCGCTGGAAAGTCAAACTATCTCTATCAGCATTCAAAAGTTTCTCAGCCTCTCTTTAATATCCCTTTGGATTACTAGGCCCAGACCTGCCCTTGCAGATCCAGTCACTACCCTATCTGGGCTTCAGATACCTCAGGCTTGGCCACAGTACACTATGTAGTTCCAAGATCTAAATGCTGCTCCTACTTGCAGAGAGACCAACAGGGATACACTTATGCAAAGGAGAAAACCTGAGATGCACAGGAAGACAGGGGCCACTAGCACTCCCAGCAGGAAGACCTCAGGTGCCTCCAAACCCGCAGGCACCCCCACACTGGACCTGCAGGTCCTGGCAGAGTCCCCAGACAGGTGCTGTTGTGGTGGTATGCCTCCTAGCATCCTGGCCCCAGGCCCTGGTCAGTGCCCCAAGATGGTTGCAGCCATGTGCAACCAAACCAAAGTCTTCCCCACAGCAGTTCTCTAGGAGGTGGTAGCAGTAGTAGTGGCGATGGTTGGTGGCAGCAGGCGGTGGGTCAGCAGCAATGGTATTGCAACAGTGTCTGCAGTGGCGGTTGCACCTGTGGCTGTGTGGGCAGCATCACCCAGGCGATCTCAGGGAGGGCAGCAGCAGCATGAATGGGGGGCAGTGGTGTCTACAGTGGCAGCAGTGAGTGGCTGCAGTCATGTGGGCAGCAGCACCCAGAAAGAAGACCTCCAGGCTTTGGCAGTAGCAGTGTAGATGGCAGTGGACTGGAAAAGAGACTTCTGGGTGTCAGCAGCAGTGACCTTAGAGGGAGCATCGGAGGTAGTGCTGGAGTGCCCAGAGAAAAGAACTCTGGCATGGCAGCGGTGGTGTCTGCGGCAGCCCTAAAGCCATTTTTAAGGGCTCTGCCTTCATCATCTAGTCACCTCCCAAAGGCCACCTCCTGATACCATCATCCTGAGGTTCTGATTTCAACATGTGAATTTTGGGGGTATATTGGCATCCAGAACCACAGCAATCTGACTACTTTAGGTACCTTATATACTTGGAATTGTATATTTGTTTTCTTGTGACTGTCCTACACTTTGTATATCTTCAAGGTTCTTCATGTTGTAGCATGTATTAGAATTTCCTTTCTTTTTAAGGTTAAAAATATCACATTTTGTTTATACATTCATCAGTAAATAGACATCTTTTGGCTATTGGGAGTATATTGTGAGTAATGCTGTTCTGAACATGAGTGTACTAATATCCATTGGAGTCCCTTTCTTCATTCTTCTGGGTATATACCCAAAAGTGGAGTTTCCAGATCATATATAACTGTCACACTCTTTTCTATAGTGGCTGCACCATTTTACACTACCAAACAGTGCACAGGGCGTCCAATTTCTCCACATCCTTGCCAACACTTTTTTCGTTGTTTTGATAATAGTCATCCAATTGGGTGTGAAGTGTTTTAGTGTTTCCTGTATCTTTTTTTTTTTGGGGGGGGTGGTACTGGGGATTGAACTCAGGGGCACTCGACCACTGAGCCACATCCCCAGCCCTATTTTGTATTTTATTAGAGATAGGGTCTCACTGAGTTGCTTAGTGCCTCACTAAATTGCTGAAGCTGGCTTTGAACTCACGATCCTCCTGCCTCTGCCTCCCGAGCCACTGGGATTATAGGTGTGTGCCACCTTAGCCTGGGCTCCTGTACCATTTTTAACAGCTTAAAAATGCCTGGGTTAGTTTCTGAAGTCTCCTCTATGCTCTACTTGTCTTTTTGTCTATCCCTAGATTAATATAGCACTGTGTAATTACTGTAGCTTTATAATAATCTAATTATCTCTAGGAATACTTTGAGAATTTCATATAATTTAGAATTAGTCAAATTCAGTGAAAAATACTGAGGAATATTTATTAAAATCATTTATAGATTGTTAGAGAGGTGACATTCTAATAACAGTGAGTGTGGTCATTCATGAATGAGGTATGTCTTGCGATTCAGATTTTGACTTTGCTGGTCATCCCTATTGTTTTTGCTTTTCTTTTTTTCTAAGTATTATCTTCATCATGTTCGGTTTTCCTCAGGTTTCCTTCATTGTTCTTCTCATCATAGCTTTTCAGTTTGAATTTTTAAACTTATTTATTTTCAGCCATTTTAAAAGTAAATATTTTAACCATATTTTCTCCCTTTAAGTAAAATATAACTTTGCTGTATCCAATGTGTATTCTGATATTGTAACACTTTCACTATAATACAGTTTTAAATATATACTCTTTGCACATTAATATTAATAGTCAATTTTTATTTTCTATAGATCAGAAATTCTTCTCATTTTTCCAAGATTTCCATCCAAGTCTAATGATTTTTTTTTATTGTAGAACTTGAATGGAAGCTAGCAGAAGTTGGAGCAATACAGACTGAGTTAGAAGAAAACCCCAAGAAAGTCATTGAAGATATGATGGTATCTTCAATTAGAAACACTTCTATTTATGACAGTGATAGTTCCAACAGTGATAATGATACCAAATAGAAATATTTAATAAATTGCTTTAAAGTATATGTATACCGAATGCTTTATTTACTCCTGCCTTTATAATGAGAGATTAGAGAATGTATATATTTATTTTCATTTTTTGTGTTAGAACTATAGCTTATATGTCAATTCAAAAATTTTCTGGTATTTTAGAATATTCATTCTTTCTGACAAATAAGAATTTCTACTAACCCCTTGGTATTTTTCCATGGGTTATTCTTTTTCTGACCCTTGTTGGGGAAAAAAAAAAAAACAAAGATTACAAATTCTTATGTTGCCTATTCACTTCAAAAGCGACCTATGAAAAAATTAAGAAATTTCATTTAGCTGGGTGTGGTGACGCAGGCCTGTAATCCCAGTGGCTCGGGAGGCTGAGGCAGGAGGATCATGAGTTCAAAGCCAGCCTCAGTAACAGCAAGGTGCTAAGCAACTCAGTGAGACCCTGTCTCTAAATAAAATACAAAAAATAGGGCTGTATGTGGCTCAGTGGTTGAGTGCCCCTGAGTTCAATCCAGGTCAAGAAAGAAAGAAATTTCATTTAGGTCAGTCAACATATTTTTAAATCTATTATTTATGGGCCCTGGGTAACGATTCTTAAATTTATAATTATATGCTTTTTCTATGAAATCTCATATCTATTTAAAAAATAAACCACTGAATAGGATAATGCAATTTAAGTCCTCTGAAAAGTATGTAAAAAATATCCCCACTTATTATTGCTTTGAATAGTTCTGCTATTAAGTTAGAAAATTACTAAGATTCTCACTAATAATTAAACTTAGACATGTAAGTTTCTACATCCTGAGATGGGGAGGTGAGAAGAATGTTTTGTGGAACTAATCTGTGTTTTAATAGTAATCACAGAAGAAAACATCGTAAGTAAATAGTATTAGGACATGGAAGAAGACCAGCACAATGTCTTATCTTGGTGTAATAATGAATATCACTTCCAAAATATCACTCACAAACTTATTGTGTTTGTGAGAAAATGTAGACTACCAAAACTACATTAAAAAAAAATAAATTGTAGTTGGACACAATATCTTTGTTTTATTTATTTATTTTTATGTGGTGATGAGGATTGAACCCAGGGCCTTGCACCCGCTAGGTGAGTGCTCTACTGCTGAGCCACAACCATAGCCCCTAGACCACCAAAACTTCTTAAAACTGATAGATAAATTCATATTCATGTTAAAACAGTGGTAGAAATGAAAGGAAGAGGCATATTATGATAAAGTTACATTGTAATTCTAATGCCACCTAATACATATAAATATGAACATTATATTCTCTTCCAGTTGAAACAGGTGCAAAGTGTCTCCCTAAATGCAATAGATTCTTTAAGTTAAAATTAACAGGAAAGCTGAAATAAAAAGTGCATATTTCCCTCTTAACTAAGATCCACCAAGCAGAAGTTTTTATCCACAAGGTTTTAAAGACCTTAACATTTGTAAAAATCTTAAAATTATACGATGTCAGGACTGGTTGCTATTCCAGCCTTGCTCTTCTGCCATATGCACACATACATTCTTCTAGCAAGGATTCATGCCTACCAACGTAGCTTACTGCTACTTCCATACACTTCTTCATTGACACATTCTCATTAAAGTAGGATGTAAATATTTGTCAGGATGTGGGGAAAATAGATCTCCATTGTATTAAACAAATTTTAATTTGAATCAGTAGAGACTTAAGAGGTTTAAATGGCCAATAATATTCAACCATTTTTGACCTACAGAAGTGGGTATTTCAAATTTTTCAGTCTAATATTTTTATCTATTCTTGCCAACTGCTCTACTGAAACTCCTGTCCAGACTTTATAGTGCCTTGTGTGTCAAGTGTGGTCTTAGCTAGAATGAGCCCAGGGAACTTGTTAGAAATGCACAATCTCTGGTCCCGTCTCCTAGAAACTTGAGTCAGAATCTTCATTTTAATGAGATCCCCAGGTGACTGGCATGTATGTTAAAATTTAAGAAGCACCAGGCAGAAAATCCCTTAAATTCAGTTTAAACATGTTCTTTAAGTCTTTGCGCACACTCTAGATTATTAAGTCCATTCAGTTTGAAAGTCCAATCTCGGTTATAAGCCAAACATTCTCTGGCTGAATTTATGACTCAAGGAACTCTGAAGATGAAAAGAATTTGTTGTTGTTGTTGTTTGTTTGTTTCTTTTGGTACCTGGGATGGAATGCCAGGCACTTAACTACTGAGCCACATCCCCAGCCCTTTGTTTCATATATATATATATATATATATATATATATATATATATATATATATGCTGTAGATGAACAGAATATCTTATTTACTTATTTTTAATTTTTTTATGTGATGCTGAGGATTGAACCCAATGCTTCATATGTGCCAGGCAAGAGTTCTACCACTGAGCTACAACCCCAGCCCCCTTTGTTATATTTTATGTAGAGACAGGTCTCCCTAAGTTGCTTAGGGCCTTGCCAAGTTGCTGGAGCTGGTTTTGAACCCATGATCCTCCTGCTTCAGTCTCCTGAGCAGCTGGGATCACAGGCATTTGCCACTACACCTGGCTAAGAACTGTTTTTAAAATCAGTTCTCTTTTCTTTCCCCCTCATGCTGAGAACTGGGAAGGAGAAAAAGGATAAATATACAATCCATATTGCAAATGCTCACTCTTCCATGAATTGTACATTGAGTTCTCCTAGAAACTGAGGCAGCCTCCGACTGTACTCCCTCACTCATCCTGGGAGATGGATCAAAATTGGCCCTGTCTCTTCTAATCTTTTTGCTTTCTCCCCCAAAGGTATAAATAGTTTCTTGCTGCTGGAATTTCCTTTCCCCATAAATGTCAAGATGGTTCAAACCTATACAGCACTTACTACATGGTATCAGTTGATCCTTGAGAAATTTACATATCCTTCTCTTGCCCATTGGTGGAAGTGCAGATTGTTTTACTTTAGCCCACTCCCTGGTCAGCCATTTCTCTCTAAGTCTTTCTTCCCATGTTCAGGTAAATATAGGGCAATATCCACCAATCTGCTAGTGGATGAGATACCAGTTTCCTGTCTACAATCGCCTCCAGTTTCTCTAGCAGATTCTTTTGGAAACTTTTTCACTTAAGTTGGTGTGGGATGGGGTATAAAAAGGAAAAGCCACAATACTTACCAGAATCCTAAGAAGACACAGTTTTAGTGATTTGAAGTTCCTCCTCTTCCCAAACATTGTGCTTATATGGTTGAGAGTGTGGAGTTGGAAGTTTTGGCTATGATAGGTTTAGTTTTACTTTGGACTTTACTCAGCATCTTATACAGGTGTAAGTTATTTTATAGTATTACATATTCTTGTGGGTGCTCAAATACTCAGTTGTCAGTGCAGTATTATTGTTACATCAAATTTCGCAGATTTCAATTTACCTCTCCTTTTTATTTAAAAAAATTTTTTTACCTCTCCTTTCATATGCATTACTAAGGCTACCTCTTTTTTTAAATAAAAAAAAAAATTGTAGTTGTAGATGGACAGCATGCCTTTGTTATTTGTTTATGTGGTGCTAAGGATGGAACCCAGTGCCTCATATCATATGTGCTAGCAAGCGCTCTGCCATTGAGCCATGGTCCCAGCACAAGGCTACCTCTTGACAACAGTCTGCGCACAATCATAATTTGGAATGCAAAGATGATTCTAAAAAGTATGTTTACGTATCATTTCATTCATTGAATTATTCATTACCTCGGGCATTGGAATGGATGCTGCATATATAGTAGTTAACAAAACAAATAGTTCTTTTCCTACTTATCATGTGGTAATAGGAATGATGGTTAATAAATAAGAAAACAAGTATTAAATACATGCAATTAAAAAAAGTATTATGGGGTAAATAGTGGACACAATAAAAGAGATTTTCTGTGGGTACTGAATAGGGAGGTAGGAGATCTACTTTAACAGTAGTTGTATCTTTGAGATATAAATGGTGAGGAGCCAGACATGAGATAAGGTGGGGTGTTAGGTCAGGCAATGGAATGACAGGTACTAAAGCCTGGGAGCAGAGAGATTAGTAAGGAATTAAAAAGAAGTTTCTGGGTGGGTGTTACAGAAAAGGGAGAAAATTATAGGATATGAGATTGGAGAACTAGACAGGGGCCAGATCCAAATGGTATAATGGTCACGATTACAGTCTGGATGAAATGGGAAATGAATGATAAAAGGATATTAAAAAGAAACATAATGTCATTCCACTTATATATTCAAAGTAACATTATTTTTTAAAAAATATTTATTTTGGGGGGCTGGGGATGTGGCTTAAGTGGTAGCACGCTCGCCTATCATGTGTGAGGCACTGGGTAAAGATATTGTGTCCAATTAAAACTAAAAAAAGTTTTAGTTGGACACAATATCTTTATTTATTTTTATGAGGTGCTGAGGATGGAACCCAGTGCCTTGAACATGCTAGGCAAGCGCTCTACTGCTGAGCCACAATCTCAGCTCCAAAAGCAATATTCTTGTTGCTTGGTAGAGAACAAATTGAAGGGGGTATCTATGATATCTGAAATGCCTAAGAAGAGACATCATGGACATAGGTGTATGGAACCCAAAGGAGAGGTGTAGGTTGGAGTTAAAAAGTTTTGAGTCATTTTAACCTTTCCTAGGGTTCCAACAATAAATTGTAAAGATCTACAACCACCATCCTCAACACCCAAGAGATAATTCTCTGAAATGTTTATTCTCACAACTTATAGATAAGAACCCTGACACTCAGAGGAATTACTTGCTCAGTGTCCCTCAGCTTAGGAAGTTTTAGTCAGGACTTAAGCCTAAACTTTGACTATGAAGTCCACAATATCTTCTACTTCCCTATATTTTAATGGGACTAGAAAGAATGAGTAATTGACTAAACCATACATTAAAAAGAAATTACTTTTGTTTTCTATTATGCATATCTTAAGCTTCTTATTTTCCAATTCACTCTAAATGGTGCTGGTAACACTAGGAATGTCATTGACAGGACGGATGAGAGAGGTACTATAAAAGAATAGACACAATTTGTGACTGATGGAACATAGGAGATAGAGGAAGAATCTGAGCAAAGGAGATAAGGGAATTATAGAAAAAATCATTGATTAAAAAAAATGGCGAACACTTTAATGGATTTTGTATGTGCCAGGTATCATTATACACGCCCCCCCCCCAATCTTCTTCCAATTATCTCATGAGATGGACTTATTATCCTCATTTTACAGATGAAGAAATTAAAGAATAACAGGGAAGTAAGTTGAAAAGAGTTGGAAATGATTAGTTTAAGTGATAGCAAGGCATACATGGAGTGAACAGAATATCTGAATTATGCAAAAGATTGTGTTTAGGCTAGAGGACATTAATTTAGGATCTATGAAACCATGAGACAGTATTTTTGTTTAATGGAAACAGGAGTGGGGAAGTTGGAAAAACCATTAGGAATAACTTTTTTCTGGGAAAGAATATGGGGAGAAAGGAGTTTTGAACTGAACTATGGGAAATATATGAGCAGTGGCAGAAGACTGAGCAGAAAAAATGAGATTATCAACAGGTCTTGTAAATAATTAAACACAGAATATGAAAAAGGGAGGAGTCAGATGAACATAGTTTGATTCTGGTGACTAAGAGGACAATGAAGCCACTAAAAAGGGCAAAGGTATTTCTGAAATATGTATACTAGAGGATGTGAAATATGAAGAGTGATCACTGTCTTCAGGATAAAATCCAAACATCAGACCCTAGAAACATTTAAACTCTCTTGTCTGGCTGCAACCTATTTCATCAGTATTATTCTCTTGCTACCTAACAGTATTAGGACTCTTAATTGCGGGTGACAGAAAACTTGTTCTAGCAATAAAACACATCCAAGAATTTATTATTTTAATTGAAATTTCCAGAGCAACCTAGTTTACAATGGTTTCCGTGACCATCTTTGAATCTGCACCACCCCCGCCCCCGCCCCAGGGTACTTTCTCATTAATCGTGCATGAAAAGCTGGCTCCAGTCCTCCATTCTTCCAGATTCAGATCCACTGGAAAAGAGGTAACATCCAAAATCAACTCAAACATACCTTCCCCCTGATGTCCTTTCCAGACCATATGGACTGGGTAGAGGGAGGATAGTTCTCCAAATGAAATTATCAGAATGGGAGTGAACGGGGAACAAACAGAAACGTCTATTAAAATTCCTTCTACTAAATGGAGTAATTAATAAATCATGCTTTTCCACTTCCCAAAGAAAAATGCTGAGGTGAAAGATCAGGAATCTGGATTAAGTTCTTCGACTCTGATGTTTTTTTTTTTTTTCCCCACGTGGACCAATTGTATTTCAAGCATCAGGGGAAGTAATTTCACCTCTCTCCCCAGGTAAGCTGTAAATATTCACACGCTGTTCTAACCAAAAAAAAAAAAAAAAAAAAAAAAAAAAAAAAAAAAACCAGAGCAAATTACGATCCCCGACCACTCTCTTTGCGTGTCCACCTCCCCATCCCTGCACCCAAGTCTTCCATTACACTGTCACTTGGTTTTCACTAAAAGGCCAGCGGGGAAACTGCAAATGAGCAAATACATCCAGACCTCTTGCCACTGCTGCGGCTGAAGGTGCCCACGGTCCTGTCTCCCCAAACCAACCACCAGCCAGTAAGAAGCACTCGAAGACGCGCGCCTCCAGGGTCACTGGTGGTCCAGGAATCTTCGCAACCTCCAGGAGAGGAAATCAGAGTGCTGAGGCGTGTCCACCCAACACTGGAAAAGCCTAGCCTGGCGTCAGCAAAGCTCTGCTTTTCGAGGAAGAGAGCATCCCCTTTCTGGCCTCTGGATCTCTTACCCTTCAGGAGGCTATTTCTTCACCTCCTTGCCCAGCATCCATGGTGAAAGTCAAAGAAGCCCCGACCTACCGCTAAAGCTCCCCGGTCCCGCCTCCCAGGCTTTCCATAACCGGTGCCCTCCCGGGTGGCTCAGGGAACGGGGCGCCGGGAGATCCCGGTTTCCTTCACAGAGCGCGTACAAGCACGGCCCGAGGGAGCGGGAGTCTCGGGCGCCCGGGATTCCCTGGCGCAGCTCCGCGCTGTCTAACGGGGCAAGTCGCATGCGCACCGAGACGCGCCGGGGAAAGCGAGCGCGAGGGGAGGGGCGAACGCAGAGCCTCGGCTGACCGCGGAACCCGGGGGTCACTGACAACGCATGCGCCGGGAGGGAGCGCAATCACGGACTTCTCTTGCGGCTACCGCTTTAAAAAAGGAAACCCCGGGCAGCGAGAGCGCGAAGTAAATCTGGCCGCCGCCGCGTGCGCGCACCCGGTGAGTGGCGCCCCACCGGGTGGGCCTGGGCCTGACGTCCACCGGTTGGCTTGTCCCGGTGGCGCATGCGTGCTGCCGGTGCCGGTGGAGGAGGGGAAGGGAGGGAGGGGGAGGAGGAGCGGGCAGCAGTAGCGGTGAATTTTTGGGGGTGGGTGGGGGCGCCACTCGCAGCCCCAGGTGCTGCTGGCGCTGGGAGCCACGGTGTCTCCTGGACGCAGCCGGTTGGCGGTTCCGAGTAGCCGCAGCCTGAGTCTTGGGTGGGGGAGGGAAGCAGCCGGAGCCGCCGCAAGCCACACGGTGAGGGCGCGGGCAAGGGGAGGGAGCGGGGGGCGGTGTGTGGGGCCGGGGGGCGGCGGCCAAGGAGGGGAAGGCGGGAGCTGAAGCCCAAGTTTTGCGTCTTGCTTAGCGTGCCTCTTCCCGGGAGTTGGGGCGGAGGCCCTCGGGGGCCTCGGGGCTTCGGGGGCAGCTGGGGTTACCTGCGGGGCAGGGGCGGGATTGGGGTGCGCGGCCGGCCCCGGTGACCGGAGGGTGACCGGGTTCCAGCCGGTTCCAGCGGCCGTGCGTCCGGGAAAGCGAGCCTGGTGCCGAGAGGGCTTTCGCCCGGGACCCGCTAGGCCTTGTGACCCACTTTTATTCCTGTCACCACTCGGGCACGTTTGGAGCGGCGCCCAATGGGGCGCTGGGGCGGCCAGCTCCTCCGGGGAACCCCCGCCCTCCTGGCGCCCCGGCCGCGCGTCGCCGTCCGTAGTCCGAGCGGCTGCTGCCGCCGCCGGTGGGCTGGTTCCGTTAGTGGTCGTGGTTCCGGGGCACGGTCCCTGGGGAGCGCGCGGCGCGGGGCGTCGGACTTGAGCTGCGCGCGGCTGGAGGGCGCGGCGCCGGGCTTCCCTTCTGCCCTGACGGGCGCCTCGAGCTCCGATTCGCCGCGGCGGCTGGCGTTTCTGGATCCCTTTCCGCCTGCGAAGCTGGCTTCCCTGGAGATGGTCCCGGCGCTCCGGCCGCTGGTGTGTAATCTCTAACACTTAGAGCCGCAGTGTATTTTCGGGAGGGTGTTTTTCTTTGGCGTGGAAGTCGTTCTGTTGAGAATAGACGGTAGAATCCTGAAAGATGAAAGCCGTGGCCTCTGACCCGGCAGATGACAGATAAGTCGGGCTGTGGTTTTTCGCTGTTAGAATGTCAGGCTCAGTAGGCTTTCTACCCTTCTTAAAAAAATGTTTTCTTTCTCTTACAGTGAAAGAAAAGCACAAGAAGAAACTTTTACAGTCATTTTGAGTTGACTAGTACGCTGATCCCCCAAATCAAAGTAAAGGTAATTTCACTTTAAGATTGCTTTAAGTGATCAGCGGAGAGACTTGTGGAATTATTTCTCCCCTCCTACCTGTTTGGAAATTAACATTCTTTTAAAAAAGATGCGATTTATAGAATGAATGGCTTTTTCTGAAACATCCCTCAAAACGACACCTCAAATCTGGTTTGTTTTAAAATCTCCTTCTAGGAAGGAAACTAATTCTTGTGTTAAGTATTTGACCGAACAGAATGTCATTAAAGGTTAGCCTGAAGAAGGCAGACTGAAAATGTGGTAGAACTAGTCACAATCAACTATGGAAAAAGAATGAGGAAACTTTCTGTGCACTGATGTGGAAAGATCTCAAAATTTTGTCATAGAGCAAAAAAGCCAACAACAACAACAACAACAACAAAAACCAAGTTGTAGAACAATGTGCTCTTTTATGTGTTGGGTGAGTTGTAATAACAGCCTAAACTTGCATTTGTTCTCCTATTAATAGAGTAACTAGGAGGATACCAGAAAACTAATAATAATAGGAAGGGTGGGATATAGATGTACCATGTGTATGTCTAGAGTTTTAAAAATTTGGGACTATATTATGGACTAATAAACCAGGTTAAACAAAACTCCACCTTGAAATAATTTAGGTGGTTTTTGTTGCCTAATTGATGGTGATTTTGGCCATTTTCCATATGGTTTTTCTTAGTGTTAAAATAAAAAAAACTGAGACAAAAAACGTTTTAGAGATGTTGATTTGCCTTGTTAAGGTAATTAATAACCATGTTTACCTTTGGCACAACAGTTGGGTTATGCTGCTTTCTTCAGGGTAGAGTTTGTGTTACCCCTTTTTTTTAGGAGTTAGAGTTGTATAAAGTTTTGCTTTTATTGACTTCAAAATTTGAACACTCCATTGTAATGATAATAAAATGTTAATAAATTTAATTGTCTAAATTAGGGTGCTTTTCAGGTTGGGAAACTTTTCTTTGCCTTAAGGAAATCAGTTATGAATTGCAGTGAAATATAAATTTATGTGTGAGAGTGTGTGTGTGCTCACATATACACACATGCGTATTTGTTTCTTATGAGAAATAAAACAGAAGCAATGTTATGTTGGCTAGGAATTATTCTAAGCATTGTGTTAATGATTTTTTAGTTTTGCCAGTCTCACCTTTTTAATGAAGTTAAGACTGAAAAACAAGGTTGTCAGAGTGGGTATAATTTTAGGGAGGGCCTCCTCAAACTCTCTCTGTGACTTAATATTATATAGTCAAAGTAGTTAATAGAGGTGGTTTAACAGTTGCTGTGTGCATCTTTAGTAATAATGATCTTTTTTATTTTGTAGGCTAGGATAGTAGCCACAGTAGTACAGAATGACGCTTTTCATTTGAACTCCATGTATGTAAATCTTTTCAATCTTTTTAACAAATGAAATAACATTTCAAAATTTGATTTTTAAAATTACAGAAGTGACACTTATGAAAAATTAAAACAATATAGTGTATTTATAATAAGCAAAAGCCCTCTTTATACGTTTCCATTTCTGTCTCACATCTTTCTTTGGAAACAATCACTGTTATCTTTTTGGTATATATCCTAGGTTCTTTTTATTTACAGATATATCCTTTTTTAATCTTGCAAACTGAATTGGTGTGTTCTTGGTTTGTTCTGCCAGTTTGTCTCTATTCTGGACTTTTTTTTTTTTTTTTCTTTCCTACCTACAGGACAGGGAAATGACCTGGAGTATGTCAGAAAGTTTAATATGTGATAAACCCCTTTGGATACTCATCTTTTTACTGGTGAGGGGACAGTCGATTTGGAAGTATTTGTAGTTTGCAGGGAAATCAAACTGATGTGAGGTTTATCTGTATAGATTGAACTCATGTAGACTGAAGTCATCACGAAGACTTAGATTCCATGATTTTTTTTTTTTTTTTTTTTTTTATAGGACTCTTTGGAGTTCAACTTTTAGGGACTTCTTTAGTTTGGTTTATGCTTAACTGACAACAGATAAGTAGTACCCAACCCTTCCACTCTCACAGAACCTACCTCTTTCTTGTTTTTTTTTTTTTTAAACCAAGTTACAAAGAAGTTCTAAGTTATTTGAAACTTTTCAGGTGATAGAGATTGCAGAAAATTCAAAATATTAAAACTATTACTTACAACTATATAGGGTACATAGAAAGGTGCAGTACAATTGACTCTGCAGTACAGTTGAGTTCAGTGAATTATTCTAATAAGATTAAAAAGCATGCACATTCATAGTAAAACAAGATTTGAAAAGAATTTTAGAAGAAAAAGGTACACTTGTACGTTGCTGGTGGGATTGCAAATTGGTGCAGCCAATTTGGAGGGCAGTATGGAGATTCCTTGGAAAGCTGGGAATGGAACCACCTTTTGACCCAGCTATATCCAAAAGACCTAAAAAGAGCATCCTACAGGGACACAGCTACATCAATGTTCATAGCAGCACAATTCACAATAGCTAGATTGTGGATCCAACCCAAATGCCCTTCAATAGATGAATGGATTAAAAAATGTGGCATTTATACACAATGGAATATTACTCAGCACTAAAAAAACAAAATCATGGCATTTGCAGGGAAATGGATGGCACTAGAGCAGATTATGCTAAGTGAAGTTAGCTAATCCCTAAAAAACAAATGCCGAATGTCTTCTCTGATATAAGGGAGGTGACTCAAAACAGAGTAGGGAGGAAGGAAGAGCATGAGAAGAAAATTACCACTAAACAAGCAAGAGAGGTGGGAGGGGAATGGGAGGGAGAAGGGGAATTGCACCAAAGATGGAAGGAGACCCTCATTGTTACACAAAATACATATATGATGGTGTGAGGGGGAAGGGAAAAAAATGAGTTAAGTGTCACAGTAGAATGGGTAGAGAGAGGGGAGGGGAGGGGAGGGGAGGGGAGGGGGGAATAGGGAGGGCAGCAGAATACAACTGACACCAGGATTGCTGTATGTATACACATGGATGTATAACCAGTGTGATCCTGCAATCTGTACACGTGGAAAAATGAGAATTCATACCCTATTTGAATCAAGTGTATGATATGTGAAGATCATTGTATTCTCTTGAGCAGCTAATAAAAAAAAAAAGAAAAAAATACAAAGTTTTTAAGGCTGAGATTATTGCCAGCCTTTTGATTTGTTTGTTGTTTAGTGGGTGTGGATTTTGAGGGAGAATATTCTACCTCAACCTTTTAAATAGGAAAGAAAGAATAGAACAAACTTAAAAAGTTCATATTTTAGCTCTTGATGTTAAGGAGTTAAGTTGCAACATTATAGGAGGTATCTGTGAGACTGGTGGCTATTTTAATAGTATTTTTTTTTAAAGCATTCCCACTGGAAAGAGACACTTGTTTTATTTGGTCATTAATTATATTAGTCTGTAATCTTTAGATTTCAGAATTGTTAGAAATATTAAATTGGGAAATCTAATGCTATCAGTTAATTGTTGTCTATCATCAAATGTGTCAGGCAATGTTAGTATTTTTTAAAAAGTTGTTTTATCCTATATCATTTTCTCCTCACATTTTTACTTCTGGTACTATGTCAAATAAGATGCTTATTTTCTGTTAATATTTTAATTAAAACATCATCATGGGGAGAAAATTAGTTCCACATTATAGCAAAACTTTTTTTGTATGTGTCTGTTTCCTTCTAGTTTTTGTGGTTACATAAAGTGAAAATATTTTTTGAAGTATTGTTTCTTGTTGACATTATACCATCGGACATTATATTTTCTCCTTTTCTGAGTCTAAAATTCCGGATGGAGTTAGATAAATTATTTGTAGAATGCTTTCAAGTGTCAGAGAAATTTATCCTTTCTGATTGACTGTTTAACTATATGATATATATGTATATATTTTTAAAAAATATTTTTTAGTTGTTGATGTACATTTATTTTTTATTTTTTTATTTATATGTGGTGCTGAGGATTGAACTCAGATACATGCCAGGCAAGTACTCTGCCACTGAGTCACAAACCCAGCCCCAGACATTTATATTTATAGGTTCTTTTACCACCATTTGTTAATAGCCCTGCTCTGTGTATTTTCCATGAATTAAGTGAAGAGATTCCTATTTTTCTCAGTGTTTTTTTTATTATGCAAATGTTGAATTACCTAAACTCATTCTGATAAATATAGTTTAACCGAGTTTTTATTTTATTTGTATATTTCATAGAGAAGTAATTTTGCTTATTATTATTATTATTTGTATGGTTCTAGAGTTTGAATCCAGGGCTTTCCTGCATGTTAGGCAAGCACTCTACAAACTGAATTACATCACCAGTTCTGCTTATTATTTTAAGACTTAGAAGTCTCCAGAGAAAAATCACTTATAAAAAGCAAATTTTTATGAAATGTCTTTGATTTTTAAAGTCTGCACTGTTGGATACAATTTACTATTTGCTTTTCAAAAACTAAGGTCAAATATTAAGACAAAAATTCCTCAAGTAATTTACATTTAAATTCTCACTATAAATAGTGGAAAATGAAAATACAGGTTCATGTTCAAAGGTTTTTGTATTAAAAAGAAAACACACATAAATGGGAATTGTACCAATGAAGGTTAAAATATTTACCTAGCTAAGAATTTATTATTTATGTTAAAATATGATTTCATGCAAATAGTTGATTTTCTTAATGTCCTCCCTTAATTATAAGAATAGTATATTTCAGTAGAAAACTTGGGAAACACTAAAAAAACACAGTTTGAATTTTAAAAGTATCATTGGAAATCTTATCATCAAGAGAAGCCATTGTTAGTCTTTTGGACTATCTTCTTCATTGCATTTTGTTGAGCCATTATGTAAGTATATATACAGTTAAAGATGCAGGATGGTACAGGCCTGTAGTGCATCCACTATAGTGCAAATTTTTCTATTAACTGTTAATCAATGTATATATATATTTTTTTTTTTAAAAATATTTATTTTTTAGGTGTAGTAGGACACAACACAATGCTTTATTTTTATGTGGTGCTGAGGATCGAACCCAGGTCCCGAGCATGCTAGGCGAGTGCTCTGCCGCTGAGCCACAATCCCAGCCCCTCAATGTATATTTTTTATTTTTTAGAAGTAGTCGGACACAATTTATTTATTTATTTATTTATTTATTTATTTATGGTGCTGAGGATCAAACCCAGAGCCTTGCATGTGCTAGACGAGCGATGTACTGCTGAGCCACAATCCCAGCCCCTAATCAACATATTTTCATGTCACTATTTTTCTACATGATTTTTTATTTTTCTTTTATGGTACTGGGGATTGAACCCAGTGGTGTACTACCAATGAGCTACATCCCCAGCCCCTTTTTATGTTTTGTTTTGAACATGGTCTTCTTAAGTTGCCCAGGCTGTACTCAAACTTGTGATCTTACTCCTCAGCCTCCTGAGTTGCTGGACAGGTTTGCCTAGCTGAAATTTTATGTATTGGTTGGGGAAAAATGCCTTAAGTATATAATAAATTATCTACTAATGACCCGCAATAATGAAGTGAATCCAAGATTGCGTGTGTATGTGTGTGTGTGTCTGTGTTTTAAAGGGAATTGAACCCAGGACCTGGAGCATGCTAGGCAAATGCTTTACCATTGAGCTACATCCCCAGCCCTTAATCCAAGATATTTGTGATGATATGTTTTCTCTCTAAAATATCTTTTGCTTTGAATGCATTAAATTAACTCTGTGTTTCATCAGTATAAATCATTTGGATACTAATATTCTTATACAAGCCTTCTAAGTAGCATGGCAAGATGTGAAGCAGTCTGCCCAGTTAAAATTTGAGCTATAACATTTCTTATAATAGTCTTAAGTTCAGTGGAGAATTTTGTTGGTCCAAAAACACTTCCTTAAATAAAAAATATAAATAGTTCTTTTTTGTTCACATAGTGGACATTAGTTTTTCACAGGAGATCTTGACATTTCATTCAACTCCTAGACATAAATATTAATGTATACTACATCTTACAGTTTAAATTAAGAAGACTATTACCCTAAATTCTTTTCAAGAGGAAATAGATATGATCTTAAAGATAAATACAATAGTTGTAATGGGTTGTCTAATTTGGGAATTGTACACTTTCAAATGCTTTAATAAGTATTATTTTTGATAGTCACTGCCTTTTTAAAAGCTTTTATCAAGAAACTGGGAAGTTTTTAGATGTTTGTTTTCTCTAAGTGACTGACTAGATTGTTAAAATACTTGGTTTTATTCTGAATAGAGCTGCTTCTTATTTAATACCTGAAATTTGATAGCAAAGTCTGCAAACTACTTTAACAAGGTGTTTTGCTTACTTATATTTATAGTATGGTGTAGTGGTTAAGAGTGCCCAGTTCTGTAACTAACCTGTTTGGCATTCAGATCTTGTTTCTACCAAATATTGGGTATATGACCAGGCACAAATTATGTCAGCTCCTGTACCTCTGTTTCTTAATTAAGAGTAGAGTAGCTGGTCACAGTGATGAGATCTGTAGTCCTAGGACTTAAAAGAGTCTGAGATGGAAAGAAAACTTGAGTTCATGAGTTTGAGACTAGCCCTGGCACACAGTGAGATCCTGCCTCCAAAAAAAAAAAAAAAAAAAAGTGAAAATAATATTAATTCATGAGATTGTGTGAAGTTCATGGTATTATGTGAATTAAATAATATAACAATGGAAATAACTTAAAAACAAATATTTATTCACTATTTCTGTTATTTTCATAGTGTGTACTAACCATACTCTTTTCTTTTTTTCTTGCCAATAAGTTGTTTAGAGTTTATTTTTACATAGTGAGCTTGGGGGAACATGACCTTTTTATGTAATTAAGAATAATAAAAGTGTCACTAGAACATGTTTCCAAGATAAATAGTATTGCATATTTCTTTAAAAAAGCTTTGGCAAGTAAAGTTTTGATTCACAAATTGATGACTGGTTGTTTAAAAGTAAAATTTTCATTGAGATAATTAGAAGTTATTTAGGAAAAACATCCCTACAAATTAAAATGAAAAAAGGTTTCAACTTTTTTTTTTTATTTTGCAACTTATCAGATAGTTCCACTAGAAATGCAAAAATTACATAAGGAAGAAGAGAAATAAAAGAAATATTAATGTAATTGTTTGGGTCTGCATGTTCCCCAAAGGTCTGTGTGGTAAAGATGTGCTCCCCAGGGCAATGGTCTTGGGAATTGGTGGGGCTTAATGGAAGGTCTTGAGGTTATTATGGGTGTGCCCATAAAGGATATTATGTGATCTCAATCTCTTCCTCTTTCTCACTTCCCTGGCCATGAAGAGCAATTTTGCTTACCCATACATTCCCTGCTATCTGCCATTAACTTTAAGGTCATATCTATTTTCTCTTGAAAATAGCTTTTCTCTTTGAGTCATCTGTTTTGAATTTTTATTTTTCTTTTTTGCTTCCTTTTGTGTCACAATCAAATTATTTTATTCAATTTTTTCATTTTATTAACTTGTTACATATTTTTAGTTTATCTTTAGTGATTATTCCAGAGATAAAGTCAAGAATCCTTAATAATGTAATACAAATTACTATCTTTACACTTCCCAGTGATTCCAGTTCTTCTTTAATTCCTGTTCCAACTTTTTTTTTTTTTTTTAGAGAGAGAGAGGGAGAAATTTTTTTTTAATATTTATTTTTTTAGTTTTCAGCGGACACAACATCTTTGTTTGTATGTGGTGCTGAGGATCGAACTTGGGCCACACGCATGCCAGGCGAGCGCGCTACCGCTTGAGCCGCATCCCCAGTCCCTGTTCCAACTTTTTTTGCATTGTTATTTTTCTGCATTTTATTTATACACATATTAAACTCCCACATACTATTAGTATGGGTTTTGGACAGTTTTTCGTCATATTTACCTTTTCCAGTGCTCTTTATTTGAAGGATATTTTCACTAGATATAAATTTATAAAATGGTAATTAACTTTCAGCCTTTTAAAAATGTCTCCTTGCTTTCTGGCTTCCTTATTTCCCCTTGAAATTAGCTACCTATCTTGTTGAGAGTAATGTGTCAGCAATATTACTGTGGGGAATAGTGTGTCTGGTGTTTTTTGGGCTACTTTTGAAACTTTCTTAGTTTTATTGCACTTTGGCTATTATGTATTGAGGTGTGCTTTTCTTTTATAAGTATGTTGCAATATATTAGTTTTTTAAATCTGTAGCTTAATGCTTTCTAGTTTGGAAAATTCTGTTATTACCTTTTTAAATGTTACTTCTTTTCTTCTTTTGGGGGGTTTAATTGTAATGCATTTTTCTAGTTACCATATTCTACTTGTCTCAAAAAATTTTGTTTTAATTTCTGTATTTCAGTTTTGATATCTTTTATTGGCCTATTGTCCCATATTCCAAAACTATCTTCTCTTTTATTTAAATCAATATATTGTGGTCTTAATTTTACAGTGTAATTTTTTGAGTTCTAGAAACTTCACTTGATTCTACTTTATAGATTTTTAAATTCCCTTGAACATATTAGTTATAGTTATCTAAATGCTTGCCTATTAATTTCATCATCCCCATCATTATCGGTCACTTCTATTGTGTCTTTGCTGGTTATTGGTCATGTGTTGTATGATTGTGTCTTAAAAGCCTGTCAAGATTTTTAAGGAACTTGTCCATTTCATTGAAGTCACTGAATTTACTTGCATAAAGTTGTTTATAATATTCTGACGTTTTTCTTTTAATATTTATAGAAAATAGTCTCATTTATGTATAACCTATAGAGATTTAATATTACTCTTGTTACAGGTGATTTGGGTCTTCTTTTTCTCTTTATCAGTCTGGCTAGAGATTTATTTTATTGAAATTCTCAGAGTTAGCTTTTAGTTTAACTGACTTCCTCTAGTTTTTTAATTTCTTTATTTCTACTCTCTTAAAATTGTTATTATTTTTTTTTGTTGTAATGGGGATTGAACCCAGGACTGCTCTACCATTGAGGTACATCCCCAGCATTTATCATCTTTTATTTTGAGACGGGGTCATGCTGAGTGTCCAGACTGATCTCACACTTGTCATCATCCTACCTCAACCTCATGAGTGCCTCATTTTCAGTTTAAGATACTTAAGAATCCCTCCCGGCCCCACCCCTGCCTTTTTGAGTTGGGGATCTCTCTATTTCCAAGGTTGGCCTCTAATCCATGGCCTCAGAGATCCTGCCCTCCTCCCTTTTTTACCTCCTTAGTAGCTGGGACTACAGATACACACCACTGTGCTACTGGGCTGTTTTCTTAGATCTCTGGATTATTTGTAAGTGTGTTATTTAGTTTATGAATATGTGAGGACTTTTACAGAGATCTGTTACTTTAATTCCATTGCATGAGATTCTTTTAAATTTATTGACATTTATTTTATAGCCCAGAATATGGCCTGTCTTGGTAAATGTTTCTAATGCAATAGAAAAGAACATGTATGTATTCTGTTCTTGTTGGGTGGAATGTTTTATAAATGTCAGTTAGGCCAAGTTGGTTATTTTATTTATGCTTTATTATTTTTGAATGAACGCCAGACATGGTATTTCTGCTAGAGTGTATTTACCTTTTCTTCTAAGCCGATGAAATAGGGAAGCTGATCACCTTAAATTACAAGGAGGCTGGGTTGCTATTTTAGTAGTTTGATGTTACTCTACCTCTTATTTGTGCTTGTTCAAGATGTTACATTCCAGGGCTTTCAATTTAAAATTTGACGGTCTTTATGCTTTTAATAATACAAATGTGGTAAATTTCACTATGCTTTTCAAAGTTTTTCAGTTAACTATTCAGCCTCTTGTACAATTTTTGTTTTGTTTGTACTGCTAGGGATCAAGCAAACATGAGCTCTATAACTGAGCTGCCCACCTCCTCCAAACCCCCTTAAAAATTTTTGTAAGAGACAGGGTCTTACTAGGTTGCCTGGGCTGATCCTGAACTCATAATCCTCTTGCCTTAGCCTCCCAAGTAGCTGGGAATACAGGTGCACAGCACCACGCTAGCCCTTGTATAGTTTTAAAATTAAGCAAATATCCTGAGGAAAATAATGACTGTGAACTTAAAATTCTTGCAGTCTCCTAATTTTAATAGTCCGGCCCTGCTTAAATATCAGAAGCTCTCCTAGCTTTTCTATTCATCAGCAAAAATATTCTGCACAGACTAAGACTAAACTATCAGCCTCTGACCTGAGCCCATGTTTTAGTCTGTTCTGTGTCACTGTGACCAAAAGACCTGACAAGAACAACTGTAAGGAGGAAGAGTTTATTTTGGCTCACAATTTCAGAGGTTCAGTTCATGGTCAGCTGATTGCATAGCTCTGGCCCCCATGTGTGGCAGAATATCATGGTAAAAGGGCATGGTGGAGGAACTCAGCTGAGATGACAACCAGGAGGCAACGAAAGAGCTCCACTCACCAGGGACAAAATATAAGCCCCAAATGCACACCCCCAGTGACCTATTTCCTCCAGCCACGTCCTACCTGCCTATGGTTAGTGCCTAGTTAATCCATGTCAATGGATTAATACACTGATCAGGTTGTACCTCATAGAATCTAATCATTTTACCTCTGTAAATTCTTGCATTTTCTCCCTGTGAGCTTTTGGGGGGACGCTTCATATTTAAACCTAACAGCCCACAATCAGAAAATACCCACCGTTAAAAAAAAAAAAGAAGACAAATGCTGATTATCTGAACATCCTTAAAAAATTCCCTCTCTTGAGTTTCAAGCTTTTTTGTCCCCATGGCTTCTACAGCTCTCTACAATCTTAAAAAATGTGATTAAAAAAAAATAATTCATTTTGCTTTTCAAGTTGTTCCTAGCAAGAATAGTCTGCTGTGAGCTGTCCTTCTTACCTTGATATGAATAACTTCCTATTTTTAAAAGTGCACGAAATAGTCAATTGTTATGAATTATTTTGTTTTATATAGTGTTATTTAGGTACTATGTTGTTGGATTTTAGTTTTTGGTGTATAGTTTTTAAAAATTGGCTCCATTAAAATATCATTACATATCTTAAAATGTACCCAATTGAAGTATATGGGTTGAGTTTGATAACTATACACACCTTCTTATTACTACCACCATGACCAAAAAACAGAATTTTTTTTTCCAGGAAAATGGATGGAACTTTTTTAAAAAAATAATTAATTTATTTATTTTTGCATTACAATTCTTAATACAGCTTTATACCACAATTTATCATATCTCAAAACAGAAAATTTTTATCACCTGGAAAAGTTCTCTCTTCCCTGGCAACCACTAATTCCTTTTCTGTTAGTGCAGTTTTGACTTTTCTGCACTGAAACATAAATGAAAGGCAGCATGTGGCCTTCTAGGTCTGTCTTTCACTTAATGATCTTATGTTAATAGTTGTCTCTTTATTGCTGAACACCTTTCTATTATATGGAATATGGTACAATTTGATTATCCAGTTATCAGTTAATGGACATTTGTGTTGCTTTCTAGGTTTTAACTAGTATGAACGAAACTTCCAAGCATTTGTGGACATGTATTTTCATTTCATTTGGGCAAATAGATTTACTGATTTTCTTGATAATTGTGTCTAACTTTATAAGACAATGACACACTGTTCTCTGAAGTGGCTGTACCACTTCACATTCCCTTCAGCAATGTATGGAAGTTTCATTTGCTCCATTCTTGATCCATGAATACAGCATACTTCTCTATTCACTTAGGCCTTTATTTTCTCGCAAGTATGCTTTATGGTTTTCGAGTATACTTTCAATAGTGGATTTTTTTTCTTTAACAAGTACTTATTGAGTATCTGCTAAGAGCCAGGCACTGAGAAGCCAAGTTAAATATATGCTTCATAGGCATTAGCACCAAATCAAGGTGTCAGGAATTGGAATATATGAGTGTATTGGGGAGAGGACTGGTGTCTTAATCATTCTGAGTTGCTGTAACAAAAATACCAACAGACTACGTGGCTTAAACAACAAACATTTCATACAGTTCTGGAGAGAAGAAAGTGCAAGATAAGGTGATAATAGAGTTGATGTTTGGTAAAAAGCCTGCTTCCTTGACAGCCATCTTCTCTGTGTCCAATTTGACCAAAATGGGTCTAGAGGGCTTTCTGGGATCTCTTTTATAAGGACACTAGTCCCATTCATAAGGATGCCAGCCTCATTTTAATTACCTCCCACCAGCCCATCTCCTAATACCATTGCTTTGAGGATTAAGATTTCACCATGTGTATTTTGGGGTGGAATAGTCATTTAGTTCATTCGAGCAGGGTTACAATTTTAAGTTGAGAAGACTGAAAAGTCTTCATTGACAAGTTTGCTATAGGCGCTAACCTACAGCAAACAACTAACAATTAGAAACAACTAACAATTTCAGGAGGAAAAGGGGAAAGATGATGGGAATTTGAATATATGTTCTGAGTGTGCCAATTAATTACCTCTCCGACTCGCTTTCTTTTTTGCGGGTGTGGCCAGGGCTGGGGATCAAACCCAGGTCCTCATGGATTCTAGGCAAGCATTCTACCACTGATCCACATCCCCAACTCTTTTCTTTTGAGAGAATCTGGCTAAGTTGCCCAAGCTGACTTATATTTGTGACCTTTCTTCCTCAGTCTCTCAAGTAACTTGGATTATAGGTGTGTGCCACCATGCCCAGTTCACACTCTACTCCTAGTCTGGCATTATATGCTCCCTTCTCAGTGTCAGCATTTCACCTTTGCCTCAGGTTTTCTTTTTGAAGCTGAAATGGCAGCTTCTAAGCTTCTTTGATGGCAACCTATAGTAAGAAATTTATTTTATGTGGGCTGGGGAAGTAGCTCAGGGATAGAGAGCTTACCTAGCATGTGGGAGGCCCTGAGATCAGTTGTTAATACCACCAAAAACTCTGCATTCTCATCCAGTATACATATATGTACTCATAAACATCTGAAACAATACCATTACTAGGCATCCTGTACTCAGTTGCTTCCTTTTCGTATTCTGTTTCATTTAAAAAATGCTGGATAAAACTATATTGCTGGACCAGAGGGTAAAAACATTTGCAACTTTGTTAGTGATACGTTTGTTGACCATATAGTTTGGACCAGTTTATCCTCTCACTGGTAGCCGATTGAAGTATGCTAAAGCTGACCAGGGTGCTTTGAGAAGTCTATACCTAGAGTGCGTGACTCATCAGTATCTTCAAACTCAAGCAATACCTAACATTTTTATAGTTAGAGTATCTTGTGCTTTAACTCAACTTTTTTTTTTTTTTTTTTTTTTTTTTTTTTTTTTTTTAAGTAACAGTAATACAGTGATAAAGAAGTCTGGAAGCCATCAGCTTTCCCTGTCTTCATTTTGTTGTTGATGTTTTTTTCTTAATGTGTCCCCCAAGATTTTGAAAAATTTATATACTTCCTTATATAATTATGGATTCACAAGAATTTGCAAAGATCCTGTATATCCCTCACTTGATTTTCTCATTATTTATATGTTACATATCTATAGTATAATATCAAAACCTTCTAGTTCCTCATTGTAGGTTTGTGTAACTACCACTGCCAAGGACAGAACCAGTCTACTACCACATATTCTTTCCCCCAAAACCCTAGGTGCTGTTAGTCACTAATCTGTTCTCTATCTCTATATTGTCATTTCAAGAATGGTTCATAAATAGAATCATATAGTATATGATTTTTTAAAAATTATTTTTTTTCACTCACTATAGTGACCTGGAGAATCATCCATGTTGTTCCCAGTAATCTAAGTTCCTTTTTATTGCTGATAGTGTTCAGTGGTATGGATGTATCACAGTTCATTTAACCATCTGTTGTAGGATACATTTGTTCTTCCTGGTTTTTCATGTTACATCTAAATCTTCTATGGACAGCCATGTGTAGATTTTTGTTTGAACACAGTTTTCATATCTCTGGGATAAATGCCAGAAGTGTAATTGTTGGATTATCTGGGAAGTATATATTTAGATTTTCAAGAAACTGTTAAAAGATTTTTCAGAATGGCTGAACCATTTTACATTTGCAGCAGTGAAGGAGCAATCCAGTTTCTTTGCATCTTCATCAACAGTTAGAATTCTATTTTCTCTTCTACTAGTTGTGTAGTTTGAGTTCATGCAGTCTTATTTTGCATGAACTCAAACTACACAACTACACAACCTCATGGTTGCTGATATTGAACATCTTTTCAAATTCTTATATACCATCCCTTTCTCCTCTTCTGTAAAATGTTTCTTCATGTCTTTTGCCCATTTGCTAATTAGATTTTTTTGGTTCTTACTGTTGAGTTTTGAGAGTTCTTAATATATTCTAAATGTGACTCCTCTGTCAAATATGTGATTTAAGGTATTTTCTCCCAATCTGTAGCTGGTCCTTTCATCCTCTTAAATAGAGTCTTACAGTAAAATTTTATAATTTTGATGAAGTTTAGTTTATCAATTTTTGTTCTT
The DNA here is from genome assembly GCF_045843805.1 of Urocitellus parryii. NCBI lineage: Eukaryota > Metazoa > Chordata > Mammalia > Rodentia > Sciuridae > Urocitellus > Urocitellus parryii. The sequence continues at coordinate 103,987,799 of NC_135540.1, forward strand.
TTGTGCCTCATGTTTTTGAAGTTTGAGAACTCTTCATCAAGTTCTAGGTCTTTAAAAAATTTCATCTTTTTTTCTCCAAAACTTTATGCATTTAAATCCACGATGAGTTGATTTATACAATAAGGTTTGAAGTTTAGGTCAGGTTCCTTCATTTGCTTTAGTACCATTTGTTGAAAAGATAGCCTTTCTCCATTTGATTGCTTTTGCACATTTGTAAAAACTCTATTGGCTGTACTTGTATTGGGCTCATTCTGTTTGAGCGATCCATTTGTGTTTCCCTCTGCCAGTCCCATAGCGTCTAAATGTAGTTATGTAATCATGAAATCAGTGATTTCCTTATGTTTGAATCTTTTTCAAAATTGGGATTTAGTTATTCTCGTTTCTATAAACTTTAGAATAACCCTGTCTACAGGAATTGTGTTAAACTTGCATAAAATTTAGATCTTTTTTTCTGTGTTTTATAAAATCTTTTAATCTAGAAGTCCCATGTATGTTTTATTAGGTTTGTTGTTAATATTTGGTGTTTTTGAGAGATGGTAGCCAAGTATTTGGTGTTGTGTTTTAAATTGTACTTGTGTATGTTCATTTCTAATATACAGAAATACTATTGATTTTTATATGTTGAAATTATATATTGTTACCTTGCTAAACCTAATTTATTAGTTGTAGCTAATAAGTATTGTTTTGGATTTTGCTTTTGCGTTTTGTTGATTCCTTAGGACTGTATGTAGACTAACTTGACATTTGCAAAAAGTGACAGCTTTATTTGTTCTTTTCCTTTCAGTATGCCTTTTATTCTTTTTTGCCCTGGATAGAACTTCTAGTACTTTGTTGAATAGCAGTGTGGGAGCAGACATCTCTGCCGTTTTCAGTTTTAGAAGGAAAACATTTAATGTTTTTTCATTTTTCCATGTTAGCTATATAGTTGAGGAAGTTCCCCTTTCTTCCAAGGTTTTTGATAGTTTTGTTAATGAATGGGTGTTGAATTTTGTCAAATTCTTTTTCTGTATAAGTTGATAGATATTAAGCTGTTAATGTGTATTGAATACAAATTTATTTTTTTTATGTTTTTTAAACTCATAGTTGATTTTTGAATATTGAACCTTCCTTGTATCCCTAGAATAAACCCTCTAAAGTTATAATTTAAAATTCTTTTTATATGTTGCTTTTTTTGTTTTCTGTTTAAACTCATGAAGACTATCATTTGGGTCTTGTTTTTGTTTGGTTCAACCTTTTTCTGTTTGTGATTTAAGGCTAATATTTGATAAATTTTCATCTCTTGTATTTTCTAGAAGCATTGTGTAGCACCAGTATTATTTCTTTAAATGTTTGATAAGGTGCTACAGTGAAACCAATTGGGAAAGAGATTTCTTTCTTTTTCTTTTCTTTTTTTTCCAGTTTCTTTATCCCACTTTGTTCCATTGTCCCAGGTGTGTAACACCTATTAAAAACTTAAATTGAACAACAAATATACCATTTTTAGGAACTTTAATTATGTTTTGGGATTTCTGTACTTTTGAGAATAGTAAAAGTAAATGACTAGAGTGTTTGAAAATATTTTTAGAATTCATTGTGAAGATTGTATAAACAATACTATAAAAGTTACTACTGTTCAGTTTAACAAAATATATGTACATAACTGATATGTAATATAAGAATTGCATTTATGAAAGTATTTTCTAGTACTGTGCTTGTTATTTCTATTTTGAGGAATGCCCTGTGTTTCAAATATCAATGTTCAAACATAGCTGTCCTATAAATAGTACACTGGGACAATGTATAGTAGTATTCTGCACTGCTGGTGACAAACTTTAATGTGTTATTACTTATTATTTTTTTTAATTGACAAGTATGACCTATGTTTTCTTACTCTAAAGAACATATTAGAGCTGAGTATGGTGGTCCAAGACTGTATTTCCAACTTTGAAGAATGAGGCAGAAGGATCTCAAGTTCAAGATCAGCCGGGGAACTTAGTGAGACCCTGCCTCAAAATAAAGGGGGTTGGGGATATACTTCAGTGATAATGAGCACCGGTGGATTCAATCCCTAGTACCAAAAAGTGAAAGAAAGAAAGAAAGAAAGTATTTTAGAGAAAGCACTTATTTTTTACTGCTTAGGGAAAATGAGGAATTCATTGGCAAATTACAGCTTGATGGAGATTTTTGAAGAACTATTGATACCGGAAATGGTCAATGTCCACTGTTCAGAAAGTAAGAATAAATTTGAAGTATGTAGTATAGATGTTAAAAACATTTTTAGGAATTCTTATGTTTTCAGGTTATCATAAGCTACCCTCCATAAGAAGGTACTGGTCAAATGATGAAGATTTGGGTATATGCATCAAAAATGCAGTGTCAAGAAATCATTTCCAGGAGCTGAAAAGTACCATACATTTTTGCAACAATAATGAATGGCAAGAGAATTTTGAAGATAAAGGTTTTAAAATTCATCTTCTAATAAATAAGATACAAAAATCATGCATGAACTTTGGTATCTTTGAAGAATGTTTGACAGTGGATGAAATGGTTATCAGATATCATGGACCCAGTTTGCTGAAACAGTTTATAAGAGGTAAGCTCTTAGTAAGATGTGGTTTTAAATTCTGGGCACTATGTGAAGTATCAGGATATTGCTTAACTTTGACTTACATTGTGGGAAAAGTGCTTGAGAAGAACCCATTGATAATTCTTTGCTTGGGAGTAAGGTAATTCTACATAGGCTCGAAGTAGTAGAGAATCCACAATCACACTCTGTTTTTTCCAACAATCTATTCATTGGTTATGACTTGTTACACCTGTGAAATATTGGATTCTAGGCTACAGGCACCACTAAGGAAACAGACTAGACAATTACCTGCTGAAACCAACAACATTGATGAAAAAACAGGTCTGAGGTTCCTATGGTTACAGATTTGACACAAATAATGAAATTCTTATTTTAAAATGGATAGATTTTAAAATGTGTCACTATTGGATTAAAAACAATATAGTGTGATCATTTGGCAAAGTTCAATTATAGAGAAATAGAGTAAAGTCAGTGTACCTTAACCAAAGGTAGTGGTGGTGAGAATGAATACATTTGGTTTGTTTCTAATAGCCCCCTTTTATTAAAGCTAAAAACTGATTCACTTTATTCACTTGAATAATTGGTGTGTGTATCCTAAGTGCATGGATTATTCAAACATTTGTGAACAAAGACAAGATCTCATGAGTTTGTTGTATTTCCGTAGAGTATGCCTAAAATGATGCAGTTAGTATACCTAAAATGATGCAGTCAGAAACCATCAGGAGGAAAAAAATGTAATACTTCCAGACCTACTACTCCCACAGTGATATCAGATTTAACATGAGCAGCCATGCTCCTGAATTGCAAGAACAATGATGATGACAGAATAAATTCTATTATGTGAAACCACCAACATATTGTCAATAATGTAACCCTATGTTTGAAGTAATTTGCTCCTTTCCATCAAAATTAATTGTTGACCTGGTTTTTACGTATTGCGTGAAGTGTGAAAGGATATTTATTTGCCGGATGTTCTATTTATAGAATGGCTTCTAAATGTAGTAAAAGGTACTGTGTTGTTCCAGTGCTCTATTTATAGAACAATCTGTATTTTCATTTTTTAAAAAAATTTATTTATATGTGATGCTGAGAATCTAACCCAGTGCCTCACACATGCTAGATAAGCAAGTGCTCTACCACTGAGCCACAACCCCAGCCCTGTATTTTCATTTTTAATGATAATAAAGAATGTATAACTTCTAGATTATAACTTTTAATATATTTAATACACCCGTGCCAGTTTCATTGAAATATTTACAGAACTGAAATCTTAGGACTTTAATAGGTTAATGATTATGGGGTAGTTCAAATGATATATTTTATATTGGCTAAATTGCAATAGTATGTGTTTATATGTATCAAGACATTGGTCCATTTCATCTAACATGTTAATTTTGTGTATACAGTTGTTTATCGTTTTCCCTTTTTATTTATTTATCTGTGGGGTCTATATTGATAGTCCCTATTTAATTGCTCTTATTGATAGTATATTCTCCTTTTTTGTTTTTGACAGTCTTGTTAGAAATTTGTTAGTTTTATTGACCTCCACCAAAAAACAAGAACATTGATTTTTCTTTTGTTCATTTTTCTGTTACTTTTTGATTTCAAATTTCATTTTTTTCTGTTCTTTATTATTATCTTTTTCTTGCTTTGGGTTTAGTTTACTATTTTTTAGTTTCTTTGTGTGGGAGCTTAGATTTTTTGATAATTTCCCTCTTATTTAGTGATATAAATTTCAATCAGTGTTGCTATGTCCCACACATTTTGTTTTTTTATTTTCATTTTCCTTTGAGACTTCCTCTTTGACCTATGGATTATTTAGAAATGTGCTGTTAGAGTTTCTTGTTATCTTTGTTAATGATCCCTACTGTAATTCCATTGTGTTGAATTATATTAGAGAAAAAAAATTTCAGTTCTTAAATTTTTTTTTGAGGTTTGTTTTATAGTCCAGGATATGGTTTATGTTGGTATATGTTCTGTATGATATACTTGATTATATGACATAAGTTGAAAAAAAAGTATGTTCTCCTATTTTGTGGTTATTATAAGTGTTTTATAAGTGTTTAGATTTTTTTGTCTGGTAGAATTGTTAAATTCTTCTGTATGCTTGCTGATTTTATGTCTAATTTTTTCCAATCTTAATATTTTCAGTGGAGCAGCTTTTTCTTTCTTCTCCTTTAACAAGTGTGTATATATATATATTTTTTTTTCTTGTTTTTTTATTGTTGGTTGTTCAAAACATTACATAGTTCTTGATATATCATATTTCACATTTTGATTCAAGTGGGTTATGAACTCCCATTTTACCCCATATACAGCTTGCAGAATCCCATCAGTTACACTTCCATTGATTTACATATTGATATACTCATGTCTGTTGTATTCTGCTGCCTTTCCTATCCTCTACTATCCCCCCTCCCCTCCCCTCCCCTCCCCTCTTCTCTCTCTACCCCCACTACTGTAATTCATTCCTCCCCCTTGTATTATTTTTCCTTTTCCCCTCACTTCCTCTTGTATGTAATTTTGTATAACCCTGAGGATCTCCTTCCATTTCCATGCAATTTCCCTTCTCTCTCCCTTTCCCTCCCACCTCTCATCCTTGTTTAATGTTGGTCTTCTTCTCGTGCTCTTCTTCCCTAGTCTGTTCTTAGTTACTCTCCTTATATCAAAGAAGACATTTGGCATTTGTTTTTTAGGGCTTGGCTAGCTTCGCTTAGCATAATCTGCTCTAATGCCATCCATTTCCCACCAAATTCTATGATTTTGTCATTTTTTAATGCAGAGTAATACTCCATTGTGTATAAATGCCACATTTTTTTTTATCCATTCGTCTATTGAAGGGCATCTAGATTGGTTCCACAGTCTTGCTATTGTGAATTGTGCTGCTATGAACATCGATGTAGCAGTGTCCCTGTAGCGTGCTCTTTTTAGGTCTTTAGGGAATAGACCGAGAAGGGGAATAGCTGGGTCAAATGGTGGTTCCATTCCCAGCTTTCCAAGAAATCTCCATACTGCTTTCCAAATTGGCTGCACCAATTTGCAGTCCCACCAACAAGTGTACCCTTTTCCCCACATCCTCGCCAGCACTTATTGTTGTTTGACTTCATAATGGCTGCCAATCTTACTGGAGTGAGATGGTATCTTAGGGTGGTTTTGATTTGCATTTCTCTGACTGCTAGAGATGGTGAGCATTTTTTCATGATTGAATATTCCCCTTCAGGTTATTTTCTTCTGTTGCATCAGATTTTCTTCCATGTGGTGGTTGGCTCTTCCTTCATTCAAAACACTTTTAGACAAAAGGGAATGGATTTTGTTCTTTTCCTCTCCACCCTCGCTTGTTTTGGGTTAGCTTCCACATACCAGAGAGAACATTTGGCCTTTGATTTTTTGGGGGGATTGGCTTATTTCACTTAGCATGGTATTCTCCAGTTCCATCCATTTACTGGCAAATGCTGTTATTTCATTCTTCTTTGTGACTGAGTCATCTTCATTGTATTTTAATGACTAAAACTGAAGGACAGCAAGAATGTGATATAGTTTCCTATTGGGATTATTGTCATTTACCACCATGCTAAGCTTAAAGCCTTTCATCATAGTGAATGAATGAAAGAGTAAGGAACAGAATTTCTCCAGCTTCATCTTTAGTAGAACTGAATATTAATAGAAATAACTGGTTTCCAGTCAGGCATGTTAAGGAGTTTAGAAATTACTTCTTCATTGTGACATGTAAAAAGCTGAACCAACTAAGAAATCAGCTAATCTTAGGACACTAAGAAAATTAAAGTCACATGGCTGTTCCCAAAATTGGAAAGACAAAAAGAACAGGAAATCACAGCTGATCAAAACAGGAACTCTTGAACAAAACCTCTGTGGGAATTAGTGCCACACTGGAAAACCTAGACAGTTTTTGACTTTTGCTAAAGGTTTGTTATGGAAAAGTCTGAGGGACAAAAACTTAGTGAGATCATAGTTGCAGGGTGATCCTACTTTTCTGAATATTACCTCCAAACCTTGATCAGGTTGTCATGATAAATATTAGAGAAAATCCCCTCATGGGTCTGGCAAGGGGAGAGGAAAAGTAACATTTTGAAATATGCTAGATTAATGTGTTCTTAATCTGTCCTTGGAGGAAACTATTTAAGCAAACCTTAAACTGTATGTGTGTATTTAATTGTACTGAGGATTAAGCCCAGAGCCTTGCACGTGTCAGGTAAGCATGCTGTACAACCGAGCTGCATCCTCTGCCCTTTTAAAAATTTTTATTTTGGAACCAGATCTTGTTAAATTGACTTTGATAAAAACTCCAGCAGGCCAGGCCTGGTGGCACACACCTGTGATTCCAGCTACCTGTGAGTCTAAAGTAGGATTGCGTGTTCATGTTCAAGGCGAGCCTGGGCAATTGAGCAAGCTTTAAGCAATTTAGTGAGACTCTATCTCGAAATTTAAAAAGGGCTGGGGATATGGCTCAATGGTTAAGCACACCTGGGTTCAGCCTGTAGCTCCAAAAAAGGAAAATTCTGAGAAGTCAAAGAGGGCAAAAACACCTTACCTATAAAGGTAAGAATTAAATATAAAGATAAGAATTACATTGAACATTTTCTCAGATAACATTCAGACAGAAAAAATTGAAATATTTCAAGTGTTGAGAGAAAAATTCTACTAACCCTGTAACTTTGTACCTTGCAAAATGATTCCTTAAATATGAAGGAAAAATAAAGATTTTCTTGATTGAATAGAGGTTGAATGAATTTGTTGATAGTAGGCCAACATTGTAAGAAACGTTAAAGGAAGTTTTTCTTTTTCCTTTTTGTTACTGGTGGCTGGAGTACTGGGGGTCGAACCACTGGTGTGTACCACTGAACTACATTCCCCTCCATTTGAAATATGCTAGATTATTATTATTTTTTATTTTCAGACAGAGTCTTGCTAAGTTGTCTAGATTGGCCTTGAACTTGTGATCCTCCTGCCTCAGTCACCCAGGTAGCTGAGATTATTGTCATGTACCTCCATGCTAAGCTTAAAATGTTCTTTAGAAAGAATGAAAATTGTATAGGTCAGAAACAAGGATCTATAGGACTGTCAGAGAAGGAATAGGTAAAGGGAAAGTAGAAACATTTTATTCTTAATTTATATAGCAGAAAGGTTTGTTCAGTATTACCCACAAGGTATTTGATTGTGTTTATGTACATATAATATACATGTGCTTATACATAAGTGAAATGAATAATGGGAATGATACAAGGAATAGGAGAGAAGAATTAGAATTACTTGCATTTTGTAAGGTATTTGCTCTAAACACAAGATTGTATAATGTTATTTGGAAGTGGACTTGGAGTAGTTGTAAATGTATGTTAAAAACTCTCAAGACAACCACTGAAAGAGTAAAAATTATTTTAAAAGGATAGTTGTTATGCTAAGAAAGGAAAGTGGAATATGAAATGTTCAATTGAAGCCACATATGCAGAAAAAGAGTTGAAAGAAAAAAAAATAGGAACAAGAACAGGGAAAATAAATAAAAAACAGTCACAAATATACTGGGTATTAATTCAGCTGTATCAGTGGTCACTTTAAATGTCAGTGATCTAAATATACCAATTAAAAGAGTATCAGAATGGAACAGATGGCAAGATTCAATTCTGTATTATCTAAAGGAACCCACTTTAAATATGAAGACAGATTAAAAATAAGTGGATGGAAAAATATCAAAAGAAAGTGTGACTGGATATATTGATTTCAGAAAAAAGTGATTATCTGAGCAAGAAAAGTTATCAGGAATAAAGTGGGTCATTGCATTATGATATAGGGGTCACTTTTTCAAGAAGGCATAACAGTCCTAAATGTATATATTTGGCTAACAATGAAACATTGACAAAAATGTTCCATTATAAGGTAAAAACTGACAGTACTGTGCTAGAAGTAAAGGAGAAATAGATTAGTTCACTAATTAGAGTGAAGACTTTAGTATCCCTCTATCAGAAGTAGAAAGATTTGGAGGCAGAAAATTAGTAAGGGCATAGTTTGGTTTAACAACACACTATCAGTCTCAACTGGGTGTAATTGACATTTATAGACTACTTCATTCAATGATAGCAGAATACATTCTCTTTTCAAGCTTATGCAAAATATTCTCTAAATTAATCTATATTTCTGGGCCATAAAACACTGTTAACGAATTTTAAAAATATAGAAATTTGACACTGTATTCTCACATCACGATGGAATTAAACTAGAAATCATTTACAGAAAGATAGTTGAAAAATTCAAAGTATTTGAAAATTAAATAGCATGCCTCTGAACATCTGAGTCAAAGAGGAACTATGAAGACAAATTTTAAGATCTTTGAACTACATGAAAATGAAGATAATTAAAATATGTGGGATACTGCAAAAGCTATGGATAGAAGTTTTTATATTAGAAAATAATAAAGATCTAAAAATCTAAGTTTTTAACTTAGGAGACTAGAAGAAGAAGAGCAAATTGAATTCTGGCAGAAGCAGCCTGGGGATATAGCTCAGTTGGTAGAGTGCTTGCTTAGCATATACAAGGCCCTGTGTTTAATCCCTATCACAGCCACCAAAAAAAAAAAGAAAGTAAAATTTAGAGCAGAAACCAAGACATCAACAGATAAAACCAACAAAACCAAAATCTGGTTCTTTTGAAATATCAGTAAAGTTTAGAGGCCTCTAGCTAGGCTAAGAGAAAAAGACAGAAATTAATAATAGACCTGAAAGAAGGGACATCACTATAGGTCTTAAAGACATTAAAAGGATAGTAAAGGACTATAATAGTAAACTATGTCCATAAATTTGATAACCTAGATGAAATGAACCAATTCCTTGAAGAACTTAATCTGGATCAGCCTCTATCTATTTAAAGAAATTGAATCAACTAATAAAATAGAAAGTTTTAGGCTCAGATGGATCCCCATGAATTTTACCAAACATTTGAGGGAGAAATCATATCATTTCCTGCAGTCTCTTTTCTTACAAGATAGAAGCAGAGGGAGTACTTTCTAAATCTTGGTGAGAAGCATTACTCTAAATGTAAAATATTGACACTTAAAAATCCTAGAGAACATTGAATTTGGCAAATAATTTTTTAGTTCACAACACCAAAGATGTTGTAGGTGAAAAACCTTACTGACCAACATCTCTCGTGAACATAAATGAGAAATTCTTAATAAGATAAAATTGAATCAAATTCAGTAGTGTATAAAAATAATGATATGCTAAAATAAAATAGGATTTATCCCAGGCATGCATTCGTGATCCAGCATACAAAAATTGCTGTAATCTATCATATCAACAGGCTAAAGAGGAAAAATTATATATGGTCATGTCAGTAGGTGCAGAAAAAATATTTGACAGATTCCAACACAAATTCATGATAAAAACCTTAGTAAACTAGGAATAGAAGGGAACTTCTTTAACTTTAAATATAGAACATGTAGGGGTTGGGGAGATAACTCAGTGGCAGAGTACTTGCCTAGTATGCTCAGGGCTCTGGGTTTGATGTTTGGTATGATGAGTTCTTGTGCATGGTGGGGGTCGGGTGGGGGGGGATAAGAAGGAAAAAAAGACATCTACAAAAAACCTTATCTCTACAAAGGACAAAAGTTTTCTAAAATCAGATTGTGTTGATGGTTGCACAAGTTTGTAAACATACTGAAAAACACTGAACTATAGGTTTTAAATGTGTGAGTTATACAGTATATGGACTGTATCTTAGAATTGTGGGGATCAAGGTGTGGAAGAAACCTAGTAACTAGGTTAGCTGTCGGTGTTGGAATGTGTATGGAAGATTAAATGTAAGTATTATTTGAATGTGGGGAAAAAATTCAACTGTACAGCTAACATTATACTTGTGAGAATCTGGAGGTGAATATCCCAGTAAGATCAGAAGCAAGTTAATGATGTCCCCTTTTACCATTCCTTTTCAACATCACATTGGAAGTCCTAACTAATGCAGTGACATAAGAAAATGAAATAAAAGAACTTACTTTCTTTGCAGAAGACATAATTATCTATGTAGAAAATTCAGTGGACAAAAAAATCACTCTTGGAACCAATAAGCAATTATAACAAGATAGCAGCATATTCAAAATTAATATATAAGAGCAAATGTTCTTATATACAAGCAATAGACAAGGGGATTTGAAAGTTAAAAAAAATACCCATTTCCATTAACATTCTCAAATATGTATACATAGGTATAAATTGATAAAATTATTCACAAGATTTTTATAAAAATGTCAACTGATGAAAAATTAAAGAAAATCTAAATAGATATTTCATGTTCATAGATAAGAAGACTATGTTTTTAAAATATTATTTCTCCTGACTTTATTTACACATTCAATGCAATTCCAATCAAAATCCCACTGATTTATTTTGTACGTATTAACAGATTGATTTTGAAGTTTATATGGAGAGGCAAAGGGCCCAGAATTGCCAACTCATAACTGAAGGAAATGAACAAAGATGTTTTATACAATGAGGTTTTATACTGCCTGACTTCAGGGCTTACTATAAAACCCTAGTAAACAAGATTATGGCATTGGTAAAAAATTAAAATAAACAGATCAGTAGAATAGAGTAGAGATCATAGAAGCAGTCCTACATAAATGTAGCTAACTGATGTTTGACAAAGGAGCAAAGGCATTATAATGGAGAAAAGACAGGAAAAACTAGATATCCCTATGCCAAGGAAAGAAAAAAAACCTCTTTATATAAATCATAAAAATATCATAAAAATCAATCCAAAATAGGGCGTGGTTGTAAATGTAAAATATAGACGCATAAAAATCCTAGAAGAGAATGTAAAAGAAAATTTACATGACATTGAGCTTGGCAAATGATTTTTCAATTCACAACATCAAAGGCAAGCTTTGTGATAGACAAGAGAATTTTATTCAGTGCCAAATAGAAATGAGCTATCACATCATAAAAAGACATGCAGTAATCTTATATTACTAAGTAAAAGAAGTCAATCTGAAAATGCTACATATTTTATGATTCCTGTATGACATTCTGGAAGAGGCAGAATTATGGGGACAGTAAAAAGACCATTGGTTCCAGAGGTGGAGAGAAAGAACAGAGATTTTTAGGACAATGAATTTAATCTGTGTTACATAATGGTAAATGTCATTGTCAGTTTGTTCAAACCCATAAAATGTACAACACCAAGAGTGAACCCTAATATAAACTGGATTTGGGGTGATGAAGATGTGTCGATGTAGGTCATCAGTTATAACAAATGTACCACTCTGGTGGTGGTGTACTGTTTATAGGAAAGGCAATGCATGTGTGGTGGCTGGGGCATATGGTAAATCTCTACTTTCCACTCAGTTTTGCTATGAACCTACAATAACTCCTTTAAGTTAGAAAATGTTAAAAAAAAAAAACCACAAATAATTGTTGTAAATAATTGATACTTAAAATAGTACTTTACTAATATAAGGGTAATTAAAATGCATTTAGTACTATGGCAGAGGTGTTATTTCTGATAATTTTAACATTAATTGTTAATAAAAGAAAATTAATAGCCACAATTAGACTGTCATTAAAATCATACTCGGTAATAGGACAATAAAAGCACATATCTCTCGTCGGGATGCTATGAAGATTGAATTAATATATGTAAAACCCTTAAAACAGGGCGTTATACATAGTGAAGTACTTGGTAATTATTAATTAGTAACAGAATATTGCATGATGAGTTCCTGATGGTTGGTTGATTCTTTTCTCCATCTGTAGGAAGTTGACTCTGTCCCACTGAAGTGTTGGGCCTGTGCAAGAGCCCTCTGAAATTCCTCTCTAGGGACTCTCAGCTTCCTTCCCAGAGCATCAGAATGGCTAGTATATTTTCCTCAAGTAGTGATGATTTGAAATGAACTTTTAGTCCTTTGTGATTTATGGAAAATTGCTTTGCCCTTTACTTTCTTTTCTTACCCTCTCATTCCTTTTTTCCCCTAAGCAGCAATTCTGGATTAATTTTATTATTATTATTATCATTATCATTATTATTTTATTACCAGGGATTAAACTCAGGGGTGCTTAAACACTGAACCACATCCTTTTTTTTTAAAATCTATTTTTTTTTTAAAATCTGAGATAGGATCTTGCTAAGTTGGGAGGGCCTCACTAAGTTGCTGAGGCTGGATTTGAATTTGTGATCCTCCTGCCTCAGCCTCCTGGGCTGCTGGGATTACAGGTGTGTGTCATAACATGAGAATGTTGCATGATGAGTTGGACTTAATACAAATGTCATATTCTCTCCTATGTCTGTCCTTTTGAACATGCTGTTCCCTATGAACAAAATTTTCTTTTCTACCACCCCTGTTCTTTTTTTGTAGATCATACTAATGCTAGCATTAAATGCCCTTCCTTTAGGAGATCATTCCTAACCATTTCCTAGAAGATTGGTTTGTATCTTTGTTATGATTTCCCTTTACATTATTGTGGTCCATCAAGCTTTCCTTCCCATTTCCAGTTGCTCTAGAGACTGATTTCCCCTAGTGATCTGATGTGTTCATTGCTGCATCCCTAATTCTTGGTATGCAGCAGGTTCCCCATAAATGTTTTTTACATGGATGAAAAAAATTATTGGAGAAAATGTAACATAGAAGTTGGTTAGCATGATTTCAGCAATTGCCCTTGTTTATAAAGTTGTTATTTTTTCTGTAAAACTCTAAAACTCAGAAGCCGATTTTTGTCATAAGATAGCTTTGGAAAATTCTGCAGTTCTTCTAGATCAATCTTTAGAACTTGGTGAGTTTCACTAGATACCTTCATTCTTCATTTTGGCTTAGAGGTATGCCATCATTTTTTTTCCCACTTCTCTTCTTAATCATGGTAGAGTGATTTGCAGTATCCTGGTGATCATACAAGCCAAGGAATTATAAAAATATTTTGGGCATAATCAGCTATTTACTTTGGTAACTTTTATTTATCTTTAGAATTTCAATTCTTTTTTTTTTTAAGAGAGAGAGATAGAGATAGAGAGAATTTTTTTAATATTTATTTTTTAGTTCTCGGCAGACACAACATCTTTCTTTGTATGTGATGCTGAGGATTGAACACGGGCCGCATGCATGCCAGGCAAGCTCGATACCACTTGAGCCACATCCCCAGCCCGAGAATTTCAATTCTTTTTTAAAAATATTTTTTATAGTAGATGGACACAATACCTTTATTTTTTAATTTTTATGTGGTGCTGAAGTTCAAACCCAGTGCCTCACACATGCTAGGCAAGCAAGAATTCTACCAAGTGAGCTACAACTGCAGCCCTAGAATTTCAATTCTTATGAGGAATGAAAAAGTTATTCACTGGCAAAATAATTAAGATCCAGATGGAAAGTACCTTCATTTTAGTAATTTCTGAAATTTCTTAGTTATTGCTCAAAAATTAAAATCATAGCTTTTCTTCTGAGATAAAAGATGATTTGCAAATGACTGAAAAGCTAAATAAGACTTAGAAATTAAGTATCAGGCAACTGAGGTAAAGAAGGGCCAGTTACCTGCTATAGCTCCAAGTTTATAAATGAGTCTCCATCAGGGATCCATACACTATCAAATACAACCTGCTACTTATTTTTGAATGATGCATGAGTTAAGAGTAATGTTTTCATTTTTAAATGGGTGAAAAAAATCTCAAAGAATACTAATTTGTGTTACATGAAAGTCAGGTGAGATTGTGATTTTAGTATTTGTGAACAAAGTTTTGTTATAATATAGGCACTCTTGTTTTCTATATATTGTGTAATATTGGCTACTTCCAGTGATCTTTATTGAAGACTAGCCTTTTCCTAGTGAAATGAAATAGCATGTTTGTTATAATTCAGGTGGATTTTTATTCATGAATTTATTTTTGGACTTCTGTTCTACTGGTCTCTTTGTCTGCTTTTGTAACAGTGCCATGCTCTTTTTATTATTGTAATTTTCAATACATCTCAGTATCTGGTAGTTTAAATGATCTAGTTTTGTTCTTCAAAATCATCTTAGTTCTGTGGCTGGGGTGTGGCTCAGTGGTAAAGCGCTTGCCTCCCACATGTGAGGAAAATAAATAAATAAATTTTAAAAAATACTGTGTCCATGTACAACTAAAAAATATTTTTTTTTAAAAAAAATGTCTTAGTTCTACTAGGACCTTGAATTTCAATGAAAAATTTGCACTCAGCCTCAGTATCTCTCCACCTGTTACCCTTCCCCTGCAGCCCCCTGGCTCAAAAACAAAAAGACAAACAACCCAATAGCTTGCTAGAATTTTGACTAGCTTAGTATAGAATCTGTGGATCAATTTGGATATATTGAACATTTTTCAGTATTGAAATTTCCAATACACTAGCCAGAGTGTATACTGCCATGTATTTAGGACTTTTAATAATTTTACTCAGAATGCTTTTATTGTTTATGTATAGATGTCTTAAATATCTTTTGTTAACTTTTTAAGGTCTGATAATGATACTATGGTTATATTTTTAAAAATATTTGTAATTTATAAATACACACTAGACCATTTATAGATAAAATGATATGGTTTTTCTTGATTTGCTTCTGATAATCCAAAGGAGTGGCAAGAAAGGGGAAGGGGCAGAATAGAGGAAACAAGGTTAGCCATGAGTTTATAACTGTTGAAAATGAGTGTTGGATATATGGGATTAATCATATTATTCTTTTTACTCTGTGTATTTTGGGATTCCCCATAATAGTTTTTAAAAAGTGTAATGGGCTGGACATGAGGATACATACCTGTAGTCCCAGATACTTGGGAGTCTGAGGTGGAAGGATTGCTTGAGTCCATGGCTTCAAGACTAGCAAGAATGATATAGCAAAATAATAATAACAACAACAACTGTAGTTGATTGAAATACACAAATATTTAAGAACCCAAGAATTCACAATAAATCTTTAAAAAATACCTCATAGGCACCAAATAATTATTTTGAAAACAATTGGTAAATTAAAGCAAAAACCCTTCGACCATTTGTTGTTCTTTTTCTGTGTAGATTATATCCCAGGATTACCAAATAGGAAAGTTTTATTTGTAGAAGAATTACAGCTTAATTTTTTAATAGCTGGAGTTTCAGGGCATAGTAGTACATGTCTGTAATCTCAGCAACTTGAGAGGAGGCAGGAGGATTGCAAATTCAAGGCCAGCTCAGACAACTTAGCAAGACCCTGCCCCAAAATAAAAAATAAAAAGGACTGAGATAATTAACAATAGCCAAGTTATGAAACCAGCCCAGGTGCTTCTCAGTAGATGAATGGATTAAGAAAATGTGCTATGTGTACACAGTTGAGTTTTACTTAAACATAAAGAAGAATGAAGTTATGGCATTTGCTGGTAAATTAATGGAACTGGAGAACATCATGCCAAGTGAAATAAGCTAGACTCAGAAAATCAAGGGTCAAGTGTTTTCTCTCATGTGAGAGCTACAATGAAGTAAAGGAAAAATGGTCAGATTTTTTAAGGATAGAGGGGGAGGGTGAAGGGAAGGGAAAGAGGAGGAAATGTAGAATGAATTTGACAAAATTACACTATGTAAATATACAGTAGTGAATTCTTTTTGTATATGCATGAAACACCAGTTAAATGAATGAATGAATGTAACATGTCAAAACTGATCAAATTACATACTTCAAGTCTGTGCATTTTATTTTATGTCAGTTTTACCTCAGTAAAGCTATGAATGAATGAATGAATAAATTAATTAATTAATGTAAGGCCAGTAGAGTAGAGGAAGGGGAATAGGGGAAGGGAAAGAGGAGATACTGGGGACTGAAATGGACAAATTAAATTCCGTGTATGCATGGTTATGTCAAAATGAACCCAAGTATTATGCATGACTATAATGCACTATAAAACTTTATTATTATTTTTTAAAAAGGCTGGGGATGTAGCTCAGTGGTAAATCATTCCTGCATTCAATCCCCAATCCCTAATACTACCCTCCCCTTCCCACAAAAAAATCTGGCGAATAAAAGAAACTCACCATAGTGCAACTCTTAATATAGTAATGAATCTAGATGATAAACAGTCAGACTCATAAAGCTGTTAGATGAAAATTTGTTGAGAAATGGGTAAAATATAATGGATAGAATAAAATATATTAAGAATCTCTTTGATTAAAACTAAAAGCTCTGAATAGAATACAAAAACCAAGTATCTAAAGACTCTGAAAAGTAAACAATAGCAGACAGTTTCGGAAGGGAAGAGAAAATTAGAAGATTAGCTTATGTAGTAGTGAGCTTATAATTTTTTTTCTTTATATGACCTAGCTTTAACAGAACAGTTTGTTGGATTGTAGCACTACACATGGGATGGAGCTATTAACAAGAACTCCAAGAGAAAACCCTTATTTCTAGCCAGAGGACAAGGAAAAGTAGCCTTCTTCTTTTCTCTCCCCATTTGCCCTCAGACCATCTCCACTTGTCAAGTTTCATTGCCATGGTGACACCAGCTCTTAAAACTCTCAAGAGAAACCATCTCTGGCCAAAGGAATCAAGAAGATGCCCCTGAAAGCCAGGGCATGATTTGGAAATTTCAAGAAGTGAGCCCTAAATTGTGTGTCTGAGCCCACAGAGCTGTACATCCAAGCTGTACATGCACAGAACAGAACCAGAGAAACATAACCAAGACTTAGAGTACGAACTATGATTTAAGCCCTTGCACATACTGCAGACTTGTCCTTGAGTGATGCAGGCAGAGGATGAATCCAAATAGTAAGGTACAGGCTTTGAAAATTTAGTTGACTTTGGTTCCACCACCTACAGAAGGCAAAACAGAACTTGCGGTCTAAACTTAAAAATTCTCCAGAGGATGTTATTAGAACCTAGAATCTTGTAGCCTAATATTCAGAATGTCTAGAATATAATCCAAAATTGCTTGACATACAAGCAGGAAAATCTGACCATTTCTTACTGGGGGAAAAAAAAAAGACAATAAACAGATGTCACCTTTGACCCTTTGACGTGATACAAAAGATGAATTATCAGAAAAAGGTAATTCTGTAGTAGCTCCTGCTCATGAGGTAAGAGTAAGTACTTAAAATGAATAGAAAGACAGATCATAAATTTGTAGGATTTGCTTCTAAGACTCCAGATTTTCCCTATGAAAAATAGAAATGAAGCTGGGTGTTGTGGTACATGCCTATAATCCCAGCTACCCAGGAAGCTGAAGCAGAAGTATTGCAAATTTAAGGCCATACTGGGTAACTCAGTGAGACACTGTCTCAAAATAGAAAGGGCTGGGGTTGTAACCTAATGCTAGAGCACCCCTGAGTAAAATCCTCAGTCCAGAAAAAGAAACTATTAGATGAAGGAATTAAATAGAAATTTCAGAACGGAAAAATATAGTATTTGAAATATAATTTACTGCATTGGCTTATCACAGAATGGAGAGGACAGAGGAAGAAAGTGAACTTGAAGATAAATCAGAAGAAATATCATCAAAAAAAAAAGAAATATCATCAAGTCTTACATCTTCTGTATAAAGAAAGAGCATGTTTCTTCTGTAGTACTTATTAAGTCCGTACTGCACTCTGTGAAACCGGGTCCCAAGCCTCTGGCTGGTGAATTAGCATCCTCCATCTACACAGCCTCATAGCCTCATATTCCTTATGTGCTGCAGAGATCTGTCTGTGTAATTGGAGCCCATCTACCTTGCCACTCCACAGATTCAGAAAGCGTCTTGGCCCAACCCTATCTCAGACCTCATCATTTCATGGGTAGGGACCAGATGATCAACTAGTGGATTAAAATAATAATCATCTGTGGGACTAAATATACCCATGTGTGTTTTTCTTTGAAAGCCTTGAAAGTATATAGGGACAGAGATAAGTAGAAATGGATAACGTGTAAATCAGATTGTAACATCTTATAGTTTAAAGAGAACAAATTTATCTTTAACACAGGCTTAGAAATAATGATTACTTTAGTGAAGAATAAATGATTTATGGTTGTTGTTTTCTGAATGTGTGGTTCAGGATGCTTATTTTAACTCATTTTCAGATGGTTGTAAACTTGCTTGGCCCACTTCACCGCACACAAATGCCTTGGCAGTTTATGTCTATTTTAATGAGTCAAAACAACTGACTTTTTTATGAGGTGATTACACTACAAAAAGTTTGAGGAATACTCTTGACCATGATAACAGATATATTTTTAGTAGCATTTTAAGTGGCTCTAGTGATCTCATGATAGAGTATATATGTCAACATGTTGATGTTAAATTTATTAGTTGCATGTTATTAATTATCTGATGAGAAAGTTCTAAGCCCAGTAGTTGTATAATAATACTTGCTCAAATTTCCTAACAAGTTCCTCGAAGATTTATGACACTAATAAAATTCTGTGCTGCTTTCAGGTTGATACAGTTTACTTGTTTCTTTTTCTGGAGACCTATTTTGGAAATTTGTACACATTTGGCTTTTTAAAACAATAAACTGTTTCACAAATTCTGGGATTTATTTCATCTTGTTTGGAAGTCTATTTGAGGTTTAGAAATCATGTCAATTTTAAAATATCATATAGCAGTTAAATGGTTTTCCAAAAGGAAAAATATGTTCTTATTTTCATTTAGATATTAACAAATTTTCCCATTTGGCACATTCATAGTCTCTTGCTATCATATAATAACAATAAAGTTAGATTTTTAGTTGCAGTTGAACTCAGCAGCCGAAATCATCATCTACTTTTTTTTAAAAAATAATTTCCTTGAAGAAACATGAAAGGAATAGTTCAGAAGTTAAGGAATAATTTAACTATTAATAGATCAAATTATTCTTTAATGTTTCTTTGCTTCAAAATATTTGATTTTGCTTTTCTTATTTTTTTTTAATTTGTTGTTTTTGGATATACATGACAGTAGGGTGTATTTTGACATTTTATATGTACATGGAGTGCAACCCATTACAATTTTGATCCCATTCTTATGGTTGTACATGATGTGGAGTTAAACTGGTTGTGTATTCATATATAAGCATAGGAAAGTTATGTCTGATTAATTCTACTTTCTTCCAAAGAAAGACTTCTTGATTCGTGTTACATAGTAGACATAATAAGACCCTTCAAAGATGTCTCTATTCTGATTCCCAGAATCTGTGACTTGATAAGTTACATGGCAAGAAACAATTAAAGATTGCTAATCAACTAACCTTGAACTGAGATTGTCCTGAATTATGTGTGTTGGCTCAGTGTAGTCACAAGGGTCTTTTAAGTCATAAGGCAAGAGGGAGGCAGAAGAGATATGTGGGCAGTCTCTTGAAGCTTAAAAAGGCAAGTAAACTATTTCTCTGTTAGAGCTTCCAGAAAAGAATGCAGTCCTGCTCATACCCTAATTTTAGCCAAGTGACTCCAATTCATTGAACTGTGAGATAATGGACTAAAACAAAACAAAAAAAAATTTTTTTTAAGTTTGTTGTCATCTGTCACAGCAGGCATAGGAGATCAGTAGTTGGTAGCTCTGTTTAGGTTTTTACAAATAGCATACACCATAAAGTTTTTATAGCAATTAATTGAATCCTGGTTTACATGACAGTTTGATTTTCTGTGAAGATAATTCTAGTTTATTATATGAAAAAGACATTTGTGCTGATAGTATCTTGGGCATTGATGGGCAGATCTTTAGTTACCCAAGGATGTTTGTTTTCTATTTCACAGGAATGGTAAGAAGTCTAGTGTAGCTGGAGAATAGGAAGTATGGGTGTACCGTGAGGATAGAATGGGGGATGAAACTGAAGACATAGATTAAAGCTAGAAAGGAATTTTGGTATTCTGTGATGTGGCAAAACAATCTTCAGAAACCTTGGTTTCAGTTCAAAAAGTTCCTCATTTTGTGTTGTGTGCACATGTTGTGAATACTGTAAATTGGGATCCCTAAGTTTTTATTGTTAGCACTACTTGAGCTATATTTGAGTCGTAGTCATAAATAGCTCCTAAAATGTCTTGTCTACATGATAAATGTGGAAAGAACTCTAGCAAAAAAGAAAGAACAGAGCTTAGACAAATATGAACAAGAATGAAGCATTTCTGATAGAGGTTGTTGAACAACTTGACCAATCATAGACTGCCACTGTGTTTGATTTTCCTGACAATCTCCAGTAACTTACCTTGCTCCTTTGGGTCTTTACTAGGATGTGAAACTGAAGGGCAGGCAAAAATTTGTGAGCTGGGACAATTTTCTTCTTTCTCTTTCTTCTCCTTCCTTTCCTCCTCCTCCTCCTCTTTCTCCTCCTCTCCCTCTTTCTCTTTCTCCTGCTCTCCTCTGCTGCCTCCACCTTAACATAAACAAATTAGAGCTATGTTGCCTTTTTTAAAAAAAGGTATGTTTTTGTCTGCTTGCCTCAGGGATCACGTTATCCTAGCTTATAAGAGAAAGGGATAAGGTACTTGACATAGAGAATATAGGCGGGCAGGGTGGATCATTATTGGTAATGGTGACTTCCAGAATAATAGTGGAGTGAGTGGGAGATAGGAAGAGCACAAAATTGTTGCACAAGAGTTCAGGGAACTGAATTATTTTATATTCGTTGAAAATTGAGAAGGGTAATACTCTTTAGGGAATGAGAGGACTTGTCCTGGGAATTTGTGAATAGCTACAAGAAGAAGGGGATAGTAGATTCAAAGCTGGGATTTTAGAGAGAGGAGAAAGGAAAATAATTCATACATGACAATAGGAATAAGGAAGCTTCCCTACTCCAAGGCATGTTGAATCTGAGTTGTGGAAAAGCAAATAGTCATTATTTCAAAGCTCTCTAAATAGAGCAGAATCCTTAGAGAAGACTGAGGTTTCATTTGGTGTTATAAAAATGAGGAACATTATTGAGGAAACAGGACATTTTGATGATATACTCTAAGTTTCAGAGGACATAGAGAAATGATTTTAGAAATGGGGAAGGAAGGGAACAGGCATCAGTGGAGTGGGGGATATACAGAGTGTATGGAGGAATGACCTGGAAGTCTTAGACTTCTGGTAATTGATATAAAAAGAATATAGAGCACAACAGGATTTGTTTTAGGCAAATTATTGCAAATGTCTAAGGGGGAGAGGTCTATGAAAGGCAGATTTATTAAGAGCAGACACAGATTTTAGGCCTTAATTTTCTCTTTCTGCCATACAAATTACCACACACTTGATGGCCTACAACAATTCATATTTACAGTTCTACAGCTCAGAATTCCAACAGTTGTTGGCATTCCTCTTTCTTATTTGTAAGCTGCTCACTTTCCTAAGCTTTGTGGCTACCTTCCTCCATCTTTAAAGCCAGCATTTACATCTTTTGACCCTTCCTCTATCTGGTATCTCTGACTACAGCCAGGAAAGTTTTTTAAGTTTTAACTCTCATGTGATACATAGGACCCACCTGGATAATTCAGGATAATCTCCACATCTCACGATCTTTAACCTTTTTAAAAATTATTCTGATATGATTTCATTTTATTATTTTTCTTTTATATTGGTGCATTGTGATTATATATAATAGTGGAATTCATTGCTATAGATGTGTAAGTGCACACATTATAACAGTATAATTTGGTCCGTTTCATTCTTAAGCACCTCCCATTTCACTCCTACCCTCCCTTCCCCTTCTCAACTTCCTCTGTTCCATCTCCCTTCTATTTTCATGAGATTTCCCCTACTTTTTTTTTCTTCCTTTTATTCTTCCTAGCTTCCACATTTGAGAGGAGACATACAACCCTTGGTTTTCTGAGTCTGGCTTAATTTCACTTAACATGATGATCTCCAGTTCCATCTATTTTCCTGTAGATGACCTAATTGCATTCTTCTTTATGCTGAATAAAACTCCACAGTCTGTATATATGCCACATTGTCTTTATCCATTCATCTGTTGACAAACACCTAGGTGTATTCCATCACTTGGGTATTGTGAATTGTGCTGCTGTAAGCATGGGTATACATATATCACTATTGTATGCTGCTTTAAGTTCTTTTGGATAAATACCGAAGAGTGGTATAGCTGGGTCATATGGTGGTCCCATTCCCAGTCTTTTGAGAAACCTTCTTACTGATTTCCATAGTGGTTGTCCCCGTTTACAGTCCCACCAACAGTACATAGGTGTATTCTTATCCCCACATCCTCTCAGTATTTAGTATTTATTTGTATTCTTCATGTTTGCCATTCTTACTGGAGTGAGATGAAATCTCACTGTAATTTTGATTTGCTTTCCCTAATTGCTAAACATGTTGAACAAATTTTTTCATATATTTGTTGGCCATTAGAGAGAGGAGAAAGGAAAATAATTCATACGTTGCAACAGGAATCAGGAAGCCTCCCTACTCCAGGGCATGTTGATCTAAGTTGTGGGAAAGCAAACAGTCATTGTACTTTTTGAGATGTGTCATTCAGTTCATTTGCTCATTTATTGATTGGGTTTTTTATTTTTTTGTTTTCATTTTTTGAGTTCTTATATATTCTGGATATTAATCCTCTGTGAGAAGCGTAGCTAGTTAAGATTTTCTCCCTTTCTGTAGGCTCTCTTTGTACTTTGTTCCCTTTCCTCTGTAAAAGCTTTTAAGTTTGATGCATTACGTTAATTCTACATATAGTCCCTGAGTTTTAGGAGTCCTATTGAGGAAGTCATTACCTATGCCTGTAGGTTGGAATGTTGACCCTATGTTTTCTTCTAGCAGTTAGCAATTTTTTGCTCTTAATTTCTAGGTCTTTGATATACTTTGGGTTGATTTTGGTGCAGGGTAAAAGATACTAATCTAGTTTCATCTTCTACTTGTGGATGCCCAGTTCTCTAGCACCATTTGTTAAAAAGGCTATCACTAGGACCATTTTTTCTTTTTCTCTGAAGAATATCATTGGTATTTTGATAAGTGGGGATTGGATTGAATCAGTAGATGCTTTGGTAATATGACTATTTCAATAACATTAATTCTGCATATGCAAGAACATGGATGGACCTTTTATCTTCTAGTGTTTTCTTCTTTCTTAAGTGCTTTATAATTTTCATTATAGTGGTCTTTCACCTCCTTGGTTAGAGACAATGTAAAAAAATTCCTTTTTGAACCTGTTATGATTGGAGTTGTTTTCTTGATTTCTTTTTCAGTGTGGATTCATTATTAGTATGAAGAAAACCTATCAATTTTTTGGATGTGGGTCTGTTTTTTGTTTTTTTTTTTTTTTTGGATTGAACTCAGGTTGAAGCACTGAGCCACATCCTCAGCCCTATTTTGTATTTTATTTAGAGACAGGGTCACACTGAGTTAGTTGCTTAGCGCCTTGCCATTGTTGAGGCTGGCTTTGAACTCAAGATCCTCCTGTTTTAGCTTCTGAAGCCGCTGGGATTACAGGCATGTGCCACTGTGCCTGGCTCTGGATGTAGATATTGTATCCTACTATTTTTGCTAAATTTGTTTATCAGTTCTAGTAGTCTTCTGGTGGAGCTTTTGGGAACTTCTAAGTATAGGATTATACCATCTGCAAACAGGGATAATTTGACTTTCTTTCCTATTTCTTTCCTTGCTCAATTGCTCTAAAATTTTAGGAACTATATTGAATAGGAGTGGTGAGAATGGATGTTCTTATTTGAAGGAAATTATTTCAGTTTTTCCCCATTTAGTATGATATTGGCTTTGTCATATGTAAGTCTTTATGATGTTGAGATAAGTTCCTTCTATGCCTAGTTTCTTCAGTGTTTTTATCAGGCTTGGGTACTGATTTTTCTAAAAGGCCTTTTCTGTATCTTGTCAAGATGATCTGTGATTTTTTCCCCCCATGAGTTTATATGATGAATTATATTTATTGATTGGCATATGTTGAACCATCCTTGTATCTCCAGAATAAATCCTACATAATCATGAGGTATGACCTTCTTAATGTATTTTTGACAATTTGCTAACATTTTAATAAGGATTTTTTGCATCTGTGTTCACCAGGGATATTATTCATTTAGTTTGCTTTCCTTGTCATGACCTTGTTTGTTTGAGTTATTAGGATGATGCTGGCTTCATAAAATGAAGTTGAAAGTGCCCTCTCTTTCTAGTTCATGGAATAATTTGAGTAACATTGGCATTAGTTCTTCTTTATTATTAAAAATTGCTTATTTGTGGCACTAGGGATTGAAACCAGGGACACTTTACCACTGAGCCAAACTAACAGAGAGCCACATGACTAGCTTTTTTTTGGCGGGGTGGGGAGATAGGGTCTCATTAAGTTGCCCAGGCTGATCTTGAACTTGCTATCCTCTTGCCTGAGCCTCCCAAGTAGCTGGTACTGGAGTTTGCCTGTTTTATTGTCCTACTATGTGTGTTGTGAAAGTTTTCAGTTGAAGTCTGTTTTGTATTACTTAAGTCAGCCACTTATGCTTTCTTTTGGTTTCTATTTGACTGGAATATCTCGTTCCATCCTTTCTCTTTCTGTATATGTGTGTCCTTAGATTAAAAGTGGTTACTGATAGGGAAGAGCTTATTACTGACAGGGAGGACTCTCTTGTCCCTCTTTTCCTTTGAGCTGTCTTCCTTTGCATTTTATTGATTTTTTTTGGTATTGTTATACTTTCATTCTCATTTTTTTGTGTACTATCAATATTTTATGATTATCATGGGGCTTTTAAAAGCATAATGATCTATCTTAAGCTAATAACTTATATTGCATACAAAAACTATGTTTAACTTATGGATGTCACAAATTGTGTCCATTTATATTGTCTATTCATTAATACATTTTGTCTTTTAACTTCTATTCTGGAATTTGAAATGATTTATTTATTCATGATTTTAAGGTTTTTTTCCTTTTAGAAATAATTTGTAGAACTTGAAAATTTTTTTGCATTTTTTTAAACAGTTTTAACTTTGTTGTGTTTAAAACTATTTAAAACCCTTTTCATGAAAACAATCTATATAATTTGAATAAATCTGACCTTTTTTTTTCTTGTTTAAACAGAATTTTGAGGCTGATGGTCATATAGAAGAAATCCTTGAACTTATAGTTTTCTGAAGAATCAGTTCAAAAGATCCCCAAAGTACAAAAGGTAAAGGAGGTGCATCTTATAATGCATCACTGAATGACATTTTTCCAGTAAAAAAATAAATAAATAAAATAATCCATGAATATTCTCATACACTACTTTTAGAAAGGGTTTGTTTAAAAATTTGTCTTTTTATGTTAACTTATCAAAAAACATTTGTAGTTTATGGTATGGATGTTAGGTGTAGTTCTGTTCAGATATTACTTAATTTTTATTTGTTCTTTTTAGGTATATATATAACAGTAGAGTATGTTTTTTAAATTTTTATTTTTTAGTTGTCAGTGGATCTTTATTTTATTTATATATGGTGCTGAGAATTGAATCCAGTGCCTCACACATGCTAGCTTAATGCTCTGCTGCTGAGCTACAATCCCAGCCCAATAGAGTATATTTTGACATATTATACGTATATGGAGTGTTTTAGTCATCTTTTTCACTGCTGTAATTAAAGAACTGACTAGAACAATTGTAGAGAAAGAAAAATTTGAGGGCTCATTGTTTCAAAGGTCTTAGTCTGTCGGAGGGTGGCTGCATTCCTTGGGGCTTGAGATGAGGCTGAATATCTTGGCAGAAGAGTGTGGCGGAGGGAAGCAGCTCAGGAAGCAAAGATAGATCTCCCCTTGCCTAATACAAATATATACCCCAAAGCCATGCCCCCAGTGCCCTAACTCCTCCAGCTACACCCTACCTACCTTCAGTTACCAGTTAATCTTATCCAGATATTAATTCACTGATCGGGTTAAGGCTCTCACAGCCCAATCATTTCTCCTCTAAACCTTCTTGCATTGTCTCACACATGAGCTTTTGGGGGACACCTCACATCCATACCATAACATGGCGTATAATTTACTCTAATTAGGCTCCCATTCTTATGGTTGTACATGATGTGGAGTTACACTGGTCATGTATTCATTTATGAACATAGGAAAATTATGTCTGATTCATTCTACTGTCTTTACTATTCTTATTCCCCCTCCCTTCCCTTTATTCCCCTTTGTCTAATCCAATGAACTTCTATTTTCCTTCCTCCC
Source organism: Urocitellus parryii (assembly GCF_045843805.1). Lineage (NCBI taxonomy): Eukaryota > Metazoa > Chordata > Mammalia > Rodentia > Sciuridae > Urocitellus > Urocitellus parryii. The sequence continues at coordinate 104,014,393 of NC_135540.1, forward strand.
CTTATTGTGTGTTAGCATCTGCACATCAGAAAGAACATTTGGCCTTTGGTGTTTTGGAATTGGCTTATTTCACTTAATATGATAGTCTCCAGATCATCCATTTACTGGCAAATGCCACAATTTCATTCTTCTTTATGACTGAGTAATATTTCATTGTATATGTATACCACATTTTTTAAATTCATTCATGCGTTAAAGGACACCTAGGTTGGCTCTATAGCATAGATATTGTGAATTGAGCTGCTATAAACATTGATGTGGCTGAGACACCTAGTATGCTGATTTTAAGTCCATTGGGTATATACTGAGGAATGGGATAGCTGAGTCAAATGGTCGTTCCATTCTAAGTTTTCTGAGGAATCTCCATACTGCTTTCCAGAGTGGTTGCACCAGTTTGCAGTCCGACCAGCAATCTATGAGTGAACTCTTTGACCCCACATCCTTGCCAACATCTATTGTTACTTATATTCAGATATTATTTTAGATAATGAGTATACAATAGGTAACACCCAGAAGCCACCCTGCTTTTATGAAGATTGCTTTCTAGAGGAAGACAAATGTTTTGTGATTAGTACTGTGCAGATAATTAACATGTATAATGTGGTAGAAACTGATGACTGCTCCCTTTAGGTAGTCCAAGAAGGATGTATTGAGTGGAGTCATTTTAGTAAAGATTGGAAAAACAAGGTAGCATGTGCAGATCTGAGAAAAGAGCTTTACTGGCAGTGGGAACAAAAGTGACTGAATGTAGGATGCTTAAGCAACAGTGCACATGTGGCTGCAGTATAGTTATGTGATGGGGAGAGTAAATGGAGGTCAAGATGGAAAAGAAAATTGGGAGAGAAGCAAATTTACAGTCGAGTATCAAATGTTCTGATTTGGCTAAATAGTGTTTTGGATGCCTTTGACATTTCTGTAGATGTGTCAAAATACAGTGTTGTATATATGACTGCAGTTGAAAATCTGGTCTGAGATCATAGATTTGGAAATCATTTGCATATAGAAGTACTCAAAGTCAAATGACTAGATTAAATTATTTAGGAAGTATAGACAGATTGAGAAGTATTCGACCCTGGCTTGTGCCAATATTAATTATAGGAGAAGGAGCAGACATTAAAATGAATGGGAAAACAGGAAAATGTTCTGTCCCAGAAACCAAGAAGAGAAAATATTTAATAAATCACAGCTACCAAGAGGTCAAATGGTGAGTACAGTAAAACAGCAATTAGATTTGCCACTATGAATGTTTCTGATGAAGAGTGAGTAATCTCATCAGAGGGGTAGGAATGAAAGTCCATGAAGAGCAAGAATGGGAAACCTCCATTTTGAGATGGCAAACAATATGATTAAACTTCACCTATTTTTGAAACTTCATTAAAAGTAAATAATGTAGAAGGATTTCCCAAATAATGTAGCCTCACAGGATAGGGAGAATAGGAAAGAAAACAATGGCAACAAAATGTCAAAACCTGAAAAGCAAAAGGAAGTGTAGTTATTTTCCTGCAGAACTTAAGAGTTGTAAGCAGCTATGGGAAAGCTGAGAAACAAACTTCTTGGCAGAATAAAACCTCAAAATATTTTTGTAAATTGAAAGCAATGTTCTGAAAAAAGGATTGAGGGTTGCAAATCTTTTTAAGAGGACATTGTATTCCATAGCTCGCTCTTATCTCTGAAACAGACAACTGCCCCTTCTGTGATTTAGCAGAATTGTGGATATTTATGCTCTATCAAGGATAAAATAAACAACAAACATAGCTGAGAATGGGAATAAGATTTTGAAAACAGGGGATTTGAGAACCCAGGCTAACGGGTTTTTATACACTTCAAGCAAGAGTGGAGAATATGCTTTTCTGTACATTGTAACTGGCCTGAGAGAAAAGGTCTGAAGATAATTACATTGAGAGTTCCCCCAGAGATATAGTCCAACTTCTATCTCCAAAGTAAAGTTCACAGTCAAGAATCCTTAAGACAAAGCTTCCAGTGATCTTTCTAGTGCTCCCTCCCCCAAATTCGAACCTGTGGCCAGAGATCACTAGATAGCTGAGAAAAACCTCTTAAGTGAGAGACAAAGGTCAAAACAAAAGAGAGAATACCAAGTTGGGGGAAATGGAGACCAGATAGGAAAGTGAAATTAAGAGAAACATAAGCCTACCATTTAATAGTTTCAGAAAGGTCAAAGTAGATTCCGCATCTAGGAAATATGAAATAGAAACAAAGAGAAGTGAAATTAGAAATTTAAAAAAAAAAAACTCAGTGGAAAGGTTGAGGAATGAAACTGGTATGTTAAAGCAAAGAGGAAAAAGAGATAAAAGTGGGAGAGAAGATGTGATACAATGTAACTAGGATCTCTAACATTCAAATAATAGGATTTCCAGAAAGACAGGATAGAGGAAATTGAGGAGAAAAAGAATAGAGAATGATTCAAGAAAACTCCAGAACAAGAGGTCATGAATTTTTCATTAGAAAGTACCTATTGAAATATGAAAATAAATTCAAATGGGACACGTCACTATAAATTTTAGAACACAGGGTGGTTTCCAGGGTGAAAGAACTAATAGGTCACATATAAAGAATTAGTACTCAGAATGACTTTAGGTTTCTTGGCACCATACTGGAATTTTCAAAATGCTGAAGGAAAAATTATTCTTACCCAGCATGTAGTGTCCAGCTAAACTCTTTTTTGGGGGGTTAGGGGGTATTGGGGATTGAACCCAGGGGTGCTTTACCACTGAGCTACATCCTCATCCTTTTTTTGTTTGTTTGTTTAATTTTGAGATAGGGTCTCACTAAGTTGCTTAGGGCCTAATTTTGCTGAGGCTGGTCTTGAACTTGGGATCCTCCTGCCTCAACTTCCTGAGTCACTGGGATTATAGTTCTAACTGAACTCTAGGTTACATACACACTATTGACAGTTTCAGACTTGTGAGGTCTCAGAAAATTTACCTGCCATGTCCCTGTTTTCAGGTCATTATTAAAGGAGTTACTCAACGAGAATAAAAAGTAAACTAAAAAGGTGAAGGCCTGAGTTACAAGAAACAGGTCATGTATCTTAACTAGAGACCTAGTCAATTACCAGGACGATGCTGAATAGTGATGCCAAAATGACAGCTGATCTCCAGGTATAGTAGATAACACCTAGTCCCAGTGTGAATGGAGTAAAAGGTTCCAAGATAAAGAGTTGTGAGAAGGTAAGATCGTTAGAATATAATGTGTTCGAGGATATAGAGAGTAGATTTAGGGTGAAATTTGTGGCTAAATTGGTAATAAGTATGCACAAAGATAGTTAAACAATGAAACAACAACACTGACTGTAGAAATACAGTATAGGACTACATGGCTGGTCTGTGAATTGCATTTACAGGAGTCAACATAATGTTAATTCCAAAACACCCACTTAACCAAAATTATGATATTGGAAAGTTGGGGAGGTGTACATGTGTATGAGCAGTTTTCCTGGGAAAGGGAACAAAAAAAGTGGGACAGTAGCTGAAGGGGGTTGGTGTGTTATTTTGTTTGTTTAGTGTGGTTTTAAGATAAGATATATATGTTAATATGTTGATTAGAATGATTATAAATGGAGAAATTAGTGCTAAGACTGGAAAGTTTTCAGAGATAGCAACAGATAGGATTCAAGAAAACAAGCAGTATCATGTCATTACTAATAAGCTGCACATTTATTTTTAATGCAGGATGTGGTGTTTTATGTGTCAGGCTTCTGTTCCAAAGAGGAACTGACAGATTTTCTGTAATTATGTGTAATGTTGTATGCTGAATTAAAAAATCTGCTTCTTTATTTGCGAGATTTGAGTTGTTTAGTTTCTTAGTTGCTAATATCTCCATTTGATGGATGTTTTTTAAGCTAATTTTAAAAATAGTGTTTATGAAAGATGCATGCCACCATTGCTTCTGGTTGCCATAAAATAGCAATGTCATGCATGTCATGCATGCATGCTTACTTGGTAAGTCAAATCACTGAATGACTATGGGTTTCAGTGGCTTACGTAAAGGAGCATTTAATTCTTAGCTATAACTATAATTGGTGAACTTTGAATTCTAGTAATTACAACTGATCCTTTCAGAGAAATATTTTTACATATATTCTGGCCTTTTAATGTCAATTTTTTTTAAATTTGATGATAAAATTTATTTTGTTTTTAGTAGAATAAAGTTATTCTTCAGTTTCTGTAGGGATATAGCATAGCATATAAAACTGAATCTTTCTTAGAATCCATAGCATTGTTAAGTGTGATGAGCTAGTCTTTTCAAATTGAAATTGTGTTTCACAGGGTACTCCCCAGACAGTGTTTTGGCTGTTCCTTTGTTATCATTTTGTTAATATGATACCCTTAAAGACATTTGCTTTAGGGTACTCAAATCAGGCCTTGTTTCTCCTTGTTTACCTTTCCCTTACATAAAAGCATGTTGATCAGCAGGCTGGAGAAATAGGAGGGAATCCTGAGCTAGATTGGGAGAGAGATAAGTTGTTTAAGATGGATAGCAAATATTTTTTGGAAGAATATTGCTAACAAAAGTAGCAAAACAGCCTAATGAAGAATCAGTTATATATCTTAAAAACTGTGTTGGATTCACTGTTTTTATAGTCAGCAAGGCCCTTCTTATATATTACAAGACTCAATTCTTGATTTTTAAAGTTTTTGGTACTGGGAATTGAATCAAAGGATGTTTAACTACTGAGCCACATCCCCAATGCTTTTATTTTATTTTATTTTATTTTATTTTATTTTATTTTATTTTATTTTGAGACAGGGTCTCGCTAAGTTGTTTAGGGCCTGGCTAAGATGCTGAGGCTGGCTTTGAACTTGTGATCCTCCTGCCTTAGCCTCTCCAGCCACTGGGATTACAGCATATGCTACTGTGCCCAGTTTGTTTTCTATTTTTTGTCATGTAATTTTCATATTTTTTATTGGTTCATGACAGTTATATGTAATGGTGAGATTTATTGTTGCATATTCATGAATGCTTACGATATAATAAAATAATTTGCCAATGTTATTCCTCAGGGTTTCCTCTTGCCCTCCTCTCCTACCTCTCCCTGTTTCCTTTACTCATCTTTCTTTGATTTGCATGAGATTCCCCACTCCCAAAACTTTCTTTTCCTTTATCTTCGCTAGCTTCTACATATGAGAGAAATTATACGATCATTGGCTTCTGATTCTGGTTTATTTTGTTTAACATAATGTTTTCAGGTTCCCTCCATTTTCCTACAAATAACTTAATTTCATTCTTCTTTATAGCTAAAGAAAACTCCACTGTGTATATATACCACATTTATTACTTTATATCCTTTTATCCTTTGATGGACACTTAAGCTGGTTCCATAGTATCTAATGTGAATTTTACTGCAACAAACATGGGTATACATGTATTGCTATTTATGTTACCTTTAGTTTTTCTGGATATATATCAAAGAGTGGTATAGCTGGGTCATATGGTGGTTCCATTACTAGTCTTTTGGGGGAACCTCTATAGTGCTTTCCATAGTGGTTGTACTGATTTACAATACTGCCAACAGTGTAAAAGTGTTCCTTTTTTTTTTTCACATCCTCTCTAGCATTTATTATTGTTTGTATTCCTGATAGCTGCCATTCTTAAGGTACAGAAAATTTTCTGTTATTTTCCTAAAGAGATAATTCATGATATAACTTATATCTCACAACCCTCTTTAATTTAATCTCTAAAGTTCTTTTATATTCTGATGATGGTTACTTATTTTCTTTCATACTGACTGAATGTTCAGTGCTGGCCCCTTTGTCTTCCAACTCTGAGATTTTGTCTTCAATATGATCTACTAGACTTTCTTAAATTTTTTAATTGTTTTTTTTAAATACATGATGGCACAATGCATTACAATTCATATTACACATATAGAGCAAAATTTTTCATATCTCTGGTTGTATATAAAGTATGTTCACACCAATTCATGTCTTTATACATGTATTTTGGATAATGATGTCCATCACATTCCACCATCCTTGCTAACGCCCTACTCCCTCCCTTCCCCTCCCACCCCCTTTGTCCCATCTAGAGTTCATCTTTTCCTCCTATGCTCTGCCTCCCTACCCCACTATGAGTCAGCCTCCTTATTTCAAGAGAAAACATTAGGCATTTGTTTTGGGGGGGATTGGCTAACTTCACTTAGCATTATCTTCTCCAGTGCCATTTGCATCCTGCAAATGCCATGATTTTATTCTCTTTTATTGCTGAGTTATATTCCATTGTGTATATATGCCACATTTTTAATCCATTCATCTGCTGAAGGGCATCTAGGTTGGTTCCACTGTTTAACTATTGTGAATTGTGCTGCTATAAACATTGATGTGGCTGTGTTCCTATAGTATGCTGTTTTTAAGTCCTTTGAGTATAGACCTAGGAGTTGGATAGCTGGGTCAAATGATGGTTCCATTACCAGTTTTTTTCTTTCCATATTGGCTGCACCAATTTGCAGTCCCACCAGCAGTGTATGAGTTTACCTTTTCCCCCACATCCTCGCCAACACTTACTGTTGTCTGTATGTATAATAGTTGCCATTCTGACTGAAGTGAGATGATATCTTAGAGTAATTTTGATTTGCGTTACTCTAATTGCTAGAGATAATGAACATTTTTTCATGTATTTGTTGATTGATTGTATATCCTCTTCTGAGAAGTGTCTGTTCAGGTCCTTGGCCCATTTATTGATTGGGTTATTTGTTTTTTTGATGTTTGGCTTTTTGAGTTCTTTCTATACCCTAAAGATTGGTGCTCTATCTGATGTGTGAGGGGTAAAAATTGACTCCCAAGATGTAGGATCTCTATTCACCTTACAGATTGTTTCTTTTGCTGAGAAGAAACTTTTTAGTTTGAATCCATTTCATTTATTGATTCTTGGTTTTAATTTTTTGCACTATAGGAGTCTTATAAAGGAAGTTGGGGCCTAGCCCACATGATGAAGATTAGGGCCTACTTTTTCTTCTGTTAGGCTCAGGGTCTCTGGTTTAATTCCTAGGTTCTTGATCCATTTTGTGTTAATTTTTGTGCATGGTGAGAGATAGAGGTTTAATTTTATTTTGTTGCATATGGATTTTCAGTTTTCCCAGCACCATTTGTTGAAGAGGGTATATTTTCTCCAATGCGTGTTTTTAGCACCTTAGACAGACTTTATTTTTCTTTTATCTTTTTTTTTTTTGAGGTGTTTTGTGCCTTTATTTTATTTTATCGGTTATTTTTGTAGTTATAAATGACAATAGAATCCATTTTATCTAGAATCCATATAATTATACAAGCATGGAATATATCTTATTCTAATTAGGATCTCACTCTTGTGGATGTATATGATGTTGAGATTCACTGTGGTGTATGCATGTATGTACATAGGAAAGTTATGTCAGATTCATTCCTGTCTTTCTTATTCCTTTCCCCCTTCCCTTCCTTTCATTCACCTTTGTCTAATCCACAAAACTGCTGATTTTTTCCTCTCTCCTCCCCCTTATTGTGGGTTAGCTTCCACATGTCAGAGAAAACATTTGACCTTTGGTTTTGGGGGGATTGGCTTATTTTACTTAACATGATAATCTTGAGGTCCATCCATTTACCAGCAAATATCATAAAGTCATTCTTTATAGCTGAGTAATACTCCATTGTTTTTATATGCCACATTTTCTTTATCCATTTATCTGTTGAAGGACACCTAGGTTGGCTTCATAGCTTAGCTCTTGTGAATTGACCTGCTATAAACATTGATGTGGCTGCATCACTGTAGTATTGCCAATTTAGATTCTTTGGATATATACCATGAAGTGGGATAACTGAGTCAAATGGTGGTTCCATTCTTAATTTTTTGAGGAATCTCCATACTGCTTTCCAGAGTGGTTGCACCAATTTGTAGTCCCATCAGGAATATATGAATGTACCCTTTCCCCCACATTCTTGCTAATATTTATTATTACTTGTATTCTTGACAATTGCTATTCTGGCTGGAGTGAAATGAATTCTTAGAGAAGTGCAAATTAAAACCACACTAATTGTTAGAGATGTTGAATATTTTTTCTTATATTTGCTGTCTATTTGTATTTGTTCTATTGAAAAGTGTCTGTTTATTTTTTTTCCCCTTTTATTCATTGGGCTATTTGGATTTTTTGGTACTAAGTTTTCTGAGTTCTTTGTATATACTGGAAATTGACAGCTTATCTGAGGTGCAGATTGCAAAGATTTTCTCCCATTCTGTAGGTGATCTCTTCATTCTCTTGATTGTTTTGATTCTTTTCTTTGTGGTGAAGAAGATTTTTGGTTTGATACCATCCCATTTATTGATTTTTTTATTTTAGTTGTCTTGTTGAGGAAGTCAGTCCCTAAGCTGACATTTTCTTCTAGTAGAAGCAGGGTTTCTGATCTAGATATTCATCTAGCTCTTTGATCCAATTTGAGTTGAGTTTTCTGTAGGGTGAGAGAAAGGGGTTAAATTTCATTCTACTACATATGGATTTCCAATTTTCCCAAAACCACTTGTTGAATATGCTATCTTTTCTCCAATGTATTTTGTTGGTGTCTTTGTCTAGTATGACATACCTGTATTTATGTGAGTTTGTCTCTGTGTCTTCTGTTCTATTCCATTGGTCTTTGTGCCTGTTTTGGTGCCAATACCATGATGTTTTTGTTACGGTAACTCTGTAGCATAATTTAAAGTATGGTATTGTGATGCCTGCTTCACTTTTAGAGAGACTTTCAATTAAATATGTTATTTGATTTATTGTGTCTTTCATTTGTTTCCTTTTCAATATCTCTATCTCCTTTTTGAATTTCTCATTCTTATCCTGTCCTGACTTCCTAAATTCATTTAGTTGTTTTTTTCTGTATTCTCTTGGAATTTATTAATCCATTTTAGAGTCATTGTTTTGAATTCCTTATGTGGTATTGCACCCACTTCAATATCTTTGAGTCTCTTGCTAATGAATTATGAACTGTAGTAAATATCATGTTACCATATTTTTTTCTTATTTCTTGTATTTCTTTGTTGAGTTTTGTACATTTCTCTCCCTGGCTTACGTGTAGTTCTTTTTAGGGCCTACCTAGTTTTCTCTTGCCCAAGGTATTTTTGGATATCAGGTTGTTGTGTTTTTCAATATATTTCCAAGTGGGTTTTGAAATATAGTTTCCCTGTTAGTTCTTTGGCGATGAGTAGCATATTTTGATATAGTGTACTTTGTGTTAGAGCTTGAGGATTCCACTTTCTTTATAGGTCTCAAAAGAGTCAGGTCCTCGTGGAGATTTGGTAGTTGTGCTGTATGTAGCAGGGTATGTGAGGTACATCTTGTGTGGTTGCTCTTCTTCACTTAACAACTGTAGACATTCTTAAATGGTTTGGGAGAAATAGATTGGAGATCCCTCTTAGATGTGGTATCCACAGTCATTTTTTTCTTTTCTTTTTTTTTAAACCAGGGATTTAACCCAGGGGCACTTTACCACTGAGCCACGTCCCAACCCTTTTTATTTTGTATCTTGAGACAAAGTCTCGCCAAGTTGCAGAGGGTCTCCCTAAGTTGTTGAGGCTGGCTTTGTGATCCTCCTGCCTCAATTTCCCAAACTGCTGGGATTATAGGCATGTGCTACTGCACCCATCCCAGTGTTTGTTTTAATTCTCTTTTTGCCGTAGGAGTGGGTGTCTATGTGTGGGGCCCAAGGGCCATTCCCAAGCCATTCATACTTAGGGCCTGGTCATTAGTTTGGAGTTTTTGTCACTTCAGTTGTTTGTATCATCAAAATATCACAAAGTTTGAGCATGGTAGTTTGTGTGTGGAGCAAGATACAGCATTTCTCTTGGCTGGGATTAGCTCAGCAGCAGAGTCTCTACCCTCTTAATTTGTAGTGTCCCAATAGCATCCCATCACTCACTGAGAAGCAGTAATCCTGCTGCTTGAATCTCAAACCATGGAGCAACTGAAATCATAGCCACCCTCTACTCCACCATCTTGATTTTCTACCCTTTGATAACTAAACAGGCATCCTGATGGCTTATAAGGTGTCTTGTTAAATAAGGCTCAAATCTGACCTTTTCAGTAGTACTGTTCTTTTTTAATTCACCCAAACTGACTGTTACCTTTGCCCTATTCTTTTTGTCTAATGATAGAGCCAATCTCTATCATTACCATGATAAGTATTTCTTCTGTTGGATCAGGGGAGTGTTCTTAAATGATCTTTAAATTCTCTTCTGGCCGTAAATTTCTGCAATTATATGTTCCATTTGCACATGTTAGCCCGGACACTTAAAAATCAGAGTATTTTATCAGGTGTTAGTCTTTTTAACTCTTACTTTTGACTCCTTCAGTCATTTTCTTTTAAGAATTCTTGGCCTTCACAGTGCCTTTTCTGCAGCCAAAACTATAAAGACAGTGCAGTTTCATTTATCAAGCATTATTCTCTCTTCTGCTTATGAAAGTCCATTGGAAAACAGACACAGTGTTATCAGCTATGGTCCAAAGGTCATATTCTGTTACTCAGTTCTTGTGTTACCACTGGAGAAAATGTCAAACAAAACACCAAATGTAGTATAGCAAAGTTTAGGAGAAAGGAAAGATGTCCTCAAGGGAAAGAATGGGTTGTCTCCAGACAGGAACAACTCGCCCCTTTGTTCCTTAGTTTTTAAAACTGGGGTTTTATGGAAGTTTCTAGAAAGTCCCACGTAGCTACTACCTCCCAATTCCTGACTGACAGTAGAATAGCATCAGATTTTTAAGTCTCTGCTGTGCGTTATTTTACCGACAGGTACCCTGGCAAAATCTATGGGGGGTGCGGTAGATGTTACTATTACAGAGATATTAAAATGATATGCTGAAGATCTGAAGACAACTCTCGGTCACTTTGGCTCATGGTGACCAACTCTATTTGGAACATGTTTTAGAGATTTTATGTTCATTGACTTTTGCTTCTAATTATCTTCTCTTCCTGATTCTTCAAAACTTTGGTCTGTATAAAGGTCTCAAAAGTTCCCTTTCAGGACAAGTTATGTCCTCCTCATTGGCAGGGTGGGGTATTCCATTTCTTGCGAATAGCTGTGAGGATAACAAGTTGTTTTGCAACGAATGTAACATCCTATTGACTTAAGCCAGAGCAGTACCAAACTGGTCTTAGGTAATTGCTTTTAAAAGAAAGCATGTCAAACACTTTTTTATATAATTGTTGATTAGTTGTATTTCTTCTTCTGTGAAGTGTCTGTTCAGTTCCCTAGCCCATTTATTGATTGGGTTATTTGCTTTTTTGGTGTTGAGTTTTTTGAGTTCTTTATATATCCCACAGATTAATGCTTTATTGGAGGTGCATGTGGTAAAGATTTTCTCCCAATCTGTAGGCTCTCTCCTCACTTTATTGTTTCCTTTGCTGAGAAAAAGCTTTTTAATTTGAATCCATCCCATTTATTAATTCTTGATTTTACACCTTGCGCTTTAGTAGTCTTGATAAGGAAGTCAGATCCTAGGCTGACGTGGTGGAAGATTTGGACCTATTTTTTCTTCTATTAGACTCAGGGTCTCTGTTCTAGTGCCTAAGTCTTTGATTGACTTTGAGTTGATTTTTTGTATAGGGCTATAGCTAGAGGTTTAATTTCATTTTGCTACATATGGATTTCCAGTTTTGCTATTTATTGAATAGACTATCTTTTCTTCAGTGAATGTTTTTGGCACCTTTGTCTAGTATGAGATAACCATTTTTATGTGGGTTTGTCTCTTGTGTCTAGTATTCTGTACCATTGGTCTACACATCTGTTTTAGTGCCAATACCATGCATTTTTATTACTACAGTTCTGTAGTATAGTTTAAGGTCTGATATTGTGATGTCTCCTGCTTCACTTTTCTTGCTAAGGATTGCTTTAGCTATTCTGGGTCTCTTATTTTTCCAAATAAATCTCATGATTGCTTTTTCTAATTCTATGAAGAATGTCATTGGGATTTTAATAGGAATAGTGATGCAACCACATCAATGTTTATAGCAGCTCAATTCACAATAGCTAGACTATGGAACCAACCTAGGTATCCCTCAGTAGATGAATGGATAAAGAAAATGTGGTATATGTACTCAATGGAATATTACTCAGCTTTAAAGAAGAGTAAAATTATGGAATTTGCCAGTAAATGGTTGGAGTTGGAGAATATCATGCTAAGTGATATAAGCTAACCCCATAAAACCAAAGGCCAAATGTTTTCTCTATATGCAGATGCTAATTCACAATAAGGCAGGTGGCACTAGGGAATAACATCACCTTAGATTAGGTAGAGGGAAGTGATGGAAGGGGAGGGGAGGGGATGTGGGGATAGGAAAGATGAATGAAACAGACATTATTACTGTATGTATATATGTGACTGCATGACCAATATGATTCTGCAACATGTACACTCAGAAAAATGAGAAATTATATCCCATCTATGAATGATATATCAAAGTATATAAATGAATTCTACTGTCATGTATAACTAATTAAAACAAAAATAATTTTTTTAAAAAAGAAAGCATGTCGAGGGCCAATGCACAGGCTTGGTCTGTAGAATTATCCCCTTAACTTCATATTCCTACTACTCTTGTCTGTTAACAGCAGAATATGTTAGATTCTCCTTTCTTAGTAGTACTTTAAATTTCTTTGGTTTAGTTGGAGTTACATATTCAAACTTTTAAAGAAAGATGATTATGTTTAAAGTAGAATTTCTTATGCCTCAAAACTGTTAGTATATTTCATAGACTCAAGATAGTTATTAAGTATTTAATTCATGACTATAGACATAAGATAAATCTGCCTTATATTTTCAGGAAATCTACACAGAATTTAGAGAGTCAAATTTTAGGCTTGTGATTCAATTTAAAAGCAGTGAGTTCTGTGTATAAAAGGTGTGAGGCCCTTTATTTATTTAAGGCTCTTCTCTACTGATTTGCCTTCACCCCTCCACCACTCCTCTTTTCACTTTATGCTCTAGTAATTAAAACTTTACATTGTAATATGCCTAGTTTTCCTATGAAGAAAATACTGAATCTCTTGAGTTACCAAATAAGTTCTCTCATTTCATGAAGCCCTGTGCTTTTGTAAATTTCCATTCCTTTGGCTTAGAGTCTTTTCAGCTGTTACCCCTTCCTGTCTTTTAGTCTTTTACTTCTCAAACTTAAATGGTTATATACATTACAAGGAGATCTTGTGAAAAGGTAGATTGTGATTCATAGGACTGTGATTGAACCCAAGATTTGCCAATTAACAGAATCTCAGAAGATGTTGATGCTGCTGGCATCTGGAACAGACTTTCAGTAACAAGAATCTTGACTCTTGACGTGACTTGTTGTCCTCAAGACTGTTTCTTCAGACTTTGCCCTCTTATTTCCATGGGCAAACCTAATTACTCCTTTACCAGGGATGCCATTTGCCAATATTTGCCTCATTATTTATCTTAATATAATTATTTAGTATCTTCTTCTGTGTTCATTGCAAATTTTTGCTTACAGAGACTGTGTCTTTCATCCCTTTATTTCCAAAGTGTGCCCTACTGGTTAGGGGAAAATAGGGTTTCATCAGATTTTTTATTGCCGATTGTTTATTAAGTTTTTGTTGCTGTGACCAAAAGACCAGAAGAGAACAGCTTAGAGGAGGAAGAGTGTATTTTGGCTCACATTTTCAAAGTCAGTCCATGGTAGGCAAACTCCGAAGTCCTGGGTCTGAGCTGAGGCAGAACATTATGACTAAAGGGCATGGTGGAGAAAAGCAGCTCAGGACATGGCAACTAGGAAGCAGAGAGAGGGCTCCATTCACCAGGGACAAAATATAAACCTCCATTGTTCTTCCTCCTCCAACCATAGCATACCTACCTACCTAGTATCCTACCTAGCCCAGTGCCTAGCCCTATCAGTGAATTAACATAAATGGTAACATATAATATATAACATATAGTATACATGATAACATGTGATATTTTTCAAGGTAACTTTGTAGAAGGAAGTGTTTTAGAAAACTAATAATAATTATTTTTCTTTTCGTCCAAGGAGAAGTACAAATGTCTACCACAAGACGAAAACGTAATATGTTATGTTGTTTACCGTAAGCTGTAGTAAAATGAGCTCAATTGTTGACAGGTATGTTTTTAGAAACTCCTTATTTTGAATTATATAAGGCTACTTTAAATTCACTATTAAATAATGGTCTATATCAAATCATTAGAAGTTTTGTGCTTAAACATAATTACTATATTTAATTTTTGTATTGAACAAACATGTTATAAAGTAAGGTACATAACAAAGTCAGCAAGCAGCATATGGCTTGTGATTTAAATAGGTCTTGAATTGTAATTTTGAATACTTTGGTCAAAAGCTGCTCTGAAGGAAATTGTAACAATTGCAAATGTTTCCTTGGCACCTTCTAGAATCTCTTGGTGCTAACTTCATCCCTTCAAGCATCTTGGCATTTGTGACTGATGAGAGGTAACTATAATTGGGATTATTATGAAACTGGAGTGAGAGAATACCTTTTATTATGCTCCACTAAATCTCAGAAAACAGGTTGGTGAGGGAATAGGTTTTATTCAAAGCCAGCTCTGAGGAAAATAGAGATCTTTTTCTTTCTCAGATTTCCATTTTTGGGGACTTAGGTGAAAAGAAAACTTTCATAGGAGGTGAGGAGTCACAGTGTGAAAAAAGGTAGGGTAGAAAATATACATATATTATATACATAAATCTATATATGTAGGTTTAACTAGGAAACAATTCTACCAGCTTCCCTGGTGCCCCTTAGATCCAGGGGTCAGGTCCTCAGCCTTTATTCTTAGAGGAAATTCGGACGTTAAAATAGTTTGGTGCTTGCAGTTTCAAAGGGAATCTCTTTGAATTAGTTGAATTGTAATCTTTAAATTTCACTCTTGGGAAAAGGACAAACCTCCTTATTTCTTTGACTCTAAGGGTTTTTTTGTTGTTGTTGTTGTTTTTTGTATTTTAGCATTTTAACATCTAACATTTGGTGAGTCTTAGAATTAACTTTTAATTTAATTGGTAGCATTTTTTCCTTAGGATACATAAGTAATGGTGAATCTTATAGCCAGTAGTGTCTTAAATTTGATGAAATAGAATAATTTTGAAGCACCTACCCTTCAACAGCATTTTTTAAAAAGATTTTTTAAAAATATTCAACAGAATTTTTTAAAGAAAATTTTTGGTAGTTGTAGATGGATAGAATGCCTTTGTTTTATATGTTTATTTTTATGTGGTGCTAAGGACCAAACCAGTGCCTCACACATGCTAGGCAAAGCACTGTGCCACTGAGCTACAACTCCAGCCCCAAAATATTTTTACATATTATTTTATTTAACCTCACAATAATTTCATAGGATTTTACAGGGGTAGGTCAAGGAGGTTGAATAACTTGTTTAAGGTCACATAGCTGGTAAGCAATGAGCTGGAATCTTAACCTGTGTTGATATGTCTGACCCTAAAGTTATGTGCCTTTATTGTATTGCACACTGTGATTTGCCTGTGGAGGATTCTTTTTTAAGAGTTTACATGAGTTGCACACAGAAGTGACTGTTGACATCTGAAGGTAGTCCTCTTCCCTTTCTGTGAACTAAATAGTGATAATTTGTGTTCTACCAGAACGTAAGACCTGAGGGGCAAGGAATTTCTTTAGGGAGGTTGCCTCACAATGACTATAGCTTTGGATCCTGCCATAGTTGCATATGTAATCTCTGAGAACTCTTCCCTCAGAAGGGATATTTTTTCACTGCCCCAGAGGGATTAAATATGATTTTGCTCCTAGGTTTTTTAATGATTTCCAGTTTTCATTCTAGAAAATAGGACTTTAGGTCTGATATCTATGTGTTGATACATAAAGTGGGTTCCTTATGTCTCTGAATATTATGATTTGGGGGCATAAATAGAATCTCTAAAATCTAGTCACGGACTTCCATGAAACACAGTTTATGGCTTACCTCAATAGTGAATCCAACAAGCACCTTATGGGCTTCTAGCCTTTTTGTTTGTTTGTTTTAGTTGTAGTTGGACACAGTTCATTTATTTTATTTTATTTTATTATGTGGTGCTGAGGATCGAACCCACTGCCCCGCACATGCTAGGCGAGCGCTCTTATTGCTGAGCCACAACGCCAGCCCTGGCTACTAGGCTTTATGAATCCTAGAAAGCTGTGGCTAAAGTAGTAAATGGAGAATCCACACAAAAGTTCATAAGCCACTGGAAACTGTTTAATATCATTCCTTAGCTTAAGAAGTTAGCCACTAGTACTCTTGATGTAATTCTTTATAATATTCTTCCCTCGGTTCCTTCCATAGCTACTCTGTCTTGTCACTTAGATCACTGCTCTCCATCTCAATATATCCTTCCCTAAATGGAACTAGACTGGTCCTTCCTTATGCATTCAAGCTAAAGTAACCCCCAGTAACTAAAACATTATATCTTTTATAAAAATAAGACCTATTGTCACAAATTTTCATGTTTATTTCTACTAAAAAATAAGCTGTAAGAGAGCAGCTACATGTCTTATTCACTGCTTTGTAACCACATCCAAAATAGACCCCAGCACATGAGTGCTAATAAATATTTGTCAAATAGATCAGTAAATGAATGAAAGGCTTAATGTGTTAGATATTTTGATGTTTGCGAATAATTTGATTTTATGAAGTGACTGTCTTAAAAATGTTAAATTATGTTATTATAGTTTTTTGGGTTTTTTAATATTTATTTTTTAGTTGGACACAATAGTTTTATTTTGTTTATTTTTATGTGGTGCTGAGGATTGAACCCAGGGTTTCGAACATGCTAGGCAATCGCTCTACCACTGAGCCACAACCACAGCCCTGTTATTATAGTTAATAAAATAATTCCAAGTGAATAATTTACATAATGACAAATGGACTTTCTATAGGTTTTCACTGGTCATTAAAAGTTTGAAACAAGATATTTAAAATGGTTAATTTCTTGCTTAGCATTGTTGCTGTGTATCTGTAGTAGTGCTAAGATAAATACTTCTAAAATTTACATATGTAAAAAACTTTCAAAATTTAAACATAGCTGAACTTTATTAGAAAATAGGTTAGTAGTTATTGAGCTTGTGCAATCCATTGACTTTACAAACATCCTAGGATTTAACCAAATGAATTCACCTGGCACTTCAGTGTTGCTGTTGCTTAGTCTGCTCTTACTTTATATACTTTCTTCTTTCTTTTAGAGATGACAGTAGTATTTTTGATGGGTTGGTGGAAGAAGATGACAAGGACAAAGCAAAAAGGTAGCTTGATGTGAGATGTGAAATAGGAAATAAATGAATGATACATAAATGTAATTGTGAGTAAATAGAAAATTAATGATTTCCAAGAGTTATCTTCTTTTAGAATTTATGTATATTAGCAAAGGAGAAGAGTTTAGAACATCAATATGCAGCTTATACATTAAATAAAATTATTCTTTGACCTTTTGGAAAAATATTTATGCTTAAACAAAAACTAAAAGAAAATCTGATTTATAGAGCAAGTAATTGGAGTTCTTGTAAAATGATTAATTGCTTTATAAATAATTGGGTTTATTTGTCTCAAGAGCCCTTTGTTTATTGATTGCTGCTTCACATAGAATAACAATAATTATTCATTAATGCTTAGGTGAAAAATTGGGGCTCATTTCCTAATGGAGAGAGAGATACAAAATGTTACAACTTGTCATGGTTGCTTAGCCAGGTGAGCAGTCACCGCTCTTCCCAAAAAAAAAAAAAAAAAATGTTACAACTCTATATTGGAGGCTGGGTCTTTGAAGTATAGATTATTCACCATTGTGAGTAAATCTGGGAGTAGAAAAAGTTTCATTTTTAGACGTGTGTATAGTTTAAAACTTACATTAGGTGGGTAATTTTTTCCTATTCACTAGTTTTTAATACATATTCCATATACTTCCATAAAATGTATCTCATTAATGTTTATAATCTTGTAAATTTATAATCCTTGGGAATATTAGAGTACTGAAACTTGCGATGTGAACTCAGTTTGTCTTATTGGTATTGTCATAGAAAACATGTTTGTCAAATGTTGGATAAAACAGAGCTTCTTTATAGGGTTAATCTTGACAACAAATTTTCATCTCGGTTTACCAAGATTAACCCTATATTGTTGGAAACCTTGGAAATAAATATTTATCACTATCTGTATTTACAGAAATACATGTTATGTTGCATCCAAATTGAGTTTTTAAATTGTTTTGTAATAGTTTGTTTAAAAAAAAACCTGCTTATTTAATTTCTTTTCTCATTAGAGTATCAAGAAACAAATCTGAAAAGAAACGAAGAGATCAATTTAATGTTCTTATTAAAGAACTGGGATCCATGCTTCCTGGTAATGCTAGAAAGATGGACAAATCTACTGTTTTGCAGAAGAGCATTGATTTTTTACGAAAACATAAAGGTAAATTTTATTTTGTAAAACTTTTTGTTGTTGTTGTTTTTAAATAAGACTATCTCTTAAAGTATAATGAGTTAGGATCTTGGCACAGATATGGAAGATTGGATCCTCCCTCAACTTTATTCAAAGAGTTTTTTGTTGATAATGTTGTTATTGGTTTTTAAGAGATCTTGCAAAGTTGCCCATGCTAGCTTCAAATTAGCGATCCTCCTGCTTAGTCTCTCAAGTAGCTTGGATTATGGACATGAAAGAAACCAATCACCTTTATAAACAGATTTCCTGGTATGTTCTTTCTTTCACCCAACTAACAGTTATTTCGTGCCTATAATATCCTAGATCTTTATGATGCAGGATAACATTCTTGGTCCTCAAGATCTCAAGCCAGGGGGAGACAAACATTAAGTAGATAATTATAATACAAATGACCATGATATGAATAATGCTTAAAAACTGTAAATTCGCAATGGTAACAAAAAGGAAAGAATATATCAGATAAAACTTTAAAATAATTAATTTTTCAATTGAGTCTTAGATTAAGTAAGGAAAACTTCATTTTACATAAAAGAAGGTAGCATATGCAAAAGAGAAGCAAGGAGACTTCATTGTAACTGGAGCATGTTTTGTTGGAATGTTATGGGTGATTTGAAAGAAGGGAAAAGGTCACATCTAATAAGGGCCTTGTAAGGGGCTGGGGTTGTGGCTCAGTGGTAGAACACTTGCCTAGCATGTGTGAGCACTGGGTTCGTTCCCCAGCACCACATAAAAATAAAAACAAATAAATAAAGGTATTGTGTCCATCTACAACTAAAAAAAATAAATAAATAAAAGGGTGGGTGGTTGGGGATGTGGCTCAAGTGGTAATGCGCTCACTGGCATGCATGGGGCGCTGGGTTCGATCCTCAGCATCACATAAAAAAATAAATAAAATAAAATAAGGATGTTGTGTCTACTGAAGACTGAAAAATAAATATTAAAAGATTTTTTCTCTCTCTTTTCTCTCTCTCTCTCTTTAAAAAAAAGGGGGGGGGGAGCTTGTAAGTTATTTTAAAAGGTAATTTCAGTTTATAGCTGAGAAATAAAGATGATATTTTAAAAATTGAGTATTTGTTAATTAATGAAAATCACCTTAACTAAACAATTCATGAAAAGAAATTTTGAAGGGGGCTGAGGTTTGTAGCTCAGTGGTAGAGCACTTCACTTACCTATCATGTGCAAGGCCCCAGGTCACAACCCTAGCACAAAGGGGAAAAAAAATTAAATAATATCACATGTTTTGGTAGCAGATATACTAGATTAGAAAAAAATGATAAAAGGATATTTCCTTTTTCAGATTTAAATGAAACTGCAGAACTTTTCAGGAGGAGAGATAGTAATTAGAGCCTCTTTTTTACTTCTCCCTAGCTCACTTAGTAATGCCTCACTAGACTGGTTTATGTTTTACCACTCTTTGAAATTACTGTTGTTAATTTCATTAATGACATTATCCACTCATCCCCAGTAAATCAAAAGCTTTTTCTTACACCTCATCCTCTTGTATAATATTATATCCATTCTTCATTGGCTTTCTTTTCCCTTGGCTTCACTAAATTGTGCTGCTTCTTCCCTTTCTTAATTAAAATTACTTTCCTCTTTCTTTTTCTAAAAATGGGATGTTTCTCAAAGGCTTATCCTTGTGCTCTTAATTTCTCTACATTTTTTCTTTGGTTGCCTCCTTCTATAGATTTGGCAATAGTATCTCTATTAACCCATTTTGTTCATTTGTCCCAGATGTGGAACATCTATAAATGCTTAAATATAGTATTATATATTACATAATATTATACTTTTACCACATTTTTAATTTATTTACTAATATTAATAATATGCAAGTTCTGGATTATGATTTCCAACCTATTTTAACCCACATCAGTTTCATTGAAATATTTGCAGAATTGAAAACTTGAGACTTAATGGGTTAAACTATCAAATCTTTTAGATACAAAATATTCAGCCTTGTATTTTCAGATAACTTCTAGATACTTCTTTTGCATAGTCTCCTCAAACTCGGTACATCTAAAACTGATTTCATTTTCCTTTTGTCAAATCACTTCTTTCTCTTAACTTACTTTTTTCATTTTTATCCCACCATTTTTTTAGTCAGCCAGGACTCAAACTTAAAAATACTTTTGGATTTTTTTTTTTATATATTTCAGGACCATAAGAGAGTTACCAAATTCTATTGGTTTGTTTGTAAATGTATTAGAATTGCTTACCTTCATTTTTATTGCCATGACTGTCATTACATTTTACCTTTATAAATAGTATTCTTACTGATCTCATCACCCTTTGATAGATGGCATATTTATAAAATCAGTTTCTTAGACACTGTAGGAATTTAATAAATAATTATTGAATGAAATGGCTCAAAATGCATGCTTTTCCCTCTGACAGTGGAGGATTAATTTGAGCATTAAGTAGATCATTTTTCCCTCCAAAATTGAATATATAATTTTTACAAAAATAAAATTTATGTTAAAGAGTAATTCTTAAGTACTTAACCCTGTGAAATTGGCCTGTGTTTAAACTTCACTGGGTTTGCTTGAGAATTTAAGACCTTTTCCCTAAATTTATGTAATTGATATGAATTTTAAAAGAATGACTGTATTCCATGGAATTAGTAGCTATGCCTTTTAGTTACTCTTCATATATTATATGCCTCTCAAGTGAGTAGCTGGGATTATAAGCCTGCACCACTTTGCCCAACTGCTTGTTCTTATACTTATTTGGTCATTGCGTGAAACAGAGTGCAATCTCAGGCCTGCCTATCATCCATAAAGGCTATCAGAGATAGTTCCTTAGGGTTTAAAAAACAAAAACCAAAATCATTGACTGGTATTAACAAAGAGATAACTTCCCACATTAACACAAATATTTTATTTTACACCAGAACCTGGCCTCTTGATATGTAGACCAATAAATGTTGTTGCCTGTCATTCTCATCTTTAAATGGAGTGATTGGAGGATGTCACTAATGTGTCAATCTGTTTACAGAAATCACTGCACAGTCAGATGCTAGTGAAATTCGACAGGACTGGAAACCGACATTCCTTAGTAATGAAGAGTTTACACAATTAATGTTAGAGGTATGTTCAGAATTAATTTTTGAAAAGTTCTGTTTTCCTCCACAAAGAAATCATAGGTGTGTGATTAACTGTTACATAGTCTTAGAAGTATTGTTAATAATGGAAAAATCTTAATTCACTGCAATTATGTATTCAATTAAAGTTTATCAAGTGTTATAAACAAATAATACTGTTTGGTAGAGTAGCACCAAATTTTTATATTTTCAGTACCTGAATTTTTGAGATACTTAATGAAAGTCTATACTGAATTCTGAACCTGAGACTATACCAACTGCATCTGAAAAAGAGTAGAATTATTATTCATTACATGTTAGATATTATTATGAAATATGTCTGTTTTAGTCCATTTGAGTTGCTACTATACCAAAATACCATAAATTGGGTGGCTTGTGAAAAACAGAAATTTATTTCTCACAGTTCTAGAGGCTAACAGTCCATCAGCAGACTTGATGTCTGGTGAGAGCTCTTGATTCCTTGTTCATAGATGGTTGTCTTTTTTCTTTTACTTTCTTCCCTCCCCCCCCCCCCCATGGGGAGTTGAACCTAGGGGTGCTTAACCACTGAGCCACATCCCAATCCCATTCTCAGCCCTTTTTATTTTTTGAGTCAGGGGCTTCACTAATTCGCTGAGGCTGGCTTTGAAGTTGTGATCCTTCTGCCTTAGCCTCGGTAGCTGTTGGGATTACATGCATGTGCCTACATGCCTGGTTTATCTTTTTTCTGTGACTTTATGTGGCAGCAGGGCCAAAGAAGCTCTGTAGGCCCACTTTTATAAGGGCACTAATCAAGTCCAACCTTCAAATACACTCATCTCATGAATTAAACTTCCACATAGGAATGTTTCAGAGGGACCCAATCATTCAGTCTATAGTAGTATCCTACTGGGCAGGAGACTATTTTTTTAAGCCCTGAATTAAAATCTGCCCCAAACAACACAAAATAATAATAAAAGAAGAGTTTGGAAAAATATAAATAGAAAAATAAAAAGTGAAATTTAGTAGAAGCTTTTAAAAGGAAATGAACAGATGTTCTTCTGTGACAAAATTATTTGAAGAACAATTCAGAGCACTTTTGCTTGTAATAACAGAACCTAATACCTCATACAACCAGTGATAATACCACAAAAGTTTTGAATTACTTACATTTATTAATTTTACTTTTCTACTTTTTAATCCTTCCCCATGGAGAATAATGTAGGTGTCACCTAAGCATACAAAGTATACAGAATTTAGTATCAAATTCCTACAAAAATTTATAATAGGAGAGAGGTAGTTTGCTTTCGATTTAAAGTGAAGGACAAGAAAAATACATAAAATAGACATAAATGCAAGAAAGCATTTGAGGTGAGGATATAGAGATTGTTAAATGTACTCACCTCTGTCCTTTGCATTTATTATTTTAGATATTAAGCATTTATCTTTATAACATATGTATATGTAATGTCTGTGTCTCAAATATCTTTGTATATTTACTAAAGTCTGAAGCAAAGTATTTTGCAAATTAGAGTTTTTCTGCTTATACTTTAGGTGGAACAGTTAGTTGTTGGACTGAGTCTTTGTGTATTCCCCAGAAACATTGTCTTATGAAAATTTGTTGGAATATAAATGTGTTGTAAAATTTAAACCTCTACTTTGAAACTGAAAAATAACTGAGCACTTTTCACTTGTTAACTCATTGAATCCTCATAACAATCCTAGATTGTAGTATTTGTGTGTCATAATAACTAATATTACGAAGTAGATATTAATATCTTTTTCACTTCCATATAGGGAAATTAAGTAACAAAGGCATTATGAAACTTGTCTGAAATCACACAGCTAGTAAGTAGGTGACTCAGCTGGGATTCACTGCAGGTAGACTGACCTCTGATCCCAGGCCCTTAGTTACTGTGGACATTGCCACCAAATTTTTATTTTTAGTGAAAGTCAACCATGGCAAGGAACTTTTTACTGTGTAACCAGCAGTTAGTTCTTTAAATTAGTATATACTTACTTACAAACCTTAGCTCCCAAATTTTGTTTGTTTTTTTCCTCTATAAAAGAGTTTGATATTGTCCAAAAATATGTCATACATGCTAATATAATGTGCTAATGTCTAGAACAGAAAAAGGAAATAACTGTTTCTAAATTTTATTTTATGATAATATTATCAGTGTCTGTAAGTCTTTTCATGTGTTGTTTAATAATATTAATCAAACTATTTGCTTTATTGGCATGAAAAATTTCTTATAAATTAAAAAATTGGTGTAATATCTACTCTCATTTATTGATATCCTTAATGTTTACCAATAAGCATTAAAAGGTTATTTACAAATATTTCTTCCTAATGGAAAGGTTTTTTTTTTAATTAATTGTCAATAGATAAGCATTAAAGAAAAACTAAACCTAAGATTCTTGAGATTACTACATTTGTTTTGTTAACAGAGAAAACAGATATGTAAGAACTTTGAGAATATAATTCTCTCATGATTACCTTCATAGATTTTAGTATACATTCCTAAAAAAAAAATTGTTTCTTTATTTTTAATATGTCAAGCATTTTTAATATGTACAGCTATTAAGTAAATCTACATTCTGACGTTAATATGCCAGAATGAAAGGTAGAATTCAAAAGATATGTTAGATTTTACATTTCTAAAGTCTTTCCATATTTGTTTATTGAATATGAAAAGTTTTGATTCATAACTTAAATAGAACTGACTTTGTTAGGGTGAAGTTCATTTGGCCAGAATATACCTAGCTTTATTATCTTCTTGACCAGTCATGTTGATCAGATTATAGATAAGCAGGTCACTTACTGTTTTCAGCAGAATTTCAGATGTAGGCTGTATCTTAGAATGTCAGAGCTGCTAGTAGAAGAGATTAGATCATTTAGTTCAACCTCTTCTTCATTTTACAAAAATACTGAGATATTGCAGTTTGTCCACAGTCAGGTAGCGAATTAGTGGAAGAACTAAAACTGAGATCTTAAAATTCACTTAAAACTGTCTTTCTCCCGTCCCTCATTGCCACCTGCCCCTCTTCCCCTCTCTTATTTGTTTCTGTTGCCTGAGAAATATTTCCTGCTGCCCTTGAAGGAGAAGGAATAGGCAAGGCAAACAGGATAGTTTAATCTGATCAATTCTTTGCAGAATCACCTTTGTGTGAAGTAATGTCCTAGTATATATTTCTTATCCCTTGGCAACTGTCCGGTCTCTCCAGTAATCTACAAGGAGAGGGTTTGTGCTCTTTATCTTTGCTGTAGATCCACAAGGAACTTTTGTTCCCTTCCTTAGAATTTGCATTCTACTCTTCTCCCAACTAAACAATCACTGCTGGGGGTCAAGTGGATATCAAATAGGAAAACAAGTGGTTTTTAACTATGTGCTCTGGCCCTTTTTTTCATACAATGTGGGGGAGGCTTCATAGTCTTCATTCTTGAGATGAGAATGGTTCTCTGCCTTATTGTCCCATGTCTCTCTAATAATCCTCCTCAGGGAATCTTTAGTTTTTGGTATACACCTACCTCATGGGAAATTATGTCCCTCACTCAAAAGGTGTGTGGACACTCAGAGTCCTTCTGTGTGTCAAGACTTTGGCAAGATACAATTGGAGGCTTTTCTTTGCTTACTCTCTGCCTGCTTTGAAAGAGGAAAAGATCGGGATTTAGATCTAGAAGTGAAGTTCTGATTTCAATTCATTTCTCTTTACAGAAGAGAGACGCACTCCAATCAATTTCTAGCAAATGACCTAATAGCAAGTAGATATATTATAGTAAATGTTGATTTGTTATCAGTGGTAACACAGTCTAGCTTCACATGAGAAAAGTACAGGTTTCTTCTTAAAATCATTTTGGCCTTACTAAAAATAACAACAATAATAAGACAGTTACTAATAGTGGAATAATACTGGTATTATTTTATTAAAGAGTTTTAAAAATAATTTATAAATTGTCTTAAATTACAAGATTTCTACTCTCCTCTTCAATTAACTAAATATGGGTTTGCCTGAGCCATTCTAGAAGATAGGGATCTACTCAAAATAAGTTTTCTCTGCTGTCTAGATTTCTTCCCTCAAGAGCAGAGGAGGTAGAGGAGTACGTCTATTTCTGTAATCTCAGCAGTTACTTAGAACTAGAGGTTGCTTTCATTCCCAGATTCATAAGTTATATACTTCAAAAGTTTTTACTTATACCATATGTTGGGTACTTCAGATATAAAGAAAACTAAGATTTGCTTTGTTCCCACCAAAGGTTACTATCCTATGAGAGCACTCTTTAATTAAAAAGAAATTATCTTTAGTTTCTCCACTGGATCTTCCTTTTCCTCAGCCTCAGATATCCTGGTTATTCTTTTGTTGTTGTTTAAATGCATTCCCCTAATACTTGGTCCCCTTAAAACTGTTTTTTTTCCTCCCTCCCTCCTCCTTCTCCTTCCCTCCTCCTTCTCCTTCCCTCCCTCCTCCCCTCCCTCCCTCTCCCCCTCCCTCTCCCCCTCCCTCCTTCCTTCCCTCCATCCCTTCTCTCCTCTTTCCCTCCCTCCCTTCTCCTCTCCTTCCCTCCCTCCCTCCTTTCCTTCCTCCTTCCCTCCGTCCTTTTTAGGGAGCACTGTTTCTTAGTGCTCACCTAATAAAGTTTATGAATGAATGGGTTATGTTAGCCTCTTACTACTCACTCATTCTAAACTCATCAGAGTCTTATTTGCCTTCCTGTTGACTTAACTCTTGTGAAAATCACCAAACTTAATTTCCTTATTCCTTATCCTATTTGATTTCACTCCTGTTTATCCTCACTGACCTTGTCCTACTCTATTCTGCCACCTTTTTTTTTTTTTCTAATTGTGCTGAAGATTGAACCTAGGGGCTTGCTCATGCTGGGCAAGCACTCTTATCATTGAGCTATATCTCCAGCTTTAAAATTTTTATTTTGAGACAGGATCTTGCTAAATTTTCCAGCCTGGCCTTGAGCTTGATATCCTCCTATTTTAGCTTCCTGAGTAGCTGGGATTACAGGATGTGCCACCAAGTCCAGCTTTTATCCGCTTCTTTAATGACAGTGTATTCTCCTCCTCTTCTCATCCCTATATGCAGGTCATTCTTCCTAGTATTTTTTTTTTTTTTTGGCATGTTTTTCTGTCTTTTGAAGATCTCATTTCTTCAGCTGTCATTTCTGTTCCTAGAATTCTCAAATGAAAATACTTTGGAAAATATGAAATGTAGGATTGTTTTGTTGTTAAGTCTAACAACATGATGGTCTAACATCTCTCCCAAAGAAGTTCATATTTCTCAGTGCTCACCTAATAAATCTTTTCTTCTCTTTTCCTCTTATTAGAATTTCTTTCAGAATCTCATGAATAATTTCCCAAAAGCCATTGACTCAGTCCTCTGTTCCCTCTAAGTCCATTTTATACACTTCTTCTAGACTACTCTCTTTAAAGCACATTTTAGGGAGCTAAAATGTGTTGACTTCCCGTTGTGTATAGAATTAAGTCTTTGTGACTTAACTGCAAAACTAGGCTGAGGCCAATCATCAAAGCCTCAAATACCAATTTCCTACCACTTCCTTTATTTTATTACCTATGTATTTCCCTACATTTCAATAATACACTTCTCTGTTAATATACATATCCAAAATAATAATGATGTGTTCTCTTTTGTGCTGACGGTATATTATTGGTAGTATGTATACTTTGAAGATGTTAGCATTTTTAAGCCATGTTATATATATAGTTGGATTGTATAATGTATATAGTGATAAAGGCAGAACATTAGTCTTTATGTATAGAAATCAACTGTTAAGTAGATAGCCAGAGAGTGATCCCCCCCCACAAGACATTTAAAGATACATAAATAATTCATTTAAAAGTACTATAAAGGGGAAAAGATAGGTCAGTACTATGGATATTTCCATGTTATGTCCCTAGACATTTATCTTATTTCTGTCCTGTGAAATACTTTTTTCATTTAACTGACCATTATGTTTAATTTCAGGCTCTTGATGGTTTTTTTTTAGCAATCATGACAGATGGAAGTATAATATATGTGTCTGAGAGTGTAACTTCATTACTTGAACATTTGCCAGTGAGTATAAAATCCTACAGTCTCTTTCTTATTTCATGTCCATTTTAAATATCCTAAAGCACCCAGAAGTAGACTTGAGAGCAGTGTTGAACAGTGATTAAGGGTGTGGATAAAAGGCTAAGTATGTCTTTTCTCAAATCAGTCATCACTCTAATTTGTGGTAACTGAATACTCAACTGCACTTGAATCTCCGTTGTTCTTCCCTTCTTTATTCTAATGCTAACTTTTTAGTGTTTCCTTTTTAATCAGTCTGATGAAGGTGGTAAAACATTGAGACTATCTTGAGAATAATCAATGTTCTGCTGAGATACTGTTGCAAGTAGGCTAACTCAAATAATTTTCTCAAAGGAATGACTTATAAAAATATACTAAAAATAGTGGGTACAGAACTTTTTGCTATGACTTAAATTGATAATGTAATAATGACCATACTTAGTTCATTGTCAATACGACTGAAGGTATAAAGAATTAGAAAAAAAAAAATGTGTAATTGTGAGAAGGGTAGTGAATACCTAAATTGTGTTTGCTTTTTCATTCAACATGTATTTTTTGTACATCTTTTCTGTGTCAAACACTTGTTAAGTGTTCTGCAGTTCATGGTATTTGAAATGAATTTGCATTTTTTATTTAATAGTTCTTATCTAAACTGGCTCTTGAAGTATACATATTCTAACATTAATAAATTACTCTTAAAATGTCTTTCTTTTGATAATTCATAACAATGCAAATAAATTGCCCTGTAAATGTCACTTTTAAGAGATATTGAAAAGCAGTAATTCCCTTTGGTGACTGTGCTGCTTCATACTTCATAAAGAGAATGGACTCTACACTTAAAGCCAGGCATTGAGTGATGTACTGATATCTTTGGTTCACATAGAAAATGACTAGATTTTTACCGCTTTTCTGTGGGGGGGTGGGGGACTTTCTTTCCAATAAGTTCAAATAGTAGGTGATGAACCCAACATCTAAAAAATTATCTGAGCAAAACATGAGATTATAACAGCATGTAAGTAAACTAGAATGGACAGAGAGAAGGGTAGACCAAGCGGATTATCTGGGCAACTATTTTTTTTTAATTTGCATAGCAAGAAAACCTAGGGAAAGAATCCCCTTGTATGAATAAGCTATGATGTAAGTAATTTGAGAATAAGTATAGTAATAAGTGTATTTTATATACTTTTAAGCCATGTAGAATTGTATTGGTTTTTCTTTCATTTGTGTAACTCTATATTAACTTTTTGTTTAGTCATAATGAGAGCATCATTAGTAAAAGCCTGCTTCTTGATGGTGTCCTTGAACTCCATTCAGAATTTGAGGCCTCTGGTGTCTGTTGTCTTTCACCTTCTACATACTTGAGTAAACCCTTTTGTTCACTTGTATTTGTTAGGGTAGTTGTAAGATTCTTAGAAGTTCTAGTTGGTTTCTCAGAGAGACATGTGGTGATTATTCACTGAGTAGATGGAAATGAGCAGGCCACTTGATGTGCCTGTGTTTTTAAAAAAATTATTTTTAATGGCACGTTGGTGGTGAGCCTTTTGTGAGGGAAAGTTTAATTGCATTTTGAAATAAGCAACTTGTGACAAATCTAATTGGAGTCAAGTGTTTGATCATTAATATCGCACACTCAATAAAAACCCTCCCAATTTCCTCATGGAATTTTAACTTTTTAGAATCATTTTTTGGTTTACAGAAAAATTCTGACAATGGGAACAGAGAGTTCCCATGTGTCTCACACTCCGGTTTATTGATATCTTCTGGGTTTTGTTTTTGTTTGTGATGTCTAAAGAATATAGATTGACAGGTGAATTTTTAGGCAAGGGAGATTGTTGCCAATCCAAGGGACCATTTCTTTCCATACTGAATTATAATATACTTTATTAGAAACAGTTTTTTTTTTAAACTACTTTCTAGTTACTATGGCTTTTTTCCCTTGCATCACTGACATTGAATTAAGTTTCTTGATGGTTTGAAAGCATAGACACAGCTTATTTTGAAAAAGCTAATCCTTGTTTAAGATCCAACATAAGAAAAAAATTTGATTTTCTGTTTTGCATTGTCATTAATAATTAAACTACGAACTATAAAAAATCGTGCTAAATAAAAGGTCTAAAACAATGATATCCTTTTTTTTTTGTATTTTAATATGCATCCCTATTTTGTCTAAAAGAGAATTTGACTTTTGCCCAGAAGAAGAGAAACACTAGCAAATCCCTAGATTTGGCTTTAGCATTTACAATTCAGTTCTGTTTAAAAATTAAAACTTGCCACTTTAATGAGTGGATGGTAATGACTTAAAATTTTTCAATTTCAATTTAAATCTGATTTAAAATGATAAGACTGACTTAAAATTATAAGAGTCTATATATGGGTCCTACCAAAACCAATTTTCTTTATCTCATACTTGAAAAAATCAGTAATTTTATAATTTATTTGGGTGCACTTTAACCTATTTATGACTGATAATCAGGCATAAATGTTTTTATTCACTTTAAGATTAGAAACAAAATTTAAGAAATATTTTTTCCTTCCCTTTCTGTTAACTAAATCAGAGTCATATAGTTTGGTGCCAGAGGGATTTTAGAGATCATTAATGGTCCCTTTACATTATCGGCAAAAAATATGAAGCCCAGAAACACTGGACTTAATTGTACAGCAATCGAGTGGAAGTGCCAGAAATGACAGGTCTTGTTTCTTAGTCTAACAAATACTTAAAATTTATAAAATTCTTGCTTAGATGTGTTCCTGAGAAAGAATTTATTAGATTTTTAGCTAGGTAACATAGGGAAGTTGATTATCCATGTTGTAATCTCATAGAGTCCAGGACTAAAAATTACACTATTTAGAAACCGATGGCCCTCTCATTAGCTACTGTCCATAACTCAGTAGTTTATTTTTCAAAATTTTTATTTCTTGTAATAATTGTGGATTTAACCCAAGCATGCTTTACCACTGAACTATATATTCCTAGACCTTTTTTATTTTTTATTGTAATTCAGGGTATTAATAAGTTGCTGAGTCTGGACTCCAATTTGTGACTTTCCTGATTCTGTCTCTGGAGTTGCTGGGATTACCATGTGCCATGTGCCCAGCCATAACCCAGTAGTTTAAGAACAGACACAAGTGTATTTTAGGAAAGTTAATACAGTCTTTGGTATAAGATACAATATGCAGAAATATAATTTTGAAATTTTTGAATAATTAGGTGATGGTAACAAAGGTCAATTTGAGAGGGTCAGAATTTCTGACCTTTCTGTCTGTAAGTAAGAAATATAAAAGTTTAAAAATTGGTTATATCTAAAATATCTTTGACATTTTTTCACAGGAGCTTTCCATCCCTCCTAAGCAGCTGTTGTATGTATATAGGGATCAATTAACTATCTCTTGTCTACCAAAGGGAAAAGATAATTGGCCGTAGTTTTAATTTCTACTAGATAGTAACCTTGATTTAACGTAGAAACATGTCATATAACTAAATCAGCAATACATTTATTATTTATTAAAATGGTTTAGGAATATAAAAGGATTCAGATAGCTACCAGTTTTTCTTCCCTTGGAATGGTGTTTGGGAACCGAGTGGATTTCATGACAACATCAAGTATGATTAACCTCATAAAGAAACTTGAGTTATAGCAGTTAATGGAAAATTTGACACTCTTCATAATCTGGCAGAAGAAAGTGGAAGAGAAGCAGTACTTGTGACCCTACTCTAAATTCTAGCCATTCATAATTATTTCTCTGTGAATAGGACACACCCTATGAACTTATAGATAGAAAAACAAGAGTAAAATAGACTGAATTACAATTTATTGAAATAAAGAAACAGTAGTAGAAAACAATAATAATTCTCAAGATGAAATTTTTATTTCAAATGATATCTTATTTTTCTATCAAAGACTTTTTAAAATTTGTATCAGTGACTATCTTTGATATATTATTGTCAATACAAGATATTTTTCTAGCATTTTTATTATACAAGCCTGTATTTTTAATTCATTCCTTCAGTTCTAGGACTTTTCAAACTTCTAGAATAATTCCTTATTAAGGTAACAGTTTTGGTGTGATTATCCCTTAGACCATTATTAAATAGCTTGTTAGCCCCAAATCACTTATTATGCTAATAGTTGTTAAATGCAAGGGGCAGGGTTTAGGTTTCCTTGATTGGATGGGAGAAAGAGGAAGGTATAAGCGATGGGGCCCTTTCATCCTTTATGGGGCAACAGGACATAAACATTGAAACAACAAATATTTTTAATGGGAAATGAATAATTCACATCATTAATTAATGGTAAGTGTGAAATACTGTGCAATAAGTACTAAAAAAATTATTGTGGATTTTGGTGTTAAGGGAAAGCTTTTTTATTTTTTTTTCCTTTTTCTTTTTTTTTTGTTGGTCGTTCAAAACATTATATCTAACTTGATATATCATATTTCACAGTTTGATTCAAAAGGGTTATGAACTTCCATTTTTACCCTGTATACAGATTGCTGAATCACATCAATTACATCAATTACAATTCCATTGATTTACATATTGCCATTCTAGTGTCTGATGAATTCTGCTCTCCTAACCTCTACTATCCCCCCTCCCCTCCCCTCCCCTCCCCTCTTCTCTCTCAACCCCCTCTACTATAAAACATTTCTTCCACTTGTATTATTCTTCCCTTACCCCTCACTTCCTCTTGTATGTAATTTTGTATAACCCTGAGGATCACCTTCCCTTTCCATGCAATTTCCCTTCTCTCTCCCTTTCCCTCCCCCCTCTCATCCCTATTAATGTTAATCTTCTTCTCCTGCTCTTCATCCCTACTCTGTCCTTGTTTACTCCCCTTATATCAAAGGAGTCATTTGGTATTTGTTTTTTAAAGATTGACTAGCTTCACTTAGCATAATCTGCTCTAATGCCATCCATTTCCCTCCAAATTCTATGATTTTGTCATTTCTTAATGCAGAGTAATACTCCATTGTGTGTAAATGCCACATTTTTTTTATCCATTCACCTATTGAAGGGCATCTAGGTTGGTTCCACAATCTTGCTATGGTGAATTGTGCTGCTATGAACATCGATGTAGCAGTGTCCCTGTAGCATGCTCTCTCTTTTTTTTTTTTTTTTTAAAAGAGAGTGAGAGAGAGAGAGAATTTTTAATATTTATTTTCTGGTTCTCGGCGGACACAACATCTTTGTTGGTATATGGTGCTGAGGATCGAACCCGGGCCGCACGCATGCGAGGCGAGCGCGCTACCGCTTAAGCCACATCCCCAGCCCTGTAGCATGCTCTTATTAGGTCTTTGGGGAATAGACCGAGAAGGGGAATAGCTGGGTCAAATGGTGGTTCCATTCCCAGCTTTCCAAGAAATCTCCATACTGCTTTCCACATTGGCTGCACCAATTTGCAGTCCCATCAACAATGAACCAGTGTACCCTTTTCCCCACATCCTCGCCAGCACTTGTTGTTATTTGACTTCAAAATGGCTGCCAATCTTACTGGAGTGAGATGGTATCTTAGGGTGGTTTTGATTTGCATTTCTCTGACTGCTAGCGATGTTGAGCATTTTTCCATGTACTTATTGATTGATTGTATGTCCTCCTCTGAGAAGTGTCTGTTCAGGTCCTTGGCCCATTTGTTGATTGGGTTATTTGTTGTCTTTTTGTCTAATTTTTTGAGTTCTTTGTATACTCTGGATATTCGGGCTCTATCTGAAGTGTGAGGAGTAAAGATTTGTTCCCAGGATGTAGGCTCCCTATTTACCTCTCTTATTGTTTCTTTTGCTGAGAAAAAACTTTTTAGTTTGAGTAAGTCCCATTTGTTAATTCTAGTTGTTAACTCTTGCGCTATGGGTGTCCTATTGAGGAATTTGGAGCCCAACCCCACGGTATGTAGATCATAGCCAACTTTTTCTTCTATCAGATGCCGTGTCTCTGATTTGATATCAAGCTCCTTGATCCATTTTGAGTTAACTTTTGTGCATGGTGAAAGAAAGGGATTCAGTTTCATTTTGATGCAAATGGATTTCCACTTTTCCCAGCACCATTTGTTGAAGATGCTATCCTTCCTCCATTGCATGCTTTTAGCCCCTTTATCAAATATAAGATAATTGTAGTTTTGTGGATTGGTTTCTGTGTCCTCTATTCTGTACCATTGGTCCACCCGCCTGTTTTGGTACCAGTACCATGCTGTTTTTGTTACTATTGCTCTGTAGTATAGTTTGAAGTCTGGTATCGCTATCCCGCCTGATTCACACTTCCTGCTTAGCACTGTTTTTGCTATTCTGGGTCTTTTATTATTCCATATGAATTTCATGATTGTTTTATCTATTTCTACAAGAAATGCTGTTGGGATTTTGATTGGCATTGCATTGAACTTATAGAGAACTTTTGGTAATATCGCCATTTTGATGATGTTAGTTCGGCCTATCCATGAACAGGGTATATTTTTCCATCTTCTAAGGTCTTCTTCTATATCTTTCTTTAGGGTTCTGTAGTTTTCATTGTATAAGTCTTTCACCTCTTTTGTTAGGTTGATTCCCAAGTATTTTATTTTTTGGGGGGATATTGTGAATGGAGTAGTTGTCCTCATTTCCGTTTCAGAGGATTTGTCACTGATATACAGGAATGCCTTTGATTTATGCGTGTTGATCTTATATCCTGCCACTTTGCTGAATTCATTTATTAGCTCTAATAGTTTCTTTGTAGACCCTTTTGGGTCTGCTAGGTAAAGAATCATGTCATCTGCAAATAGTGATAATTTAAGTTCTTCTTTTCCTATTTTTATGCCTTTAATTTCTTTCGTCTGCCTAATTGCTCTGGCCAGTGTTTCGAGGACTATGTTGAACAGAAGTGGTGAGAGAGGGCATCCCTGTCTTGTACCAGATCTTAGAGGGAATGCCTTCAATTTTTCTCCATTCAGCATGATGCTGGCCTGTGGCTTATCTTAGACTGCTTTTACAATGTTGAGGTAAGATCCTGTTATCCCTAATTTTTCTAGAGTTTTGAACATAAAGGGATGCTGTACTTTGTCGAATGCTTTTTCTGCATCTATCGGGATGATCATATGGTTCTTATTTTTAAGTCTATTGATGTGGTGAATAACATTTATTGATTTCCGTATATTGAACCAGCCTTGCATCCCAGGGATGAATCCTACTTGATCATGGTGTATGATTTTTTTGATATGTTTTTGAATCCGATTCGCCAGGATTTTATTGAGGATTTTTGCGTCTAGGTTCATTAGAGATATTGGTCTGTAGTTTTCTTTCTTTGAAGTGTCTTTGTCTGGTTTAGGGATCAGGGTGATATTGGCCTCATAGAATGAATTTGGAAATTCTCCCTCTTTTTCTGTTTCCTGAAATAGTTTGAAAAGTATTGGTGTTAGTTCCTCTTTAAAGGTTTTGTAAAACTCTGCTGTATACCCATCCGGTCCTGGGCTTTTCTTAGTTGGTAGTCTTTTGATGGTTTCTTCTATTTCCTCTATTGTTATTGGTCTGTTTAGGTTGTCTATATCCTCCTGACTCAATCTGGGCATATCATAAGACCTAAGAAATTTATCTATGCCTTCACTATCTTCTATTTTTTTGGAGTATAAGGATTCAAAATAATTTCTGATTATCTTCTGTATTTCTGAAGTGTCTGTTGTGATATTACCTTTTTCATCCCGTATGCTAGTAATTTGGGTTCTCTCTCTTCTTCTCTTTGTTAGCATGGCTAAGGGTCTGTCGATTTTATTTATTTTTTCAAAGAACCAACTTTTAGTTTTGTCAATTTTTTCAATTGTTTCTTTTGTTTCAATTTCATTAATTTCAGCTCTGATTTTAATTATTTCTTGCCTTCTACTTCTTTTGCTGTTGTTTTGCTCTTCTTTTTCTAGGATTTTGAGATGAAGTATGAGATCGTTTATTTGTTGGTTTTTTCTTTTTTTAAGGAATGAACTCCAAGCAATGAATTTTCCTCTTAGAACTGCTTTCAATGTGTCCCATAGATTCTGATATGTTGTGTCTGTGTTTTCATTGAACTCTAAGAAGTTTTTAATTTCCTCCTTGATGTCTTCTAAAACCCATTGATCATTCAGTAAACTATTGTTCATTCTCCAAGTGATGCTTGATTTTTCCTTCCTTCTTTTATCATTGATTTTCAGTTTCATTCCATTATGATCAGACAAGATGCATGGTATTATCTCTACTCCTTTGTATTGTCTAAGAGTTGCCCTGTGACATAATATATGGTCTATTTTTGAGAAGGTTCCATGTGCTGCTGAGAAAAAAGTGTAACTCCTTGATGTTGGGTGGAATAGTCTATATATGTCAATTAAGTCTAGGTTGTTAATTGTGTTGTTGAGTTCTATAGTTTCCTTATTTAACTTTTGTTTGGAATATCTGTCCAGTGGTGAGAGAGGTGTGTTGAAGTCTCCCATGATTATTGTATGGTGGTCTATTAGACTCTTGAACTTGAGAAGAGTTTGCTTGATGAACATAGCTGCACCATTATTTGGGGCATATATATTTATGATTGTTATGTCTTGTTGGTGTATGGTTCCCTTGAGCAGTATGACGTGTCCTTCTTTATCCCTTTTCATTAACTTTGGCTTGAAATCTATTTTATTAGATATGAGTATGGACACTCCTGCTTGTTTCCGCAGTCCATATGAATGGTATGATTTTTCCCAACTTTTCACTTTCAGTCTGTGTTTATCTTTTTCTATCAGATGCGTCTCCTGTAGGCAGCATATTGTTGGGTCTTGTTTTGTGATCCATTCTACTAGCCTGTGTCTCTTAATTGGTGAGTTTAAGCCATTAACATTTAGGGTTATTATTGAGATATGGTTTGTTCTTCCAGCCATATTTGTTTATTAATGTTACTAAACCTGATTTGTTTTCCTCTTTGATTACTTTCCCCCCTTTACTGTCCTACTTCCCACTGTTGGTTTTCCATGTTATTTTCCATTTCCTCTTCCTGTAATGTTTTGCCAAGGATTTTTTGAAGAGATGGTTTTCTAGCTGCGAATTCTTTTAACTTTTGTTTATCGTGGAAGGTTTTAATTTCATCTTCCATCCTGAAGCTTAATTTCGCCAGATACACGATTCTTGGTTGGAACCCATTTTCTTTCAGTGTTTGAAATATGTTATTCCAGGATCTTCTAGCTTTCAGAGTCTGTGTTGAGAGATCAGCTGTTATCCTGATTGGTTTACCCCTAAAAGTAATCTGCTTCCTTTCTCTTGTAGCTTTTAAAATTCTCTCCTTATAATGTATGTTGGACATCTTCATTATAATGTGTCTAGGTGTGGATCTCTTATGATTTTGCACATTTGGCGTCCTGTAGGCTTCTAGGATTTGGGGTTCTGTCTCATTCTTCAAGTCTGGGAAGTTTTCTCGTATTATTTCACTGAATAGATTGTTTATTCCTTTAGTTTGGAGCTCTGTGCCTTCCTGTATCCCAATGACTCTTAAGTTTGGTCTTTTGATGTTATCCCATAATTCCTGGATGTTCTGCTCATGGTTTCTTAGCAGACTTGCTGATCTGTCTATGTTCTTTTCAAGTTGAAATACTTTGTCTTCATTGTCTGATGTTCTATCTTCTAAGTGATCTACTCTGCTGGTAGTATTCTCAATTGAGTTTTTAAGTTGGTTTATTGCTTCCTGCATTTCTAGGATTTCTATTTGTTTGTTTTTTATTACCTCTATCTCCCTGTGAAATTGATCTTTTACTTCCTGGATTTGTTTATGTAGTTCCTTGTCAATGTGATCTTTCATTGTCTGATTTTGCTGTCGCATGTCTTCCTTGAGACACCAGATCTTCTGTAGCATGTATATCCTGAACTCTCTCTCTGACATTCCCTCTCTTGCAGCTATTACTTCTTCTAAAGTTGAGTTGACCTGCATTGCTTGTGGTCCTTTCTTTCCTTGTCTTTTCATACTGCTCGTGTTTCTTTCTGCTTGGTGAAACTGTTGTGTTTTTGAAATTTTCCCCTAATTATTTATATTGCTCTTGTATAGTTGAAAAATCTCCCTTGCATGGCGGGTAGTTGCTGTGCTCCTCCTCTAATTGGGGTGATCTGTTTACTGCGCAGGCGGGCCGCTAGGCCTGTTCTGCCGGTCGTTCGCAGGTCTGCCCACCTGGCGAGTGTGGGTGGCAGCTCTGCTCTGCCCCCACTCCAATTGTGGTAACGTGACTACCACCCCCTCGGGTCGTTGGGCCCGATCCGGATGCGGGCAGCTGCTCTACTCTACCCCTACTCCAATTGGAGTGACGTGTCTACCATGCTGGCAGGCCTCTAGGCCTGTTCCGCTGGTGGGTCTCAGGTCTGCCTGACTCTGGCAGTAGGGGGAGTTGAGGGTGGAGATTCCTTTGGTCCTTACGGTTATGCCCTCGGAGAGATTTTGAAGTTTCCCAGTTGTTCGCCAGGTGGGAGGGGCTGTTAGCAGAGCCTGGAGGGCATGGCCATGTGCTGGGCCATGCGGGGACCCTTCTAGCTGAGTCGGGGCGCCGGGGGCCGCCTGAAGAGCGGGGCAGCTGCGTCTGCGTGGCTAAGATCCGGGCAGGTGGTGTGGCTGTTCGCAGAGCGAGAGCAGGGCCTCCCAGGAGAGCTGGGATGGCGGAGGCGTCTGCCGGTTTGGGCTGCCACTCTGCTCCGGGCCGCTACCACTTGCAGAAGCTGCTGGTAGCCGCGGGATTGGACCTCTGCGCCCGCGGGGGGGGGGGGGGGGCACCTGTTGAGCCGGGCAGTTGCGGCCGCTTGGTTAATAGCCAGGCGGGTGTGGCAGCCGCTTGCAGGGTGGGTGTGGTGGCCGCTCACTGGCCTCCCGTGAGATCCCGGTTGGCGGGGCCGTCTGCCGGTTCGGGCTGGGCGGGCCAAGCTGCTCTGGGTGCGTGCCGCTTGCGAAAGCGGCTGCTGGCTGAAGGACTGGACTTCTGCACCCGCCGCGGGGCTGCCTGTAGAGCTGGGTAGCTGCGGCCACGTGGTTAAGAACCTGGCGGATGGGCGGCCTCCCAGGAGAGCCGCTTGTAGGAGCGGCTGATGGCTGTGGGACTAGACCTCTGTGCCCGCCTGGCCGGCCAAGATCCACTTCTCTGGGACAAACTGTCACTTCCAATAAACCAGTTCACGGCAGCTCTCCTCCTAAGGGAATTTTGCTAGAAGTTCCTCCGTAGGTAGGCTGCAGCTGTTCCAATGGGTCTTTTTTATCCCGTCAAAGTGGAGACATTGGGATCGCTGCTTCCTCGCCGGCCGCCATGTTGGATCCGCCGAAGAAAGTACAGCTTTGTAGATTCAAACAGCAATTCTTTATTCCCGAACTCACACCGGCCTCTACACACGTTCTAGGGAAATCCAAGTTCTGCCTCGGGAAAGGTTTTTTAATGGAAATAATTTGAAAATTTTTCAAAGAATGGCGGGTACTGATATATGGATTAGGGGAAGGCTGTTTCACTTCGTGGGGTGAACTTTGAGGGCTAGAGGAAAAACAGAACGAATGTGGATGTATGGCTTATGTGAGGAGCAGTCAAGCACTCCTCTCTAGCCTACCATCTCCAGTGTCTTTCTTGCTCTTTTTTGTTGTTTTATTGATTTTATTTTTAAGCAACAGAGCTGTTCAAAGAAAATCTTAAAAGATGTATAAATACAAACAAAATTAATGCATAAGTACTTCGGTTGAAAACAGACCTACCTTCCTGTTTTTTTACTTCCTAATCTCTTTATCCTTGCCTCCACAGTCCTTGAGATACCCACTCAGTATTCCTAGGATAGTACAGGGCAATTGAAAATGTAGAGAAATCAAATAGAATGGACTGTATTCAGTAAAAAATATGAAAGTCATTAGTACTTCATGATAGAATTATCCTATTAATGTTATCATATTCTTCGTTAATTCCACAGCCATCACATACTGTAGGCACCCTGAAGCTTTTCAAATTATTGTTGATTAATGAATCATAATTAAAGCCATATATCAGCAAGAATACTCTGTTTGAGCAAGAACTTTTTAACAATGAAATATCGAATAGATGCCTGGAAAAGATAGAATAAAAACAAAAGGGCACATTGGACAAATGAAATGACAACTAAGTCAGATTTCCTTTTTGTTTAACCAGACACTGGTCCTTTGTAGTTATGTCTACTACCATCATTTAGCATAGGTTTGAATAAATGGTAAGGCTATATCTTGTAGCAGAGATTTCTGATTAACTTTCTTAGTCCTATTGTATTTTAAAATGTTCAAACTTAGCAAAACTCAGCTTTGCAAATAATACACCAGGCCTTTAGGTCATATTGGTCATAGATTTGATGATACTAATATCAGAGGATGAGGGTAATATTAACCTTCTTCCAGTTTTTCAATCTTGTTTTTAAAGATGTATTCTGTTACTTGACATTTGTTGGTTTTCTTAGATAATTGAAAGTTAATCATTCATACTCTTGTTTGATAGTGATTTTACATTTTCAAAATAAATGCTTCTTGAATCATTAAACTATTTTATTTTTTAAAATTTATTTTTCAGTCTGATCTTGTGGATCAAAGTATATTTAATTTTATCCCAGAGGGGGAACATTCAGAGTTTTATAAAATACTCTCTACCCATCTGCTGGAAAGTGATTCATTAACTCCTGAATACTTAAAATGTAAGTAGTGACTGTGAAGAACAAACTCAAATATTATATTTGATAGCCTTATCCTTTACTTTTTTAAGTTTGTGAAAAATAGACATATTTAATAATTTAGAATGCAGCCAGTCATGGTAGTGCACTCTTCTAATCTCAGCAGCTTGGGATGCTGAAACAGGAGGATCGCAGGTTCAAAGCCAGCCTTAACAACAGCGAGGTGCTAAGCAACTCAGTGAGACTCTGTCCAAATCAAATACAAAATAGGGTTGGGGATGAGGCTCAGTGGTTGAGTGTCCCTGAGTTCAATCCCCAGTACTCCTGCACATACACAAAAAAATGTAAAATACAGCATTGTTACCTATACCCTATTGTGTGCTTTTTAAATATTAAAAATATATGTATATGTGTATACATGTGTCTATATATAATGGAATTGTGTTCATATTTTAAATCTGAAATCTGTTCCAAAGTATACTGAAATTTTATCTTGTTTTGTTATAATAAACCTGACCACAGCTAAGCCATAAAATTGTTTTATACAGAAATGGAAACCTGGCAATCAATATCTTTTTAATATCTGAATAAAATCATGTTGTATTTATTGATATAGATAATTAAACCTTCTTGTTTTGTTCATTGTGGACTAAGTGGGCACTCAAACTATGGAGGAAAAAATTGCAAATCTTTTAAGATTATTAAATTAAAAGAAAAATTATTTACTTTTTAAATTAAACTGATTTAAGTAACCTTTTATTGGATTGTGTAATGTGCTAGGCACTTATGCTTTATCATAAAAAGAACCAAAATAGTGAAAAACATTTCTTACCATCAAAAACCACAAAATATTATGGTATAATTGAACATTTCTACTAGATTTGTTAGGCAAATAGTGTACAACATTTTCTTCACTGTTACTCAGTATGAACTTCAGAATTGTTACATCACTGTATTTGGCCATTAATTATTAGACATCTTCTTTAATAATTTTTTTTCATGTTTTTTAAATGTTTCCTTATTTGGAAATAGTGACATCAATCATCTTAAAGCTTCTTTGTATTTAAATCCTAAAATTCTATAATCTATTAATGACTGTCCAAAAGTTAAGATATACAGATGTTTATCTTTTGTTAAGAATGGCTAGCTTTTCAGGGAGAGAATTCATTTGAAGCCTAGCTGTCATTTTTTATAATCAAGTTTGTATGACATTGACCTAGGTCATTATAATCTTAATATTTAGGAGAAAGATTTGACTGGATCTAATAGATATAGAAGCCAATAATGTGCCTATAAGTAGTATTTGAGGTAATGAAATGAACAATATTGCTTGAGGTAAATATATAGAGTAAGGAGAGAAGAATTAGAAAGGGACCCTGGGAGAGAGAAACAGGAGGACAAAGATGAAGGAATTGACTTTAGACACCCTCACAAGGACAGAATTGGCCATAGAAGTGAATCAAAATATCGGGCATAAAGTAGAGACCATAGACTTCTGTTTCTAAGATCAGAGATGAGAACAGCAATACTACTTTTCAGTAGATAAATCAATTAAGTGCCTTAAGCATTGGATACACAAAAGAAGTTCTTCCCCAGGGGGAAAAAAAAGTGTTTGATGTGAGTTAAAACTTAGGGGACATTGCTTAGAAAGTTCAGTAGGTCATTTTGGTTGTAATGAAGGTGGTACATTTGATGTAATTTATGTCTAGAAAGGGAAATAAGGACAGAATTATAAAGAGCCTAATATTTCATCCTATAGAGTTTTTATGTTTTACATTGTGGAGAGTGAGTGAAGGAGATTTCGGTGTTTTTATAATCAGAAGGGTGAAAGGGGAGTCACTGAGTAGAAAATTTTGAAAAGGACTGCACTCAGGACAAAAAGGGAAAATTGATGTTATTGTTGTAATCAAAGTAAGGATGAAGAGGAAAGTATATGAATGTTATGTAAGGAAACTCCGTAGGCTCTATGTTAGGTACTGGTGACCAAGCTGGGGAGGGTTTTGGGAAGACGATGATACTTAGATTTTGAACCTGTTGAGTTAGATGACAAAACCATCTATTTTGATAATAAAAGAGCATGAGCTTGATGTGGTGAGTGAAGGAAAGTGTTACTAATCCTTGAGTGTTGAAGCAGTGCTATAAAAGTAGTATTAGTCTAAGTCCTACCAGTGATCTGCTCTGACAAGATGAGCTGGGTTCCAAAGAGCTGGCTGCAACATGAAGCTAAGAAAATGGTGAAAAGTCACACAATACAGAAGTAGTTTTCATGTTGAGGGTAGGATGGCTCTGTGACCTTAAGGGTCAGCTTCTACACTGGAAGGTGCTCGAAAGACAGCGTGCACCCAGAATCTCTTTATTTTTATAGGGGAGTCACACAAAGGAGATTCCAGAGAATGTTCTTCACCAAATAAGGCGTGGATTAAGGTTTTAAAGGTAGAATCTTGCTTCGTGGTGTCTTGTGGTCAGCAGATTGATTGACATCTTGGCAAGTCACTAATGCTGTATGGGATCACAGGCAGAGCGAGAGAAATGGCGCACTTGCGTCGCACAGCCCAATCAGTGTGAAGTGCCAGACCTGTCCCCTCATATAGCTCCAGTGAGCATAGCTCACACACACAGCCCGTGGATGGCTTGCAACAGTTAAGTGTAGTAGGAAGGGATGAATCAGAGGCAAGAGAGTGGAGGCACAATGAATAAATGTTTCAGCTATCTAGATGCAAGGCAATTTGTGACTGCACTGAGTTGATGGTCCTAAGTGTTAAGTCGAAAAATGATTTATGAGAGTTTCCTTGGTGAAATAAATAGCAGGGCCTGGTGACAAATTAGCTTTGGGATTTGTAATAGGTAAAGAAGAGAGCAAATTGATATGTAGAGGAAGTAGGGATATGGTTTCTAACTTTGAAATAAGTATACATATGGCAAAGAGGACAGCTAACTTAGGAAGAAACAGGAAAAATTCACTTTCAAATACTTTGAGTTTAAATTATTGATGGGACATTAAGTGGAAATATCCTGAAAACAAATAATGATATGAGAATTTGTGTTACATAAAATGTTAGTGTTGGGGAAAGATATGGAGTGGTAAATAAGATTTCTAAGACCAGTCAGTTTATAGCAGATCTCAAAAGATGAAGATCAAAAGAACCCTTTTGAAGTTTGCTAGTTTTTGAAGATGGTTTAGCAGAAAACAGAGGAATAGTCAATAGGTAAGAAGGCAAGTTCATGTTACAGGAATGAGGAAGTGTGAAATGAAGAAAAACTATTGAAGTTGACAGTACAAATGTTGATAGGCTTTAGAAGAGTAGAGGTGCAAGGATGCAAGCCATAGTGCATGAGGTAAAGGGAAGTGAGTACATGAAAACAGGAACACTTACTGAAAAGAAAGAAGATCTCTGACACTAAAAAAATGAAAAAAAAAAAACTCTTTGAAATGGAAGACCTGATCAAATTTAAAATTGTAGAAATTAAGGACCTAAAGAAGAAAATTAATGGCCATTAGTTATTAGATACATTCTATAATCATCTTTTCATGATTTTTGAATGTTGCCTTATTTGGTAATAGTGATATCAGTCATCTTAGAACTTCTTTGTATTTGAATTGTTAAATTCTATAATGTATTAGCAACTGTCCAAAAAAAAAAAAAAGTGATGTAGACCTGGTCTTTAGAAGATAGGAACAGCAGCTGTTCAAAGTAGAAGCATTGGCTTTAGACTGGGAAGCAAAACCTTTCTTTGAAATTAGAGTGAAAAATGAGAAAGGACAGGTAAAAATAGAGAACAGTAAGTTGTTTTTACAAGGTGAAATAGCTCTTGAAGGTACTTTACTTTTATGGACTAAATAATCTGTCATTGAAGACGTTTGCTGAAGAAAATGTGAACTCATTCAACAATAAAAAAACTTTTGTAATCTTATTTCATGTGATATATGACAGATATTGACTTTTTAATCATTTATTTCAGCAAAAAATCAATTAGAGTTCTGTTGTCATATGCTTCGAGGAACAATAGATCCAAAGGAGCCATCTACCTATGAGTATGTGAGATTTATAGGAAATTTCAAATCTTTAAACAGTGGTGAGTTCAATGCTTTTCTTAGAATGTATTTTAAAACTTCATATTTTTCTAAGTAACAGCCAGATTTTACTGGAATAACTGATGATACATATTTCCTTACTGTTTTAGTATCTACTGCTGCACATAATGGTTTTGAAGGAACCATACAACGCACACATAGACCTTCTTATGAAGATAGGGTTTGTTTTGTAGCTACTGTCAGGTTAGCTACACCTCAGTTTATCAAGGTATGTTTCTAATTTACGTTTTAAGAGGTTTTCAGTTTTTATATAATTTTTAATATAATTTTTTTA
The DNA here is from genome assembly GCF_045843805.1 of Urocitellus parryii. Taxonomy (NCBI): domain Eukaryota; kingdom Metazoa; phylum Chordata; class Mammalia; order Rodentia; family Sciuridae; genus Urocitellus; species Urocitellus parryii. Next base: position 104,058,926 of record NC_135540.1, read on the forward strand.
TTGGTTGTTCAAAACCTTACAAAGCTCTTGACATATCATATTTCAAACATTAGTTTCAAGTGAGTTATGAACTCCCATTTTTACCCCAAATACAGATTGCAGAATCACATCGGTTACACATTCACATTTTTACATAATGCCATACTAGTAACTGTTGTATTCTGCTACCTTTCCTATCCTCTACTATCCCCCTCCCCCCCATCTTCTCTTTCTATCCCATCTACTGTAATTCATTTATCTCCTTGTTTTGTCTTCTAATTCCCCTTACAACCTCTTTTATGTAGTTTTTTATAACAATGAGGGTCTCTTTCCATTTCCATGCCATTCCCCTTTTCTCTCTCTTTCCCTCCCATCTCGTGTCTCTGTTTAATGTCAATGTTTTCTTCCTGCTCTTCCTCCCTGCTCTATTCTTAGTTGCTCTCATTATATCAAAGAAGACATTTGGTATTTGTTTTTTAGGGATTGGCTAGCTTCACTAAGCATAATCTGCTCTAGTGCCATCCATTTCCCTGCAAATTCCATGGTTTTGTCATTTTTTAGTGCTGCATAATACTCCATGGTGTATAAATGCCACAGTTTTAAAATCCATTCATTTATTGAAGGGCATCTGGGTTGGTTCCACAGTCTAGCTATTGTGAATTGTGCTGCTGTGAACATCGATGTGGCCGTATCCCTGTAGTACGCTCTTTTAAGGTCTTCAGGGAATAGTCCGAGAAGGGCAATAATAATTTTATATAATTTTTGTCTCTAGAATGACTAAATTTTCCTGCAAGCATTGAAGTAGTAGTGGCTATTAAATATGTATGATTATGATTATGATTGTGATATTTCAGAAACAATGGGTCATGAAAACATAATTTTTTAGCATATATTGCAGTTAGCCAGTGATTATGTGTCACCATTTGCCCTGTTTTTGTGCCAGATTTAGGATACTTGGTATATAATTTACTTTCTTCACTAAAGGAGAAAGTCCAAAAAAATCTAGGTAATTTTTGAAAGATTGTTTTTGAAATTTTCTTTTGAAATGTGTAAGTGGCTTTTATTGTATATAATTTACCTTTTACATTTTCAAATTTAAGTAATTTATTTTTATTTTCTGGGCCCAACAAGCAGACAAATAAGGAAATGGGTTAGCTCAACCACTTAGAAGTGGCTGGAATGAAGAAACCAGGACAAGATTTGAGAGACACATGGTGTAGGACACTAAGTACTGAGTTAGCAATTAGAAGATCCAAAATCAGTCTTGTTCTGCTTGTTTTGATCTTAGGAAGTAATAACAGTAGCTAGTGTTTGAGCACTTACTGCATGCTATACTTTTTTACATTCATTATCATGTAATTCTTATAACAGCCCTGAGATACATGCTGTTATCGTCCCTATTTTGTATATAAGGAAACTGAGGCTTAGAGAAGTTAAGTTTCTTCCCCAACGTCTCTATTAAATGTCAGAACTGGAGTCTTGATTCTTTTTCTTTCAGAGCCCAGCTCCTTGACTATATTAACATTGTGCTGCAGGAGGTTATTTAAGGGTACAGAGGAAGTTTATAATACATTAGCTAGTGTGACCAGAGTCTAGGGTTCATATATTGGAGAAAACAGGATAGTAGGAAGTATGGCTAGAAAAGTAAGCAAAAGCAAGAAATGAAACTTATTTCTGTTTTTTCTCCATGCTGAAGAAATTTCAGTATGAGGACCCTCAGAAGATTTTTAGGCAAGAAAGTTACATAAGCATATTTGAGTATTAGTAGAGTAATTGTGACCCCAGAATAGAAGACCAATTGAAGGACAGAGAGGCTGTTTAGTTCAATGTTAGCATAGTAAGATGCCACTGATGGTGATGATCTAAACTAAGCCATAGAAAATGGATGGGATATATATTTTTTTTAAAAGAATGTTAAAAGGTGAAATTGAGAAGATTAGTAGTGGCCACTTGGATGCTAAAAGGAAAAAATGAAAGAGTATGTTATGAATATCAGATTTCTAGACTTTGGCACTACACAGGTAGGTGTCCATCAATTAGTTGGAAAATTGTACAACTGTACAATTAGTTCATTTTAGGGCATACTGTTTGAGGTGTATGGGGCTATCTGAAGAGAAATATAGAACAGTAACTCAGGAGAGAAGTCTGAAGCAATAACTCTACAGTCTGCATTTTAGTATCATTTATTGCTCCATTTAAAATTGTTATCACAGCAGGGTATGGTAATATACTCCTATAATTCCAGTGATTTGGAAGGCTGAGGCAGGAAGATCGCAAGTTTGAGGCTAGCTTCAGCAACTTAGCAAAGCCCTAAACAATTTAGTATGAGACCCTGTCTCAAAATAAAAAATAAAAAGGGCTGGGGATATGGCTCAGTGGTAAAGCACCTCTGGGTTCAAACTCTTACCAAAAGAAAATATATATTTTTTTAATTAATTTTTTTCAAAGGTATTCAAATGCTGGCCTTCCTAGGCTAGCACTTGACCACTGAACTGTATCTCTAGCTTATCACATTTTAGTACTAAAAAATTAAATTTGTTAAAAATTTATTTAGGGAAAAGTCATCTAACAGTGACTTTTATATCTAATAATATTAAGGATTCTTCTAAGAACACAGGGAAGTATTCCTGAATTTTAATTATCAATTTATTTGTAGGAAATGTGTACTGTTGAAGAACCCAATGAAGAGTTTACATCTAGACATAGTTTAGAATGGAAGTTTCTATTTCTTGATCACAGGTAATTAACTTCATTTTTAAACTTTTTAAAAAAGGTAATAGTTATGTTACATTATTCTTGACTAATGGATTTTAAGGACAAAAATTTTTTTCTAATCAGGATTTTCAAATCCATTTTCCATTTTTTAAAAAAAGCTCCCCAAATTAATATCTGGTTAAAATGTTTCTTGTGGGGTCCTTATAATGTTGATTGTTTTTCAACTTAGGGCACCACCAATAATAGGATATTTGCCATTTGAAGTTTTGGGAACATCAGGCTATGATTACTATCATGTGGATGACCTAGAAAATCTGGCAAAATGTCACGAACACTGTAAGTAAATTTTAATATTTCTGGTAAGGTTAACTTTTTTAAATCATATAAAGAGAAATCTTGTCCCATTAATGAAAGGTAGTAAAATGTAGATTTGCTGTAACTTTTTGTAAGTATATAAAATAGAAACAAGTTTAGTTTAAATTTGATCTGATTCCTACTTGATTGATTATCCATATAAAGCTGAATCTACTAGTATATTTTAAAAATACAAAGTTTCTCAAATTAACCACAAAAAACACACACACTTTGCTTACCATCTATTAAAGACTTCAGAACTCAAAACCTGCAGAGCATGTGTTGGGAATAACAGTTACTTCAAACAGTGATGTTATTTTGCTTTTGGTTAGTTAAGGGTTACAAAATAAATGCCTCGGAGATACTGTACTTGAGAGTGTCTGTGGGAAAAAGAAGGTCTGATGTGATTACTTCCTGTTGCTACCCTTAGTAAATATAGAAGGAAATCAGCAGTTGAATCCTTGAATATTTGGAACTTTTATTGTATGTGAAAAGTATATAAGATCAACAATGACTGGCTTCAAAGTTTGACACTATAGAAGATGTGAAAATTACTTGAGAACTTAAACCAGCCCTAAAGAATTGCATTTTCCTATCATTGGTATATATTTTTTGAAAAACCAAGAGAAGAACTATATGTAGAAGAACTATATGTATCATTTAAATGTAAATGATAGTTTTTGATTTAAAAAAACAGATTCTTCATAACTAAGTATGAATCAAAGAAAGTATTTTTTATTTTCTTTTCAGTAATGCAATATGGGAAAGGCAAATCGTGTTATTATAGGTTCCTGACCAAAGGGCAGCAGTGGATTTGGCTTCAAACTCATTATTATATCACTTATCATCAGTGGAATTCAAGGCCAGAGTTTATTGTTTGTACTCACACTGTAGTAAGGTAATAATTCTTTCAAAGAACTTTTGAATTATGATAACATTCTTTAACAATTTTGGCAATGTAATTTTTATGCCTGACATAGTATATAAGTTTCTAAATCACAGGTAACTTAACCTTAATGTTTTAATGTGTTAAACTACAAAGTAATCTTTTTTTAATATATTATTAAATTTTCTTACATGCATTCTAGGAATGTCATATAAGTAGTAGATATATAATGCTTGACATAAGTTCTGTGCTTTACCGCAGAATTCATACTATCACTTATGTACCAAAGTCAGTTATGCAATAGGAAAACTGGAAAGAGCATACTCTTTCATTTTTTAGTTCCTCTTAATATACATACTGTGTTGTCAGAGATCATTTATAGTAGCATATAAAATTTTCATATACCTAGAAAAATGCAAATTGAGTTAAGAGTATCCTGTAGATGTGTTTTAGGTTTGTGTAGTACATAGAAAAGAGTCTAGAATTAGTGAAGAATTTAAGTGAAGCACATAACAAATATTGAATGGTTGCAACTCTACAATATCTTAATGAATGAACAAACACTAAAATTGATTTTTTCAATTTATAGTTATGCAGAAGTTAGGGCTGAAAGACGACGAGAACTTGGCATTGAAGAGTCTCTTCCTGAGACAGCTGCTGACAAAGTATGTTTCTTATAGTCTTTTAAAAATATAATTACCTAATTTCTTGCCATTGAAACTCAAACTCAATCAGTAGGAAGATTGCTTCTCAAATACGTCCTTTCCTCAAGTATGTCAGTATGATTATACTTTACTGTTTACTTTCATTTTTCATTTAACATTTTAAAATTTCATTGACTTCTAAAAAAAATTGAAGATCTTACCATTTAGCAATAATAAGGATAGACATCTAATCTCAGATTAAAACTACTATTATTAGTTACCTTTGATGTGTTAGACTTTAGCTTGATTCTTCATATGAATTATGATGTGTGATTTACTCCTTGGATCCTTAATCTCATAAGTAATATCTCCATTATGAAACCACTGAAACTCAGATTTAAAGGAGAGGGTTGAACCTGCCCTTCATGATACATGACTGAGAAATTATAGTCAGAAATTGAACTTTGGTTTCTTTCTTTTGCTCATGTTGAAGTATAGTATATTACTTCTCTGTTGCTATGTAATGGTTTCTCCAGAACTTAGTGATATAAAACAACACACATTTATTATCTCTTAGATCATGTGCATCAGGAATCCAGGCACAGTTTAGCTGGGGCTTCCACTTGAGGATCCATCAGAAGTCTACAGTCCTCTCAAAATTCCACTCAGGAACTGTTCATTTCCACCTCACTCAGTGGTTGTTGGCCCAATTGTTCCTCATGGGCAGTTGGACTAAGGGCTTTAGTTCCTTGATGGCCAGAGGCCACCTTCATTTCCTTCCCAGGTGACCCTTTCCATCTGAGCAAGCATGCAAGAAAGTACAGGAAGAGAAAGTACCAGGCAATTGTACTTAAAAAGGTTTTGCTTTTTAAGATGAGAGAAATAATAGCATGTTTGTATACTAAGAGAATGATCTGGTAGAGCAAGAAAAATTGAGTAGTGTTTTGATTAGGTAAGAGAAGGTGGGATCTAGAACACAAGTGGAAAGATCAGGTTTAGCTAGGGGGACAGATTATTTGACCATAGCAAGAGTTGGCAGCCTGAGGGCCTGAGGCCAAATCTGGCTCTCTGAATGTAATGCCCACAAACTACAAATATTTTTACATGTTTAAGTGGTTGAAAGAAAATCAAAAGAATAATAATGCTTTATGACACATGAAAAGTAAATCAAATTCATATTCTAGTGTTCATAAATAACATAACCACACACATTCATTTATAAAGTGTCTGTGGCTCTATTTGTACTACAGTAGCAGAACTAAATAGTTGTGACTTATTCTATGGCCCTCAGAACCTAAGAGATTGACTCTCTGAAAGAACCAGTAAATGTTACAGAAAGAATTGATTGATCCCTGATTTATAGCAACATGAAGAAGAATAAATATGTGACTATCACATTTTCACAGTTACACTCTCACTTTATGTGTTCTGTCAATATCCAGCTTAAATTTATGGTTAATTATTGTAACCATGCATGTATCTTCAGCTCCCTAGCACCTGTCACCCTTTATCACAAATCCTTGGCAAAATCTCAGTGCTGGTTAAACCCAGCTGTTAAATGGATAGGTATAGTAGTGAGAGCTTATAGCAATACTCTAAGTAAATAGGTATCAAGAGTTATCAGCCAAGAGTCAAGTAAGGACAGGAGTTTTTGGAGGTTTGAGAAGAGAAGTGAAAGTGTTAAATGGTTGTGTAGGCGAATAGAAAAGTGACTATTCTAGGAAATTATAGTCTGTTTGGCAGGCAGAATAAAAGCCACTTGCAGTTCTTGGTCATTTATTTGATGTGAAAAAATAATCATATTGTCTTTCTTCTGCCATCTTCAGCTCTGCAGGACCAGATATGGGAGAAGTTAAAAAAAAAAATGGGTTTAACCAACACTGAGAATTTTGCCAAGCAAGTGTGATTAAGGGAAATAGGAACTAAGAAATTAAAGATACATGCATGGTTATAAACAATTAGCCACGAATTTAAGCTGGATAAAGAGAGAAGACACAAAAAGAGAGAATGTGATTGTGAAAATATGGTTGAATACATATATTGTGGGTTCCATTTAAGCCAAATGATTATTGGAATTGAGATACTAAAAGGAATGAGTAGGAAATATGGGAATTGTGGTCAGAGAAAAAGATGATTGAAACTGAGATTATGGGAAGGTTTATTCTTATTGAAAATGTCTCTAGGATATGACTGTAAGAATCAGTGGATGAGGACTGGTGGAAGAGGAGATCTTTGGAGGAGAGTACAATAAGGAAGAGAGAGGTTGTAGTATTGAATGTTTCTATGAATAACCTTGGGATTAATAGTTAATGAGGGGAATACTGAGCCAGATTCTAAAATTTAATTGCTGTGAAGTGACCATGGGGTCTGTACATAACTGTAAGAGACAGTGAGTTATAGCATATGATTTAATGTTAGTTTCAGAGTTGTGAGTTTGGGGAAAGAAGGAAGGGGAAGTGGTCTGGAACCATCAGTAGAAGGACTTTTGTAGAGTTGTGGTCTGAGAGTTGTGAGAGATAGAATAGACACTGCTGAAGAAAACTACAAGGAAAGTAGTGTCCTCTGGGGCAGTATGGGTTTTAGTTAGAGCAAGCCTGTGAAGGAATGTTCAGAGCTGAGGTTGAGAATACAGAGCATTTTTAAAATTGTAGACACTTAATGCAAGCAGGAGGTTTAGAAGGCTAGGAAGCAGTGGACGTAGGAGACAAATAGAATGAAGGACTGAATGAATAGTAGTTAGGGTAGAGGAAACAAGGCTTTGGGTGATATCACTCCTGTTTTTTTCCCCTAAGCACAAGTAACTTTGAGATCATACTATTTGTGTATGTTTGCATGGGTTTATACAGATTTGTATATGTGTGTGTGTGTGTGTGTGTATATATATATTGTGCCCCCTTTTAAGTAGCTCTCCTACAGTAAGAATAGGTATTTACTTCTTTTTTTACTGCTGCATATGAGAGTTTTTGATAGGACACTTTGCTCTATTATAATTTGGAGGAAAAGAAGATAGGTGTACTGTATATACATCCTGTATTAGCAGATAAGTTTTTATTTTTGATGGTGGCAAGATAAATGTTCTCATCTGTATAAGGCAGGGCTGGTATAGGGAGACAGATTTAAGGGTAGTGAATACAACAGACACTAGTATGTAAAAACATGGATGTGTAACCAATGTGATTCTGCAATCTGTATACGGGGGGAAAAATGGGAGTTCATAACCCACTTGAATCAAATGTATGTAATATGATATGTCAAGAATTATGTAATATTTTGAACAACTAATAAAAAAAAAAAGAAAAGGCATGGAATAATTGTGAAGGGTAGGAAAGTGAGCCCAACGTAAACAATGCTACTACCTAGTATTGGGTATCCATCTGAAGTTCATGATCCTTTAGTCAGACTGCACTTGTTCCTAGAGGAACCTTTGAGCAATTGAACTAGAATAAAAGAGTATGGCTTAAAGTGGTATTTTAATTTGTTTTCTTAGAGGTGCTACAGTGTTGATGTACAGGCAGAGACCGAGAGATGGAAGTAGGAGAAGGGAAAAAATTACTAGAGATGAGTACAAAGCTGAGAAGTAGGATAAGAGAGGATATTGGGTGATTCTTCCTTATGGATATTGAAATTTTGGAGAAAGATCAGAATTGGAGTAAAGATTTTGAGCCATCAAATGCTGAGTTCCAAAGGTCATTGCAGTATTTTGAATATAAAGTAAAATGTTATCACTATCTTTTTTTTTCTTTCTTAATGTGATAAGAAACAATATAAAATTGCCATTGAAAAGGGTACAGTTTGGTGTAGTTACATATATTCCCACTGTTATGCAGTTATCACTACCATCCATGCCCAGAACTTCTTTATCTTTCCAAACTCCAAACCCACTAAACAACTTCTCATTCTCCTGTCAGCCATCATTTTACTTAGTATTTTTTTTAGCTTGACTTCTCTAATTACTGCGTATGAGTAGAATCATATAATATTTGTCCTCTTATCCTGGCTTTTTTCATTTGCCATAATGTTGTCTGAGTTGATTATGTTGTAGCATGTGTCAGAATTCCCTTTCCTTTTAAAGCTGGGTAATATTTCATTGTATGTACATACCATATTTTGCTTATAGGTTGCTGTTACCTTTTGGTCATTGTGATTAATGTTACTGTGAGCATACATGTACAAATAACTGTTTGAGTTCTTTCATCTTTTTTGGAGAATTGCTGGGTCATACAATAATTCTTTTTTTTCAATTTTGAGGACGTGCCACACTGTTTTCCCTAGTGACTATGCCATCAAGGCACAGGAATTTAGATTTTTTACATTCTTGCTAACACAGGGTATTTTCTTTCTTTCTTTTTTCTTTTTTAATAGTGGCCATTTTAATGGGTGTAAGGTGATATCTCATTGTGGTTTTAATTCACATTTCCCTGATTAGTGAGGCTGAACATCTTCTCACATGCTTATTAACCATTTGTGTATCTTCTTTGGAGAAGTATTTATTTTGTGCTTTGCCCATTTTTTAATTGAGTCATTTGTTTTTCATTGTTTATTTATAGGAGCTCTTTACTCTTTTCATAGTATCATTTGATGCATTTAACTTTGGTAAAAGTCATTTTATTGGCAAATCCAATATCATGAAACTTTTCCTCAATGTTTTCTTCAAGAGTTTCATAATTTTAGCTCTCAATGTTTAGGTCTTTGATTCATTCTGAGTTCAATTTTTGTATATGGTATATGGTAAGGTGTAGTCCAACTTCTGTCTTTTTGCTGTTTCCTTGAATAGAGAATGAAGCCAAAACTTTCATGCTTTACAAAATAAGTTCTCAAGCCAGGTATGGTGGCACACACCTGTAATGCCAGCTACTAGGGAAGATGAGGAAGAAGAACACAAGTTCTAGGACCCTAAAGTAGAACCTTAAAATAAAAAATAAAAAGTAAACAAAAAGTTCTAGGACCTTAAAATAGAAAAATAAATAGTTCAGTGGTAAAGGGCCCCTGGGTTTAATCTCCAGTTGCCCCCACTAAAAAAAAATAATAATAATAATAATTATTATTATTATTATTATTTGGGGGGGGGTTACTGGTGATTAAACTCAGGGGCCTTTTACCATTGAGCTATATCCCCATTCCTTTTTATTTTTTATTTTTAGACAGATTCTCACTTAAGTTGCTTAGGGCCTCCTAAATTGCTGAGACTGGCCTTGAACTTGCGATCTTCCTACTTTTAGTCTCCTGAGTCGAAAATTTATCATTTCTTTTCCTACTATATATTACATAGGTAGTTTTGTCTTACAGGTAAAAAAATGAATTTTTTATTTTTATTTTTTTGTTAGTAAGCAGTATTTCTAATTTGAGATTCCTAAACTGAACCTCAAGAAAACATTTCTTTGTTTCCTTAGAGCCAAGATTCTGGGTCTGATAATCGCATAAACACAGTCAGTCTCAAAGAAGCATTGGAAAGATTTGATCACAGTCCAACCCCTTCTGCCTCCTCCCGGAGTTCAAGAAAATCATCTCATACAGCAGTCTCAGACCCTTCCTGTGAGTACCTTAACGTAAGCTTCCATTAAAGGGAGTGCTACCAAACTGTTTGTGTTAAAGGTTATTTGTCAAATTCTTCTCTAAAATTATAATTTATTTTTATAATTTTGAGGTATATTAACCTTTCCAGTGAGTTAGAGGTACAGTGCTCACTGTTAGCAAAGAATTAAGATCATCAAGTGGCCTATAAAACATGTAGGTTATAATGTTGTTATTGAAAAACTATTCTTACTGTAAAAGCCAGCAAATGTTCTTTAAATTTGTTTTTTAAAAAAATTTTGCAGTGGGCTGGGGATGTGGCTCAAGCGGTATCGCGATCACCTGGCATGCATGCGGCCCGGGTTCGATCCTCAGCACCACATACCAACAAAGATGTTGTGTCCGCCGAGAACTAAAAAATGAATATTAAAAATTCTCTCTCTCTCTCTCTCTCTCTCTCTCTCTCTCTCCTCTCTCACTCTCTCTTTTAAAAAAAAATTTTGCAGTGTTTTTCTTTATGAAGATATGCTTAATTGTCCTTATGTTACAGTTGGCCCTCCATATCAATAGTTCTGTGTCTGTAGATTCAACCAAGTGCACATAGAAAATGGTTAAAAAAAAATTGTATCTGTATTGAATATGTACAGACTTCTTTTTATTTTCCTTATTCCTAAATAATAGAATATATCAAGTATTTACATAGTATTTGTATTGTATTAGGTATTATAAGTAATCTAGAGAAGATTTAAAGAACTTACAAGGATGTGCATAGGTTATGTGCAAATACTACACCATTTTGTGTCAGGAACTTTTGAGCTTCACAGATGTTGGTATCCACAGGGAGTCCTGGAATCAGTCCCTTTTTCAGGGAATGACTAGTAACTATTTTTAGATTGAAATTTTTTCAATTTCATGTGTTTTTTTAATCTTTAAAGAAGATAGAAGCAATTTAAATGAATTTCATAGTCATGGACTTTACTTTTATTGATTTAGAAAACCAACTAACTGAAGTACATTTTGAGATTGATCTTTGAAAACTGTATTTTTAAATATTAATGCTATTCTTTTATTGACTAACTTCAGCAACACCAACAAAGATCCCAACAGATACTAGCACTCCTCCCAGACAACATTTACCAGCTCATGAAAAGATGGCTCAAAGGAGATCATCATTTAGTAGCCAGGTAAGCTCTATAGTTAATATACTTTTGAATAAAGATTAATTAAAAGGGAAAGTTATCTAAATGTTCAGAAAAAGTAGTTGGTATATGACACTCAAGATTTTTCTTTAATTTTTGAAGTGATTACCATACATATAAGTCATTTTTGTTATTTTTCAGGTAAAATGTTAGGGTTTTTTTGGTGTTGTTGTTTGTTTTTTGTTTTTCCCCAGTTGTAAACAGCTGATAATTGAGAACAATTTTATATCTACATTCAGATACCAATCACCTATTGTTAAGTCCAGCCAACTTCTGAGACCTCATGCATGGTACTACGGCAGTGCCTTGGAAGATACAAAATAAATAGGGAAAAGGCTTTTCCAGTGTAGAAAGGGAGACATACCTGTACTCAATTTACAAAAATATGAGGCATATTGTAAGTTCAGAGATCAGTATATCGTGTGTATATTTCTGGTGGAAGTACTCATATTTGAGAATGAGTGTCACTTCAGTGATATTTTTTATTTTGCTTCTAGTCCATAAATTCCCAGTCTGTTGGTCCATCATTAACACAGCCAGTGATGTCGCAAGCTGCAAATTTACCAATTCCACAAGGCATGTCCCAGGTATTTTTTGTTTGTTTTAGTTGAGTCTTTACAAATGATAAATCTGTTTTAGGTAAATATGATTAAGTTTATAAATAGTTTTACATATATTTAAAATAAATAAAATATAACTATTATGTGTGTGTATATATATATACATATCTATGTAAGTACACACGCATATTTATTTACACTTATAGGTGCAATGAATCTTAATTAGGGGCATTTAGAGTGTCTGAGGACATTTTTGTTTGATACAATGATTATGGAGTACCACAAGCCCTTAGTAGACATGGGCCAGAGGTGCCAGGTGTCTTTTGAGATGCATGGCAGTCTTGTACAACAAAGAAGTGTACTACTTAATATACCAAAACACCACTTCCTCTGTTGAAAAATACTATAGACATGAAGTTATTAAAGGTGAAGTGTAACAGTTCATTTTGTTCTTCCTATGGATGTTGGAAGAATTGAGTAACTTTATTCATATTTTAGTTTTTGTGTTCAAATATAGGATATTTATTGATTTCCTGGGTGTAGCAGGAATTGTAGGTGTTGACAATATTTATATTAGCTTTACTAAAAGGCTATTGCATCTAAAGCGAAAAAAGTTAATTATGATACTATTATATAGTCTCTGTACATCATATAGACCCTTAATGCAGCCTGAAGAAGTGAAGAAAAACTTTCTAGGAGAATTGTTGCCTGGCCCACAACCCAAAGAAGGTCTATAAATAAGCAAGACAAGGGTGATTCCAAAAGTGATGCTGTTACTTTTGATCGTAACATTTTAACTTGGGATTTGTCACTTGTTCAGTGCCTCAGATATGTTAAGAATACTACTTAATAGTAATAAATATAAAATCTTAAGACTTGTCATTAAATATTTTTATAATTCTGATTTCTAATAATATGTTATCATATAAGGATTTTATAACATCACAGTTTTGTTAGGTATTACAATTTAGTCCTCAAATCCTATTTGTCAGAAGCTATTCTAGTACCTGAAGACTAAGTAGTACAATATTGAAGGATGAATAGACAGCAGAAGAAATCAAGGTGAAATGAAAAAATACATAGAGGTAAATGAGAATAGTGATACAATATATCAAAATCTCTGGGACATTATGAAGGCAGTTCTACCAGGAAAGTTCATAGCATTGAGCTCATTCATTAAAGAATAGAAAGACACCAAATAAATAATGTAACATTACATCTAAGTTCCTAGAAAAAAGAACAAATCAACACCAAAATCAGAGAAGACTGGAAGTAATTAACATCAGAGCTGAAATCAATGAAAGTGAAATTTTAAAAATCAACAAAACAAAAAGTTGGTTCTTTGAAAAAAATAAACTTAGTCAAACTAACCAAAAGAAAGAGGGGAAAACTCATTATTAAAATTTGTGATGAAAAAGAAAATATTACCACAAACACTACAAAAATATAAAGGATAACAGATACTATTTTGAAAATTTATACTCCAGTTAATTAGAAAATCTTGAAGACATCGACAGATTTTTAGAGACATATGACCTACCCATATCAAACCAGGAGTACATAGAAACTTTTAAACTTTAAGTAATGGAATTGAAAACACCATGAAAAGCCTACCAACAAAGAGAAGCCCAGGACTGGATGGATTCTCAGCCAAGTTCTACCACACCTTGAAAGAAGAACCAACACCAGTGTTCTTCAAATTATTCCATGAAATAGAAAAGGAGGGAACTCATTCTATGAAGCTAGTATCACCCTGATATCAAAACCAGACAATGTCACATCAAGGAAAGAAAACTTCAGACCTATATGCCTGATGAACATAGATACAAAAATTCTTATAAAATACTGGTGAATCTCATTAAAAAAAACACATTAAGAAGATAATAGTGCACCAGGATCAAGTAGGTGTCATCCCAGGAATACAAAGTTGGTTCAACATACAGAAATTAATAAATGTAATTCACCACATAAAGAGACTTAAAGACAAGAACCACAGAAGAAGCATTTGACACAGCATCCATTCATGTTCATTACATTAGAAAAATTAGGAATAGTAGGAACATTAGCATTATAAAAGCTAAATTTCTAAACCCAAGGCCAACATCATTCTAAATGGAGAAACACTGAAAGCATTCCCTCTAATAACTGGAACAAGACAGATATGCCCTCTTTCACTACTTTTATTTAGCATAGTCCTGAAAACTCTAGCCAGTACAATCAGGCAAAAGAATGAAATTAAAGGGATATGAATAGGAAAAGAAGAGCTTAAATTATCCCTGTTTGCTGGCAACATGATCCTATATTTAGTACCCCAAAAACTCCACCAGAAAAGTTCTAGAACTCAAAATGAATTCAGCAAAGTAGCAGTATACAGAATTAACACCCATAAATAGTTCCTATACACCAATGATAATCAGCTAAAAGAGAAAATAGGAAAACTACCCCTTTCACAAGCCTAAAAAAAAAAAAATACTAGGGAATCAGCGTAACAAAAGAGGTGAAAGACCTCTACAATGAAAACTACAGAACTAAAGAAATTAAAGAAGACCTTAGAAAGAGGGAAAGATCTCCTGTGTTCTTAGATAGGTAGAATTAACATTGTCAAAATGGCCATACGACCAAAAGTGCCATACAGATTTAATGCAATGCCTATTAAAATTCCAATGATATTCTTCATAGAACTAGAAAAAGCAGTCACGAAATTCATTTGGAAAAATAAGAAGCTCAGGATAGCTAAAGCAGTCATACTTGACCTTAAATTATACCATAGAGATACAGTAACAAAAGCAGCATAGTATTGGCACCAAAAGAGGTGTGAAGACCAATGGAATAGAATAGAAGACAGAAACAAACCCACATAAATATAGTTATCTCATACTAGACAAAACTACTACCAAAACACACACACACACACACACACATATGTGTTGAGTCTCTTCAACAAATGGTGCTAGGAAACTGGAAATCCATATATAATAGAAGGACTGCACTCAAAGTGGATCAAAGACCTCGATATTAGACCAGAAACCTTGCATCTACTAGAGGAAAGTATAGGCCCAGCACTCCAACATTGTCAGCTTAGGAACTAACTTCCCCATTCAATATCTCTAACTACTGGGGAAATGAAATGCAAATTAAAACTACACTGAGGTTTCACCTCACTCCAGCCAGAATGGCAGTTATTAAGAATTCAAGTAACAATAAATGTGGGGGAAAGGGTAACTGATATATTGCTGCTGGGACTGCAAATTAGAGTAACCACTCTGTAAATCCGTGTATGGAGATTCCTCAAATTTAGGAATGAAACCACCGTTTGACCCAGCTCTCTGAATCCTTGGTATATATCCAAAGGATTTGAAATCAGCATACTACAGTGATGCAGCTGCATGAATATTTATAGCACCTCAATTCACAATAGCTAAGCTATGGAACCAACCCTAGGTGCCCTTCAGTAGATGAATGGATAAAGAAAATGTGGTATCTATACACAATGGAATATTTCCCAGCCATAAAGAAGAGTGACTTTATGACATTAGCCAACCAGTGGATGGAACTGGAGACTGTCAGCTAAATGAAATTAGCCAGTCCCCTCAAAACCAAAGGTTGAATGTTCTCTCTGATGTGTGGATGCTAGCCCACAAGAGGGGTGATGCAGGAAGAATAGAAATTCAGTAGATTAGACAAAGAGGCATGAAGAGAAAGGAGGGAAGATAAGAATAGGAAAGACAGTGGAATGAATCTGATATAACTTTCCTGTCTACATATATGAATATACCACAGTGAATCCTAACACTGTGTACATTCACAAGACTGAGATCCTAATTAAATAAGGTATATTCCATGTTTGTATGAATGTATCAGAATAGATTATACTGTCATGTATAACTAAAAAGAACAAATAAAAATTTTTAAAATGCTATTTGTCTTCAAGTACTAACAGACTAGCATTCTACCTAGTGAGCTATATCCACAGCCCAAGCATTTCATAACATAGGGATATTTTTATGCAATAAGTAATGTACTATGTCAAACATACTAGTAAGCATTCAAATTTCACATTTCATTCACTAATAAAGCTTCAATACTTTGTCTTTTTGTTCTATAATTTTATTTCCTGTTATCCTTTGTTTTATGTTTGTTTCTATTTTCCTTTATGTACTTAATAGAAGTCCATTAAATGGTGACAACATAATGTTCACCTACAGGTTCAAATAACATTAGTTAAAATATGTTCGATAACATAAGTACAACATATTTTGACTAATATAAAAAAGACATGAAGCAGTTGTGATACTAAATTTGTAATATTTTCTCAAACCTAGTAGAATCTAATGTATATATAATATGGTCTGTTGTTTGTCATCTTCAGAAGTCAAGTTTGTATACTTTGGAAAGTAGTCTTCAGTATCCTTAATACAAACTTTTGAAGATAGGATAAAAAAGCATGGGGTAAACCATACAGTTCACTGTAGGAGAATATTTTAAAATAGATTTTCAGTAACTTGAAATTTTTTTCTGCCCTTATACTATATAATGTACTGGATATTCATGGAAATAATCAAATGAGACTATGTTGACTTAAGAGGTGAATTATCAAATGTGGCTAAATTACAAGCAGTAGAAAACAGGTACTGTTTATTACTTAAGTGTAAATCATAGAGAAATAAGATTGAAAGCCCTGGAAGTAGAGTAACTTTGTTTTCCTACATAATACATGCATTTATTCATAATTGCTTAGTCTTTAAAAGCCTGCTTTAAACTTGTCTGATGACAGTATCAGTTGAAAACATGAGTGAAAATAGTAATGTTAGTTATCTATCAGATTTTTGTCACTCTAGGTATCTCTACTGATAATGCAAGTAAAAGGACATTGTAGGAATGACAGAATTTGATATGAATGAATTCTAGGTATAGGCTCCATTTCCACATGGTGAAGAATAGACACAAACATAAAAAGTAATTTGTTCTAGTAAGTAACTGAGCCACCATTTGAACTCTGGTCTTCTAACTCCAGGTATACTTGTAAACATTCAAGATCCACTCAAAAGTCAAAAGCAAACCAGAAATTTGAACAGGGATAATATTTTTTAAAAGTATTAACTAGTAATTAAGAAAATCTGAAGAATACAGGAATAGGAGATGTAGACAGCAGCCACTAACTAGATGTCAGGGAAAGCACCCAAGGAAGACAGACTTGAAGGATTTCCACTAACTGATCAAACATCTCTTCCCCTATGCCAGGCTGAGAGTCATATCTCATTTTGGGGAAGCATGGCTATAGCCACTGGGTGATGGAAAAGTTCAAATAGCTGCACAAAGGAGGTCTGGAGAGCAGGAAGTCACCTGCTGTGGGAAACTTACAGCCCACTAAGGTATCATTGAGACTTGCTGAGGTGCTGTTGAGACTCACTAAAAAGCCTTCCACTGGCACCACTGATATATGAACATGAAGGAAAAGCACCAGAAGCAGGAAAATAAGCACCTTTGTTTGCATTGCCCTCTAGGACCATCTGCTGACATGGCTAATTTGTACATGCCAGCAAAGGAGAAAGTCCTAGGTCCCATGTCACAAAGCAAACATGGCAGATTAGAAGTTGAGAGGCAATACATGATAACTGACATAACATTCCTAATTCATGGTATATTGCTTATTTTTCACATTGCACAATTAAAAGAAGCAAGTATTTCTAAAATATTTTATACTTTTTTCCACACGTGGTACTTCAGTTTCAGTTTTCAGCGCAGCTAGGAGCCATGCAGCATCTGAAAGACCAGTTGGAGCAACGGACACGGATGATAGAGGCAAATATTCATCGGCAACAAGAAGAACTAAGGAAAATTCAAGAACAACTTCAAATGGTCCATGGTCAAGGGCTGCAGGCAAGTTAATGTGTTTTTTTTTTTTTGTTGTTTTTTTTTTTGAGTGCAAAGAAAGTGTGCCATTCACATTTTTTTTTGCTAGGAAACTGGCTTTTCTTAATGAAAAGAAGATGCATTTCCCAGATTCCATTCCGTAAATACCCATTAATTACATGATCAATATGATTATATTTACTTTCTCCAAAGATATTCATTCCTAAGGATATTTCCACCAGCATCCTTGTTTTTCCAGATTACTGAAATCCAAATTTTAGTATTTACATCCTTAATAGAAAAGTTACATTTTTTAAAAAAAATTTTAAGGTGCAGAATTTGTAAGTAATAGTAAATACCAATAGGTATGTTTCATATTTGTCTTACTCGTCTAACCAACAGGACTATTCTAGGTGACTAGAACTTTGGTAAAGGAAAACTTTAAATGAATTATTTCTGCCTAATTTCATAAATTATAAATGATGGATGATACAAAGCTACCAGTCCACAGACCTTTGAGTGGCACTGAGTTACACTACAATTGGAAACACGATAGGTTAGGATGACTGGAATTATGAATGTGAAATTTCACATTTTATTTAGTAATTATTTTTGATCAATCAAAATGATTTATGATGTTGTTATTTATTGTCTTTTAAACTTGGTTTGAAACTTTGTTTGCTATCATTTGTCTTTAATTCCCAGCACCATCACTGCCCCCCAACCAAAAAAAGAAAAAAAGCTCATTTAAATGTAATCTTTTATTTTCACAGATGTTTTTGCAGCAGTCAAACCCTGGGTTGAACTTTGGTTCTGTTCAGCTTACTTCTGGAAATTCATCTAACATCCAGCAACTCACACCTGTAAATATGCAAGGCCAGGTTGTTTCTACTAACCAAATTCAAAGTGGAATGAATACTGGACATATTGGTACAAGTCCGCACATGATACAACAACAGACTTTACAGAGTACATCTACTCAGGTAATGTCAAGTACAACGGGAAATGGAATGTTGAGTAATTGAAGTATGAACTAATGTTAAAACGAAAATAAAGTCCTATCTTACGCCGTTTTTTAAAATGTAATAGTAATTAGAATACAAAATACTGAGATGATCACTAAAATATTTTGTACAAAATTATGTTCATGTTAAATATTTTCTCTATTTTGACATTTTAAAAATTGTATGATCTGTTTTAAGGATCTAGCCTAATTATACAATTTTCTTATAACTTAAAGACTACTACCATATGATAAAATTTTGCAAAGGAGATTGATCAGGAAACATGTTCTCATATCTCACATGTACATAATAGACTGTTGAGATCAGTGGTGGTTTAACTAACATTCCATAAAATTCTGGTATCTAGTGTATTTTTGTGACTATAGATGAAAAATATAAAATGAAAAATGAATAAATATACCTAACCATCAGTCACTCATTCATGTATGTTTTCTGTCATCACTGTTAGGATCACACTCCTTTTAAAGTTATAGCTTACCTTCTAACAGGGAAGTCAAGACTAATTCATTGTTACTACCAGTCATTCCTTTGTAATTAGATCTCTTTCAGAGTAATATGTCCTGCCACACACTGTTAGGTTAGTTGTTAAAACAGTGACTAGTAGAAGCATACTTCCCAAATAACTTTGCTCAGTTAATCTTTCTGTAAAACCTTCTCTTTTCTAGCAGAATCAACAAAGTGTACTGAGTGGGCACAGTCAGCAAACGTCTCTTCCCAGTCAGACGCAGAGCACTCTTACAGCCCCACTGTATAATACTATGGTGATTTCTCAGCCTGCAGCTGGAAGCATGGTCCAGATTCCATCCAGTATGCCACAGAACAGTACCCAGAGTGCTGCAGTAACTACATTCACTCAGGACAGACAGATAAGGTAGTTGTCATACCTCATTTGTTATTTTCAGAGTTGTAAATTGATTAATTTAAAGCAGTGATTTGGGACTAAGGACATAGCTCAGTGGTAGAGTGCTTGCCTAATATGCACAAGGCCCTGGGTTCAATCCTAGCACTATAAAACACAAAACAAAAATATCTGATAAGTTGATTTTTTTAAAACATGATTTTAGTTTGTTGCTCATTGAAGCCATGGTTCTTAAATTTGAAATTAAAAAGATACATCCATTGTTTAAAGATTTTATAATAAAAGAGTACCAAATTTTGTTTGTTCTCTAAACATGAGTTACTAACCCAGGCATTGTGCTGCTCGCCTATAATCCCAGCGGCTCCAGAGGCTGAGGCAGGAGGATTGCAAGTTCAAAGCCAGCTTTAGCAACTTAGCAAGGCCTTAAGTAACTTAGTGAGACCCTGTACAAAAAAGTTCTGGGGATGTGGCTCAGTGGTTAAGTGCCCCTGGGTTCAATCCCCAATACCCCCCCCCCCAAAAAAAAAGAGTTACCACATATCGCAGAATCCAAATTCTGCAGCTCATTGTTATACAAGGGCTATGTGATACTAATCTTTAAGATATAGATGTTAGTGAGTTTTCATGTAGTAACAGTGGTTAGGGTAGCTTCTCAAAGTATTTAAGTGCTCAAAATATATTATTTCATTTTTTTTAAATGTATGTTCAGATCTTTTTTCCCAAGAAAAAGTGAATTTTTAATAATTTAGTCAAGGGCCTGTCACTGGTTAAGTCAGTGAGGAGGCTTTGGACCTGGGTGTCTGGTTTCAAAGTTCCACTGCATAAACATATATACTACAGGAAGTTTTTGTGTGCTGTTCTAGACAAACAATAGTCTATGACTTATTTTAGTGAGAAGTTCAAATAGCTGGCTTAGCATTTCTTTGAAAACTCTGTTTCTGTTTTTATACTGGAAAGCTATCTTTTTAAATAAAAACGATAGAATATTTGCAATTTTAAATGCTTTTATTTTTTATTTCAAATGTTCTTCTTTTATATACAGTTTTCTGTATTATTAAGCATAATTTTATTAAAATCATGTTAATAGTTTCCATAGGAAAGAAGCTGCAAGATTACTACTAGACAGTGAAAACAGAGAACTTATTACTTCTCTTTGAAGCTTATTTCCCTCCACTTAAAAAAAAGTTTCAACTTTTAGCTCTCACATCCTGAAGAGGAAGTCTTAAAAATGTGCTCCAATGAAATTCAGAGAACTGATTTTTGTTTAGGTTGCTGGGGATTCATCCCAGAGCCTTGCACATGCTAAGCATGTACTTTACTATGAGCTACACCTGTATGTAATCAGAGGACTGATTTTAAAGCCTGAGTGGAAAGACATTAAATTTGAATGCTGACATACATTTTAGAGGATGCAGTTTAGCAACTCTTTGTACATACATATCTGTTTCTTGAGGAGAGGAAAACATTTCAGCAGACATATGAAGCCTACCATATTTGTATATGGCATAGTCCTGTCCCTTGAGGAAAGACCAGAGTAGTAAAAGTAATAGAAAAGAAGATACCATCTCACTCCAATAAGAATGGCAGCCATTATGAAGTCAAACAACAATAAGTGCTGGCGAAGGTACACTCATACATTGCTGGTGGAACTGCAAATTGGTGCAGCCAATTTGGAAAGCAGTATGGAGATTCCTTGGAAAGCTGGGAATGGAACCACCTTTTGACCCAGCTATTCCCCTTCTCGGACTATACCCAAAAGACCTAAAAAGAGCATACTATGGGGACACAGCCACATCAATGTTTATAGCAGCACAATTCACAGTAGCTAGAATGTGGAACCAACCTAGATGCCCTTCAATAGATGAATGGATTAAAAATGTGGCATTTATACACAATGGAATATTACTCAGCACTAAAAAATAACAAGATCATGGCATTTGCAGGCAAATGGATGGCATTAGAGCAGATTATGCGAAGTGAAGTTAGCCAATCCCTAAAAAAACAAATGCTGAATGTCTTCTCTGATATAAGGGGGGTGACTCAAAATGGGATAGGGAGGAAGAGCATGAGAAGAAGACTACCACTAAATAGGGAAGAGAGGTGGGAGGGGAAAAGAGGAGAAGGGGAGTTGCATGGAAGATGGAAGGAGAACCTCATTGTTATACAGAATACATATATGATGTTGTGATGAGAAAAAGAAAAAAAAAAGTGTGTCACATTAGATTGGATAGAGAGAAAGGATGGGAGAGGAGGGGAGGAGTAGGGGGGATAGGAAGGGCAGCAGAATAGAATAGACAATATGATTGATGTATGTACATTCCATGTATATATTATATGTCAAAATACATTCTGCTGTCATCTGTCATGTATGACTAAAAAAAAATCTTTAAAAAGTAATAGAAAGGGAAACAAGTCATATTATTTGGTGTAATGAATACTTAGTAGGCTTTTGGAAGGGAAGAAGTGAGCAGTTTTATGAATTGAGGCAGGCAGATGAAGGGGGGGAGTGGTCAGGGAAAGCTTCACCACAGAGGAGATACTTGGCCTGTCTTAAAGAGCTTGGCCTTGAGTTTGCCTGTGGCAAGGAATTCAAGGAGGAATTCTAGGCAGAGGAAACAGTATACACAAAGCCACAGAGTGTGGTTGAGCATAAGTAGATTAAAGAATGTCTTGGGATGAGATAGATAAAGTATTATCTTTAAAAGTGACTCCTTGCAATTCAGGTATTAATTTTGTTTAAGATTACAGAGAAATTGACACTTAGCTCTTCTGTGATTAAACATACTTTGTTCATGTTGTTTCTTTGAGCTTTCTTACACAGAATTTTTTTAAATTCTGTTTTGTTTCTTTGTTGTTTTTTGTTTGTTGCATTCAAGTGTTTGGCCCTGATGTATATAAAATACAGTATTTTATTTACAAGATCTGGCATGGACACAAACTAAATTTATTTTAGGGGATAGGGTTTTAGCTCAGAGATATAATGTTTGCCTAGCATGCACAACACCCTAGGTTTGATTTCTGGCACCATAAAACAAATAAGTAAATAAATAAAAGTAAATTTATTTTGTCTGTGAATATATAAATAAAGTACATGTGTACTAAGCTTAATATTTGTACCTACTTTAAATAGTTTATAATTTGCTTATGTCATGCTGTATCTATAGTATGATTTTATCTGTTTCCTTGCTGTAGTTGTCAATGTTAGAAACAAACTTCTTCTCAGAAAGAAATGGAAAAAGTTTTGCTCCCCAGAGAGGCATTATTTTTTGTCTTTGTTAAGAAAATAGAAGAAGGAGCTGGGCATAGTGTCACACACCTATAATCCCAGCATCCTAGAACAGGTTGAGGCAAGAGGATCACAGGTTTGAGAATGGCCTGGGCCACTTAGCAAGAACCCATCTCAAAAAACAAAACAAGGAACTGGGTGTGGTAGTGCATGTCTATAAACCCAGTGACTTGGAAGGCTGAGGCAGGAGAATTGCAAGTTCAAGGACAGCTTCAGCAAGTTAGTGAGGCTCTAATAAGCAACTTGACAAAGCCGTGTCTCAAAATAAAAATTAAAAAGGGCTGGGGACACTGAGTGCAGTGGCCCATGCCTATAATCCCAGCAGCTCAGGAGGCTGAGGCCGGAAGATTGTGAGATCAAAGCTGCCCTCAACAACAGTGAGGTGCTAAGCAACTCAGTGAGAGTTTAAATTTAAAATTTAAAAAAGGGGGCTGGGCTAAGAATGTGGCTCAGTGGTTAAGTGCCTCTGGATTACAACTCGAGTGTAGCCCTCCTCCCTCCCCCCCAAAAAAGGTCTGGAGATATAGCTTAGTGGTAAAGTGTACCTGGGTTCAATCTTTATTACCAAAACAAAAAAATCTAACATAGTGGGCACCATAATATGATAAATAAGTACTTTATTCATTTGTTTTGATTTATGTTTTTTTAAATATTTATTTTTTTAGTTGTAGTTATTTTATTTATATGTGGTGCTGAGAATCGAACCCAGGGTCCCGCATGTGCCAGGCAAGTGCTCTGTCGCTGAGCCACAACCCCAGCCCTTGATTTATGTTTTTTAAGTTACCACCTTTAAATGTACATTTCTTACATAAATATAAGCTTTAAGTTTGGTTCTGAACTATGTGCCACTTTATCTGACTCCTAAATACCTAGCCACTTTATGAAAAGAAAAAGTTCATTTTTTTTCAGTTTAAAAATTTTTTAACTGTGGTAAAATATACATAAAAAAATTTACCATAGTAACCATTTTAAAGTATATGGTTGGGCCATTGAGTATATTCACACAGTTGTTGTCACTCTACCCTCAACCATCTGTCTCCAGAACTGTTTTCATTTTTCCAAACTGAGTCTTCATTCTTCATAACCATTAAACAACTTCCTAGCTTGCCCAACCCTGCCTCTTATCTATGGCAACCACCATTCTACTTTCTATCTATATGAATTTGACTACTTTGAGTATTTCATGTAAGTCAAAATACAGCATTTATCCTTTGGTTATTGGCTTATTTCACTTAGCCTAATGTTCTCAGGGTTTATCCATGTTGTAGCATGTGTCAGAATTTTCTTCCTTTCTAAGGTGAAATAATATCCCATTGTATTATATACTGTATTTTGTTTATTGATTTCACCTGCCAGTGGACACTTGAGTGGCTTCCACCTTTTGTTAGGTATGATTACTCACTGCTGCAATGAACATGGGTATAAGAGTATCTGAGTTCCTCCTTTTATTTCTTTTGGATTGTATGCCCAGGAGTAGAATTGCTTCATATGGTAATTCTATTTAATTTTTGTAGGAATTGCCATATGGTCTTTCATAGTAACTGTATCATTTTACAATACTACCAGCAGTACACAGAGGTTCCAGTTTCTCTACATCTTTGCCAACAGTGGTTATTTTTGTTGGATTTTTTTCTGTAATAGCTATCCTGATGGGTGTAAGGTAGCTGCTGCTTCTTGTTTTGATTTGCATTTCCTTAATGATATTGAACAACTTTTCATGTGTTTATTGGCCATTTATATATCTTTTTTGGAGAAATACCTATTCAAGTTAGACCTGTGTCCATTTTTTAAATGGGTTGATTGTTGTTTAGTTATCATTCTTCATATGTTCTGGTTATTATAATAACCAGATAAATCAGATACACGATTTGCAAGCATTTCTTCCCATTATTGAGTTGCCTCATGCTGTCAGTTTTGCCCTTGGATGCATACAATTTTTAATTTTATGTAGTCCAGTTTATCTGTGTGTGTGTGAGAGAGAGAGAAAGAGAGAGAGACAGAGAGATACTGAAGGTTGAACTGAAACCTTGTACTTGCTAGGCAATCACTCTACTACTGAACTACATCTCTAGCCCTTTTTATTTTGAGTCAGGGTCTCACTAAATTGCCTAGGCTGGCCTTGAATTTGAGATCCTCCTGCCTCAGCCTGCCAAACAGCTGGTTTTAGAGGTGTGTACCATCATGCCTGGGCAGTCTATTTATCGTTTTTGTCACCTGTGTTTTTGGTGTTATCCAAGGAATCATTGCCAATTACAATGTTGCAAAACTTTTCCCATTTGCTTCTAAGAGTTTTATAGTTTTAACTTTTATGTTTGGGTGTTTGCTTCCTTTTGAATTGATTTTTGCATATGACGTAAATCAAAAGAACTAATTAATCAAGAACTAATTCACTTCATTCTTTTGAATATGGATATTTTAGAAAGTTATTTTTTTATTATATTTGTTTTTGTTGTCATATGTTGATTTTGCCACATACATTTATGTCTTGCTGATATCCCAAAAGAGAATTTTTAAAAACAAAAGCAAAATAGGAGCATATAGCTTTTATAAAAATAAATTGGCAGTATTATTATCTTAGATAAGGGTTCATCTCATTGCCTTTTTGTGATGTATACTTTGTACTTTTGACTTTACTTCTTTCTTTCCTCTACAGATTTTCTCAAGGTCAGCAACTTGTGACCAAATTAGTGACTGCTCCTGTAGCTTGTGGGGCAGTCATGGTACCTAGTACTATGCTCATGGGTCAGGTGGTGACTGCCTATCCTACTTTTGCTGCACAACAGCAGCAGGCACAGACACTGTCAGTAACGCAGCAGCAACAGCAGCAGCAGCAGCAGCAGCAACAGCAACAGCAACAGCAACAGCAACAGCAGAGTTCCCAGGAACAGCAGCTTCCTCCAGTTCAGCAACCA
Source organism: Urocitellus parryii (assembly GCF_045843805.1). Taxonomy (NCBI): domain Eukaryota; kingdom Metazoa; phylum Chordata; class Mammalia; order Rodentia; family Sciuridae; genus Urocitellus; species Urocitellus parryii. Next base: position 104,084,709 of record NC_135540.1, read on the forward strand.
TCTCAGGCTCAACTGACTCAAACACCACAGCAGTTTTTACAGGTAACTCTTCCTACAAGAAGCCACCTTAAACCTATTTATAATAGAATTAGGTGCTAAATGAAAGGTTTGTAAATTATCTCAAAAACTCATAAAAGCTATGTACAATTTAAATCTCTATGAAGATAGAAAGCTTGTCCTGGGTAGCCATTGTTTTCCTTCTCTTCATTGAAAGACTTTTAGCCCTGCCATTGGTATACCAAGTGATCTGAGCTGCTGGGTAGAATAAGTAATTTTGGGCCTATATGAGGGTACTTTTGTAGAGCCTATTTTCCTCTCTGGAACTACAGTTTCTGGAAGTCAAGCAAAGACTCCTTTCTCTGTCTATTTCCTTTCTCAATACCCAACAAATTCTGTCCTGCATAAGCAGGGGTATAAAAGGGATTTCTGTATCAGCCTACATATTATCTTAAATTATTTTGTTGGAATAAAGTTTATTGGAATTTTTCTGTTATAAATAATGTCAGAGGAGAAATAGTGGCGGTACACAGTATGTGTTATAGTACAACTTGGATTCTAAAATCAGACTGTCCCGAGATTGTGTCACTGCTATACCACGTATTGTTTGACCTTTGGCAAGTTAAACTGACCAAGCCTCACTTATTGCCTGGATGTGATAATAGTTCACAGATATTTAAAAAGTATAAATAGCTGATTGTAGTATAATGCACCTAGCTAGCTGTCATGTATAACCACTATGTTGACAAATGTAATAAACACTCAGATTAACCAAAGAACAGATATGTGGGTAAATTATATAGGATCTCCTTATCCAAAAGTTACAGCATAAGTTACCTATGGCAGGGTTGTCAGCAAAGAAATAAACAGTCTCTGGATCTCAGTACCCTCACTTGGAAGTCCAGCTCTTTCCCTTCCCTTTTACCTTGAGCACGTTTGTATGTAGATTAGCCTTGATTTGTACTGGAGACCACCTCATCTGGAACAGGCACTTGTCATCAATTTCACAGTTATACAACTAGAATATTAAAAAGTATACTATATATTAAAAAGTAAATACAGCCTTAGTTTATCACTGTTTGTATCCTAGTCCAGATATAATCCTTGTTTTGATGATGTGGAAGACAAAAACAGATTAGTTGCCAAAATACATCTGGTAGTCATACAGTCTCTTAAACCTTAAGTCTGTACTGTAGCCATTAATAAATGGCTTTGCTATTAATATAAAGTAATAAGAATTTAAAATAAGTCCTAAACTATTATCTAAGGGAAATATATCCAATGATAATTAAGCAGAAACTTATATAAAAAAGAGGATTTGCCTTAAGATCTCAGTCTATCAAGGAAGAAAGACCTCTAAAAGAATTAACCTTCTCTTTCTTGATTCTCTCAAAAAAAGCACCTAAAGATATCCATAAAAAAAGATGAGTGATGCCCTTCATAAATATACTTACTTGTGTATAATAAATGTACAGTTTGCTTTTTAAAATTGTTTCTCTGTCCCAAAATGTACTTAAGTTGTAATCCTGTAAGGCTCCTACATATCCTGAATTCATCTCACACAGAGTTTTGCTAATAACAGAGAGAAAAAAAACTCTAAAAGTACTTACCAAAAGCTTAATGGTCTTTCAGGTTTAAGGGAGAGAGAGAGAAGAGAGAGAGAGAGAGAGAGAGAGAGAGAGAGAGAGAGAGAGAGAGAGAGAGAGACTGACTCTCTCCTTCATACACACTCACAAACATCACCCACAACAACTCCTTTTTAAAATTAAGAATCTTGCAACAAATGTATTGTCTTTGGGAAGGACTTTAAAATCTTACCTTTCTTTTAGCTAATTTCATATATATCCTGGAGTTACATTTATAAATAATATACCAGAAGTAAAAACTTGGTAAAAGAAATTGAGGGGCATAGAATTGAGACTTGCATCAGGTCAGGTAACTTGTAAATGGCAGAGCAAAACCCAAATGCGGGGCTTCTAACTACAGATCCTGGGCCTTTTTTGGTTTGGGTTGGTTTTGTTGTAACACCTAAGAATGTGTGGTTTCTCTCAAGACATTAGTTGCTTTCTATACCATGAAATCTCCAGTGCAGATTCCCTCGAAAAGTGAAATTTTTGTTATATTTTCAGAAAGGAAAAGCTTCTTAAGCATGCAAAAATATGATTTTAATCTTAGAGAGCAAAAATGTCCCTTGGATAGTGCACAACTTTAGCAAATCTTATGTGCACAGTATAATGGAGAGGGTAAAATAATGTTGGGTAATACATTGATTTTTCTTTTTTAGACTTCTAGGTTGCTCCATGGGAATCCTTCAACTCAGCTCATCCTCTCTGCTGCATTTCCACTACAACAGAGCACCTTCTCTCAGTCACATCACCAGCAACACCAGTCTCAGCAACAGCAGCAACTTAGTCGGCACAGGACTGACAGTTTGACTGATCCTTCTAAGGTTCAATCACAGTAGCACAAGTACTTCCTCCAGCGCCAAAGGAGGAAGGTGGTGGTCCATAAATGTTGCTCAGATGACCTGAGGTTAGGAGGAAAAGTTCCAGAAGTTTCATGAGATACAGTATTGAGTGCTCTAGTTCCTGGAATTAGTTGGTAGGGAAAATGTGCCTAGTGCTATAGATGTACGTTAAATACCAGCCAGCAGAAGATGATCATAGGGACATAGCCAATTCTGACAGTGTTTCAGTTGCCCAGATATTTTTTGATGGAAAAAGAGTATATTGCCAAATGTTAAGAAGCTCAGCTATGAAATGACCTCCAGTGAATCAGAAAGGCACTAACAATGTTAGTCACTTCTAGTGGTCTGTGCCTGTTATCAAGTGTTACAGAGGACACACCACTGCCATGTCAGGGGTTTGCTTACAATGATGCCATGAAGATAATCTAGTAGTCAATAGCCCCCACCTTAAGCCCCTCTCCCTTTTCAGATAATGATGGAACAGTAATTTCAGAATGTTGTGTGGATTTAAATTTTTTGTGTACAGATACTGTAAAAATATGTATATGTCTGGATGAAGGAGAGAAAGCAAAACATTGTGTAAGCTGCATGAAAGCATTCTCTCTTCCATATGAGTACATTTCATTAGATTCCGACACCATGTACAAACTGATACATCAGTCTCTGTTTTTCCTTTTGTTTACAACATAATAGTGTTCTATTCACTTTTCCAGGGCACAAGTCTTTTTGTTCATACTTTGGCTGTGATGTCACAGTTTGTTCAGTGAGGTATGATGTGCTGCTGGGAATGGATTTTTTTTTTCAGGTTAAATTATTGATACAACAAGACTTTCAAGTTATTCAGAAATATCCCTCATTTCATTATTTTTGTTTGAAAATAGGATTTGCACTGCTTTATTTTAGATGGTTGGGAGTTTGATCACATATTTTGATATATTTCATTGTTGCAAATATTTATGTAAATGGTTTTCAACAAGCCTGAAAGTAATTTCAAGAATGTTTCAGTTATAGGAATAAAATTTGCACACAAACATAGGCACTTTTTAACATTCCCAATGGTGGGATTTTTAACTTTTAGGATTTGTTGGAATCTTTTTATTATCCTTCACAATTTCAATGCTTCTTTTAGTCAGAAATGATTCAGGGTTATTTGAGGGGGGGGAAACCCATAGTGCCTTGATTTTAATTCAGGTGATAACTCACCATCTTGAACTTGTCTGGTTTCAGTAGCAGTTTTTGAAACCTTAGTACATTTTTAACAGCATGTGGGTGTCAGTGTCATTATTCTCCTAAGTTCCTATGAAGACTGCTGTGAGTCTCTTGGACTGGGGTACAAATAATTTAGAAATAAAAAAGATGACAACCTAACACTACACACTTTAAAGGTTCCCAAATTTGTTTCCTAAATTAAATAGTCGCTGGGCGTGGTGGTGTATGTCTGTAATCCCAGCGGCTAGGGAGGCTGAGACAGGAGAATTGCGAGTTCAAAGCCGGCCTCAGTAATGGCAAGGCACTAAGTAATTGAGTGAGACCCTGTCTCTAAATAAAATATGTAATAAGGCTAGAGATGTGGCTCAGTGGTTGAGCACCCCTGAGTTAAAACCCAGGTACCCCTCCTCCAAAAAAAAAGACCCCCCAAAAAAACCCAACAAAACAAAAAACCCTAAACAGTCATTTAAGAATTACCAGTAAATATTGGCTCAATATAATATTGATATTTTTACCCTAAAAGGGCAAGTATTGGCTTTGCCTTCACTACATTGGGATATTGTAACTCACATGCTTTGTAAACATGAACTAAGATTTCATCTGGCAATATCATGTTCTAAAGGTAATAAATTTCAACACAAGTTACATATATTAAAAATAGTAATTTTTTAGATTTTATGGTACTAATACTGAAATTTACAACTATAGAACAAAAGATTAGTGGAAATTTCTTATTATAATATAAAAAATTATTACTAAAAATGGGGAGGACAAATGTAATAAATCAAAATTGACCTTAAAAGAAAATGTAACAGAACTGAAGTTGTTAAACAGAAATGGTTTTGTGCAATGAAAATCACCTACTGCAGAAGTACTAGATAGAAGGCTCAGGGGAATGCCAAGTCAGTTCTCTGTCCTTAGCTTTGCTATTATCCTTGAGGGACATATTGTTTTTCTGTAACAAAAACAAAACCATAACTGTCTATAATTAAATTAGAAAATTAATACTGTAAAAGAAAACAACCAAAGAAAATGGTACTTACCCTTCTACAAAAGAAGTGTGACTAGATACCAGTTAGTAATTAACATATCATGGAGTTCTAGCTAAATGATCATCCAGAAGAGATTCCTGACATTCCCATGAATGTCAAGAATGATTGTCAGAATGTGTGTACCTGAGCATACGTGCACATGGCAAAATCAGTGTTGTAAAATATGGCAATAGCATTGCTTTTCTCCCCTTCCAAATTGCCTTTCTTGACCTTATGCCATTCCGTATAAATCTTGAGTTGTGCCTCATTTATTTATTGGCAATACCTAGTGATAAGGACTTAGCTAACAAAAGATATGAACTATTATGTTAAGGCTTGCCCTCTAAGTACCATACTTAAAAGAAAGATTATGAACTGTGAATACCATGTACTCAACAGAAGCAAAACAGGCCACAAAGTAAATCTGCAGATTGTTTGTTTAACTCACATTCTTCAACTCTTAACTTCTTTAAATATTTTCCATCTTAACTGAATATTTGGGGAAGAAAAAAAAATTTATGTCACAATTCCTATTGTTCTTCATGATTCATCTTTTTCCTGCTTGAAATTTACAGTTGCTAAATTTAAAGAAGCAGCCATGCTTTTCCTTTGCTGTCAGTATGGAGTATTATGTTGGAAAAACTGGTCAGCACAAGCTGCCCCTTCTTTACTTTGGTTTCCTTGTGCTTCTCCTAAATTTGAGTTGCAAGGCTAGTCCCTGTCCCCTTCCTTCCCTGTGAGACTTAAGCATTGAGAGGGAGGGAGATTCAGCAGTTGTCAGTTCTGTATTCCATTTTCATAGCCAAAGTTGTTAATTCAAATCCCTAAATCATGAAAAGATACCAATGGAACCCTTTTCAGCTTCCCTCTGCTTTACTCTCACAGGGATTCAGTTTCTCTTAAAAACATTTTATTCTGGGTGGCACTTTTTAGATAAGAAACTGTGGAGATAAAGGAAAGATGCCAGCCCCCCTGCAGTTATCTTTCTGTGGACTGTTGGGGCACAGTGTGAGCCAGTATTGCCTCGCAAATACAAATGAGAACCGCAGGGATTAATAAAGTTGCTGCTGAGAGTGATGTCACACCAGAACCTAGACACTTGAAAAGTACTTGTTTTTGTTTTGAGTAAAATATGGGCAGAAAAGTAAATGTGGTGAATGGGGTGGAAGGGGCGGTGTAGTGTGAAAGTAAATACTACAGTTCAGTTTTCCGAACTACATCCTAAATTCAGGGGGTAATTTTAGAGTGATGTGCTCTGCTTTGTCACTTAGATGTGGCTTAGGAATGTACTAGTAATAAAAGGATGCCAGTGATCTTGACTAGTTTGTTACAGAATATTTAGTGCAGAATAGTGTGTGTGTTTGAATTCTTCAGATGTGCTGTAGTTGTTGGTTGTTGCCTTAAAGCAGTCTCTTGAAGTTAGGAGCACTGAAGCAGTCCAGCTCTGTAAAGGGCATTGTGTTGAAGGGAGCTATGAACCCTTATTCAAGAAGCCTTAGAAAAGGACCCTGAAAATAGCCTAAAAAGGTAGAAATTCTTTTCAACTGGACATTATTCTTTATGTTTGAAAATGTTTCCACTACATTGAGGCAAACTTTTAAGTGGACTACAGATAGCATTTAACTTTAGTTTTTTCTTCCTTTTTTATTTCTTTGGTGATTGAAGATTTGTTTGAACATTTGTGTAAAGCTCATTCAAGTCTACAACCTTTCCTATATCTGTGGCCCTGTTCTTAGTCCCACAGGAGTCCACATTGGAAAGTATAAACACTGGATATTGATATTGCTGAGTGCATCTAGCCAGGAGAAAGCTGATTGGAACTTTTCAGTGGTGGAGAAAACACAGCACAAAGGCACTTGCCATTTTAATAGTGATTTGGAGAGAGAGAGCTTTTTAAGTTTGTCTGAATTGGATGAGCATTCTTTTAAAAGGAGCTTCTGAAGTCATTGCAAAGGAAAAGAGTTGACTATTTTTATAGCATATTTAATATATTTGTATATAACTATGAGTATAGTAGAAACCCTCCACATGCTTCCCACTTTTCTAATTTCCTCCCCTTTTTGCCATAGCCCTAGTATAGCCTCGTCCGCATGGGTAATGTGCCTATTGTCAGCCTACCAAAAGATAGTGCTGCTGCTTTTTGAGACAGGTGAGAAGACCAGACTCTCATGCCTGGGGATCCTTTTAGGAGGAATAGCACACACTTAACATACTGCAGTCTAAAAGCATCATTTTGAAATGTAACAAGCACTTTATTGCAATTATTCATTTTGATAAAGTTTATCTTAGGCATTAACCATTTCTAAAGGATCCCCAAATCATCACTTAGGTGAAATAATAAAATGACACATTTCTGAGAAATGTTTAGATCCAGTGAACCGTAGTAGGTTTATGGGAGTGATCTCAAGATAGCCAAATGAACTCTTGACTTTTGTTTTGAATGTGGTGGAATTAAGAGACTGTAGATGCCTAGTTCCATTTAAACACTATTGTAAACCTATCTTGCCTATTGTGTGGACACCAAAAGAGACCAATGAGCCTGTTTATTTTCAGAGGTCTAGGAAAATTGCATCCATGTGAGTAGATGTACTGAACTAATCTAAAAGTGATTGGTAGTGATATTTTAGAATACAGTAATTTCAAGAATTATTCTGAGTGTTTTAAATGTGCCCTGAAATGTTGGCATGTCATTTCAGCGTTTCCATTTGAATTCTCTTGTAATATTTTTGCACAAAAAGAACTGAGAAAAAGACTACTTTGGTTGAAGAAAAAGAAAAGTATAATTTGGTCTTATTTTAATGTCTCCTGTGGAAGCACTGGAGATAAATTTTGTTGGTATAGTTATTAATTCAGGATATTTAAAACAGTGTTGAACAGCTCACCAGAAATTAAGCAAACTTGGATATTTAAAAATTAAAATACTTTCTTTCCATGTGACTGTTTTGCATAGTTTTTTTTCCCCCCACACTGTCATAACACTACATTCCTTGTTTTTCTTAAATAATACTTTGCAGGTTTTGATATTTTGTACAATGCCTGGGTTATTCCTAGGGAATGATCTTTAGCATAATAGGATATAGTTTCTAACGAGACTATTAAGTAAAATTCCATCTCCACCACCAGCAAACACTGAGGTGCTGCATTAAATGACAATCAAAATAGTAAGTATTTAGAAAGTGGTTGAAAGAAGCAATTGCTTTGAAAGCAGTTCTCTGGGTTTCTTGAGTAAAAAATCAGCTAAATATATTTATTTATATTTTTAGGTATCTTTGCATTCTGTTTTCTCATCCATGATTTAAGTGTCATGTATCTAATTTGTGGTTGGTTGTTTTGCATCATCTTGTACTTGGAGAACTGGCTCTTATTTGGGGCTGTTGCTAGCTCTCTTGATGACTCCATGAACAATCCAAATCTGTTTCACTGCAGGATGGCAGTGGAGGGCCCAAATTCAGATGCCTCTACACTTCCCTCCTGCTCTCAAATAATTGAAGAAAAAAAATTAAAAGGTAACTCCTTTAAACTCTGCTTTACATAACTCGGATCTTTTTCTAGTTTCACTTGCTGCCTTCTCTATTTTACAGGCACTTTTTGTATGATTACGTCCCCAAATACAGCCAAAGGCCAGTATGACAGAACCAATGGCATGCATTGCCTCTATTTTGTCCATTTCAAGTCATGTTAGTAAAACAGCATCTTCTAATGGCTGTCATTATCATATCCACATTAAAGTCCTTAAATATAAATGGAATAATGTATACACACTGAAAACTTGTACTACAAAAGTTTGCTGTCTTTATATAGTGTAGTGTTGCTTGATGTTTTAAAAACAAACCAAACCTCCATACACAGCATTGTCCAATAAAGCAGTGTTTGAACATTCTGAAGCCTAGCTATTTGAGGATTCTTCTTGCTTACATGTATTGGTACATAATCCTCCACATTAGAGCTCCCAGAGTAACTTTGGAGTCCCATAGGCTAGGAATAGCACACACAGGGATCCCTTAGAGAATGTTAATTAAAACATGTCAACCACATGTTGGTTTAAATCAAAGATATGCTGTTTTCAAATGCATGCTTTTAAATCTCTGAGCAAACAAACTGTGACATCGCTTTAAGAAATAACATTCAAATGTGTGTATGTGTGTGTGTGTGTGGTGAGAGAGAGAGAGAGTGAGTGAGTGAGTTGGCTTGTACTGGTGCAGATTCACTGCTGGCAATGGTTGTGCCAGTACTAAGAAGCTAAAATGTGGGGAAAGCCGTTATCTTCACATTGATGTGTACCTAGACAATCATCTTCAAGCAAAAAAGTTGTCCAGGAAAAATTAAAAAAAAAAAAAAAAATGTCAGCCAGAATAGAACGGCTGTAATTTAAACCATTCTAGAATTATTTTGAAATCTATTTTACTATGGTTTAAGTTAGGGAAGGGCCTCAGTATGGCACTTTCATATTCACTCTGTGTGAAAATCAAAACCCAAAGATGAGTTAAATCAGTGCTGTACTGAAACCAGTTAGTGCAAAAAAAAAAAGTTTTATCTTTGTAAATTTTTAATTGTTTAACATCAAGTTGGTAGTTGTAAAAACACACACCAAATTCTTTTCTAATGTTCTGTGTGGTTCTTAGTGTGCTATTCTTTATTCTTGACATTGCTGTCTGTACTGCTTGGTTCTTGGTTTTAAAATAAAAATGTAGACGTAGCCTGTCATTCTTATTTCCAAAAGGGTAGAGCTGTTATTAAATGGCTACTGAATACCTTTTCTTCCCCTAAAGCAAACATTTAAATGAAATCCAAATTAATTTTCAAAAATGAGACTTGGCATTTTTCAGGTATTGTCTCCTGCCAAAGTCCTAAATTGCATAGAAGCATGAGGGATAATGAATGGTTTCAATGGTGCTATATTAGAGTCTTTGATTTCTATGAGCTATGTTTGGAAATATTGTATAAAATATGTGGATCATTTTGTTACCAACTTAATATTGCCATCTTAATTTTATGTTACAATTGGCTACACTCACTTTTCAAAGCTGTCCATTGAAAAGAAAGTCAAAATGTGTGACTAGCCTACATCCACTCAGACTTCTTGCTCTGTGATCATTTTTCCAAGTTATGATGTGCATAGCTTTTCAAATCTACATGTACTCTTATAATGTTCTTTCCCATAGATTCTTGTATATTCAGAACCTAAAATTATAGCAAGAGAACCAAGCAGTAGTATTGTGGATTTTTTTTTTTTTGTAAATGTAAAAATAATTAGATCCAGACTTTGTTTCCTTCTTCAATTTTAAAAATAAAAAATACCTCAGTGCTATGTTTTTCAGTATCACCTGCATTTCTCCAAAAGTAACATCTGCTTTATGTGGCACATAACTTGTAAGAATCACATTTTGGAGTTTAAAAGACTATTAAATATTTTAAAATCACCATCAATGACATTTTCCTTTCTTTTCTTCAACAGAAGCTAACTGTTTTAGCATTTTTTACCTTGTAGCTTAGATCTGAATTACCAGAATCTCTAAGTAGTTAATCTGTCCTGTTACAATAAACAAAACAACAAAAGCCTATGCTGTTATTCACATAGCAAGCTAGTTACTGGGGCCAGGCTACCTAATCTTCATCAGTCTGTGTGGTACCAGGCCACCACCTAATCTTCATCAGTCTGTGATGGTACCAGCTACTTTCTACCAGAAAATCTCCTTTCTGTTCTTAGAAAATAAATAGTAGTAATAGTTCCTCACTGTCTTTGTTTATAAGTTAAGGCAGTTAATTAGGAGTCTCTGTTTCTTTGATGTTTTGTCTTAATTCATGGATATTGTTTTTTTCTATCCTATAATATACATTTTTTATGGAGTTAGAGAACTCCTTAGAAGTTTCCAAAAATGATGTTTTTCTTTGATAGTATTATGCTGCTGCGTAACAGCTGAAAGCTACTTTGTAGCTGAGGACCACTTGTAGGTTTCTTTAGAGGTCAGCTGCCCTTTCCACAGCTACTGAGGTTAGCTGGGTCCTTTCACAGTCTTGTCAAGTTACAGATTACATTGTGGACCTCACACAGGCTGGGAGAACAGCTGTTGTACTGACTGAGTGGAGTGGTAAAGTTCGAGTAGACTTTAAATGACTGATTACTAAAGCTGCTATGATAAAATGAGGCGTCCTTAGCATAAGGAATAATTGCAGGCTCTGACATTAAACTGCCTGGTTTGCCTCCCTGCTCTACAATGTCACCTTGGGTAAGTTGCCCTTTTTAAAAAACCTTGTATTGATGCCTACTACCTAATAGAATCGTGAAGGCCAAGTGAGACAGTGCTTCAGAATAATATCTAGCTCCTGTTTAGCTACACATCAGTGTTTGTTTTTACATCTACTTTAGAAATGGCCTAGATAATACCATACTACTTTGGTAAGTTAGAAAAGTTAATGACTTGTATAACACACAAGGAAAAACAAGCACTGGTCATACCACTTTTATTTACATTGTATCTATGTTACATTGTTTATTCAATATAGAAAAAATATGAATACATTCATAGTATTCTCTTTTAATTTGGTAATTCCACATTGTCAAATATTGACTATTTTCATATTGGGTGTCCTACCCAATTAAAAAAAAGAATGGACTTAGCAAACAATTCTAATTGCATCATGTTATTGATATAGTAATTATTACCTTATTTGTTGTCTCTTTTTAAAAACAATCTAATTTTGAAAACATGATTAAACTACTGCTTAGTGGCTTAGGGAAATATTTTTTAAAAAGAAATTCATTCATTCTTTCCACAAGGAAATTTTTAAGGTAAACATCTGAAATGCCTCAGTGACCAAGGAGAATATATTCCTTATAAAGGGGTCATGTTGAAAGAAAATCAAGTGGTAGACCCCACTGCACAATGGTTCTACACATACCAAACAGAAATGGGGACTATATTGACAATTATGTTGCAAAAAGCCCACACTGAGAAGTCGGGTTTCTTTTAAAAATCCATTTTACAAATAAAATCAGTGATTATCTTTTTTGGACATAATACTTTCATTAAATTGGTCAAACTCAAAAATCAATGCTACAAAATACAGTATTTTCCATTGCTTTTAGTTGTAATGTACACTATGTACAGAATGACAGTAGTTACCTATCTTATACTAAATACAGATGAACAAATAGTGTGTTAAAAACCAGAATCAGGACTTATAAATAGTGCAGAAAATGCAAACGCCAAAAACACGACACCTCCTATGATCGTCACTGGAAGAGAAGAAAAAAAATTAAATGAAGCAAAATTTCCCCTGTACCCTGATATTCTACAAACAAATTTTTGAGGGAGACAATGAATTTACCTGTTTATTTCTAGTCTAGTAAACTAACCTTGAATACAAATTATCACTCCATTTATACAGCAAAGAACAACACTTGACACTATCTTGGGAAATCATAGCATTAAATTGAGATAGTGCTGATAAACAACATTACAACTATACATCCCAAAACCCAATCGTAAAGAAGAATGTTCAACAACCTCTGACTAAAAAAGGGTAGCTATTTCATCGGTAGGCCTCCAGATTATTTATAGCTGCATAGGAAATGTTCAACAGAATCAGTACACCTGGTTCATACCTGATTCTCAGTCTTAATATGTTTTTAAGATCCAAAATTTCCCATATTCCCATATGATAATTACTATGATATCACTGGTGTTTTTAGATGCACTTTTTATTTAACTGACTTCTACCCATGGGGAAAGCAGTTGGGTGATACCTAGGACTTCAAAGAAGATAATTACAAAGACCAGGTGTATTTTAGAAGACAGAACTTAAATACAGAACTAACACACACACCCTATTTCTAACCTCTCAGAAGGAGAAAAAAGAAAAACAATTGACTTACCAGTTCTGACAGAGATTTTTTGTGCTATCATTCTTCCTCCGATTACTGCCAATCCAGTGCATAAGCAGTGTCCCACTGTTCCACCCACTGCTACACCATAGGGATCCTGGAAAGGAAGCATAACCAGCATTAATTTACTACTTTGAAACGAAAGTTGAAACTGCTACTAAGTGCTCTTGTTAAGAAGCACTGAAGATGGAGGCCAGTCACAAAAAATATAAACAGTATAAAAATCCAGGTGTACTGAACTTCATGAAAGGTATATAACAGCTTCTTGAAGGCATATGTACCAGTTGACCTAAACTAGAAAAAACTGAGTAAACCTTTATGGTATAGTATGGCTGTGCTTCCCGAGAAAGAAACCTCACTCTTTAGTCTTCATGCTGTTAGCTCAGTACCCGGAATACTTTTCATCCAGTCAAATTAGAATCAGCGAAGGTTTTCCAGAAAACAGCTCTGAGGGGCAGCAGGTGTTGTTAGCAAGAGGATTTGATTTTTGTTTTGTAGGGGAAGGAAATGCTAAGGAGAAAGCGGTAAAAGAAAACCAACTTCAGAGCTCTTCAGCCTTTCTACAGATTACCAACAAGACACCAGAGGATTCCACAAGGGAGCCAGGTCATGAAGGATACTGTAAACTTGGGGTTCAACCTTTGTCTTTAGACACTGGCTGATTTCTACATAGGGCATGATATAACAGGCTTATGCTTAAAGATCTAAATGGACAAAATGTACTGGAGGGGAACGAGACTGAAGATAAGGTGAGAAGATACGGTAAGAAGCAACACTGGCCTGGTTGAGGTGGGAAGCTATAGGCATAGAAAAGGCAGATGACTTTAAGAGAAATTGTGTGGCATAATTAATGCCTCAATGATAAACAAATGATAAGTGCTCTGAAAATAAGGCATGACACCCAAGTTTCTCTTTAATTATCTGGGTGAGTTAAAGTAACTCCATTGAGATTAAAAAGAGAGGAGGAGCAGAGAAAGGCTTAAAGTTGCTGACAGGAGTGAGTGGTGTAAGAATCAGATGAATGTGATGGTGGAGAAGCTAAGGGACTGAACATAATAACCCTGGGAGAGGATGCTAAAGAAGGATGTTGATAAACAATCCTCAAAGGATGACAGAGTAAGAGGAATCAAAGGAGACTGAAAGGTGGCCAGGCAGTTAGCCTCCCAAGAGACCACAGCAGGTCTTGTCAGTGGCTGCAGTGAGCTCTTCAAAGCCCCCAGTCAGCACTCCTGGTGAGGTTAGATCTGTGGTTTCAAGGGCAGCCAAGTACAATGACATTTATTCCTATCACACCAAGCTCTTTGAGACTGTGGGAAGAGGAAGAAAGTGCTATTTGGCAGAGAACTAGACTTGAAGAAAGGGGGCCTCCCACCCCCAACAAAGATGAGAAAAGACTCATGCTAAAAATGCCCCCCAAATTGCGCTGGGACAAAGGTAAAGATTTAAGATGGGGCAGGGGAGATATTTGAGAAGCTAAGAGCCAGGACATAGGAGGAAGCAACTGCAGTTGTGAGGGGTAGGAAATGAAGAAAAGCAGGCTATTGCTCTCTGAAGCAGGAGGGGGCCCAGTGCCTTGGCGTGGGCAGTGTATGTGCACAGATAGGAAGTGGAAATGGTATGAAGCATGAATGGAAAATTAGGACTACACTTCCCAAATTCTATTTGTGTATTATAACCTCTATAACTGCTTCCCCAGAAGATAGCATCATTCTATTTGAGAATGATACCTGAAAAAAAATCACTAGATTAAATAAAACCCATTTTTCAGATTGTTAATTTATAGACTGAATCCTTAAAAAAGAAAGAAAAAAAAAAGCCAAGGAAACATCACTTGACAAGTATGACCCAAAGTTCTCTACTCCCAACCCCCTCGTACCCATTAACATTTCAAAGATACTAGGGTTCTGTGATATGCAATTTAGGAACATCAATGTAGGAAGTAGAGATGCAGAGTAAAATGGTTTCAACCAACTGTGTGGTTCATACCAAAAAAAAGAATATTAAGGGAACAAAATAGACACAACACATTTGCCCTTTAACAGCTCACTAAACACCACTGCAGTGCTGGGTATGGAAGGGTGGCTGATGGAGTGCTGTGTTGGGGACTGTGCTGCCTACATGCAGCATCAACCCATGAAGTAGGTGATCCCCCTTTTCAAGTGAGGAAGTGCAGGGAAGTACAGCGATATGATCACACAATGAGACATGCCATGCTCTAAGAAGCATGGACCAAGTGTCCGGCATAGAGAGGGAGTCCAGTCTTGCCCGGTTACTGCTGCACAGAAGAGTGTATAGAAGAAACGCAGGGATTCTGCCATCAGAGCTCACCCTGCAGAACCTCCCACGTCCACCACATACATGGTCACTTACTTTCAAGTCCCAATTCTGGCAATCTGAAAGTCAACAAAAGACTAGAAATCAAGAAGAATACAGATACAGCCAATAAAGTGACATTTTAAAACAAAGTTTGTCTTACAGGAATTGAAAAATAGAGATCCTTTCTTCTCTTTCCCCCTCTTCCCAGAATATAGCATTTGAGACTTCTCTGACAAAATAGCCTTTCCCTAGCTATCTTAGTCCTGGCCCTCAAAATGCTTTATATTTTAAACTGCAGCCTATGTTAATAAACTTTTTCTTTTATGAAGACATTTCCAAGGATTTAAAAACTATTTTAATCTAAAATTGTACAATTGGATATAAATATAGATAAGTATACTAGTTAAAATCAAGAAGAGCCTGAAAATTGCAACTTCCATTCCATAACCCTCTCCTCAGTAAATCTTGATAAATCTATGTGAACATTAAAATATTCTGTCTATTCCCCTCTCAAAAGGAAGAAAGGATAAGAAAGAAACTAAACCAACAAGTATCTTTAAAATAAGAGGCATTCAACAATTATGAACAAAACAGAGAAGAAAGGGCTACAAAGGCAGATGGCCTCGGTCTGGTCCTCGCCCTGTCGTCACCCAAGTCACCCAATTTCTCTGGGCCTCAGGTTATTTATCTTTATTGAGTAAAGGCTGGAAAGAGATGAACTGAGGTCTCTTGTATCTCACCATCCTAGCACTCAATAATCTAGAGCTAAGACATAACAAAAATTTTCTATACAGAAACAATTCACCCATTATAGTAGTGCCCAAAGATAAGCACTGTCAACATTCTGATTTCCTTAAGTGCTTTTTGTTCTTTGAATACCTTTTAAAATTTCTGTCATTAAAATGATGTTGAAAAGTGCATAATCCAAGAGCTACATAACAATTTGTGGATAACTGAATCAATTCTTTATTAGAAAGTTCAGTCTGTTTCTAGTTCACTCAGTTATAATAAAAACATAAGTAACCTGTGCAACACTCAATTATTTCTTCAGTATAAGGAATAGAGAAACCAAAATTTACACACTTTAAAAGGCTATAAACATTTACTGCCAAACTGGACTTCAAAAATATTAGGACAATTTATATTTTCAACAAGCATATACAGGCAGGTTCTGAAAAAAGCAAGCAAGCCAAGCCAAGATGGCCATAACTTTTGGGAAAATCGGGGAAAAGGACCAAACAAGGGGAAAAGAGAAAGCAATTAAATTTGGATATAAAAACTTCATCAGACTGGAAGCAGAAACAAGAAGGCTCATATGAGATGAGATGATTAGAGAGTCTAACATGGGAAACAACTCACTGGCCACTGACACTGAGCAAAGTTACTTGATTGTATTTACTTTTAATATAATCATAGTATTAAGTCTCACCCACCTCTCTAGCTGCCAGAACAATCGTAGTGAGTTGAGAGCGATCTCCCCATTCTGCTAAGAATGTTAGTGTAAGAGCTTGAACAAAAATGGGTGAAATAAAATGCAGCCACTTTTTCTGAGGTATTGTTGTGCTTGTACCCGTTTCAACATCTCCTGGTCCATTTAAGAGTTTGGTTCGTTGAAACTAAAACAAAAAATTACATCAACACTGGGAATCAATAGAAAAGGCACAAAATCATTATTATTTTATTTGCTTAAGTTCTATGGAATATGTTCCAAAGAAACTAAATTTCTGTGACCCCAATTTCTCCTTTGATTTCATGTAGTAATATATGTTATATTCTCAATTCTTATGTTCCTCAGTAAAACAAATCAAATGGCATTTATTGATCATTTACTATCCTAGATGCTATGGAAGGAACATGTAAAATGATAAAATATAGTTACTGCTTTTCAGGAGCTATAATCAATCTAATGAAGGAACTTGATTGCCAGGTTTGGTATTCATCTTTACTTCCTTTCTTACCACATTCACACTAACCCAGAATTCTATCACCGTCAGCTTTAAGAAGGGAAGCTGATCAAAATAAGATATTTTTTTGTAGCTCAGACACAACACGTGGCCACTGAAAAACCCTGAATAGTGCTTATTCCTCACTGAGTGCCTTTTTGGCCCAGATATTTAACAGTGCTATAACTTACTTCTTCATCCTTCTTCTTTAATTCTGCTTGAACTTCTTCCAGTTCCTCTTGACCCTCATCTGGGCTCATCTTCAAGCCTTCCCGAAGCATTCTAATGCCAAAAATGGCAAATAATGCAGTTGAGACATAGTATGTGTACACCCTGGGGATGACGGTGGTGGCATAGCCAAACAGAACTGAAAGAAAATGCCAACAGTGTGTCTGGTTAACTGGCCTTACCACAACAACCAAAGACAGGGTTAACATCAAGAAATCATAACTTAGCACTGTTAAAGAAAAGATGGTTCACATTAGCAACTACTGTAATAACCTTAAACAACTCCATCTTTCCCTCCACCAATACTGAACCTTTAAGTCTAACCATGGCCCTCACACAGCTTACTAAGACATCAATGGCATAGTTGAAGATGGCATATTGACCTTCCCTCCAGACCTGTTCAGCCAGGGTCTGGCTTGCCACTTATGTTGTACAGGGTCTAGGACTTGAGGTAGGCTAATTTTGATGCCCTATAAGGATTCTACAGCCTGAAGCCACACCCCTTTCATATGTAGGTATAATTTCTTAATTACAAATCTTTAAATGATTCAAACTCTGCTCCTTTTTAACTCTTTAAAATAAGTTTTATATGATTCTTTTAGTTATATTAAATATTAGGATGCATTTTGACATAATCACAAAAGCATGGAATATAATTTGCTCTAATTCAGTCCCCAGCACTCCCCGTCTGCCCCTTCTCTAAAGCTCTTTATGCAATTTATTTTTTTTAATTAGTATCTTGTAGATATACTTGATGATGTGATTCACTGTGCTATATTCATATATACACATACACACACACACACACACACACACACACACACACACACGAAAGTTCAGTCAGATTCATTCCACTCTTCTTCTCTTTTCCTGACCTACCTTCCTCCCCACTCAATCCCGTTCATCTACTCTACTGATTTTTCCTCTATTTTGATGAAATCCCCTCTTTTTCCCCCTTTTCTCTCCCCATCCCCTTATTTTGGGTAATAAGTATGTCTTATAAAAGAAAACTAGAAATTCCTTATAGATATGTGTGTATACAAACATAAACATAACATACACATATATTTTCTAGATATGTCCACTGAAAAGCAAGAAACAAAGATGTCTCAGTAACAAAGAGTCCACCTTATACTAGATCGAGCCACTAAATGACTCCTCAAGGCTCCTTAGTCAGAGAAATTGTCTATTCCAAGACTGGGCAGACAAAGTTCAAGATGAACCTGCAATATTTTATTATACTAGAAAGTAAGGAAAAGCAAAAACAAGAGAGGATATCACAAGGCCCTAGAGACAGCTTGAAAGGGCTCCCACTGGCCAAATCTGGGGCAATGTAGCAACACACCAGTTTAATAATTAAAATCACTAGAAAAAAAGGAGTTAAAGAGCCTATATTGAATAGGCAAACAAATGGCACTTGCTTATAGAATTCCAAAGCTCACTGTTAAATGTGAATCAAATACTGGAATTACAAACTCATCAATTTACAAGCATAGAGGAAAGGTTTACATCATCCCAGAGTCATCCTAAATCTATGAGGAAACTGTCACAAGTAATAGGGTATTTGTACTGTCTTCAAGTGACTCCCTATAGAGAAAAAACAGAAACAAAAACAGAGCACCAGAGAAATTTGAACTAGGTGATCAAAATGAACATCCCAATAAGGGGAAAATGGACATTGTGTGCTTTTCAGATGGGCTACCGTTCGAGGGACACAGTATCATCTACAGTTTTCTAGTCAAGAATGCATAACTTCAGCTAGGTGACTTGAGAAGCTAAGGCAGGAAAACTGAAGTTCAAGACAAGCCTCAGCAACTTAGCGAAACCCTGTCTCAAAAATTAAAAAGGGCTGAGGATGTGGCTCAGTGGTCGAGTGCCCTGAGTTCGATCTTCATACCAAAAAAATATCTATATATATTTCAATTTAAATTTCAGTTTAAATTTGGCATATATTTGCTTTTGATAAACTAATAACTATAACTCAATCCATAAGAGATTTAACAAAAGAAACTTTCAATTTCGGGCTGGGGATGTGGCTCAAGCGGTAGCACGCTCGCCTGGCATGCCTGCAGCCCGGGTTTGATCCTCAGCACCACATACAAACAAAGATGTTGTTGTCCGCCGAAATCTAAAAAATAAATATTAAAAATTCTATCTCTCTCTCTCTCTCAAAAGAAAAGAAAAACATGATTCACAAAAGAAAAAACTTGATAAGTTGCATCACCAAAAACTTAGATCTTTAAAAAAAAAAAAAAAGAAAGAAACTTTCAATTTCTTTCAAAATTCAGTATTAAAGTTATATTTTTATTGCAAATATATGTAATAGAAGGATTCATTTAAGATTTTTCAAGCAAAACCTTACCATTAAGTTAACCTTATCATCATAAAACTCAATAAATAAAAATAATTATAAGAAAGTTTAAATCAAATAAATGAGCCAAATAAATTTCCGACTCTCAAAAAAGAGTTTATGTCAAGCTGGAATTGGGTATATTTCAAAACACCATAACAGTTTTATTTTATAAAATATATTAGACACTAGACCTTTGCTATTCCTTCTTAAATTTGCAATAAAAAATTTCAGATAAGTTCAGTGGCAGGGGGAGGCATAATTTTTCAAAATTATTTTCAAGACTACACAGGAAAAAGGTGTGCCACTCCCTGATACTATTTCAAAAAGTAAAGGTGAAAAGTGCTGTCAGCACCAGTGGCTAGAGGATGATGCAAAAGGGTTGGGACAGAAGACAGACAGACACCACAGCTGAGGAGGAACCGAACACACAGAAGACGCTGGGACAAATATCCACAAGCCCAGGGTAGGAAGGGCACAGAGTTGACAGCCTCTTGGCCCCCTTGAAGCAAAAGCTTCAACAAAAGATTTCTCTGATACTATTCAAACTCATTCCAAATAAGTGATGTCACCATTTGCAATTCTCTCCTATTCGTATTTACCATCATAGGTACTTGCCTTCAAGGAGAAACTGTTTTTACTGTGAAAAATTAATAATTCCCTTATTAATTTCCAAAAAGTGATAAGCATTCAAATTGTTTTAATTGTTAAAAAACTCATTTATATGTTTATAAAGACATAATCTTTAACAAGTATTCAGGCATCTCATAGCCAGAAAATAATTTATTCTGCACTTTCAAAAATGAGTTTCATTATGATAAATCTATAACATTGGTGAGGAAAGAGAGGTGAGTGGCAAAGCACTCTAAATAAAACATCTCACTAATATAGACCAGAGCCCACAGTGTAAGTGGACATCATTATTTCCATTTTAGAGATGGGAAAACTAAATACCAAAGAGATTAAATAACTTTTGTGAAGCTAATACATTGCAATTCAGACTCAAATACAAGTCTGGCTCAAAGGGGAAAAGCTCAATATTTTCCAGCAAACCATGTGGCTTGAGGTATCTTTTGAATGTAGAGACCATACTTTGTTCAGTTATTTTGGCATTGACTTCTGATACTTCTTTTGAATGTAGAGACCATACTTTGTTCAGTTATTTTGGCATTGACTTCTGATACTCTAATGTTTTGAAAAAGTAATGCCCATAAAGTAGTATATCAAACAGCAGCACATGCAGGGAGTACCTGACCATAATGGATAAAAACAGCTTAATATCACAATAAACTGAAAGCTATTTCTCACTGATTACCTCCCTAAATGTCCTTCAACAGGAAAATATGCAATTTTTTTGTTGTTTCTAGAATCCTATTTCTAAAATATCAAATATAAATAAGCTTATCCAGACTGAAAAGAAAAAAAAAAAAGCTGAAACAGAATAAAAGTAAGGATAAAACATCACTGAATAAGTTATGAGGGAGTATGCATCTTGGCCGTGAACAGCAAAACATTTCATTTTAAAAGTGAGATGTGGCGTTTAAGAATTTATGTACTGACATCATTTGCTGACTAATTTCTAGAATATAAAACACATTCCAATATAACTGGCCCAGTGATTCAGTAGTCAATGCCTCACACAATGCTTTCCATTCACTCACCTCTCACTGGGGGAAAACACTCACCTGACAAGCAGGTCATCAGGGCCAAGGCAAGCATAGCCCCAGCCAGCACCGTCAATCGGTTATAGCGCATTGCCATGATGGCTGCTATGAAAAATGTCTTATCACCCAATTCAGACACAATGATGACTGATATGGCAGCGACAAATGCATGAATAAATCCCAAATTGGTTTGGGTAGCTGGGTCTTCTTTATTTGTGTGAACTGGGGCTGCTGGTGTAAATCCTTTCTGGAAGAAAAAAAAAATTATTAAATAATTATTAGTTACTTTTTGAAATAAATTATTTAACATTCTTTTATTTTACATGTGAATAAGATTCTTTTTTTTGGTCATGGTCATATTTATCACTTTCAAAGTCAATGGTAATGATGATGACCTTTGATGGTCGATCCTACAATGCACAGCTATGTAAAAATTTTCCAAACTGATTTAAAGAAAATATAGACCAGCTATGTTCAAACATTAAAATTACCTTATTTTCTAAGTATCTGTTATCTGAGATTTAGTTCTTAGCTATGTCCCATCAAATTTTTATTAGTAACTTGGGTGGAAGTCCCAGGTATGATTATCAAGCATTCAAGTGACATGAACTGAGAGACAAACTTCAACTGAGACACTATAAAATTAACAAAGTAGGACCCAAAAGCTCTCACAGTCTATATTAAGAATTAGCTAAGCTGGATGCCATGGCACATGCAACTTAGGAAGACTCTATCTCAAAACAAAAAATAAAAAGGGCTGGCAATGTAGCTCAGTGCTAGAATGCTCTGGGTTCAATCTCCAGTACAGGAAAAAAAATAAATAAATTTAAAAAAGAGTTGGTTTTAGCTAAGACAAGGTTTAATATAGATTGATGTGTACATGGTCCCACAATTAGGTCTAAAAAATTCTTGAAGATAATGTGGCCTAATAACAAGACAAACCATAGTCTTGGTTGGCAGGAAGTTGAAAATGTGTCAAAGTTTCAAAAAGGCAATAAGCATTGTGCTTTAAGGAGTTAATGGCAAGCCCCATAGTATTCTACACTGCTTGGCCCTTCCCCAAAGTGCTGTACACAGTTCTGAGGTCCCACTCTTGAAAGCACCATCCTCTGAAGATCACCCAAGATGGAGAGAGAATCTAAAACCAGGGCTTGGCAAGCTCTGTGGAGGCCAACACAGCCTGTTTGAGAAAGGGATGAAAAATAAGAAATAGGGAAGAAGGGAGGTTAAGAGATGGGAGAAGGAGAGAGGAAAGGAAAGAAATAAGATTACACAACAGTGATCTCATGTAGCCAGCAAAGATGTAACCTGCAAAACCTAAAATACTGTCTGGCCCATTACCAAAAAGTGTATTGGCTTGGACTCTAAGACAATCACAAGAAACCAGGAAAGACAGTAATTGGTAAAGTCTGTTGTTAGTCTATCCCCTCTATATGGTCCCAAGAGGCAGAAGTAAAAAAAATTATAGGTGCAGGTTTCAGATTAATTCAGAGAAAAGATTCCTATTCAAAAGAGCCACTCAAAGCTGGAATGGGCTGTAAGAGAAGATGTCCGAGTGCCAGGGAAGGGAACCACCACTTCCAAGAAACTGACTTCACTCTGGTTCTCAACCAGGACACCTATATCTCCAAGAGGGCAGCTGGCAATGTTTGGAGACACTTCTGGTTGTTACAAATGAAGGGGAACAACTGGTATCTAGTGGGTAAAATCTAAAAGCAGAGACACTGCTAGATAGCCTACAATGCACAGGACTTTCCCCCTCAACAAAAAATTATATATCCAAAAATTATACATCCAAGATAGTTCCCAGGTTGAGAAACACTGGGCTAGATAACTCACTTCGACCCTAAGAGCTTATCTTTGATTAATTTTTAAAGCTTACCAATCTCTACAAATCCAAGACATAAAAAAAGAAACCTGAGAACATAAGTTGTTTTGGAAAGGTAAAAACGAAGTAACATGTTTTACAAAAGGTAAAGGTCCTTGAAGGTCCTGATCAGAGATATCAAAAGGGTAAAATCCTAAATTTATAGTGTACATGTCATTCCTTCACACACAGCATAAAACTTCACTTCAAAACACCATGGTACAAATAAGAAAAATTTAAGTATTACTCAGATTAGATCTCTGAGCTAAAAACTGGGGTAATTTAACAACTGAAAAAACTTTCCCAGCCTTGGCAGTCAGCTCTAGATTGTGCATGTACCATCTTAAGGGCTTCCAGGTTCTCTACCTCACCACCAGTTCTCTACACCACACTATCCAGTGTGCCTTTAAAAATGAGGCTCTGGTCTCTTCTGATACCCTAGCATTACGCATCCCAAAGACACATGCATTTCACCTAGGCTCTACCTAACATAATGCTTTCCTGCTGGATAGGCTTTTTATATGAAAAAAATTCATTATAAAATTTCAAAATCTTAAATTGAAGGAAAATTTGAGGGATAAATATATACAATTTATGATCAATTAACACTAAGGTCAAAAAGAAAATGTTTACTTTTAAAATCAAATCACAGTAGTGATCAAAACTACATATTTCCATGGTTTTATAATTCCTAGCCACAAAACCTTGGCTACATTATTTAGTTTCTGTTCCTCTGTGAGATGTGGAGGATAAAATAAAACTTGAGACTACAACAAAACTACATATTCTTAAAAACCTTCCTATATAGAGAACATAAGAAAAGTTAATTTATAGCTTTTGTTGCGTAGAAAGCCCTAGATAGCCAAAATCATACTGTTAAATATGATCCTGATGATAAAACCCTATAACAACTGGAGACTGGAGCAGGAGGATCACCAAGTTTGAGGACAATCTGGGAAACCAAGCAAGACCTTATCTATAAATAAAAATTAAAAAAGAGCTGAGATACAGCTCAGTGGTAGAGTGCCCTGAGTTCAGTCCTCAATACTGCCAAACGAAGAAAGAAAGAAAAAGCAAACAACAACAACAAAACCAAAACAACTGAAGACAAAAAGTACCAGGGCATTGTGATGACAGAAGATTTTTTAAAATAAAAATATTATAAAAATACTGGAAGGGTTGGAAAATTATCAGTTATCATTCACTGGCTGCTCACTATATACAAGGATCATTTTTTCTGCTCTACGGTCACAGCGGTAGAATCCTTAGCACTGGAAACAAAAGGTCTGGGTTCATATCCAAGGGTTTACCATTTACTGTGACTTTGGGCCAGTAAGTAAACTTTCCTGTGACTCAAGTTCATCTCTAAAGTAAGAGGTAACTATGCCCCAGGACTGCTGTGAGCTAATGAATGAAGTCCTTAAGATGGTGCCTAGCACTCAGTTTTTGTAGCATCACACAACATGACCAGCTTATTTATCTTCATGAAACTAATTACACCATGTTGCTACATTTTAAAACATAAAAAGAAGTAAAATTATTTGAACTATTTTAACCCAATACCACTAGACTACTATTTAAATTGTAAGCAATATTTTAAAAATTACTAATGAAATTTTTTTTTCATACCGTCAATTCTAGTGTACATGACACATGGCTCATGGCTACAGTACTGGCAGTGCAACCTGAGAGTCTGCCAAGCTTCTGCTTACCATAGGCCCTGAGTGAATCACACAGTCCAACGTTTCCGACCTCCTTTTCATTATGGTCCTATTAATGAAGATTCCTCAAGAGATGGGGAGGGGAGGGGACAGAGGTGTAGGAAAGACGGTGGAATGAGAAGGACATCATTACCCTAGATACATGTATGATGACTCTACATCATGTACAGAGAAATGAAAAGTTGCACTCCACTTGTGTACAATGAAATGAAATGGATTCTGCTGTCATGTATAACTAATTAGAATAAAAGTAAAAATAGACTCCTCAAGAGACAACTCAAGTAGAACCTCTTGAGCAAAGCCTACCCCAGTAACTTCAGCTGTTAATGATCCTGCACCCCCTAAAATAAAACTCTACACACACTACAGGCAGTAAGTCACAGCAGAGACAAGAAAAAAAACTTAGTTTAAGATAGAAACACTCAGGAACTCACCTTTTTGTATTAGAAACATGTATAAATGTAATGCTATCAATAGAAACTATTAAATGGTAAATCCATGTAACAATAATATGGAGCTAAAAGATGTTCTATATATACTAATATAGAAAAATCATTAAGATGCTTCAAATATATGTCTGTAGTCATCATAATGGGGGACGCATGTAATATATAATATGTATACAACTGTAAATATGGACCAAATCTCAAGAAACAGTAATGGATGTTTCGAAGGAAGGAATCAGAATAACTAGGAGTCAGCAAACTTTTTCTTAATCAAATATTTAATAGCTTCATGGGCTACTTAGTTTCCATGGTAACTCTGCTGCTGCAACTTGAAAGCAGCTGTAGGTGATACCTGAGTGAGTATTGCTGTGTTGAAATAAAACCTTATTCACAAAAACAAGCAGTTAGTGAAAAACTGATCCCTGAACTAGAATTCAAGGGGAAAAAGCAGCATATTTCTCACTATAGGTTTCTCTCTACCTTCTAGATTTTATCATGCACACAATTATAGACATGAAGTGCATCACTTCAAAAACCTCTTAACCTAGCCTCTTATTCCAGCTCTTGGAGATCATTCCTTGCAGTCTAAGGCTGGCTTCAGGCAGGTCCAACCTGAAAGCACACTGTTCTGCACTTAAGTTTTGCTACCTGGGCATGTGGGGAGTTAATGGTGGGTCAACCTTTGACCAATTAGGGAAGTCAGTTGTGAGATTCATTTCATAAGGCTCCTTGAAGGTCTCAGTGGAATGCAGTACTAGTCACTCTTGGTGCAGCTAACTTGAACAAGTATTCATCTCCTATCCTGTACTGGCAATGGGAAAGAATACAAGCATGTTCTGAGACCAGGCAGTAAGCCATGAGATGACTGGGCAAGATGAGAAAGATATTGGGTATAGAATGAAAATGTTATGGTTATAGTCTAACTTAGGAGCAACAGTATAAAACATAGGCACTGTGACAAATAATCAGAGCAGAGTTGAGAATACCAGTTACTGGACCAATTAATTAGGAGGTCAGCTGCATAACACCAGTGCTGAGGACAAATCAGAGAAGAAAGAAAGTATACATATGATAGAAAGGAAAAAACAAATCAATGGGCCTTTAAAGAGAGAGAGTATAGGATCAGAAATAGCTTTGAGTCTCATTGAATGAGAAAAATATTAGTAACTCCTAAAGGAATCAGATTGATTTCAGATATGGTTTCAATTTGAAGTGACATGGAGCATTTCAAATGAGGTTTTCTAAAAGGTCTCAGAAGTGGCTCTTATTAAGACAGGACAGCCTCACAGTTGTACCTGGTTGCTGCAACCTCAATTAGCTGAAACTTTGTAAGTAGATGTGATTTCCACAAAAGGCAGAGATAACTCAAAAAATAAGAGTTAAGATTAAGCCTACAACAGTTCTGTTGTTCCCCAGACATGGAAAAAACAAGGTAGGATTTACAGTGTTCCTCTTGAATTACCTTCATCTTCAGGTTGGTCAACTCAAGGAAAGAGAGCTGTCTCATTTGTAGCATTATGTAGTCATGTCTTTCAAAGTTCACAATGCCTTTAAATTTGACTCTCATCTATACTCTAAGATTAATTTCCAGCCTATTTTCCAGCTCCATCTGTCAACATGGCCTGGACTTATCATTTCTTATCCTGAATACTTCTCTATTACTTTAAGCTTGGTTACATTTTAACACTTGGAGGTAATGTGATACCATTTTTCTGTGTTTCTAAAAAGGAGGGAGCTTCCCACATTATTTATGTCTCAACATACTCATATGATATTCATTTAGGGATCTGAATCCAAAACCACAATAGCTCTCATTTCAAATATGGAAATTCTAAACAAATTATTTTCTGAATCTCCATCTCTTAATTATTTGCAACCTTCATGCTCTACTACACATGCCAAATCTAAGAGAAATACTTGAATAATTCTTGTGGCTTTACTTTGCCATTCCAACCATTCATGAACCTACCGACAGTTGAACTTTTTGAAATGTTCAAAGTAAAAAGGCACACTCATATTTTTCTTATATAAATAATGCCTGAACATCTTTAAAAGCATATTAGTACCAATAGCCTGAAGAGGAAAGGGGATGTTAGTAGAAACTCATTACTCTGAATATTCTGGTGAGCATGCTTCATATATATATATATATATAATGATATTCTGTAGAATTTAACAAAATAAGTATATACTATACATTCTATCCCTAAACTACAATCCTTAATGGATTGTTTTGCATATATTTTCTATTCCAGCATAACTGACCTATAGCCTTAGTATTAATGTCTGCAAACTGTTCTGACATACTAAACGTCATTTTTTACTGAACCAGTTTTCAGCCAGTGATCTGTGTGATGGTCAGTTTTATGACCACCAAGGCTAGGCAACAGCCCCTGGTTATGCAATCCCACATTAAGTGTGCTACAGCAATGCAGGTCTCTTGCAGATGTGATTATAGTCCACGGTTAGTTGGTTTTCAGTAAGAGAGTTTACTGTTTACTTGAGATTATCTGAGTAGACTGCATTCAATCTTTTGAAAGGCCATATGACCAAAGCTGAGGTTCCTCTGCAAAGCACAAAGTACAACTGTTAAAGCAGCTTTAAGCCATGCCAGAGAATAATACCTTGCCTGCTGGATTGGCCTGCCCTATAGATAAGTAACTTTCCTGGTCATGCCTCGCAACTGCCAAATTCTTGCAATAAATCTTTAAAAAAGCAAAAACAAAAAACCCCACAAACAATCTTAGAAAAGATATTATTTAGGGAAGGGGTTGAGGGTGGAGAAGGAAGAAACAAACAAAAACAGAAATAAAAATTGTCTTAAACAGCTAGGCACCAAGTACATCATTTACTGTACTTAACAGCAGGGACAGTTGCCATTAACTGGATACACCAGGTATTTTCATACATATTGTTTCACTTGCTGTTCAAAAAGTTATTAGCTCAATTTAACAGAGGATGAGAAACAGGCCCCAATGGTGTAGGACTCTTAAAAAATTCAAATCACAGTTAACAGTGTCAAATGAGAACTGAAAAGACCTGGACTTGGCAATTTGCTGTTATGGTACCCGGAATTTCAACAAAAAGGCAGGAGTGAAGCCAGATAGAAATATTAAAGCAAAGTTCAAAAGCAGCTAATTCCCTAATTAGAAGTTTGGTTTATAAAACTGAAGAACAGAAACTAATGCTGTCAAGTAGGGCTAAATGAGTGGCTTTTTTTTTTTTTTTCCTTTACCAAAATAGGAGAAACCCGTGACTATATAGAAGCAGACAGGAAGAAAACAATGAAGAGAATAAAGGTATTAAAGAAGGAAAGTACTAGAGGACTTAGGAGAATAGGAACATAGTCACAGAGAGGAAATATGGAAAGGATAAATAGTTCTGTCCAAAGCACAAAAAAACCGCAGAAATTATGAGCACAGAAGGAAATATTTGGAAGCATACAGGAGTCAGATGCAGAGAGTACAATTCCCATTTAGTACAATTCCGATATTCAGTTACACAATAATCTACCAGAGAAAGTCATCAAATGCTAGTGTTATTTCTTTACTTTAATGTTTAAAACAGAAATATCTTAAGAACGGGACCAACAATTTGTAATTTAAAAACCTTGCTGAATAAAACTCTTTTCTACAAATTAATTCCAAATCAGAAAATTCTGTGTGTGTAGTCCTCATTTAGAAGGTATTCTTTCATGCTTTCTTGCTACTCAAAAGAAGGAAAAAAAATGACAATCAATAAAGAAAAAAATAATTCCTATTCTGGCTCTAGAGTTCAAATTAACACAAATGCTAAAATGGATAGATAACCTGCACCAGAATCTCCATCTACATGATGAAACTTAGAGAAGATGCTTGCTTTGAAACAAAATCTAGAGCTTGCTACCTAGAAAAAAAAGACTATGTCCTTGCAAAAAAACCAAAGTTGCTCAACAAAAGTTATCAAACAAGAGGAGAAATTATAATTGTTATTTGTGGTGCTGGGGATTGAATCCAGAGTCTTGTGCATGTGCAGCAAGCACTCTACTGAAATTATTTTTAAGTGTCAGAGGAAGATGCTTATCATTAGCTCAGAACCGTTTCCTCAATACTATTTTACTGATATGAATCTAAAAAGTTTTTTCAGAAGTTATAAAAATGTGCACAAATATATACATTGTCTTAAAACAATGACACTATGGATAAGCAGGGTTTCAAGACTGCAAATTGAAGACATAACTTTCAAATTAAAGATGTAACTCTGAATGTGTGGTACTGGAATTCAAACTCAGGGCCTTTTGTGTGCAAGGCAACCACTTACCACTGAGCTAAACTCCCAGCCCAAGATATAACATTTTATTTTAAATTTCTGCTATTATGTTTTTGTATTTGTAGATGATTCAGCTTGCTTTTAAAATAACATTTTATTAATGTTATGTTAATTCATGTTTAACATGTACTTTTGAAAAATATAATTAGTGCTTAGCAATTTTATTTTTATGTTACCATTATATAATGCTTCATAAAGTTTAGAATTAGAAATATATAAAGTGTATGTAGTTTTCACTGAATTTTCTTTCTTCTTCTATCTCTTCTTCCTCTCACACTTCTTTTTTTTTTTTTTTTCTGGAATATCCAAGATTAAAATCAGGGCCTTTGCAAGCTAGACAAGTGCTTTATACTCAGTTACATCCCCAGCCCTTTTCTTCATTTTGAGACAGGGGCTTGTTAGGTTACCCAAACTGACCTGAAACTTGCCATCCTCCTAAGTAACTGAAATTGCAGGTATGCACTAACACACTGGACTCAATTTTTCTTATTGAATTGCTTTGATGATAGGACACCATCAAATAAATTCAGTAATGTTAGGGTCTGTAAACAAGTCAGGATGGCACCTAGCATTTTGCCAGGGGGAGTGGTTTGTGAGGTGGCGCCAGCGAGCCATTAAGTGTGGAGATTCCTTATTGGTTGACTGCTGTATCTAGTTTATGTTAATTAAGATGTGTGGAATGTATATATACCCTTCCTGTCCTACAATAAACAGCTCCCACTCCTGCTGTATCAATGTACACAAGTTGTTCTTCACGCCCCCCCCCCCCCCCCGTTATTTTGCTGCAGCCGGACTGCGGCAGATGGTGGCCTGTCCGGGGTGCTCCCCGGGACACTTGGGGGTAAGTGACGAAACAAAGCTGCCCGTCCCTAGAAAGATAGGACGGGAGCAAATCTGCTTGTCCTTAGATAGGGCGAGAGGAAAAATGGCCATTTCGAGAAAATGGAGAGGACTGATACAGTATGTTTGTGTCTTGTTTTGTCTCAGTGTATTGTATTGCCTTTGTGATGAAAATAAAGGGGTGAGAAGTAAATTGATAAGGGAAAGAGGCACCCCAGTGGAACCAAGAATAGTTAGGGTGCGTGAATCGCACGAGCCGGTCAGGGTGCAGCAAGAACTTTCCAAGTGGCGGCAGCTGGCTCTTCCCCACCCCAAATCCAAACCTGACCCAGAGGCACAGTCTTGCAAGCTCTTGCTCCCTGTGCCCAGTAGCAGTTGGAGTCTCCGACTCTCCCTCCCGGGGCCATCTGGGGCTGCCCAGGGCGCCCAAGTCCCTGAAGTTTGATCATTTCCAAGGCCAGTAACTACAATGGTTCTCCCACACCTGGAAGCCAATGAGTAATGAGCACTATTAAGACTTATTTCAAATGTAAAAAACCTTGAGATAATGTACTAAATTGTTCAGAAGGTTGTTTTCTTAGTGGAATGCTACAGGATTTTCTTTAGCCAGCATTGCCGGAACTCCTTCGTCCCAGTGCTGGTGAGGACAAAGGTAAAAGAATTTCCAGTGTTGCTGAAAACAGGAGACTTCGGCTGAGAAATGGACGAGACATCGGATCAAGCTAGCTGCCTACAGAACTTACCTGGACTGTGAGTTAATCTATTGAGACACTGCTTTACCTGGACTGAGACAACAAACTGTAATCTACAACAAATTGTAACTCGGTATCTTTGCTAATGGTGTCATTGCTGGTATAATTTTTCCAAGGGCTTCTTGCATGGAGCCATCAATTGGCTTGGTATTGCGGCATTTTGTATCCTCCCCTTCTGCTTTTGGCAGATTATTTATAGTGTTTGTGTAAAAACCACTATGGCCGTTATTTAAATTAAACAAAAGGGGGAAATGTTAGGGTCTGTAAACAAGTTGGGATGGCACCTGCCATTTTGCTAGGGGGGAGTGGTTTGTGAGGTGGCACCAGCGAACCATTAAGTGTGGAGATTCCTTATTGGTTGACTGCTAGTCATCTAGTTTATGTTAATTAAGATAAGATGTGTGGAATGTATATATACCCCTCCTGTCCTACAATAAACGGCTCCCACTCCTGCTGTATCAATGTACACAAGTTGTTAGTCACCCCCCCCCCCCCCCCCCCCCCCCCCCGGTTATTTTGCTGCAGCCGGACTGCGGCACAGTAATACAACAGAGAGAATAACTATGAATATGTTAAAGTCCTCATAGGCAAGAGCCTCAATCCTAGTAATAAATCAGGAGGCTGAACTGAATGAAGCAGGACTGCAACTTAATAAAAATGGGGGAAATCTTAAAAGAACCTGTAAAAGGAGTTCTCATGATTAAAAGATAATTTTTAAAAATGTCAAGTAACAATACAGTAAAAATATACAATGAGAACCTATACTGGGTCAGGCAACAGGATTTTTGCAGGCTTATCAACAGTGATCTGGCAACTGCAACCAGAATACTTCTCCTTTAGACTTTCAGAATATTCAGCAAATTATAAATTACCTTTATTAAATCTACCCCAACATAAAGGACTTATGCTTCCTATATATGTACTCTACCTATGGAAGGAATAAAGGTGGGGGGAACTTAAGTAGGTCACTAGAAACATAAACTGCATAGAAGAAAGGATCCAAAAGATACTTTTGAGATCCAAGAGTACTTTATTCCCACGGTTTGTAAATTGGAGTTTATTCATGACTTAAGTTCAGAGTAAATTCCTCCAATTTATTTTTAACCTGCTTATTAAACAAAAACATATCCACACAGAAAGCCCAATTTAGAAGTTCAGTCTCCTCACTTTAAAGCACCCTGTAAGATGCAACTACATGCTGACAATTCATCTTCCACTTCAATGCATGAATCTACTAAGGGATTTTTTTCCCCTTCATTTTTAGAAGTCCACTCACAGCTGCATAAAAAAGGTTAAATTTAAACATCTTGTCCCTTTAAAAGACATACTATGTATAGATGCAAAGCCAGCTGAAACTTGATATTCAGCAATGCTGAACCCTTGTTTATGTGGCTATTAAACTGTACTTTGATCATTTTTTACCTCCATTAGGTAGACCAAAAAAGCAAATGATACTTATATTGCATAGTTTAGAAAATATGTGAAAGCAAAAATTGTCAACATACTGTAGCACTGTAAATAAAAAGCTGAGCATCAACTATTTTTGACATCAAAAAATTAAGTGAAAATATATTAAAAACAAGGCAATTATATTTGCTATAAGAATTAAAAATAAATTCCTAACTCCAAAGGACCAAGAATACACGAAAATATTAGAAGGAAAAAAATAACATTATATTGGGCCTTTCCTTTCCCTCCCCACCCCTAGTTTTAAAGACAAAGATCCTTCTGACCACTCAAATATGGTCACTAGACATGTTTCTGCCACTGTGGCCTCTATTTTTACATGGCTGCATTTTTCCCAGCTCCCTAAAAAGGGTTATTAATAGCTATAACTACTATTAATATCTACCACTAGTCTTCTTAAAAATCATGACTCAAACTTCAACAAAATGCCTAAAAGTTACTCATTCATAAATCTCACTCTCACAGTTACTTAACCCAAAGTAGTTGTTATTTTAAAATAAACTTCTGATACTTAGTTAAATGACAATGGGCTAAATGATGAACACTAAGAATAAAGTTCATTAATCAGTTCAACTTCAGAAGTATATGTGAGGAGGCACATCAGCTGAGCCAGGGAGTGACAGGCATAGCTGTCTGAATGGCAGCCCCACTCCTGACCCATGGCTGAGCAGGGAGGGTAGGCAAAAGAAGAGGACAGAGAAGCCCACTCCTCACTTCCCCTGCACCAATAGAGACCCTGACTTCTCATGATGGTAAATGATTTACACTTCTTTTATACCTCTGACTTGATTTACACTGCACATCTCTGTCATCATGGTATGTTTATTACTCTTGAGTTCAAATGCTTCTAATCTTTTCTTATGCTTTTTTTTTTAACTTTACAAAAATCCCAGAATTAACAACCATATAACCAGCTAAAGCTAAAAATTTTAAACCCAACACCAATCTATGAATGGATATGATCTCATTTCAGGCAACAGGTGATTAATACCTGGTTTTTCTTAATTTCATCTAGCAGATCCTTCAGCAAATGAGAGAAAGAGACTAGACAGATACAATTAAAAATATTTTCTGTTGAGTTCACTTCATAGTTTTTCCATAGAATGATTTAATAACTGCTAGAAACTTGAAATGTAATTACTTTAATTCACTCACAGAAAATTACTCAATAAACACCAACAGGCAAGGCCTTATGGGAGAGACAAAGATAAGATATAACCATGGCTCTCCAGACACTAAAAAGCTAACAGGGGCAGATGAAACATGTACACAAATTAAGGGAACCCAAGGTAGCAGGATGTAACTGTAAAGATAGAAACAGAAACAAAAGGCTAAAGCACCCCATAAAGGGGAAAAGGAAAGCCAGGCATCAGGATCAAAGAGCTGTATCGCCCAATATCCAACCAACCATTAAAATCCATCAATAAATAAATAGGTTAAAAGAGCTCTGGTTTGATACAATGAACGCTTAGGACACCTGGTAAGACTCTGAAACCTGAATTTTAATTCTGGTTCTGCTGAGAATAAACTTCTTAGCTCTGAGACATTAAACATCACTCTTTCCAAATCTAGTTTTCCCCATCCATGAACAGGAAATGGCACCTGCTCTACCTGCTGAACAGCAGTTTTGAAGATGAAATCAGCTCCCAGAATCTAAAGTTCCCTGTAACTTTAAATCTCTTCAGAAGTGGCTAGTTATTCAACTTCTTCCTGAGTACTTCCAGTGAAGAGAATTTCATTATTTCTCAAAATTGATTACTACAGTTTGGACAGCTCTCTAATTCTTAGAAAGTTCTTGATGTGTTGAAACCAAAATCGGCCTCTCTGAAATTTCTATCCTCAGGTAATACATAGAAAAACAAAACAACAAAAAACTGGAAAAGCCAAACAAGGTAACATCCAATGATGTGAATAAATGAAATTTTAGAGAAGGCGACAGAGTAGGTATCTGCAGGTTCCTGAAAGTGGGAAAGGTCTGACCCACAGGCTTCATACTTTAGTCTTTCTTTTAGAGAGGTCTTTTGTTTGGGAGAGACCAGAAAAGATCACCTGGCTTGTCTGAAAGCACCACTGAAACATTTTTTTTTTTTTTTAATAGTACACCATATGAGTAAGGGAGTGGTTGTGCAAAAGCCTGGTGGTTAGCTGGAGCCAGAACGTTTAGAAACCTGAATATCCATTCCACAAACAAGGCTGCACTGAAATTACTATGCAGGGGCAATTCACTGAAGATTGCTGATATGATGGTAGAATTCAATGTTTAGAAAAAGTAGGTGCAGATGGGCTGAATGGAGGCTAGGGGAGATAAAATGGAGGCTAGGGATGGGCAGCTGGACCCCAAACTAGCCCTACTAGGGGAGATAAAAGGTCCAGAACTTGAGAGCTGAACAGGAAATGGAGAGCGCGCCCAAGACTGAAAGAAGAAAATTCTTAATTGTTGCCAAGTGAATGAGAAAGGAGTGATTCTCTTGAAGCGCATTTAAAAGTTAGTTTACATCTATTTAGGTAAGGACAATCAAAACACAGATTCTGGTTTACTAATAAATTTAGTTTTGACACCCCACACTGCTCTATCAATCTATACTACCCCAGAGTGATTATTCCTCCGCGTTCCTGAGGGCCACTCCCGGCAAACCATGCCACGTTGTTAAAAAGTGAGAGTCGGGGTACATAATCCACACACACTGAATTTGGCAAAACCCACAGGCCTGATAAGCAGCTTGAATATGCTGTTTCAATAACGAAATGGCCGATGTGATCATCCTTAGGGAATTAAAAAATTCTCCCAGCTGCCAAAAACTTTCTACTTGGGATCCGCATTTCCAGTTTTTCCAGTATAACACATCTGATCGAGACGCGGATTCCGAGCAGCATCTAGGTCCGCGGAACTGAAGGTACACTCGGCAGGCTCTCCGCTGGCTCTCCCTCTCCCTTCCCCCATAAGGAGCTGGGCGAGGCCTGGCCTCACCCAGGGAAGAACGCAGAGGATCGCCTTCCTCCTGGCGAGCCGGGGCGAGCCGGGGCGGGCTCCCCTCCCCCAGCCGGCGCCGGGGCGGAGGGCGGCGCTCTCGCGGGCCTCGAGCCTGGTACCCAGAGCAGCCGGCTCCGCAGCCGCGTGCGCCCCATCCCCCTCCTGCCCAGCCCGGCCCGGCCCGCTCACCTCGGCCCGGGCCGGCTCGGGCCCCTGCACGCCTGCGGGCTGCGGCTGCAGCTGCTGGGCAGCTGCCGGCGGTTCCTTGTTCCGGTGGCTAAGGTCTTCCTCCGGACCGGCCCGGACCCCGACCGCGGACCACAGCAAAGGAACCAGCAGGAGCAGAAGCAGCCGGGGCGCCGATGCGCGGCCGCTCCCCCGGGCCGCCATCCCGCCCGCCCAGCCGCCCGCGCACGGGCACCGCAGGAGGAAGTGCCGGTGACGGCAAGCTGCGACCCGGAGCCGTCTGGGCGGCGCGTCCGTCACGCCCCGCCGCCGCTCAGTGAGCAGCCCGAACCATGCGGGTGGTGGGAGAGGACGGGGAGAGGTCAGAGGCAGGCCGCGTCCGCAGCCGCACCACCGACAGCCACTCTCACCCGCGGAGGCCACACGACTCCTCTAACTGCCTTCGTGCGGCCCTGCCCCAACTCCGGGCCCCGCCCCCTATCCCTGACGGGCTCCCATTGGCCCGGCGTCCGCCTCGGCGTCGTGACGTCCTCGGGCAGGTTGAGGTGCGGCTCGCACGCCCCTCCCATTGGACGCGGCACTCAGGCAGGTACCCAGGGCGGGTTGACAGTTCCCTGTGGGCATCTTTCCGGCACCCCATCTGGAACCCGGCTCCCCCCTCTGTGCCTCACTGTCCCAGGACTGTTCAGCTATTACTTATGCTTCCTTTCGCGACTTTGGCCTTAATATCCCGACCCGCCTTTGCCTACTCTCGACCTTTCTTAGATGTTAAATTAGTTCCAGCGCCGCTAGTTACGTGGCACTTTCCTGCAGGATCTGTCACACCCCTCCGGGTTGGGCGTGTCAACCTACTGCACAGAACGTTCTTAAGGATTCAGAATGCTGTTTTTTGAGCTTTGTAATAGGATTCAGAAATAGATTTTAAAAATTTTCAAGCCTTTTTTTAAAGATGTTATTGCCCATAAATAGCCCCAAAGCCAAACTATCTGACTGGTCCTGGAATACCTTTCCGTTTTGGAGGTTTTGTGCTGCACCTTGGACTGGTCCCTTAAAACGTCTGGCTTTTGAAACTGAATCTTGAGCACTTTTGCACGATGGAGGTCGAGGTGGGCAAGGCTAAAACACATGAAAGAATAATTGGTAGGCTCGAGAATTTATTTATATCTTATGATAAGAGGAGTTCAGCTACTTAGTTACCAAAAGTTCAAGAGATCCAGCCCCTGGTTTTAAAAACGAACGAATAGTTTTAACCATGTACCAGGCACTATTATAAGTACTTTGCATATATTTTCATATGTTAAATCTGTACAGGGTAAAGAGGTAAGGAAGTTTATGACTAATGGAACAAGAAATTAATCCTCCAAAAAAGTCTTTGGCAAAGGGTGCAAATTTGCTTTGAATTTTTGATGATAACATTTTGTCATGTGTGTTGGTAAAGCTGTTGTTCATCTTGTTCTTCCTGTTTGTAATTCCCTTCTTCCATTATTTCCTGGTAAAGTCCTACTGCTATTGTCAAAACTTGTTTAAAAAGACTCTACGTCTTCCCCAACAGCTCCCCTTACAGAATTCATTCTTAATTTATGCTTCTGGTATTGGGTAAGTAACAGGATGTCTCCTACACCATTTGGAGTGCAACTCTTGTTTCATCCCTGGAGTGCAAATATTTGAGCCCTCACAATGCAGAACTAACAAAAATGTTGAAAGTCTATATTCCTTCAACCACCTCCCCTTAATGCATGCAAGGTTTGCCTTGCTTAAAAGGGACATGAACCAGTCATGATGACGCACGCCTATAATCCCAGCTACTGAGGAAGCTGAGGCAGGAGGATCACAAGTTCAATATCAGCCTCTGTGATTTAGAGAGACCCTGTTGGGAATGTGAACTGGTTGTGTCACTGATTGCTGGAAAGGGCTTGATTTATTTTCTGGGATTAGTTGCCAGGGCTCCTGGCCAAATTCCAGTCACTTTAGCAGACAGTGAGAACTCATGGGGTACAGAGCAGGATGCTGAGGCACTGGCTTCTGAGCACGAAGTAGCTCAGAGGAAAAGCTGCAAAGGTGTCTAGCAGGAGATGGAGGTAAAGCAGTAATAGAGATAGAGAATTGTCCCAAAGGGGTGGCTCTCAGCAACATGATGGTAGAAAAAGTGTGGATTAGCAAAGCCCCTCACCTCATGGCTGGAAAGGGAAAATAAGAAAAAGGAAGGGGCTGAGGTTCCACTGTCTCCTTTGGGGACCACCCCCAATGACTGGAAGACCTCCAACTAAGCCCGACTCTTAGTTTCTACCACCTTCCAATAGCTCAACAGCACTAAGCTGGGGAACAAGTCTTTAATACATAGACTTCTGGGGAACACTTAAGATCTGAACTCTGGCATACTTCCGTAGTGGGTCTTAAGCCTTCTAGATGGTAAATTTATACCTTTTATCTTTATTGTCCCGGCATATTATCCAACATGTTAATGATAATTAGTATAATTAGAGTAGTAAACTTTTATCAAGTGCTTATTCTGACCCAGGCAGAGCAG
This sequence comes from Urocitellus parryii, assembly GCF_045843805.1. Taxonomy (NCBI): domain Eukaryota; kingdom Metazoa; phylum Chordata; class Mammalia; order Rodentia; family Sciuridae; genus Urocitellus; species Urocitellus parryii. Next base: position 104,122,884 of record NC_135540.1, read on the forward strand.
GATGTTGCATGAGTTATCTCATAAGGTTGGTACTATTGCCGTTATTTTTACAAATGAGAAATGCAAGATTTGGTGTGGGGTGCCAGTCTGAATGATTTCACATTCTCCTTCCCTGAGCAGAGAGGTTCTGATCGTCACTACATCTCCTAGTAACCTGGAAATTCCCTGGTCCTGGAGGTTGAGGATGCATCTTCAGATGCAGGCGTGTTGCCCCATGGATTGAGCTGTGCTCACCTATTCCTTTGTAATATTACCCCTTTGCCCTATTTGGGATAGAATGTTCCATAGAAACACTCTGTTCCCTTCTCTTGCTCTGCCTTTGGGTGTGGCCTTCCTAGATGTCAGTCAACCTGCTGACAGCAGACATCATGAAGCTGGACTCAATCTGAAACCTGACCCCTTGCCTCATTTGAATGGCTTTTCCTCAATAAAAGGGTTCAGCACATGCTCTATCTCTTTCTGTGGACCCTTAAGGTCAGAGGAGCTGTCACAGGACCCCAAAGAAAAAGGTATCTCTGTCTCTTGTGTGGTTATTTCATGTAGCCCAGTTCCCCTGGAGTGACCCTGAATGTTTTTTCTCAAGAGGAACATGACAATTTGGGTCAAGGAATTTTTCCAAATTTATCCAACTAGAAAGTGGCAGAATCATGCGTGATTTCTGCTTGTTGAATTTAATGGTGCCCAACGAACTGAAAATCCAATTTATGAAAATTCAAACATACAGAACAAACCAATTAATTCATGGTAAACATTTCCATCACCTGTTGGAGAATGTCCTTTCTCCATTCCAAGTTTCTAGAAGAACTATTTCCTGGCCTCTCTCAATTCCTTACCATTCCACCTCTGATGACCGAGAGTAATTTGGACAAGATAACTGGGCATATTGGACTTACCTCTGTGCATTATTGTTCTTGGAAGATGCAGTTCACAGGGAAAAACATTATCTACTCTCTCTCTAGTGACTTCCCCAAACTCAAACTCTTTGCAGCAGAGTGGAACAACTTCTGAATCTGAAAGTCAGTATGAGACCAGCTCACCTGGCTATCAGACCTTCCAACCACTCCTTCCAACCTGGCCTCCTGTCTTTTTTGCTCTTTGATTTTATACCCAACTTTTCAGAAATAGCAAAGAAGTGACTCATTCCTAAACTCTGAAAAATCACCCTCAGCACCCCAGAATCATCAAAGGATGAATTAAAGGGTCCCCCCCTTTTAATAGTTCATGAAGTAAAAGCTTATTAGAGAAGATACCAGGCAGGGAGAAATAAAAAGGGAGAAGAGGAAATGTAAACCAGACACTTCACACTGAGTTAGCTGAAGATCATTCAAAATTAAAGCAAAGGCACTTGACCAACTGAAATGTAAATTAATGAGAAATAGCAATTTGCAACTTGATCTTCTTGATTTTTTAAAAGCACACCTAATACATGAAATAGAGCATAACAATACCCATAGGCATGATAAGCCCCTTGAAGTGATGAGGACCTGGACCCTTCTTGGGAAGCTTAGCTGGCCCAGGGCAAGTCCCAAACAACATTGAACATAAACTAAAAAATGTTTACTTCATTAAAGGCAGTCCAGAACTAATTCATGGAATTTCAGAGGTTCCTAACTAGAAAACCAGATTACAAATTACAAAATGAATGTGAAGTAATGCTCCATTTTCGTTTATCCAAATATTTTCTTGTCATCTCTATATGGATGTTTCACAGGCATTTCAAACAAAGCATGGGCAAAATTGGTCTCTTGATTTCCCTTCAAAAACCTGTTTTTCCTTGAGGTTCCTCATCTCAGTAAATGCAACCCTCATCTGTCCTATTGGATTCCTATCATCTCCTCAAACATCACATTCAATCTACTGTCAAGTTTTGTTGTTTTTACCACTAAATTCAACCCTGAATCTGTTCATTCTGTCTCTACTATTGCCACACTTTCCAAATCAGGAGTCATTTCTCACCTGGACTTTTAAATAGCCTTCTAATTGGTCTCCTTCTGTTCTTGCCAATTTATAATCTAACCAGCATCCAAAAAGAGGTTTCAAAATAAAAAAAAAAAAGGAATTTCATTTACCTACTTAAAATTCTCTTATGATTTCTAAATGAGTTCTAAGCCCCTATCTCTGAATGAAAGAAAGTTCTACCTAATCCCTGCCTCTCTGTGTGACCTAATCTCTTGGCTTTCTCCAAGAGATGGCTTTTCTCTTGGTCACCATGCCCAGCCAAACATGTTTCCACCTCAGGAACTTTGTTCTTGATGTTTTTTTTTTTTTTTTTTTTTTTAAAGATAAAGCTCTCCAGCTCTGAGATAAGCATCCATTATCCTTTGCTGGTTAATTGTTATAATGGAGAACATGACTCCAAATTTGTCAGATATTCCAAATTTTCAAGATAGAAACCAGAGTGCTGAGTTTTTATGCAAAATCTCCTAATTTTTAAAAGTTGGCATGTGTATCAAACTAGGATTCACTAAATATAACATAAAATCCCAATTAGAAATGTTTCCTTCATTAGTTGTGGTTCAGAATTAACCCAGCAGCCCCACAGAGATCAGGGATCTAAGTTCCTGCTAGTTTTGTGCTCTGTCCAGTCTTACGGTGTGGTGCTTATCTTTATGACCCAGTGTGACTGCAAGAGCCCTACCATCTGTGTTCCAGACAGCAGGATGGAAAATTGGCAGGAAAAAAAGGGGACGGGACACAAAGTACCCATTAGGCATGATTTAAGGGAGCTGCCACAGAACCACGGTACTTACATCTTCTTGGCTAAATCTTAGCCGCAGGGCCACAGCTAGCCCCAGGTGAAGTTAGGAAATGTAGTTTTTATGTCAGGGATTTTCCTATAGAGAATAAGGGGAGAAAGGCTACTGGGATCAGCAATTAATAGTCTATGTCATAGTAACTGTATCATTCAGAATCCTCCAGAGAAAACAGAACCAATAGGAGACAGACAATCATTTGGAACTCTTTAGGGTGGCCAACAGCCTGGAAGCACAGGCAATGTTTTTCTATTATTTTCCTGAGACAGAATTCTTTTTCTTAAATAAATAAATGAATAAAACCTTAAATTTTATTCTCAAGGCATTCAACTGATTCCCACTTTATTGAGAGTAATTCCCCTTTATTTAAAGACAACTGATTGTAAATGTTAGTCACATTTACAAAAGTTCTTCACAGAGACATCTAGGTTGGTGTTTTAATAAAAGCCAAGTTGACACATTAAGTTTACCATTACAGTAATTCAAAATTTTAAAAAACTGAGGCATAATAGTGCTTCCCTATGAGCTGGGTTTGACTTGGAACCTGCCAGTTTGCAAGTTTTTCTCTACATGGTGGAGCAAGGAGGTTGGCCCTTTATATACCCACGTGTAAAAGTAATTCATCATGTAACTGGAATCACACATACACCCTGACAAGAGCTCGGCAGTAAGTTTCAAAGTCCCACCCTTCCTGGGAGACTGTTCTTAAATAGATAGCCCTGGTTGGTTTGTTTGGTTTTCTTTTCTTTCTTTCTTTTTTTTTTTTTTTAAACTACTTGGCCAATGGAATGCTATTTGATAAGCAAAACGTTTTTCTCCCAGGCCCCCTTTCCAACTCATTAAATTATTTTCACTGTAAAACCCAAACTTATGTTGCTAGGTAGTGATTTAGAGACTCACTAGAGGCAGGCAAGGGGGTTAGCGGGGGATGGTAATGAACTGGAGCAAAGAAAAAGCCCCTGGCCTTCTCAGGCCTATAATCACCCACCCTCTCCTCACACAGTTCTTTTCAACTTGTGTTTCTCTTTCAAAGTTGACCTCCAAACAGCCTAGAAAATGGAGGCATGCTGTGAAAGCTGTTTTGTCACTAATTCCTATGCAAGTTTTACATATTATGAAAAATTTTTTTCTGTTTCTTGTATGGATTATAATTGTTTTTACTTATTTTTAAAACATTGTTTATGATGTCCTTCACTGTAATACTGCACATGCTTAAGCAGCTTTTCTGTGTCTATTTGAGCAATTTAATTACTACGTATGTGACTGAAATGGATCCTCGTAAGCACTGGCACATAAATTGCAAAACTTAGGAATCCATAATTTAATGTTATTAAAATCTGAGAAAATAGATCTAAAATTATTTGGGGGTAACTATGCAGCTTTTTTATGTTTCTTAATTTGCTAGGGGGACAGATAGGAGCAAATGGTGTGAATGCGAAGTTAAGGAAATAATTCTCTAAAATGGGCCCTTTGTGCTGATCCCCACCTGCTTTCTTTTCCAAGAAGAAATTTACCTGCAGCCCTGCCTGGTCTAAGTGGACAGGATATGGCACATTCCTCAGCAAACTACTGTTATCTGAAGGACAAATGTCAGCCTGAAACAATGTTGATAAGAGCAACCCTAGTTACCCTTCAGGGGGAGACTTTTGTGACACTTTTCACAGACCAGATCCTGAAACTCACAGGGATAAGGATAATTCCTCCTAACCATAAATCTGTAACAATTTATGGTTAAGAATTCAGTTAGAACTGGTCAGCATGGGTCAAGGTGACCTAGAATTGTGATGGCAGTGGGGACTTGAAAGTCTAATGCCACCCTGCTGTCAGTCAAAAATCAAGAGGTGGAGCTGGGCGGAACTCTCTGGAAAGTTCTCTGGGATCCCCAATAAAACTAGAGTGAGAAAGAGGCATCCTGTCCCTCTACTCTCTGAGAAGACCCACGCTCTCCCTTGAGATTACCCCCTTTCTATTTTCCTTTCTCTTAAATAAACTCATGCCTGTATGCTGAGCAACATGTCTGAAATCTTTCTGACTTGATAACAAGAACTGGGGTTTGAAGGAGGGCCTTTGCTCTGCTTCAGTTTCTCAGAAGGCCCTAGCTCTGTGACAATTTCCGCAGTAAGTTTGTTTTTCGCAACTGCCATCACACAAAAATAAAGACAATTATAATTCAATGGATCTTGGTGAGCTTTCCATAGGAAGCAAATTTGTTTTTTCTGGTTTAAGTTCTTTTCTCCTTTCACCTTTTCAAAAGGAAGATATCTTTATTGTGATTTTGTTTCTACTGTAAATTTCATTGAAAGTTGTCATTCCTAAAGAAACCAAAAATAGAAAGTGGGCCCATATCTTTGTGGTCATTTATCTGATCCTTGAAAAAATAACTCTTTGCACTTGAAAATCATAGAATGCTGACAGGAGAACAATTTGACAGGCTTCCAATACTTGAATTTGCTCTCATTTGTATACATTTTTGTCAAACTCTTGTTTTCAATGACAAAATCTGTAGTTTTAATGAGGATGCCACTCATGAAGACATTGTCCCAAATTGTTCTTTTGGGACATCAGTCTTGGACCAAATGCAAACCGTATGCTGTATTCTGTGCTATAGCCCAGAGTAGTACATTGTTTTACTATTAACATATATTAAATGCCTACTACCTGATACATTTTGTATGAAATGCATCAAGAACATGCATTTTCTTGGATTTTTTTGTTCTTTTTCATACTCCTTAAGCATTCAAGGGCATACATTAACTTTCATCAAGACTTATAACAAAAATCAGTGATATTTTTACCTGTGTTCAGACCTGGCAACATAATTTACTGAGCCCAGTGCAAAATGAAAATGTGCCATCCCCCCCTCCCCCCCACCGCACTCAAAAAAGCAGGAAAAGGGGAGTAAAAAGATGCTGCTGCTGGGAGTGGTGGCGCATGTATGGAATCCAGCCACTCAGGAAGCTGAGACCAGAGGATCACAAGTTCAAAGCCAACCTCAGCAACAATGAGGCGCTAAGCAACTCAGTGAGGCCCAGTCTCTAAATCAAATATAAAATAGTACTGGGGATGTGGCTCAGTGGTTGAGTGTCCCTGAGTTCAATCACTGGTACCCCTCTCCTCCCAAAAATGCTGCTATAATAGGGATAATAGAGTTACATGAGTAACCACATAAACTAAAAACTGCCAAAATAATATTCTTGTTGTCATAATTTTATATTATGTATTAAGCTAATATGATAATCTTGATTACTTATTAAAATTTTTCTGGCTTACTTTTCTGCAAATTCATTAAAAACTATACATTTCCTTTCATTTTTTAATTGATAATGAAATTCATGTCATGCAATTTCTTTTTTTCAAAGTGTGACTGAAACAACACCAGTCACGACTCTAACTGAAATTTCTGTTTCTAATCCTATGATTATTTTCTTTCTAATGTTGCAGCAGTTTTCAAAACTAAAGAATCTAAATTCTTGAAGAATCCTACTAAGTCCCTGTTATGCTTTTATGGCAATGTTTATGTATATGCTGAAGAGTTAATATCTGTGCAAGTGATGCAGGATCAGTTCTGGGAAGGGACAGGCAAGTTGACCTCCCTCTACAAGTTCTGGCAAGTTTAAAGTCCCAGTGACAGCCTCATCTTATCTCTGGAGCTATGGCCATTGCTGCCACCACTGTTGCTTCTGCTGCTATGCCTGCCCGAATCCTGGTCTAGCTGCACCCTGGATGTCCTTGAAGCATGGGCTGCATGCAGGGTGTCACATTATCTGAGCCCTCTGCACACACACATGCATTACCTCCTGGTGTTCTCACTGCTCACAAGCATTCCCCATTTGTCCCATTGGATTTCACTTACCAAACACAAGTTCAAAGGTAAAATTATAAAGAATTTCAAAATAGCAACAGCAAAGGATTAAACGGAGCTTGGGTCCCTCCTGTGAGGGAGGCCTTGTGCAACTGCACAAGTCACATGCCCTTGAAGTTGACCCTGCATATGGTCATATGGTCCATTAAGCATTAGGATTTGGGCTGTATATAGAGGAGTGACTGGGCAATGATGGGCACTGATAGATTTCCTCCGTGACCTACATTTTAAAGCAAAAGGTTGTTGATAAATCTGCATCCTCTTTCTACTGAAATGCATGCTGTTTAAGAGTAGGACTCTTGTCTTATATAGCCTTGTATTCCCCTCAGGGTCTGCGTCTTGTGTTGCATATTGTAGATGTTAAGTAAATGTGTTTGAATAGATAAATTGCTCTTCTTCTGTTTTCATAGTTGTTAACTTATAGAGTTGGAAATAGAAAGGCATTGCTTTTACCTAAGATAGTCAACTAATCTAAGTTGTTACAAAGTTGTGTAATAAATTTAGAGATACAAAGTCACCAAAGATATTACTAACCAAAATCATAAGTGAGGGGTTCAAAATAGATTTGGGTAAATGTATAATCCAATAGACTAACAAATTATTTAGAAAATTTGGGGGATTTTGCTGTTTTTTCCATCTGCAAGCTTCTGTAACCTTTTAACCTTTTCCTTCCTGGAAGGAACCTAATAGAAAACATCCTCTGATTTCACTCTCAGAATCAGACTAATCAGTTTGGGAAGGAAGAATCCATTCCTATTTCTTTGTCCCTTCCTCTTGCTTTAATTCCTAAGTTGCATGGCTCTCCTGAAATCTAAAGTTTGCTTCTGTGTCTCAAAAGCAAAATTATGAAAGAAAATCCTACTGATAATTTCAGGTGGAAAAGTAGAGAGAAATGCAATTTGACTGTGAATTAGGTGGAATACTGGTTCATCTTGGTAAACTAAGCCCGTCCTTTATTAATCCTTGACTATTGGCCATATTTTCACTGAAAATTATTTACTTCTGTTCCAATAGGACAAATTCAAAGGAGGGATAACATTATGGAAGAACAAGTTCAGTTCTTTCCCATTTACTAGATTACATAATTCCTCTAGCGTGGGCTCTTTTTAAAAAACCTCAAGATTTTACACAATCCTACATGTCAAAGTCATGGTCAGAGTTAACAGCAGATCATGGGCAAAAGGTCTAGAGGTCAGAAAGGAAGAAATCTCAAAGTGCTGATTACATTTTTAAGCTTATGAAAGGAATAAATATTAAAGGTATAGTCTCCAAGTTAAAGACTGAAATGCATGCTGTTTAAGAATAGGACTCTTGTCTTATATAACCTTGATTTCCCCTCAGGGTCTGCGTCTGTGTGTTGCATTTTGTAGATGTTAAGTAAATGTGTTTGAATAGATAAATTGCTCTTCTTCTGTTTTCATAGGTATGACTTGTAGAGTTGGAAATAGATAAGCATTCTACACACACACATCCAAATTGCCCATGAATGCTGCATGTGTCTTATAAAAAGATGTAGGTGGGATCATGACATTTTAGGAACACCTAAACATTCCTTTTGACTAATTTAATTCTGGTTCCTATTTCTCAGAATGGTTACTAGATTCTTGGTAGTTTAGATATGCACATCTGGATGATTGCTTTTCACATGTCAGTATAAATTGTGTTTAAACCACATCAAACCAAAAATCCTGCCCTCATGTGGCTTAGATTCCGTTATAGGAACACAGACAACAAATGACACATGTAAGTGAAAAAGTACATTGTAGAGTTGTTATATTTTCTTTCTTTTTAGAAGATAGTGCATTAGTTTGCTATTGGTACAAACCACCTGAAAACCAGGCAGCTCAGAACAACATTTATTATTGCTCACTAGAGCAAGAGGAAATGAAAGCATGAGGTGGTGGGACATGCAGGCAAACCAGTGAAGGTTTAGGTTGCAATTGCAATTTTAAATAGGTCACCTTGCTGAAAAAGTCATGGTGATATGAGCCTTAGATGATCCCAAATAACCCACATCTCTGAGTCTTTCTTATATTCTCTTTATTTTAGTGTAGGTTTGACTAACAAATAGAATATGGCCAAAGTGACAGGATGCTATTTCCAAGACTGGGTTACGCCCTTCTTGGATGCCCTGGCTTGCTTACCTGATGGAAGCTGGTACCGTGCCAGGAGGTGTTCTGTGGAAGAAGATCCATGTGGCAAGGAACTGAGGGAGACCCAAGTTCTCAGTTCAGTAGCCCCCCAGGAACTGACTTCCAGTTAACAACCCAGGGAGTGAGTTTAAAAGTGGTCTTTGCTCTGTTGAGCTTAGAGATGAGACCATAGCCCTGGTGACACTTTGATTCAGAGAATATCCAGGCACCCAGGTAAGCTGCATCTGCAATCCTGACTGCAGAAGCTATGAGTTAATAGAGTCTGTTGTTTTAAGTTGCAAGATTTGGAGTTCTTTGTTACCTGACAATGGATAAGTAATACAGTGATGTCTGAAGACAGTGAGGGAGGTGGTGATGCGGCTATCTGGGGGAAAGGCATTCCAGGGAGTAGGAACAGCCAGTGCAAAGGTCCTGAGATAGTAGCATGACCAATACTTACAAAGAACAGCACAAAGGCCTGTATGGAGCAAGCCTGAATGAGGGCTTGTTTATAAGGAGCCAGATGATGAGGCCTAGTGGGTTAGTATAAAATCTTTAGCCTTGATCTGAGGGAAACTGGGAGCTGCAGAGAGCATGCTGTACCAGGACCTCATTTACGTTTTTGAGAGATTACACTGGATTGTGTTGCGAATCAGCCACAGCAAATAAGGGACACCAATTAGGAGACTGTTACAGTAATCTAGGCAAAAAGTGATGGTAGCCAATACCAAATGAGAGTACAGTGGTGATAGCACGGGTGGATTTTGAACATATTTTGAAGGTAGAGTCACTGAATGGTTTGTGGGGTGTCGGAGAAATACCAAAAAGACTCATGGTTTTTCAGCTCAAGTTAAAAAAAAAAAAGGCGGGAAAACTATAGGCATATCAGGTGAAGGGTGAGCAAAATAAATTACCTTTAACCATGCTGAACTTAACATATCAATTAGACATCAAAGCAAGGTATTAGGTAGATGACTGAGTAGATGGGTCTAGAGTTTGGCAGTGATATCTGGTCTAGGTATGTGAATTTGGAGTCCTCAAAATGAAAATAGAATTTAAATCACGAGACTAGATGGGATCACCAAGTATTGAGGGGAAGGGCCCCCAAGCTGAGTGTTTAGATTTTTCAGCGCTCAGTGAGGTAATAGAGGAGGGATGGGCAGAGGAGGAAAACCCAGCAGTAGTGCCTTGGAATCAACTGGAGAAAGTATATCCAGGCGAAGTGGCCAATGGCAGCTACTGTGCTGGTGAAGCTCGGAGAAGTGACCATGGGACTTTGGAGCTGTTGTCACTGTTGGTGACTCTTTCAAGAGCATTTCCAGTGAATCCCGAGAGCCATGGAATAATGAGTGGGTTGAGAAGTGCGAGGGAAAGAACAGAAGTTAATGAGAACAGACAGGTCTTTCCAGGAGTTATGCTGCTAAGGCAGCAGAGAAACGGGGTGTTATCTATCTGGTGAGGGAAAAGGTGATAGAAAGGTGTGTGTCTTCTGATGGTGATGTTGAGAAGAAGGCAAGAAACTGGTGACACAGCAGAGGAATGGCCAAGAATTCCCTGAGATTGGCAAAAGGTCATTCCTCTGCTATGTCACCAGAACTGAATCTAGCACTTGAGTAGAGGATCCAGCTTGGGTAAAAAGCCAAATTCTGTACTTTCAGGAAAAAATTGTGACTTTTGAAATAAGATAAAAATATTATTGTTGTCCTGCCTAGTAGGCTCTTTTATCTTTCATGAGCTTGGAGGTATTTTATAACATTAATTGTAGATGACGGATGGGAATACAAATAATTCTTTTCCAAAGACCTACGAATGAACTTCATCTAGTGTACACACAATTGATTTCCTTTGCCCATTAAAGAAGCCAGTTTTGCATCCATTAAGCAGGTTCATTTTGGCATGCCTGATTGTCCATGTAGGTATGTCTTCAGGATTCTTCTTACAATTGATTCTAACATCTTACTCATTCCTTGATTCATGAAATAAATAAAATCTTTGGCACATGCTCCTTTGATACTAATATGAGAATCATGATTTTACATTCCTTTTTAAAAAAGTATCCTCCAGCAATCGTGATGCACACAGGTGCTTAGGTGTGGCAGTGGTGACCTACTGGAAACTCTCTTCCAGGAGCTCACTTTCCTGAGGGCAGAGGACATGTAGTTAGGAGAGTGGTGGAGTGAGTGCCTGGGGAGGTTTTAGCATGATTGCAGCCTGGAGGCCACTGAGGTTAGTGGTCAAGGGTTTAAAACAATCTGAACTGGACAGAGTTCCCCAGGTGCACACTGCATCATGCACGCACCGAGAGCGAGCTGGGTTTCACCAGATTGGGGGTGGGGGTTGGGGGCAAGAGAGCTGAAGACAGGTACTGATTATGATTTACTTGGAACTTAAGCAAGGTAAGGTGATAAGAGAAGACTTGTGAGCAATGAAGGACAATGAAAATGTGATAAGATAAATAAATTGGAGGTTCTAGTGGGGTTGAAAAATTGCTGGAGTTACAGCACTGGGAAAATGAACTGGAAAGAAAGAAAAACACCATCTTTATTTGGGGCCTGCAATCTGAACACTCTACTGTTTGGTGATCACTTACCTGTTAACCACTAAACTTGTGTGTGTGGGAGGGCAGGTGTTTTACATGGATTGCTTCCATCTTCTTCTGTTCTACTCTTATGGGCTCTCCCAATGAGATGATCACATGAAATCAAGTCTCCCTTTGTTTCTAGAGTGAACAGAATCTGCAGACAGGGAGGCAGCATGATGAGCAAGTTCTTTATGGAAGGTTGTGCAGTTTGTACACTGCACAAAGGACACCAGGCTGAGGGAGCAAGTGGGGCTGACAGCCAACCTGAGCTCTGCTCATCCAGCTGCAGCCCCAAGCCCAGCTGCTTTTTGTGCCCACAAGTCTCATGCTGCTACACTGGGGATGTTCTAAAGTGATGCTTTTCCTAACCCATAGAGAGGCCAAGGAGCCCTGACAAGATGAGCTTTTACCCTGAGGGCTGGACATAAGAGAAGGAAATCTGTCCTTCTGTTGAGAAATCCCTTATGCACTGGTGTCCCCTAAGTGCTTCAAGTGTTCAGTCTTTTTGAAGGAAGAGGCCTAATGTTATACCTTTTCAATTATGTGCATAGAGTAACTTTTTATAATACAGTTTACATTTGAATAATTTAATTTTGTCTTCCCCTAAACCAATACATGCCTCTCTTAGGAGAGCTTTGCAATTTGGGAACAATGATGAATATGTCACATGCATTATTTATGGACTGTTGCCCCTTCCACTATTTGTTGTATATCAGAAAAATCCTAGGTTACACAATTATATTTATAAAAACCAGCTGAATGTTTTTCCCCCTGATAAGTAACATAAAAGAGATGGAAGAAACTGTTGTAGATAGGTTAAAGGAGTAAAAACATTCTACTTGCCTTCTTACTATTTTAAGATCTTCTTTAATGTATCAGTTCATTTTGAGACACATGATCTGTCAGTGGTTCTGGAGTTTCCAGATTTCTTCAGTCTTGCATATATTTACAGTTTCCTTAAATTGAGTATCCATTAAATTCATACAAAAATATCTGCAAAGGCTTTCTTTTTTTTTTTTTTAGGTAGGAATTCTAGCAGTAACTACTCATTGAGTTAAAAATATAATACAGAACACAGCTTTATGGAGACAAAGTAATTCATGCTTACTGTAAGCAAATGTTAGTATGTGGGATGAGCTAGAACTTGGAGACTCGTCAAAAAACAAACTTTCAACATACTTTGAATAGTCAGTAGTGAATCCAGAGACTGCTGCTTTGAGGTAGTTCAGTATCATTTCCTTACCTTGATGGCAGCCTAGAATAAAAGGTCAAGGCTATTCACACAGGAAAGTCAAGAATCTCCACCTCCACGCATTTTCTGGGTCATTCTTGTGAAGAATTTGTGAGTCTTTGTGGGCTCTCCCCTTAGAGGCACAGAATTATTTTCACTTGCACAAAACAGTGCTAATTCTGCCCTTAGAAGCACAGCACATTTTTTCCCCCCCATTCCTTTCTTTCTTTTTATTTTTTTTCAGTGCTGGAGATGACCCAGGGCCTTCTGCTCTACCAGTGAGCCACGTCTCTAGCTGCTCACAATTCTCAATCATGCACCATCAGTTAAGCTTTCACCAAAAGCCATGCTAGTTTGTCTGAAACTCCTTTGAAGACATCACTATTTCCTTTTTAATTTCCAACTAGAAATGCATTGTTTGGGCACAGAAGAGAAGGGAAAGTAAGAGACAGGGGACAGTGTGCAAGGGACAGCAAGGACAGGAACAGGAAACGGCAATGCTTTCTCATAGTTCCCGACAGAATACGTTGTGGGCATCTGCTCACTATTTTACTTCCAAGTACAGTAAGACTCCAGAACATCAGTCAGATCCTAGGCATAAAATTGCATGCTAAAGTAAAATACAACTTTTCCCTCAATAATTTATTTAAAATTACACAGCCTATTTGTGTGGAGATTAAAACCAACCTAAAATATGCTTTATATTTCCAAAGTAGAAATGCTTTTGTTCCAGGGTCCTGATTTGGAGAACAGCAAATTCCAACTGACAAATGGAATGAATATGTCATGTATTTGAACAGACTGACCAATGGGCTCAGTAAGTGGTATTTGATTGATGGGAGAGAAAATGTGACATCAGAATGAATGAAAGAATTTCAGGATGTGTTTTGCTATGCATGTATTTAAAGTGAGATTTAAAGGAACTGGTTTTAATCTAGGCTTACTACCCAGGATGAAGCTGGGGAACATACTATTAGACTGTGCTTTTGATGTGTCTGATTAATAATGAGATTCTTTCCCCCTTAGCAAGGCACAAATAAGTGCACTTAGTGGACTATAATGCAACATTTGCATAAAAGGAGTAAGTTAATATCTCACCCAGGAGCTAGAAAGTCCTATGCTGTGTGAATGTGCTCAGGCTGTAGTATTATTGTTTAAGATTTAGTTTTCCTTTCATGCTATGCATTTATTTCCCTTTGACTTAAGCATGGATATTGTCTTTAGCATAAGCAATTTAAAGTGTAAACTTTATTCCTAGATATCTCCAAATTCATTCTGTTAGTTGAAATGCACTCAGGTGACATTATCCAATTTGAATAACTACTGCTGAAGGAGGCCTCAGTAGTACCTGGTTCAGAGCATATCAGTTCAAAGAAGGTTTTTTATGCATAAATATAAAAATATTTTATTTTTCAATGCTTTTGCTTTTAAAGGACTCTCTTGAAAGGAGTGTCAAAGAAGAATTAAGTAAGTTTTAAAACTTTCTATTAGGCTGACTTGCAGGGAAGATGAGTGGAAATGGCTTCATTTCATAACTTTTCAAATTTCGTAACTTTTCAAATGGTTTCATAACTGGAGATTCTTGTGCAATATGTGACAGTATAGATTAACCCCAACGACTCATCTTTCTTTGAAACGGTTGGTGTCAAATTATATGTTAATGTTATTTTCAAATGTTACATCTGCTATAATTGAACTTTACAAATATTTATTGAACCCCTACTATATCCCTCACTATCTAGTGCAGTCCATTGTTCCCTAACAAGCTTTCCAGCTGCAGATGGTCTTGTCTCCTCTTGGTGTACATGTGTATGTGTGTGAAGCTGTCTGGACTTGGTTAGTGTGCTTGTGAAGCAGCTTGGAAAAATCTTGTCTACTTTTTAATTTGTTGGTTGGCTTTGTAAAGCTTGGCAGAAAGCAGAGGTGGTAACCCTAAGTCTGCCAGAAGTATTTCTTCTTTGAAGACACTCTGAAGATTTATCTGCTCCAGGGTATTGCTTTGTTCACTTGGTAAAGCATTTATGGAACAAAGAATTTTAAACAGTTCTGCCGAAAGTGCACTTTGGTCTCACAGTCTCTAGGCATTGAACTTGCCACCTAACTTGCTTTCTTCATGACTGAGGTTCTCTCAAAACAAAAATGGTAGGAAAGCTTTCCTATGCTTTGGGTAGGAGACAAATTTGCTTTTGTAGAATTTGTGGCTGAGGAAAGCAGACAGGGCCTGGCTGAAGAAGACATATGTCACCACTAGCCACCAAGTTAAATTGTGGAACCCAAAGGTGACAGCCATGGAAATGTAGATCATCAGCTCTGCTAAGTAGTTAGGGGAAGAAACATATTCAAACCAGTCTCCAAATGGGATCCGATGGTTGCAGTGAATGACCACTCCTGAAATGGAAAAGACGACTTCATGAGCATCTCAAATGTTATCCAAATCAAGTGTTAACCACTTTAATTTCCAAATCATTCACGGGTACTCTCAGGTTACTTTGCCAATCATAAGCACAAAGGAAAGCAGATTCCTTCAGCAACCTTCCACAGTGGTCACCGAGAGCTCAGACCCTGGAGTCAGATCACATGTGTCCCTATCCTGGCTCTCCAGCTTACTAGTGGTGTAACCTAAGAGGGGTGCTTAATCTCATTGTGCCTCTGTTTCCTCAGGTGTGAAGTGAGGTTTAGATTGTACTCATTTCACGTGAGATTTGTACATGTGAACACATGAAATAGGGCCTCATATAGGGTAAGCACTGGATAAATACTAAAAAATACTACTCCATTTTTAGTACTTCAAGTAGCCTAATGAAAACTGTATGGTGATACAAGCTAAGTGGAAGGTCAGGTTTTTTTTTTTTTTTGGCTGGGATGATACTCACTGCATCGCAATATGAGCTACCATGTGTGGATCGATATTTCTGTGCACTGCAGTCCCCAGAATGTGGGCACAACATAAATCACAGACTGTCAGAACTTATGAGGCTGGAAAGATTGTCAAGGGGAGCCTTGTTTTATAGGCAGGGAGATCAACCCTTAGGAGGTATCTTGTCAAGACTGGGTATTTGGCATAGATATCAGCAAACTAGGGCAGCAATGAAAAGAATAAAGGAACACAGAGAACTGACTTCTGAGGGTTAAAATCCACACGGAGTGGCTCCAAGAGATCTCACCTGCTTTATTTTTTCTGAGATTGCCGAGAATGACGTGGCATTTATACTGATGGGCAGATGACCAGAAGAACATCATCATTCCCAGGATGTGAAACCAGCGTGCTTGCATCAACAGATTTTTCCCTATTACATAGACTACAGAAAAAAGAGTCATCTTATTAGCCAAGTCTGCAAAGTTTCAGAGACTCTGGGAATTAAGAAATCAAGTTATCCTGGTCTAATTTCCTCTGCACTAGGGAGCCATGCTCAGCTGTGGGCAGCTTCAATGGCCGCTGGCAAGGAAGTCCATACTGATGCTTTCTCTTGCTCCTTCTCCAAAGGTTTCAGGCACACACTAAGCTCTATCTCCCCTTGTGTGATATACCTTTAGGTGGTGAGTCTACTTTTTGTAGACTTCTCGCTTGCATTTTATGGTCAGGAAAACACTTTCTAAAGAAATCTCTGAGCCATTGCCAGAGACATCCTGAATGCAAAATACTGAGTTGACTGGCTCTGGCCAGTAAAGAAAATCACTGGAGGTAAAGGCTGAGGGTGGACTCCTCACAGAGGGGAGAAAGCTAAAACTGCAAGACAATCAATGTAAAGGTGTCCCCTTCTGGATCAAAAAAAAACCTGTGAAAGAGATTGTTTCAAGAGTAGAAACACTCACAACTTCATCTTCTTTCTCTCTGGCTACCAAGGAGGGAGGAAGGAAGAAGGCAAACCAGCGAAGGACACGAAGAGCAAGCCCCTGGGCACTGGAAGGACAAAAGAAGGCCTCTCTATAGGTAACAGGACAGAGCTGGCTTATGAGTCTTGACAGAAGAAACAAAAGGTGTCCACTGGTTATGGACGAAAGCCTGGGCTCTAGAGCCAAGAAGGGACTCCTAAAACACTGATCAAGTAAGAGAACCATGGGTCATGCTACTCCACATGGTACTCACAGGTGGGAGTCAATTGAGGACAGCTTCTGACTAATGGCAATCCACCCAGGTTCCCCTGTGCCAATTTCCATTAAGACCTTGTTTCCTATCAAATCTTTATAGCCCTTTAAATGTCCATTAGGCTTAGTCATTTACAAAGGTTATATTTTTATAAGTTAAAAATAAACAAAATATGAAAAGTACAGTTTCAATCTGACAGGGTTTAAGAGCAAATCAGTCACTGTAGAATTAAAAGTTAAAGCACGTACCCAGAAGTTCAGATCTCTATATTGCGTTCCCTGCTCTAAATGCAGAGACGAGGATTTGTAAGAGTAAGCAGGAATTATAATGCAGGAAAGGGGAGGCAGGTGGAAGGCGCCTTCTTACTGACAGTATAAATTATGTAGTGTCTTATTATTCATGCATCCATTAGTTATTTATTGAGTGTCCTTGAAGCTGGCACTGCAGTAGGCACAAGGGATAAAGCAAGAGAAAGTCAGGCCAGACCCTAGTTTTCCTGGAGCGACATTCTGGCTTGCAGATCTTTTCACTTCCACAAGGACCTGTGAAGTCGGTCTGTGCCCCTAATTCTGGACGGGGGCTTTGAGGCCCAGAGAGGTTCAGTGAGGCTGAGCTACGCCCAGCAGACTCCCACGCCCATACGGTTTCTAGCTGACGCCTCTAGAATGCCCTAATGTGTTCTCTCTCCGTGAAAACAACCCTCCCATGTTATCCCAAATGGCCCCAGATGACCTGGTGAAGGATAAATAGATGAAACAGAAAACAGCTTCAGAAAAGAATGTTCAGAAAGCTACTTTTGTGGGTGCCTCAACTCCATGAGAGGGAAAGCAGAAGCTGGGCTCCAGCCGGGAGGAAACTGCAGAAGAGCTAGTAACGCCAACAGAGCTGACACACAGGAAGCCAGCGGGTTTCGAGAGAGCTCTCGAAAGTTCTCTGGATGGAACACCAGGAATGATAGCTCGTACACTGGTACTGGCTGCATTCTGGTAGCGTGGTGAACGCTGCAGCTGAACCACTAGGGAAGAAGAACTGACTTGATCTGAGTTCAGAGGAATCAGCTGGAGAGGGATTTGCTGGCAGAGTGGCTGGAGCCAATGAAAACTTCAGGAATTGAGAAAGGTGGTCAGTAAGCCCTGCTTTAGGATCATTCCCCTAGCCACAGAGATGGGCTACAGCAACAGAGGACCTCAGGGTCCTAGCTGACACAGAAGTCAGACCTCACTCATTAAGTACTGGAAATATCTAGACTTCGGTCTCAATTTATGAGGATGGACAGGGCAGCTTTAGGATACCTGGAGCCTAGGACTTAAGAGAGAAAATGGTCATGAAAGAGCCACAGTGTCTGGGCTGAAGGACAAGCTGCAAGTCAGGCGGACCTCAGCACTAAAAGCTCATTTCAGTCACCCAAAATGACCTGACTGCTTCATTTTGTTTTTTTACAAATACTAATTTTCATATATGTTAGGTGAGCCCCACTTCCTACCAAAAACAAAAACCCATATTTCCTTCTGACAGAGATTTTTGTCATTTCTTCCTGGCTGGAGGGAGTTTAGAACCTTAAGGCAAACTTCACTTACCATGACACTCTTGCCCCCTTCCCTCGGGCTGGGCTGCCTCGCAGGGGGAGAAGCGTTCTTACAAGAGGAGTCATCCCCAGAACTAATGCAACAAGAAGGTTCCGGCTTCCTCTTCCAACAGGAATGTCCACCAGGAGCACACCTCCTCTCGAATTTTCTAGGATTTACCGGGCACCACAGCCCCTGCCCCCTGCCCCCCAGGTTGAGGAGGCCTCCTGAGGTTACCTGCTGTGCTGCCCTTTCTCCTGCTTCCCACAAGGCACTTGGCACAGTCCCCCCTCCTCCACAGACCACGCCCACATGGCTTCACTGACTTCAGTCCCTCCAGGGAACCCCACGCCCATCGCATCCTCCTTAAACTGAGCCTCCTGAACACTTTTTGCCACTGCTTCTGTGGGCGTCCTTCAGGTTAACTTCTATTACAGGCCTCCGGACAGGCTCACTTCTAGAAACCTACCCTCAGGGCCTAACCTCCTGGAATGCAATGCGGTGGGGCCATCCTCCACCTCCCAACACCTCAGAGTGCTTTGTGGGCGCAGGCCTCACTCACCATTCCTGCCATCCAGTGGCACCTGGCTCAGCACGGTCAGGCCGACCAGGACATAGTAGACGAGTCCAAAACAATACTGCACAAGGTGAATCACGGCGTTGGAGAAGACACTGACGTAGAAGCACTCGAAGAGCCTCCGCACGCTGTGCAGCCACAGGAACACGAGCACTAAGAAGGCAGACAGTGCCAGCTCACCCCCTGCAATCCAGAAGGCGACAGTTCAGGGCCTCTCTTCTGGGACTAAACCAAAGGTTTTGTTTTTCCCTACTGTTCAACAGGGTCTCAAAACAGATGCGAGCTGGGAAAAGGCCCTGAACTATCCTGCCTGGTGGGATCTCCAGGGTCACAGGCACTGCGGAGGCAGAGATGGAGACAGGAATAGAAAGAATCATGCATTTCTTTCCATATTAATGACAAAGAAGGTCTGGGGATGGAGCTCCGTAGTAGAGTGCTTGCCTAAGATGCATGAGGCCCTAGGTTTGATCCCCAGCATTTCAAAAAATTTTAAAAAAAGGAGTTATATTTTTAGTGGATAGTGAGCTCTGAGATCTACCTTCCTGCCTGCCTCTTATTCCTCTGCTCCCAGTCTGAAGAAAAGCTGATTTTTAAAATAACATTAAGAAGTAATTTTTCTTTTTTTAAAATGAGTAATACATACACACCCCCTATAAGGTACAGCTTAAATTTTTACAAACGAAATCAACCCACAAGGCGATAGTAACCAGCACCTAAACCAAAAAAGAGAGCTCAACCAGCACCCCCTAGTGTTCCCTTCCAGGAACTACCTGTTCCTTCCACCACCCAAGGTACCCACCCCTGTCCTGACTTCTATCAGCATAGATTCGTATCAGCACCAGCTATTTTTGTGTTTTTAAATGAATTTTAAACTTGGTGTTTTTTTTAAAAACTCTTTAGGAATAGGTTCGAACAAACTTCCAGATAAAACTCCTCAAAACCAACCCTCCAGATACCAAAACACCAGCCAGTAACACAGCAAACAAATCAGGGACAAAGATTTAGAATGAAGTGGGATTTGCTGAGTAGCTGCCTCTCCCAAATAGGACGTGGCTGGGTTTTCTCCTCTGACTGTCATCTTTTGCAACAAGTCCCAGGGGTTATATAGAAAAAGATTGTTTCTAGGGGCCCAGTGGTTTGGCTGGTGGATCAAAGATCAGAGACAAGGAAAGAGGACAATTTGTTTTGAATTTTGCCCCTCGTCCTCTGTCTGACCTTAACTGAGGCCACTTCACAGCTTTCATCATCAATTCATTTTATTTATGTATTTATTTGAGATGTGGGCAGAGACCTCATTATGCTGTCCAGGCCGGTCTCCAATTCCTCAGGTTAAGCAATCCTCCTGCCTGTTTCCTCCTGAGTAGCTACGACCACAGGCAGGAACCATAGTACATAGATTCATTTGCTAACTTTAAAAACTTTTCTACATATCCTCATCTCCTGCTGAGTGTGGCAAACTTAAAGGCTAGTTTGTGATTATCTGACCAACATCTACTTGCAGACAATTTTATCCCGTAACTAAAGCCTCACAGCATATACCTTTTCACGTTTACCAAAAAGCAATTAAAAAAAAAAAAAAAGCAAGTTTCTGTGTGTTCTAAGATGTGATTCTGTCCGGAACTCTATCAGTGATAAATGTTGCAAGGCAAACCTGAGGGATCCTCACAGCTTCCCCTTTCTGTAAAGACTTCTTTATGACTTTATCAACAGAACTAAACATATCAGAGGGAGAACAGCCAGTCCTGTGCACAACTGTGCTTGGGGGACATTGGGAGTCACAGCGCTAATGCTGAGCTCTGCCATGATCTCAGGGAGGAGGACTTTGGGACATCCCCTTGGCCAACTAGCAAGGAACCATGCAAAACCCTTCTTGCCCTGGCTCTCTACTTCCCAGGCCCTGCAAGAGAGGCAGGAAATGCAGCATAGCTCCCTGCAGACAGGAGGGCAGGGGCAGGATGTAGTGTTATGAAGAGGCTGGCAGATTTTACCTTGGAACTGCGCTGCCCCAAGAATTCTGAGCAAACGGTGAAGCCACTGTGGAAGAGGTACTCCCAGGAACAGAGACTGGGTAAGGAACCAAAGCAGGAAGCCATTCCACAGCACGGAGATGACGTAGAAGTGAGAAAAATACCTGCAAAAGGAAAAGGAGTTAGGTAACAATTGGGGTAGATCTGTGTAAAGCCCTTAAGCAGGAAGTATTTCTAGTTGTTCTTTCTTCCTAAAGCCCAAAGTAGAGTTTTGCTTTCTTTTAACAGAATCTGAATCCCACAGGTGTTCAGATTTTTAAAATTCCCTTTCAAATAATAAGACTAGTTAACTGATAGAAAAAGAGTTTCACAAGAACACAGTTGACTTTGTTAGAGTAGACTGAGGGTCAGTTAGTGATTTCTTTCATTTCTGGGTAACAGAACTTGGCCTACCTTTCAAATAAGGGGGCCATGGGCCTTACAAAGACAATCTAGATTGTGCTGTAACTCATAAAATCACCCAATATGGCATAAGGTTCTGTTGAGGCTATCCTACCTAAAGTTGAGTATCCCTTATCCAAAATGCTTAGGACCAGCAGTATTTTGGATTTTGAATATTTTTAAAATTTTGGAATATTTGTATGGTCATCTGTAGATAGGTGAGAATTCAAGTCTAAACACAGAATTCACTTTTGTTTCCCATATGTCTAATACATACACACTGGGGATAATCTTATACAATACTTTTTAGTGCACCTGAGTTTTGAGCGGACCCATCATGTGAGGTCAGGTATGGAATCTTTCCATCTGGGGCATTATGTCAGCTGGAGCATTTTGGATTTTTGGATTAGGAATGCTCAACTTGTATTTTTCCTCTATTGAGATCAGTTCAAAACCTTTCTGGCTCTACTGGGAGCCTGGCGATCACTAGACCTTCCCTGGTTTACCATAGGCTCCCTCCATTTCTCTTTAGTCTGTGACAATGAAAGGCAACCCGGGGCCAAAGGGAAGTTAGATATAAACTCAGATTCCTCTCCACATGAGCCACGATATGCTTGTTAGAGACTCACAGCCCCCAGAGCAGGCCCATAAACCCGGTGGGCCGAATGCTGATCTAAGATGATCATTCCATGGAAAACTCACTCCATTCTTCCCATTACTGACAGCCAATCCCACCCCTGGCTCTGCTCGCTCTGGCCACACAGAGCAGCACGAATCTAATTCCACAGAAGAGCTCTGAAACTATTTGAAGAGAGCCACTTTCTCCTCCTGGCTCAAGAGCCCAATTTTCTCAAAAGTTCATCATCAGGGTCAGTTGCCACCCCTGGGTCCTGATTGTTAGACAAGGCACACCTCCCAGAATTGAGTCCCGGGGTGGGCTACGCATGTGCAGTGCAGGGTCAAAAAGGCTTTGCTCTGCAGGGTCCTGTGGGAAGGGGAGGGCGGGCTTCTGAAGAGCAACTTCTAGGCCAGCCACTTGAGCTGCTTCATTTTCCCCAAAGCATTTATGGATCGCTTAGATTGTGCTGGATAATGCTCTAGGAGTGAGGACTCAGCAGGGAGCAAACAATCCGGTCCTACCTTAATGGAACTTAAGCTTTCAGTGGAGACTCGGCCAAAAACTAAACCTGGAGACATTTAGTGTGGAGAACAGTGATCTGAATCATGGTCTTTCTGACTCCCTCATGGCTGCCTTTACTCTGGGAACTGCCTGTGCAAAAGTGTAGGGAGAGATGGCCCAGTTGCTATGGTGACACTGGCTTGAGGAAACTGTGCAAAGGCTCAGAGTTACAATTTGGGACCCTGAGCTCCCAGGGATAGAGAATTCTCAAGTCACCCCAGTCCTGTGTCCTTCAGAGTGCCTGCTTTGCTGAAACTTTCCCACAAATAACCTTTTGATGAAACCTATATAATAAACATGCTGAGCTAGCTCTGGGTCAGTCAAGCTCCATCAGAATTTGACTGCCCACTTGGCCCCAGCTTTTTCTGAAGAGCATCTTTCTGTGCATCGTTTGTCTTTTCTTCATTCCCCATTGCCTCTCGTCTGGTGTTCTTCCCTGAATTAATGGCCGTGGCTCAGAGACTGACGAGAAGGCCATGGCATTTTAGCATATTGTTGGGCAAGAGAACAGAGAGGGTGCAGGTGGCAGGCTACTCTGGATGAGTGGTTCAGGATGGCATCTCTGGAAGTGACATTCAGCTACAGTGAGTAGGCCTTGTGGACTCTGGGGGAAGAACTGTAAAGGCGCGGGGGTGGGTGTATACTGGGTGTGTTCAAGAACACAAAAGGGCACCTGTGTATGGCTGTGTCTGGATCAAGGGGGGAGAGAAGCAGAAGGTGGAATGGGAGGGGCAGAGACCACAGCGCTTGGTGGATGTTGGCTTTTGTAGTGGGAGCCGTTTAAGCAGAGGAGGGACCCAGGTAATAATTCATGTTTTAAAGATCCCTCTGGCTGATGGAAAATTTCTAGAAATGGAGAGTGGGGATGGTGGCATAACAAGGAGCATGTTCTTGGAGCCCCTGAACTGTACACTCAAAATGGGCTAACGTGACAAAATTTATGACATGTATATTTTAACACAATTTAAAAAAAAGACATTTTTAAAGGGGCATTACTCATTCACTTCATACCTAGTCACCTGCTGACCAGGTAGAGAAGTCTAGTTGTGGATAGGGGATGCAGAATAGCGCCTGGGATAACAGTTGAGATTACTAAATCTCATCTTCACAATAATCCTATGAAGTAAATGTTGTTTTCTTCATGTGGTAGATAAGAAAACTAAGGTTCAAAGAGGTCACTTTGCTTATCCAAGGTCACACAGTAAGTGGGAGCATTTGGCTCCAGACTCAAACCTGATGACTCCACAGTTCAAGTCATTGCTGCCTTCTCATTCACACAGCCTCGGCTTGCCCGAACCCGGTTCTGCCCAACAGTACACGTGCCCAAGCCACATGTCAAGCAAATCTCTCAAGCACGATTTGCATAAGTTGCTAAGCCACAACCTGTGTGCTCCTCTTGTGCCATGGTGCTTCGGATGCCAAGGCATACTTTTTTTTTTTAAATTACTATTATTCCCACATTTTGTTGTGCCTTCCTAGTTTCCCTGTATAGAAAACATGTCCCACTATGTCCCCTATGGCAAGTCCTAGTGCTTGCTTGTTTTCAAAGAGCTAGCTTGAGCCTCAGAACGCTGGTGTAAAAACCCCACGGCCTCCTGTCTCTCTGTGCTCTTTCCTCTCCACTCTGGCACTCTGCTTCCTGGGAGCACTGCTGTCCAAGCCCCGGAGAGCAGGGCTCCAGTGAGCCTTATGATCACACAGGGCTCTGCGTGGGCACTCCTTCCATGAATGACCACCTGCATGATTGCTATGAACCAGGGTGGCTCTGGAGTCTGGGGACACAGCAGTGAACACAGGAGACAATTCTTGCTATCATGGTTTGCACACACCCACACACAAATTACACAGCATGGCGGCAGGCAATAGCTGCTATTCACTAAAGCAGGAAGAGGAAGAAGAAATGCTGGGGAGGGCAGAACTATAATTTTAAATGAGATGGATAAAGAGTGCCTTGCTAAAGAGGTAATATCTAACTACAACTGCAGGAAGTGAGGGCATACACAAGGTGGCCAAGTGGGGGAGAACTTTCCAGGGAGAGGGCACAGGCAGTGCAAAGGCCCTGAGGTGGGATAAAGGACTAGTAGAGAGGCCCTCAAACAGGAATAGAGCCAGTAAGGGTAAACTATAGGAGACTAAATCCACACGGTGGTGGAGGGGGGCCTCTGTAGGTTCTTGAGCTTCTATTGTAAGTGGGCTGGAACTATTTTCACAGTAGTTGGAACTGTCATTATAAAGCATAAAGTACATAGGGATTACAAAGGAAATCAGCTATACTGACATGGGTAATACAACTACCAAAAAGCAAATTTTTTCATATAGTAATGTGTATTTCTCATGTATCTACAAGATCTAATTACTGTGGTCTCATGGGAATGAAAACAGTAACATTTTGAGGTATCTTTAATGTTTGCAATGCAATGTAAGAAGAACTATCACAAAGTTGCAGGTACTACTGATTCTATGGTGGATCGTTTTGAGCCCAGGAGATATGATCTCACTGAATATATATTTGCTGATTGCTGGAACTGATCCCAGGTCCCAGTTAGGAGTCACAGGATCACTAAGGAAGGGAACTAGTGTTTACTGGGCTCTGCCCAGGTGCCTGGCCCTGTGCTAGCTGCCTTACCACCATCACTACCTATGAGCCCCACAGGTGCTGCCCTGTGACTGCCCTAACCACAGCAGCACCACCACCTTTTGCCTGGACCACCACAGGAGCCTCTTATCTAGTCCTCTCCACAGCACCCTAAGGCATCCTTTTAAAACATAACTCATGTTACACAATCCTTCCTCCCTCCACACAAACCCTTCACCTGCCTTCCACCCACTCAGAATATAGTCCAAACCCACTGTGGCCTTGGAGGCCCTGGGGACCAGTTTTCTTCCCAGCCTTCCCCTCCTTTCCAGGTTGTGACTCACACACAAGATCTTGCACAAGATCAAATAACCCTGCTGGGGGTAAGCACTTACCACCATCTGCAACCCTCCTGCTTGCTGAACAAGATCTGCGTGCATATTTTCTGTCTGTCTATAAGCTCCAAGTAGCCTAGAATAGCTCTGGGGCACGTCACAGGTACTCTATGAACACCAGTTAAATAAGCGAATGGAAAAGAAGGTAAGTAGCTCATCCAAAGTGACTCTCAGTAAGGAGTCAAGTTAATTAACAAAGCAATGAATCTTAAACCTCAAACCTCTTTTTTGACATTCATTCAAGACATACCGATGGAGAGAGGGTCTTATTACCGGCAAGGTTCTGAGCCTAGGATATGGCAACAGACTAACAAGACAAACGTAAATACCTGGGAAGTTTCCAGTCCTGAGCATGGATTCTTATCACTTCTCTGCCATGGACCCCTTTATCAGTCTAGCAAAGGCTATAAGCCCTTCTCAAAATGTCATTATGGGACAGAGGGATCACCAAGGAAACCGATTATACTAACATATACCTAATGTAACTACCAGAAATCAAATTTGTAACGATACGTGTACTTCTTATGTATCAAATAACAAGATCTAGTGGTGAATAATGACAGTTCTACTGATGATGAAAATGTTTTGAGGTGGATGGCATTAGAGCAGATTATGCTAAGTGAAGCTAGTCAATCTTTAAAAAACAAATACCAAATGACTCCTTTGATATAAGGGGAGTAAACAAGGACAGGGTAGGGACGAAGAGCTTGAGAAGAAGATTTACATTAAACAGGGATGAGAGGTGGGAGGGAAAGGGAGTGAGAAGGGAAATCGCAGGGAAATGGAAGGTGATCCTCAGGGTTATACAAAATGACATAAAAGAGGAAAGGAGGGGTAAGACAAGATAATACAAATGGAAGAAATGATTTACAGTAGAAGGGGTAGAGAGAGAAAAGGGGAGGGGAGGGGAGGGGAGGGGAGGGGAGGGGGGATAGTAGAGAATAGGACAGACAGCAGAATACATCAGACACTAGAAAGGCAATATGTCAATCAATGGAAGGGTAACTGATGTGATACAGCAATTTGTATACGGGGTAAAAGCGGGAGTTCATAATCCACTTGAATCAAACCATGTACTATGATGTATTAAGAACTATGTAATGTTATGAACGACCAATAAAAAAAAAAAAAGAAAATGTTTTGAGGTATCTTCTATATGATATGAAAACAACTATTACAAAGTTGCAGATTCTGCTAATTCTACTATGATCTGTTGATGACATTTATTAAGGATATGCTAAATTTCAGCTAGAAGTTAGTGAAAATACATCTGTGACTTGCTTTCAATTCAAGTTTGTGCTGCATTCTATCCACAGACCCCCTGAACCTGTTGAAGACCCTCTGAACTCCAGTGGAGAAAATCTGGGCAGCTCCCTCTGCCTCCAGAGCCTAGTTCAATTGCAATGCTTCCATATTAGTCAGAACCATTTGGAAATATTAGAAACAGCAGTACTTCCATACATACTATGGAAGTCAAGAGCACTGTGACTCATGTTCCAGATCACCTATTTATTCAGCCTTTTTGGGAAATCGAAACTCTAGGAACTAAAGGAGAACAAGAAAAACAACCGTCACTCTCATTTAAAAAAATTACCAGACAGGGTAATGGAAACGAATATTCTGGAAAATGATTTAAAGTTTTATTCCTGTTTTCTTAGGAAAAGAAAAACAAACAAAATTACCTAAGTACACCTTACATGTGGAAATGTGATTGACAGCTGTCTATTTGTACATGATCAATTAACCCTCCTAGATCTATTTGTAACTATAGAAATTATAGGCTTGTTTTCATCTTTAGGAGTGCTATTCACTGTTGTACAAGGAAAAATATTTAAATATAAGCAGGCAGGCTAAGATTATCAAATAGTTTCAAATTCGGATTAACCAAGATATTACTAAATGTCACCATCTGGGGATAAGTTCATTCTCAGCTTTTCTCTCACCCATGGCTCAGCTTTGCACTGTGCTAGACTTTCCCCATCGGGCATACCACAGGCTAAGACTCATGTTACACAGAATTGGGATTTTAATTCCAGGGTTCAAGTACCACTCATGCTACTTGCTAGCACTGCACCATGGGGCAAGTAACCCCTTCTAAGCCTGAGTCATATCTGTGAATGTGAAAAATGACAACAAATTTCCCTCACAGGTCAACAATGAGGATTTAATGGGGAAAGTCATACGATGCATGTAGTAGTCAATATATAAAATGCTGACCCTCAGTCAAGTTCGGTTACTGTTAAGATACCAGTAAAATCTCTCCTCTGTGCTCCCTGAATGTTAATACACTATTTTTTCTCATTATAAAAGTTATAAGCACATTGTTAATAAAACATGGAAAATATGGATGAGTATAACAGAGGCTATAGTCTACCTACTCTAATAATTCCCCCTTTTCATAAAAATAGGGGTACAAAATTTAAAAGATTAATATAGATTTTTTTGGAGACATTGCCAATTTTGATGCAAGTGTTCTATTTTTTCTTTTCTTGTGCCAATAAAAATGCCTTTTATTACTGGCCTGGATTTGTTGTCCCTTCTGTAGTGCTATAGGAGTTGTTTAAATATAGGGAACAACATCCCCACCCCACCCCCCAACACACACAGGCACTTGAACACCATGGAAGGTTGTACTCAAGAATTCTGGAAGAAAATGGAATAAATTATTTCACAATATATTACAAATTACAAGAACCCCAAAGAGTACCAATTGTTATAGGAATGAATAAGGGAAAGGCCCCAAGCCTCTTGGCTGTCATTCAGTGACAGGTATGAGCACTAACACCTGGGGCGCCTGATCCAGAGAAATAAGTAAAGGCTGGTAATGATTTTTAAGTGCGCTCTTTGATTCAGGGACACTAGTACATTTTCCAAAATTTAGAAAATAAATTGCCACCAATTAGAAAAGGACATTGTGTAATCAAACCTGATTAAGAGAGGATGTCAATTTTTTGCTTGAAAAAAAAAAAAGGTCTTTGGCCAATGCCTTGCATACTCCTTCTTCCAAGGGCCTCATTACTGTTGTTCAGGATGACCTTCTTTCTCAGTGTTAACACCTGGCTAGATCTTTCTCCCACACTGAAGAGTGGGGGATAGTTTCAGGAACCGACTGTTCTATACTTGGCCCTTTTGTGGTCTGTGGACCTGGGGCACCACCCGCGGGTGTTGGGCAGGATAACCCATAAGTTTAAACCATCAGAAACCATATCGTAATTCTTTCCGTTTCATTTCTAAACGTTAATTTAAGATTCAACTCAAAGGTAGAAAACATTTCTACTCTATTCTACTGTTTAGTGTCTGACTCTTCCTATGTATGTCCTGAATTCAAAGTGGCCAAAGAAAGAGTTCAACGTGGGGGAGAGAGAGAGAGAGAGAGAGAGAGAGAGAGAGAGAGAGAGAGAGAGAGAGAGGGAGGGAGGGAGGGAGGGAGGGAGGGAGGGAGGGAGGAGGGAGAGAATGAATTCAAAGTGAAGAAAGAAGGAATGAATGAATGAAAGAAAATCTGCTGTATGTCTCCATAATTTTTGAATGAATTCTATTTCAGTCCTAATGATCTAATCCTTCACGGAACTTAATTATGAAATCTGTTGAAAGTCAAATGGAGCTTAGGAAGAGACTGGCCTAAAATGTGTCACCCTGAACAACCTTCTCCAGGGGCATCTGCCGAGGAACGGCCTGAGGAGGTGGCATCCCTGCGATGACCATCTCTCAGTCTTATCTGACTGCGAGGGGCTGGGGTGCCACGGGCAGGTCTGCCTTCATTTCCATAAATTCCGGCGACCTCAAGAAAGGCTGTGAGCCCCTTGAGTGCAGGAGAGAGGAACGAAGAGAATTTGGGACAAAGGAGACTAGTTCGCCGCATGGCCGGGCCTAAATTCGGATGTCCTTTCATTTCCGGGAAAGAAAGGCTCCGAGCGGCCACAAGTTCACATTCCAGCGCCCGCGACACTGCGCGCGGTTCTGCTCCTGGGTGTCCGGAGACACCTGGGGCACTGCGCCCCCGGGGCCACCAAGCGTTACAGAACAGAGCCCAGCCGCGCCCGGAACCCGCCGGGCCCGCAGCCCAGGTCGCCTCTGCTGCCCCCTGCCGGCTGCCCGCGAGCAGGGCGCCCCGGGCCGTCTGCGCCTGGGCAACCGCGGTTACCTCTTGGGGACATCAAAGGCCCGGCACACAGCCGGGCGCCGCGGCCCCCCCAGCTTGGTTTTCCCATAGCGGATCAGGTCCTGGAAGAGCGCGCAGCCCGGGAGCAGGCTGGGCGGCACGAGCTGCAGCAGCAAGGTCAGCAGGAAGGCGGCGGCCAGCGCCAGCCACAGCGCGCGCAGCGGGTTCAGCGACGAGGCCTCGGACCCCGCCCAGGGAGCCATGGCCCGCGCTCCCGGCGTCCACGAACCCGCGCCACCGCCACCGCCCCGGAGGAGCGGCCACTCCCGCCGCGCGCCGGCCCCGCGGGGCTGGACGTCGATGACGTGGCGCGGGGCGGGGACTCGCTGGGCCCCTCCCCGGACTCACCGCCCAGCGGCGCGCGTTCAGGGGCCGCGGTTCTCCAGGCTGCAGCTGCGCACTCGCGGTCCCTCCTCTGACACTGGGGATTCCTCGATGGAACTCCAGAGAGTCATTAAGCAGGATACGAGACCACGTGGCTGCAAGTCTTCACCGCAGCATTGTTTCCAATGGAAAAGCGGAATCACTCCTCAGTGTTCCACTTTGGTGTATTTAGCTATCGTTAGACGCACTGGCATGACAATTATGGAGACTAGAAACGCAGAAAATCGTCTGTGACAGCTTTAATGATATGCTAAGTTAAAACAGAAAAGCCGTCTATAAAATACATAGGATTGCAAACAACTTTATTAATATGAACATGTGTATATGTGGATTAAGAATGCAGGTCATGCACAAAAAATGAATAGTTGTATTAGAGTGTTGGGAATGTGTATAATGTAAATATATAAAGTACAAAGTCATCAAAGTAATGGCACATAATAAAAAGTGTAGGGAGGAAAACATTGTATTTAAAAAACAGCAGAACCCTACCCACTAGAGTTCCAGTCCCTAGAAGAAAAGTTTTTAGCTCCATCAGCCGCTGCTTCTGATATTTACCTCCATGTAGTGACCATGCTACTTCTCGATTCATCAATTTTAAAACAACATAGCTTTTTCTGTTTCTGAAAATGGAAATTTACCTCTTTTGAGTACTTAAAAAGCCTTTAAAATGTTAATTCAGAGAAATATTACTGTATGCCTACTGTGTGGCAGGCACTCTTTTGTACACTGAGGACAGAGAGGTTGGTAAGAGGAGTGCTGCTTCCTATTTGGATCTTACATTCTGGGGTGGGTAAGGGATTGAAGAAGGGAGAGGTAGTTTGCTCATCCCCTTTTCCCTAGTGAGGTAACCTAAATGATGTGGGTTGAAGTAGGTGGGCAGGTGAGTAGGATTTTAATTATTCTTTGGATGTTTAAAGTTTTGCTTCTTTGTGCAAGAAAGATAAGGGTTGGGCAAATGGACATTCCAGCTAGGACAATGAGGCCTTTTTGTGTGACCTAGGATCCTTTCTGCAGGAGTCACCCTTCGTTGTTTCTTTATTGTTCTTGGGTTAATTCCATAGAGATGCAGCTGGCCTTCCTATGGCATCTTTCCAAAGAAGTCTCTTATAAGTACATAATGGGACCAAGTTTCCTGGGCAGGAGGTTTTCTTATGGTTATCTGACCTGGGGAAGGAGTCGTAATAAGATAGGGATGTGTGTGTGTGTGTGTGTGTGTGTTTTGTGTGTGTGTGTGTGTGTGTGTGTATTGGAAATAGAAAAAATCTGAGACTGGGGGAAAATGTCCCATATTTTGGGGTTTGGATTTAATCAGAATACACAGAGAAGCTCTCTGTGGAGGGAGTGGCTGAATAGGAATGCATAGTCCACCCTGTTGGGAGCATTTGTAAATGTTTAAATACCTGCTCAAGTGAGTTATTTCAAAAGTGGAAACCAGGCTAAAGTTTGTGAGAAAGATTATTGCCAGCAAGAATCAGTCAACATTTTAGTCTTTCTTCATTTAATCAGCAGCACTGTATGTTCCACTAAATAAATAAATAAATAAACAAATAAATAAAAGTCGTAAGGACTACAAAGAAAGAACTAAAACTGTCACTGTTTGAAGGCAATATGAAACTTCAATAATAGAACTCCAGTAAGGGTCTACAGATGAGCTGTTTGGACTAGTAGAAGAGTTTGGTGAGGTTGCTGAAGAAAATAATCAACACATATTGGTTGTTTTTATTTCCTAGCAAACAGGAAAGAAATGTTTTAATGATAGAATTTCCAGTGGCATAAAAGATCCTGTGCCTAGGGATAAATCTAATAAAAGACAAAAAAGATGTCTTCAAAGAACATAATAAAGCATTATGATATTAAAGAAAATATATTTAAAACGAGGGGTATACTAAGCTTATAAACTGGCAGATTCAATGTGGTTAAGATGACAACTCTCCCCAAACTGATTTATGAAATAAATATAATACTAATCCAACTCCAACTTTTTGTTAAACCTTAAACTGATTATAAACTTTATATTGAAGCAGGAAGGGCTAAATATAGAATGGAGAAAAAAACATTAGAAGATTTGCTTGGTGAGGTATCAAGACTAGTATAGTGACAGCATTAGTCTGGTACACAGAAGCAGAGACAGAAACAATGGAATGTAACGAAGAGTCCAGAAAAAGACCCCCATGTCTATGAACACTTGATATATGTTTGAGGTTGTATGTTTTACCAATGGAGAAAGAATAACTTTACAATATATGGGGCCTCGACAAATGAGTAAACCACAGGGATAGATATAAAGATAGAAATGAGATCTTTTTCTAACTCCATTAATAAAAATCAGTTCCAATAGGATTACAGACTGTCAAAGGCAAAATGAATCTTCTAGAAGGTAATACAGGAGACCATTTTCATGGTAAGGAAAGTTATCTTAGTCAAGATATAAAAAGCAACTAGAGGAAAATATCAATATATTCTGAAACATTAAAATTAAAATCTCTGCATGAAAAGGTGCCACAGAGTGAAATAAACACAAGGCAAGAGTAGGAAATGGTACTTGCTACACATATTACCAGGATTGATTAGTATCTTACAAATTCATTTTTAAAATGACAGATGTGCAAAAGGAAACATGCTGAAGTCCTAATGGGCATTTCCCCAGCGAGGTATTCAAATAACCAGTAAATCTGAAAAGGTGACAAATCACATTAATAAGAGGAAATTACATGATGAAATACAATCCTACTTCAGAATTGCTGAAAGGAAAGTTCAAGTTTTGGAACAGCTGAACTGCTGGAGTAGTATATTGTAGCAACCACTTTGGAAAACACTTTGGCATTATCTAGTGAAGTTAAAGACACCATATGCTATGACCCCAAATTCCATTCCTGGGTGATTACTGCAGAAATGAAAACACACTTAAAAGGAACCTGATGTAACTACATGTAATCATGGATGAATCTCACAAATACGACATTACATGAGACAAGTCAAGACACCCAAGGGCACACTGTATATTTCTATTTACATAAAGTTCAAAAACTGAAGAAAAACAAGGAAATGATAAGAGACAAATCACAAGGGACAGGAGTTTTATTGGGAAGGGATTATATATGAGGAATTTTGGGGTTCAATATGTGTGGCTACAGGGCCATTGATAGTATTATTATACAGTCTATGCTTCATGAAATTTTATGTATCTTTCTATCATTTCACAATAAAATGTTAGAAAACTATATTCCTAATCTGATCACTTCATGCCACTAACTTGGTCGAGGCTACTTTCCTCTGGATATGTATTAGTGCAACAGACTCCTAATTAGTCTTTGCTTTCTCTACCGTCCCTCTTAAATTTATTCTCAAAACAGTAATCAGATTAATAAAATAAATTGTATCATTCTTTTGCTCAAAATCCTCCAGTGGGCTTCCATTTCACTTGGCGTAAAAGCCCAGTGTTTCTAATGACCTACACACCTCTGTTACATGGCCTACCAAACCAGATCACACCCCCATCCAATCTGCATCTGGGAGTTTATCTGCTACTCTTTTCCTTGCTTGTCTCTTACTCTAAACACAGCCACATGGGAATTAGGGTCTCAACAAATGAATTTTGGAGGGCCTATCTGTTCTATCCATGACACTGGTCTAGTGGTTACTCAAGCACACCAAACCCCAGTGCCTTTTGTCTGAAATGTTCCCTCTTCCAGGAATGTTCTTTATTGAGGTCATTGAATATCTTGCCTCTTCACTAGTGTAAGAGGCAGTGTTCCCAATCTCACCATTTTAAACAGCAACCTCCCCTGACTCTCCACACTCTCATTTTTCTCCAAATTCCTTTCCAATTCGTGCAATCTCTTACATAGTATTTTTTTTATGTTTTTATTGTCCCCATTAGAATATAAACACTATGAGGGCAAAGATTTTTGCCTATCTTGTTTGTTATTATATCCTCAGCAGCTAAACAGTGCTGGGAACATAGGAGACGCTCAATAAATACCTGAGGAATAAGTGAACAAATTTACTGGGCATCTACTGTGTATAAGGCTTTATAACGTGAGCTATGGGGAGAGGTTATAATGACCAAGATCATGGGCTCTTTGAGCAGAATGTCAAGGAAAAGGCTGTGGGCTCTGGAGGCAGATGCCCTTGGGTTAGACTAACAGCTCTATCACTGACAATGAGCTGACTACCATGTGTTGGCTTATCTCACCTGTAACTTAGAACCCATCTCAGAGCTGCTGAGCTAGTTGAGGGAAGTCAAGTGCTTAAAGGTCTTTGCTCAGAACATGATGGCTTTGTTTGCATTCTTCTTATCTATTAGAGGATTAGTATCACGTCTTATAAGAATAATTTAAATGAAAGCAACGTATGTACCACCTGTCACATCAGTATCCAAAAATGTTAATTCTATGGACATTTGAAGTGTTAATCACAACAAAGAGGAGAATAAGGGCTAAGTGGAGGCAAGAGGGGTTATTGCTAACTGGTGTGGCTGGCTTCCTTCGGATCTTGAAGGATGAGAGGTGTTCCTGACAGGTGAGGAAACCAAGGGGAAAACACCTTCTCCACTAAGTCCTGTTTTGGTGGTGGTCCATCAGATCCCCCTGGGAAGGAAGTGGCTTTGCTCACCTTTTGTCAGCAGGTGGAGTGTTGGCACCAGCCGCCAGCATTTCCGCTTTGACACCACTGCTCCTTTTCCCATGTGACTTGGCTTCCCCTGCAGAACAGAAGAGCTGGGTGGGCAGCCGACTGTGTCTTCTATGCCTAGCCAGTGGCAGGTGGACAGCAACTGAACCATCCTCCAGAGAGATTTGAATCTTCCAGCTTACTCTGGAGTAGTATGCAGAACGGAAGTGGCAGGTGGGCAAGGGTGGGCAAGATGGAGGCAGGAGAGCAGATGGGAATTTAGAAAGTCAAGCCGTGGCCCTGAATAGTTCTGTGGTAGAAGAGGGTGAGGTGCGAGTGATTTTTAGAGATGTGGACTTTGCTGCTCCCCTTCCCAGCCCAAGTCTATGTTTGTTCATGACTTTCCTGAAATTTCCATCCCACACACGTCAGTCATCATTCCTTTCCTTCTCTTGCAGCAGCCCTGCAAACCCTCAGCCTGGTGTGAATCCAACTGCTTGCCTTCTATGCTTCTATCAGAGCCACCAAGCAGGACTGGCTCATGATAGGATTCTGACCTCTTAACTGAAAATCCAATTACCTGAAATTCTTGAATTGCCTCCCCAAATCCAAG
Organism: Urocitellus parryii; assembly: GCF_045843805.1. Taxonomy (NCBI): domain Eukaryota; kingdom Metazoa; phylum Chordata; class Mammalia; order Rodentia; family Sciuridae; genus Urocitellus; species Urocitellus parryii. Next base: position 104,158,000 of record NC_135540.1, read on the forward strand.
CCCATCCCTGCCGCAGTCTGGCTGGGCACAATTCAGGAGCCACTTGTCAAAAGAAACAAACTTTATTTTTAAAACTACAAATGCCAAACAAAACAGCTCCTCAGGAAAAACCCTCAGAGCCCAACTGCCACCACCGGCTTCCACACGCCTCTCACCACACAAACCACACCACCTCCCACAATCCTCCTGCTCTTGAGGCTGATTGGCTGGGTCGCGTGGGCGGAGCCAAAGAAGTCCCCCAATGAGCAGTTCCGTAGTCTGAAGGGCAGGGAAACAGCCCAATGAACATCACCGCAGAGGAGCCAATCAGCTAGATGTTGCTAGGGCCGCTGTGAGCCAATCATCAGCTGGCAGCTTGAAGGGCAGGGAAACAGCCCAATGAACATCACCGCAGAGGAGCCAATCAGCTAGATGTTGCTGGGGCCACTGTGAGCCAATCATCAGCCGGCAGCTGGAAGTTTGCTGGCAGCTGGAAGTTTGCTGGGGCCCCTTTGGCGTGGCTCTCAACATCTCCCCCTCTCTGTTTAAACAACAAGCATGTGGCTTAGGGACCGTGCCTGCCTTAGGTTGTCCAATACTACATATGGTCCTTACCTGTCTTCGGATGAGCTGACCTCAGGGCGTCAGCCTCCTGTCTTAGGTTGGTACCATTGTAATTGGATCTTACCTGTCATTGACTACCGGTCCAGTATACAGCCACACCTGTGGAGAGGTACCAGCGGGGGGGTGAGGTTCTTTGCCTCACCTCTGTTGGCCCCCAAATAGCTGAACGATCATTACAAGGCAAGTTCTGTAAGCAGTTCAGTGATGGCTATTGCAGAAACTGTAGATTAGTTTTATCTTTGTCTTCACCGACACAGGGATGAAGATAGGAATTCTGGCAATAAAGGCTAAAGAAAAAATTATATAACATTCTAGAAGGTACTAAAAGAAAACAATTTTCTTAACAATTCTTCACTGGCACTGGGATGAAGATAGAAATTCTGGCAATAATGGCTAAAGAAAACATTGTGTAACATTCCAGAAGGCACTAAACGAAAACAATTTTCTTAACAATTTACATTATCTTGAAAAGAATTATTAAATATAATGAAAAGGATAGGTGAAAGTAAACAAACAGATCTGTTAACCTTCTTTTTTGTTTACATATTAAAATAATTCTTAACAGTTATTTACCCAATTTAAATTAAACCATTTAAATCACGTGAATAAAAAAAATTTTTGGATCCATTTTTTTTTTTATGAGCGCTCATCATATATGATGTATGGACATATGTACATTCAAACATATAACACAAAACACAAGTGTGCACACATAATATAATACATACAACACATAACATAATAGTAAAGGCCTTATAACTTTTTACAGGTGAAATCTCCATTGCAATGTTTAAAAACTCAATAGTCAAAAAAGAAAACAAATAGAACTGATCAGCAAAACATTAACCTAGGTCTGTATGAGCTCAAAAAACAAAATAGAACTTCATGATATGGGAAAAGGCAATAATAAAACAGATATTGAAAAAAGCATCCTGGTTCTGTCGCAGATGTAAGGATAGCCAAATTGGAGTTTTGGATATCAGCTATTATTGATTTGAGCCAAATCATCTTCTTTTTGGTCTGTAGAATTCGCTTTAGTTAATCTCTCTGGAATCCAAATTGGCTGCTGTTCTCCCTGCGGAAACACACAAACAGACCCCCGACTCCAGACAATCACTGGGTCAGGACTTTAGTTAATCTCTCTGGAATCCAAATCGGCTACTGTTCTTCCTGTGGAAACACACAAACAGACCCCCAACTCCAGACAATTACTGGGTCAGGACCTTGGTTAATCTCTCTGGAATCCAAATATCCAAATATCTGGATCCCAACTATCAACTGCGGAGGTTGGGAGCCTCCTAGCATATGGAGGTGGTGATGTTGGTTGGACACTTACGCCCTCTGATAGAAAGGTGTTAGTAGCAGTGTCCTGTTGTAACTTTTCCCCTGATGGCTTTTTCTGCTTTACACTTTCTTCCTCTGTCTGACTAGTTCGAAAGACCTTCTCTTTTACTTGAATCTTTTCCTCTTTCTGACTAACTTGAGAGACCTTCTCTTTTACTTGAATCAATATGTCTTCTCCTTCCCCTACCTTTGTCTGAATTGAAGGCTTTGGACTAAGCAAACCAGATACGAACGTCCACAATGTCAATGTGCCAACTGGCAGAGTCCCTGGGTTGTTCTTTTCTATTCTTTTTAAATCTTCACCATGATGGTTCCATTGTGATATATCTAACAACTCCTCCTTAAAAAGCCATGGGCTATATTTTTGTATTGTATCAATGTATGCCCTGAGTGTTCTTGATTTTACTGGCATGCCTCCTTCCTCTAACAATTTACTTAACACTCTTTCGGTTTGTTTTTTACTAATTTCTGATCCCCTATTTCTACTATAATACAACCCAACAAGATAATGCCAAAAAAACCCGAGACAGAATGAAATAAAAATGGAACCACAAAAATTCATTATAGCCTTTCTATCCTCCTGACGTGTGCATTCGTCCTTTCTCCCTATCTGTTCCTCAGATGCAAATAGTTTTTCCTCAGATGTGAGCGGTTTTTCTTCCCTCTCACTCATCTCCAGGGACAGGCAACTTAAAAAAAAAATGAAGCAAAACAAAAGAGGAATCTTAGAATGGCTACCCATCCTCTCACCCTTCCCTCAGGAGCGAGCAGTTTACTTACCCTCAGTCGCTCCCCGTGGGAGCCACCAAATGCCACAGTCTGGCTGGGCACAATTCAGGAGCCACTTGTCAAAAGAAACAAACTTTATTTTTAAAACTACAAACGCCAAACAAAACAGCTCCTCAGGAAAAACCCTCAGAGCCCAACTGCCACCACCGGCTTCCACACGCCTCTCACCACACAAACCACACCACCTCCCACAATCCTCCTGCTCTTGAGGCTGATTGGCTGGGTCGCGTGGGCGGAGCCAAAGAAGTCCCCCAATGAGCAGTTCCGTAGTCTGAAGGGCAGGGAAACAGCCCAATGAACATCACCGCAGAGGAGCCAATCAGCTAGATGTTGCTAGGGCCGCTGTGAGCCAATCATCAGCTGGCAGCTTGAAGGGCAGGGAAACAGCCCAATGAACATCACCGCAGAGGAGCCAATCAGCTAGATGTTGCTGGGGCCACTGTGAGCCAATCATCAGCCGGCAGCTGGAAGTTTGCTGGCAGCTGGAAGTTTGCTGGGGCCCCTTTGGCTGTGGCTCTCAACACATCCCTCTGCCCTGGGACTTCACAACGTCTTCCACCCAAATGTCCAAGCACCTTGCAGTCATTCATTCATTCATTCCTGGCAAGACTATTAAGGGTGAACTTGACACACCGATGGCTGCACCTGTCCTGATCTCTGTTCTGCTGGTGGAGTCTGGGGAGATGACTTTCATCTGCCTGCCTGCCTCCAGCATGCAGATCAGTACAGCCTTTGGCACTGCTCCCCGGGCTAGCCCTCATTAACAGGCGCCTGAGGCTTTTGAGTTTTACCTTTGATGTTCTTTCTCCATAGCTGGAACTGGCCCACGGCTTCTGCTCACTTCCCTGGGCCTGAGCTGCCCTAGGTCAATGCTTCTTCTTCTTCTTTTTAGGTCCAACTGTGCTATATGTCTTCCACCCCTTTGCCCATATTATAGACTGAATTTTGCCCCCATCCTGTCAAATTCACCTATTGAAGTCCTAGCCCCCAGTACCTCAGAATGTAACTTTAATTGAAGACAAGATCTTTACAGAGGTAGTGAAGTTACAATGAGGTCATTCTGGGGGGCCCTAATTCAGTATGACCAGTGTTCTTATGAAAATGGGGAAGTTGGAGACAGACAAGGGCAGAGGGAGAATGTTACAGCAAGACTGAGTCATGCTGCAAAGCAAGGAACAGAAGATAAGAGAGAGCCCTGGGGAAGATCTTTCCCTCCAAGCTTCAGAGGGGATCTATTCTGCTAATACTTTGAATTTGGACTTTTTACCTCCAGAACTGTAAACAACCCTTTTTTTTGTTGTTTAAGCCACCTAGTACTTTGCTATGACAGCCCTAGAAAACTAGTGCAGCCCATAGGCAGGAACTGGGCTTTGTGATTCCAATGCCTGTTAGTACTAGGGAGTACCTGATGGGCACCCTACCTCACCAGGCAGAAGCTGAAGAACAGAAACCTACTTCTCTGGGGGAGGCAGTCATGTTGAGGGTTAGAGGAATAGTAGTAGCTACTAGTCCTGAAAAGTTCTGCAGGTGGATGGTGTCTCACTCTCTACATTTTGTTCATTTATTATTTTCAAGTATTCATCATAGAATGTCATCACCCTGTAGATGGAGCACAGTGGATTTCAAAAGTAACAAAAATATATTCAGTCTATTTCCCCTTGACTTCTTCTTACTCTCGTTCTTTTTTTCAATCGCACCCTTTATTTCTTAGATTTTTCCTCTCTTCTCTCCTCTCCCTCTCTTTGGCCTCGTTTTCTTTGCAGTAGCCAGAGTCAGCAGGGTGACTCCTCTTCCTATGCTACTAGCTTCAGGGACTTTCTGTTATAGCCAGCATGAAACCCAGACTCCTTACCAGGGTATCCTCCTCTTAAAAATGGTAAGAATGGTGAGGGGATTGCTTGCTTCTTATCGGCAGGGAATTGTCTCCTGTGCCCTGAATCATCTTCCCTTCTTGCATGCACGAGTTGAGTAGATGCTTGAATTCAAATATAGAAAGGCAATTTGCAACTTATAGATAATAGAGTGTATATGTATACACTTATACATACATATAAATGTTTATAGGTATATACATATAAAACACTCTATGTATATAATACCTTCTAATTTCCATGTCCTAGTCTACCTGCTTTTTATATTGATTGATTTAAGCCTTAACCTTCTGGAGGAAGGTACTCATTTTGCCCATTTTTTAGAGGGAACATTTATAGAGAACTCAAGTGGTTTAAGATCTTACCACTAGTGAATGCCAGACTCCTATCAGAAAGAGAACACATGGGCTGGGTGTGTAGCTCAGTGGCAGGGCGTGTGCTTAGTGTGCGTGAAGTCCTGGGTTCAAGCCCCAGAAGCAAGACAACAACAAAAGCATGCAGTAAAATAATGAATAAGGGGCAAACTGAATTTGTAGGTGTTGAAGAGAGCCAATGGAGCCCTTGGCATCCTTCAAAGAGCCGATCAGACTGGGAAAGGAAAGCTGTATCCAATAGTGTTAATTAAGGTATGTCCTTTCTCAGCATTCTGTGATAGATGCAGATTCCTGTGGTTCTGAACACAGGGACAAGGCACATGTGCTGTGGACTATTTCACTAAGATGACTTCTTTAGAAGGATGAAGTCTGAAGGAAGAAAAATTTATATTCACTCAATAAATCATGTAAGCAAAACTCTATGTCCCAACCCCCATCCATTGAGAATGATCTGCTTCTCCCCACGGTCCTACTCTCATCCCTGCCAACAGAAGATGTCTCAGGGTTTGTTCCTTTATTATTTTTCAAGTTAATAGACTTAAATTTTTCCTTTGGTATCAGGGATTGAGTCCAGCCTGCAAGGCACGGACTCTACAATTGAGCTATATTCCAGCCCCCTTTTCAATTTTTTAAATTTTGAGACAGGGTCTTGCTAAGTTGCTAAGGCTGACCTTGAACTTGTGATCCTCCTGCCTCAACCTCTGGAGTAGATGGGATTATAGGCCTGTGCCACGATAGCCAGCCAATAGATTTAATTTTTTTTAAGAACAGTCTTAAGTTTATGGAAAAATGAGCACAAAATATAAAGAGCTTCCATAATGTTATAATTAACATACTACTTACAGTCCGTAGTTTACATAGTCGTGAACTCGCAGTGTGCACTCTGTGGATTTGGACAAATGCATATTGCCCTGCCGACACCACTACAGTATCACATACAATAGTTTCACTACCTTAAAAATCCTCTGTGGTCTGCCCATTCTTTCTCTCTGCTAACCTCTGTCAACCACGGATCTTTTTACTGCCTCCAGTAGTTTTGCCTTTTCCATACAGAGCATGGCCTTTTCAAATTGGATTCTTTCACTTAGGAACATGCATTTAAAATTCCTCCATATCTTTTTGTCTTGACACTTTATTTCTCATCCTAGATGAGAGCTATCTACATGGGAAATGGTGCCTTTTCATTCTCAGCTACACAGTTTGTACATCACTATGGCAAGTTAGCGTCAGTCTTTTAAGGTTTCAGAAGGCCACACTCTTATTTGGCTGAAGGTCTTGTATCTGTCTTGACTTATGACCTGGACACTTGCACTAACCACTGTAGAAACCCACCATGGTAAATGCATTCTAAAACACTCTCCTTTCTGCTTTCCTCTTGCTCCACCTTATTTTCACACCATTTATTTTTTTTCAGTCATCACTGTGGTCATAGAATTCTTTTTTTTTTTTCCCCAGCCACGGGCAGGGGCAGTTATTCAGTGGAGAGTGAGTAACAAACTGATACGAGAGGTAGGGAGATATTCTTCGTTGTATGGGTTCTGTCCAGTACAACCAACTGTCCTGGGTCATCGTTGCTGGTCCTAGCTTTAGCCATCTTTCTCAGGTGAAAAAAATAATTGGTTTAAGCTTTTGAGATGTCTGCCTGGCACAAGAAAATGCCAAACTACTTGGAAGAGATTGATGGTACAGAACTTAAAAAGGTACAGAACTGGGTCTAACAGGTCACAGAACTCACAGTGAAGCAACCTGCTATGAAAGACCAAATCAGGAAGATGTGATATGAGGAACAGATAATAGAATGGAAGACTGAAAGAATAGGAAACCAGCCTGTTCAAGATGATCAGAGATGCGGTAGGTAGGATGAAAATCCTAGGAAAGAATGCACTATTAGGAAAAGACCAGGCAAGTTTTATAATGTCAAATAGAATGTCTAGAAAAGAAAAAAAAAAGGTGATTGAATCGACAATTAGAGTAGAAAAGAAAGATAGTGTCTTGAAGTTAGTGCAGATAGTGTCAAGAAATAGCACAAATTGACAGGGATAGAAAATGAGAGAAGAAACATGGGGGTGAAGGGAGGGTGTGTGTGTGTGTGTGTGTGTGTGTGTGTGTGTGTGTGAGAGAGAGAGAGAGAGAGAGAGAGAGAGAGAGAGAGAGAGAGAAGGAGAGAGAGAGAGAAGGAGAGAGAGAGAGAAGGAGAGAGGGAGAGGAGAGCACACATGCACCAGTGAGTCTGAGTCAATCACTGGGATAGGAAAGAAAAAAGAACATGGAATGGATAAAGTTTGAGAAGATAGTGTCTGAGAATTTTTCCAAACTGATTAAAAATGTGACTCTTCATGTTTAAGAAACATAAGGAAACTTGAGCCAATTAAATTAAAAAGAAGCATCTGGATACAGAAATGAAATTAACGTTAGAGACAACACATATACACAAAAGCCTAAATGCAGCCAGAGAAGGAAGACAAATTACCTAGAGGAATAGTAATTAGAACAGCAACAATAGAAGCTAGAAATCAGTGGAACGACATTTCAAAATCCTAAAGCAAAGTAGCTGTTAATTAGACTCTATACAAAAGCAAGTATCATTCAAGAATGAGAATGGAATTTAAAAAAATGGATGAAATTTAGTTAATCCCTTATAGGGTCTTGAAAAAAAAAGTATTGAGCATGTCCTTCAGGAAGAAGAAAATTGAATTCAGAAAGAAAGAGTGAGATTCAGAGAGCAATTATAAACAACATAATTGGCAAATATGTGTATTTACTTAGATTACTAAGTAATCTAAGTAAAACAATTATAATGGCAAATGTATAAGGTACAAAAAATAAAGCTGGTATAAAATACTAGTTAACAGCTAAGTTGGTATGAGGTATTAAATTCTTTAAAGATCTTTGTACTTGGGAGAAGGATAAGAACTATCATGTTTGATTGAAAGTTTCAAGTTAGTTTTAAAAATATAAGGTCAACCAGTGCAATAGAAATAATATCTCAACAAGTCTGTGTGTGGTAGTGGAAGGGATAAGGAAAAATGCGCAAATGCCAAAACGTAGATCAAAAGATGTTCACAATTACTGTCCATCAGGGAAATCAAATCAAAAGAGAAATCGAATCAAATCCAGGAGGTATCCACAATCTTCTTCACACCCACTAAATTAAAAAATAACAAGTACTGGCTAGGACGTGGAAAATCTGAAACCTCATATATTGCTGGTGGGAATGTAAAATTGGACAACATTCTGGAGTTCTTAAAATTGTTAAACAGAAGTGCCATTTGATCTGAGAAATTCCACTTCTAAGTATACACCCAAGAGAATTGAGAACATATGCCCGTGCAAGAACTTGTGCACAAATGTTCACAGCAACATTATTCATTCATGATAGCCAAGATTCCAAATGCCCATTAACTGATGAATGGATAAACGACATGGGGTATATCCATGCAATGGAATATTCAGCCATAAGCAGGAAGGACCAATACATGCCACAACATGGATGTTTCTGAAAAACATGATAGGTGAATGAAGCCAGTTTTAAAAAACCATGTAACAATATATTGAGGTCCGAGGGAGATAATTCACCACTCCCTTGCCTCCCTCCCAGGCCCCATTTTTTTTAGGGGGGAGTGACAGGTAACTGGGGATTGAACCCAGGACAGCGCAGTTACTTCCTCAGTCCTTTAATTTTTTTTTTTTTTTTTTTTTTTTTTTTTTTTTTTTTTACTTTTGAGACAGGATCTCACTAAGTTGCTGAAGCTGACTTTGAACTTATGGTTCAGCAATCTTATGGTTCGGATGTGAGTTTCCCTAAAAGTTCACATGTGAGACAATATGAGAGGGTTAAGAGGTGAAAGGATTGGGTTGTGAGAGCCTTAATGTAATCAGTGACTTAATCACCTGATGGGATTAACTGAGTGGTAACAGAAAGCAGGTAGGGGGTGTTGGAGGAGGTGGGGCATTGGGGTATATATTTGTATCTGGCAAGTGGTGTAGTCTCTCTCTCTCTCTCTCTCCCTCCTTCCTGATCATGATGTGAGCTGCTTCCCTCTTCTGCACTCTTCCGCCATGATGTTCAGCTTCACTGGAGCCCTGGGGAATGGAGCTTGCTGCATATGGACTGACCACTCTAAAACTGTGAGCCCTCAAATAAACTTTTCCTCCTCTAAAATTGTTCTGTCTGGGTCTTTTAGTCACAGCTGTGAAAAAGCTGCCTAAAACACAATCCTTTTGCTTTAGTTTCCCAAGTGCCTGGGATTATAGGCCTGCACCACTGTGTCTAGCTTTTCAAATGAAAGTCTTGAGCTCAAGGTCTGTGTCTGGAAAAGCAAGATCCCAGAATCTGTTGAGCTTTGCAGCTTTGCCGTCCTGTCCCACATTTATTCCTTAAGCAGGTAGAGTGGGTGATGGACACTAGATAAAGATGCCGAATACAGTTCTTATATTCTTCCTTCTTTTATCTTGTTAACTCTTCCAAACATTGCCTGGTATATGTCCAGTCACCCATTGATTCATTCACCAAATATTTATTGAGCATTGCCCAAGGTCACAGTGAGAAGTGCACAGATCTGACTGGAGTCTCAAGGAGCTGGCATTTTACCTGGGGGACGAGAACACTAAACATCTGAACAGTTAAGAAACAGCCAGCCCCTCTCCGTGTTGGATCTTCTGAGGTTCAGTCCCCCCAACTCCTTTTTGCTCCATCTATACCACTCCTTTGCTGATCTCATGCAGTCTCAGGGACTGAAATAATGCCAAGGACTCCGCCTCATCTCTCCTCACACTCTGTTCTCACTTATCCAATTTTAAAAAAATGAATGCTTAAAAGCTATACCAAATCAATTTCTAAAAGAAATCTCTGGAGCCATCTCCCCCCCGCCCACCACCACCCAAATCTACTCATGTCTGTTTTCTTAGAAACTAGTATTGATATTCTTCAAATTGCTTAACACCCCACATCTCCTCTTCTCACACACATTGAATTCACCTAAAAATCCTGTGGCTTTACCTTTAACACATGTTTAGAATTTGATACCATTTTATTACCTCCACCACCATCATCCTGGTCCGAGCTACCATCATCTCCTGCTGGGATTATTACAACAATCCTCTAGTTTGTCTCTCCCTCCTGCCTTGGTCCCTAAAGTCTATTTCCAACACAGCAGCCTTCCAAAGGTGAAGTCAGATCACGGATGAATCTGCTAAACCCTCCATTGGCTTTCCCTCTTAGAGAAAACCCCACAGTCCTTACGATGATGTAAGGTTCCTGCAGGATCAGGGCCCGGCTGCCTCCCTGATGTCATTTTTTGGCTCTTGCCTGCATCCACTCCCTCTGTGTTCTCAAGGCTGCTGAGCATGTGCCTGCCTTGGGCTTTTCTACTCTGTGCCAGTGGACCCAGCTGCTCTCCCCCATGTGTCTGCAAGCCTTCCTCCCTCACTGCTCTACCTGAGACCACCCTACATAAGATAGTCTTCCCATCTTCTCTGCATCTCCCTGTGTTCCCCACATCACTTGTTAGATTCTGTCCCACCACGCAATTTATCACTATGTGTTTACTGTTTGTCTTCCTGGAACAAATGACCCAGGAGGACAGGGACTGTTTTATTCCCTGCTGTATACTCCAGTGCCTGTAACAGTGCCTGGCATATAGGTTCTCAATGAACTATTATTGAGTGAATAAGTCATTCCATTTTAATTTGAGACATCAATAGAGAAAATGTTGCAATTTGACTTGTAATGTTTATTCTGAATTAAGAATGCATAAATTAACATTTTGGTCTATTTCTTATATTATTATTGCCATTTAAATAGTTACAGTCATCCCTTCTTTGCAGTATATGGTATGCAGGATTGAAATCCCATGATTTTATTTAGGTTAATGACAAAACATGACATGAGTAATGGATAAAACATGAGGAAATGGGACAATTGAAAGGAAGAGAGTGGGAGTTAAAGTTTCCTTCCCATATGACTTACATCATTTAAAAAAATCATTTCATTAATATGCTTCCTTTTCTCCTTAGTGTATTCAATTTATATAACTCAGACATCCATTTACAAAGTTAAATCTATATTTTCCATTTGGAATACAAAAATTGATCATTTATCAGAGAAAACATGTGGGTCATGTACATTGTACACTGGGGATTGATTAGGCCTGATTAATGTATTATAAAAATGATCACAAAAATAAATGTTTTCAGTAGCTTTTGTTCCTTGGCACTATCTGCCAATATTATTTCATTTTAATTGAAATCTCATATTTCTATGCCACAGATAATGTTTTCACAATTAAGGGATAGTGTCTTTTTGAATTTTCTCTTAACAATGTGCTCTTTAAAAGGGGCTTATGGCATAAAAACACTACTAATTTTAGCTATCGTGTTTTCCTGAATTTCTTTACATTGTTGCCAGACAATGTAAGTAGGGATGTTTCCTGAGGTATAGAACCTAATCAGCAGGACAAATCTTTGCATCCAACAAGTCCTTATTCAAAGCTTGTATGTACTAAACTATTGTGAGAAGAGGGACATTCAAAGAATGAGGGAGACCCTACAGTAAGTGGCTCCACTATAAAACTGCAATTCTCATGTCATTTCTTATTTAGCATAAAGGAACCAGTCTTCTAAAAATCATTTTTATTTATTCAGTGATTGGAATGCACATTATCACTTTAAAATTCTGACCTTTTTTCTCCATTAATGCATACTATTTGTAAAAATGGCTTAGAAAATGCAGGTTGATTATCTAAGAGTATGACCAACTTGTACACATGCTGGATTCTAGGGCTGGGGTTGTAGCTCAGTGGTACAGCGCTTGCCTCGCATGTGTGAGGCATTGGGTTTGATCCTCAGCACCACATATAAATAAATAAAGATATTGTGTCCATCTACAGCTAGAAAAATATTTAAAAAACCCTAGAATTCTATGATAAATATTCTAAGGACATCACATTTTCTTACATATTTAAATTATGCTTTGTTTCTTCTTTTTCTTTTTGTCACTGAAGCATCCATCTTATTTTGTTTTTATTGTAAAAGATGAAAGTGTCCTTAGGATAAGATAGTGTGGGGTGGGGTGTTCAGTACCCTCAAGATCAGGGAGTCAGACTTTGGGGTATCTGGCCAAATATCTATGAACCAGCCAGGCCCTCACTCTGTAAATTTGCCCACTTATAAAAAAGAACACTGGATTACATTAGTCAGTCTCAAACTTAACACACACATGAGTCACCTGTGGATTTTGCTAAAATGCACATTCTGATCCAGTAGGCTGGAGATAGGGCCTGGGATTCTGCATTTCCAATCAGCTCCCGGTAATGAATGCCCATGCTGCTGATCCACCCGCTGTATTCTGAGTAGCAGTTAAGAGCAGCATTATTCATAAAAAGATAATGTAAGCTCCGTATATAATTTTAAATTTCTGGTAGTGACAATAAATATGCAAAATAATAACAGTAATAATAAATATTAAATTTAACCTCATATTTTTTGGCCAATTACTTATATAGACTAATCAAAAATATTTCAACATCATCAATATAAACAGGAATGAGATATTTTGCAGTATTTTTTCCACTTTAAGTCCTCTAAATCTGGTGTGTATTTTACACTCTCAGTTTGCAGTGGTCACATTTCAAGTGCTCAATAATCATACGTGAGCTACCATTTAGAGCCACACAGGGCTGGACAGTCTCTGGCCACCTTTGGTACTCATGACATCTCTCCAAACATTCATGATACCTTACATTTCAAACACTTCTCCCTCTAGGTGGCGCTAATGTTCTGTGTTTCATCCTGAAAACATGTTTTCGGATGGTTGAGAGCCGTGGAAAGGGCTGCTTTATTTACTCAGTAAACTCCCTTCTTCATTCGTTCATTTCATATTTTTTGTTCATTTCAAATTCTATTGAGAGTAAGGATATTATGTTCTCTAGAAACTTATTCAATAACTAAAGCCCAATCAAGTTATTGTTAATTATGCAAAGTAAGCTAGAGAAAGAATACTTAAAAAAGTCATTGCTTTCCATTCCTGTTTATATAGTTTTAGACAAAGTGGGTGGAAAAACAGTGGAACAGAAGAATCACTGAAGAGTATACATCAGATTTGAATAAGTTTGTGACACTTTATGAAGAGGAGGCAAATATTTCTTCTTCTGTTTTATCTAATATGAGATGGCTGGTACTTCTCATTGGCCACTTAATGTGTCCAATTTCTGAAAGGGCAATTATGAATATAAAAATTAACTTTCATTTCAACTCTGTGGTTTTATCTAGACTCTAGCCAAACTATATCTGAGCTATTCTGTATCCAAGACATTACATGTTTTGGAAAAAATCATATTTAATACTCAGACTTAAGTTTAAGAAAGCAGACCTAATTACTATTTTTTTTAAAAAAAACTTGACATTATTTCTTTTGTCTGAGAAATAACTAAAATGTGTTATTAATGATATATATATATATTTTTTAAAGAGAGAGAGAAGAGAGAATTTTTTAATATTTATTTTTCAGTTTTCCGTGGACCCAACATCTTTATTTTTTTTAATGCGGTGCTGAGGATCGAACCCAGCGCCCTGCACATTCTAGATGAGCGCGTTACCGCTTGAGCCACATCCCCAGCCCTATTAATGATATATTAATGATAGCTAAAATATGTCTGCTAATGTGAAAAATTGGCTTATATGAGTTAATTCACCCCTAGAGTAAAACAACGCAGTAGATAATTTTATTATCTCCACATTTCAAATGAGGAAATGGATGTTCTAGAGATAACTAACTTGTCCTGGACACATGGCCATTAAGAGGTAGAACATGAATTCACACCCCATCTGTTTGACCCTGGAGTTCATTCTCTTATCTACTGCACTACATTGAGGAATCTCTCCCTCCCTCCCTCTCTTTAAGTTGAATTTGCTAACCAGCCAATAAAATAGTCAACAAAAAGTACAATCCATACATGATGTCCATGATGGGGCAAAGATGTCTTTTATAATGATAAGGTGTAACTGGCTTAAAACAAGGCCTGAGGCCTGAAAGCTTGGTTATCTTTGGATTTTAGTTCTCATTTTATTAAAGGGAAATTAAGTTGCTATAAGCCAAATTTCTGAAACTCTATTTTCTATTTTTTATAGATTTTTTTCATATATGACAGTGGAATGCATTCCAATTCATATTATACATATAGAGCACATTTTTTCATATATCTGGTTTTATATAAAGTATATTTACACCAATTTGTGTCTTCATACCTGTACTTTGGATAATGTTTATCACATTCTACTATCATTTCTAAACCCCTGCCCCCTCCCTTCCCCTCGCACCCCTCTGCCCTATCTAGATGAAACTCTATTTTCTACTCTGTCTACAAAAAAGAGTGAACAGGAAATCTCTTTCATGATTGGATAGGTTGAATTCGTGACATGATTTCATGACATTTCACTTGACAAATATATATTCCTCCTGCATAACAATTGTAAAAGCATTCTCATTATATTTTATCACACATAGGTTTCCTAGAAGTTTTTATGTACTCCTTTTTGATGCATGCAATACAAAATAGTGTGTGTTATGGGCTGAAACTGAGCTTAAATCTGTTGTTACCCACTGGATCTGTTGCCTTGGCAGTATATAGAATTTTGAAAGATAAGTGTCCTTAACTGAAAAGTCAGGGTTGATACACATTTTTTCTGAGGATGTGGTATAAAAATTAAATGAGATGATATATGCAAAATCTCTAGCACTTAGTGTAGGACGTGGTTAATAAATGTTAATTTTGGAGGGCAATGGTATAGACATCTCAATAAGCTACTTCTGTACCTCAGTACTTGAGCTTTTTGAGAACTTGACAACTAGTAACAAAGGAAGGTGAAAGGTGAGGCTACTACCCAGGCAAAGAAAGCAAACTCTTTCCTTTCCCCTAAATTCTTAGTATCTTGATGAATTTGGGCCAAGTGCATCCAAATTCTGCAGCAAACTGCCTCAGTTCTTTCTTTGCTGGGCAGTGAAAGTCATTTTTATGATAATCTCATTAGAAAAAGGCTTCTTGAAGATGTAGTATTTGGCTCCCTATTTTATCCAAGTTGCCTGGATGAAAATTTTTCATTCTATCTTTCAGACAAAGGCTTTATAATGACTTTAGCATATTATTGAAGCAAAAGACACTAAGGAAATGTGACTATGGGCTGATTTTTATGGGTCCTGATTTGGATGCATTGCTTGAGGGTCACAGGTGGAAAAAAACACATTGTTTAAAAAAATATCCTCACTTCCTTTTTCTCCTCTTCTTCCTCCTCCTCCTTTTTTTTAGTCATGTGTGACGACATCTGAGAACAGGCAACTTTTGATCCTGTTTTCACCAGGTTCTTGAAAACCAGTCCAAATGATTTTTCCTTATCAAATCCCCTCATTTGTTGTTGGCTCCGGACAAAGCCACCTAGGCCAAGAGATCACGGTTCACTTCACACAGAAGAAGAAGGAAAATCTATTTTCGTGGGGGAGAATATGATCTCGCAATATTCTCCCAGGACTTGGAGAAGCCCCAAAACATATAGAGTATAACAATTTCCCTGGATCATGTGTTTGAAAAAGAAGTGGAGAGTTGGAAAAAGAGGGACAATTTCATCAAGAAGAACATCAGACAGAGGCTTGACAAGAGTGATATCTAAACTCAGTGGTAAGAGCCCTTCAAGCGTGCTGGTTTTGGACTATATACAAGGTTGGATTAAGAGAGAGCTTTATCAAAAGTTCGAATTTGTTGCCCTTTCTACGGAACAGATACAAAATGGACTGTATTGTGTTAAAGCTGGTAGTGAGTGTGGAAATCAGCAAAGACTGTCCTTGCCCTCTTCCTTGGTTGGGGGCTCTATCCTGTCCCATCCTGCTCCACCTGGAGTCATTTGAAGTGACCTGTGGTAGGTACAGCCCAGAGCTAGGGTGGAAAGAGCAGGCTTTGCAACCACAGGAAACTGAATGAATCCCTGCTGAACTTCTAAGTGACCCTGGCAATTCTCAGCTTGGATTCCTCCTCTAGAAATACAAATATGATCTGCCTCGATAACCTAGCAAAGATGTAGTGAGAATCACCTTAGGGGATGGCCAGGGAGGGCCACACTTTGCAAACTGTTGGGTGCAGCAAATGTGAAGTCTAATGATGATGATAACCTTGTGAGTGGATGAATCTTGCTTCTGTGGACTTTGGTTTGCTGCTGAGACGGCCTTTCCTTCTCTTTGTTATAGAACTTATGGGAAGACTTGCTCAGCCTCCATTTGATGGAGTTAATCACATTCCAACATAGAAGAGCCAGCGCCATGCCCTGGGCGCCTGGGTTCCCAGTAGCCCTGATCAGAGCCTCATTGAAATTACTCCCCACTCTGCTCTTCTCACCAAGCCTAACAACTTATCTCGACTTGGGGGATCCAAAAACGAACAAGTTCAAGTTCACCGCCACTGTTAAGGAGTGAGGTCAGGATTCCAAGGTGGGGGTCTTTTCCCGAACAGGGTGTAGGGCTGAGTGCGTCTCTCCCTGGTTCTCCCCACACGACCTTTATCCTCCTTGCCCCCCTCCATACTCCCTCTCTTCCTCCCTTCTTTCCTCTCCTTAAGGTTTGAAGCTTTCTTTACTAGAGAATCAGGGGAAATTGAAAAGGGAATGAAAACACAATGAGCAAACGTTGAAAGCCCATATGAGTTTATACGTCTCTCCCTTTGTTATAAAATTAAAGAAAAAAGTTTTTAATGTTCTAATTGCACAGGAAACACCCAAATGCATTTCCCCTGTAAAATTTTAAAAATTGAACACTATAGATGAAATTGGAGTCCTTCATGACCCTCTTATCTCAGTCCTTTCCCCAGAGATAGCTATTGCTATCACTTTGGTATGTATTTTTCTGGCACTTTAAAAATTAATTTATACACATTTATCTAAAGCAAGATAAGTAAATATATTTAATTTTTATATGGATGATATCGATTGCACTTATCATTCTGTAGTTGGTTTTAAAATTTTTATTCAATGACCTGTCTCATTACTGGACAGGAGATATTCCTATATGTGGACATGCACACCTGGACTCACTCTTTGCTGTTTTGAGTGAAGCCGTTGTGACTTAAGCATTCTGTATTGGTCCTGTTGATGAACTTTTGGGTGGTTTCGTTCTATTGCAAACAGTGCTCCAATAAGCAATCTTTTTTGGAGGGTATTGTTTTATTTTGAGGTGTGGGGATTGAACCCATGGCCTGTGCATGCACTGAGCTCCACCCCCAGCCCATCAATGAACATTCTTCTACCCCTGTCTGTCAAGGGTAGATGCTATGGTCTTGTGAACCTGGATGCAATGAAATCAGTTGATTGGCTCCCATCCTCCACTTAACCCCTACTCTCAAAGGACAGTTAGCTAAAGATCTCTTCTGATAATCACTTGGGGTTTTCTCATTTCAACAAATTGTTAGTGTATACATTATAATTTTCATGATCTTTATTTTTGTGCTTTTGTGACAGTACAAACTGAATAAAAAATATGGTTCCTGCTACTCTTGCAATAATCAACCCTGCACTTGACATGGTTGAAGTAGGCGTGTAGTTAGTGGATTAATAGTGCCATCTGAATTGCCCTCCTAAGTGGCATGCTAATTTATGCTCCTGTCACCACTGTCTGTGAGAACACATTCCCTCAAACCCCCGCCAACACCTGATGTTTTCAAACACAAAACACTTTTCCCATCGGATGGGATGGGGAAGGTGACATTTCATGGCTGTTTTAATGGGTATTTTATCCTGATTTTCTTCTTCTATGGCAAAAATGTGCTCCATTGGGAGTTCTTATGTCCTCATTGAGTAGTGGGGAGTCCCTTTGCCAGATCTGTTCCATTCCAGCACTCCCAGCTTGGGCGAGAAGACCATGATGTAGCAAGAGTATGTTGTGTGTAGAGCACCACTAGCACAGCTCCCAGGCCTGGGCCTGTTTTGGACATTCTCAGAGCATGCCTTTCTACGATCCAGCTCTAGACCTTTGGGTTACATTTAGAAATTCTTCAGAGATGCTGGAAAATGATCCATATGCTCCTTTTCCCTTTGTTGTTTTCCTAAGTATAAGCGTTATATTTTACGCTTATGTTTAGTTAGCCTTTTTTGCTGCAGTGAACAAAAGACTTGATAAGAACCATTAGAGGAGGAAAAGCTTACTTTGGGGCTCATGGTTTCAGAGGTCTTAGTCTACGGAAAACCACCTACATTATTTGAGACGTGGGTGAAGCAGAGGAAAAGAAGAAGGCAGTTGGGAACTTGGCACCAGGGACAGGAGAGAAAGAGAGAGAGTGGGGGAGGAGGGAGAGAGAGAGAGGGATAGAGATAGAGATTTCTGCTTAACAAGGACAAAATATCAGCCCCAAAGGATACCCTCAGGAACCCACCTCCTCCAGACACATCCTACCTGCCTATAGTCACCACTCAGTTAATCCCCAACATCAGATTCATGCAGTGATTAAGACTCTCATAATCCAATCATCTCACCTCTAAACCCTCTTGTAATGTTTCACACATGAGCTTTTGGGGGACACCTCATATCTGAACCATAACAACCTAAAAATATATTCATGTCTTGTGATTATGAAAGTACTACATGTATATTATTCAAAACTTGCAAAGCTGAAAGAAGTATAAAAAAGGAGAAAATTATCTTCTATTTAGAGGCGACCATTGTTGAGATACAAATAGATGTTTTGAAGAAATGCATTTGCAGGTACAGGCGTATCTGCCTGCTCTCCCCACTTTACAAGTGTCTGCTATATACATTTTGTACACACAAAAAGGCCATTTTAAAAATTTATTGCATATTTTATGTGTTTGAGCATTGCTCACTTGGAATATATCTGATACTCATTTTACTGTTTAAACCTAGTCGAGATGGTTGCTTTTCTTACACGTCTACTAAAACTTCATTGGCTTTATTAATCCGCAGAGCTATGAAGAAGACTTCAGATTCTGAGGTGCTGAGTCTTCCCAGGTAGACAAGCCTCTTAAACTACCTTGGAGGGACAGTATAACTTCATAATTGTCTCAGATCATGCTCAGGGCCACCCTGGAATTTGCATAAGGCCTAGGAACCAGGAAAGAACATAAGCCCTCTTTACAGTCGATGTTGGGAACTAGTTCTTCCTCAGGTGCTCAGGAAGGTCTACAGTGTGGGTAGACTGGCTGTAGGCTGCATGTGAGCCTGTGTCTGCTCAGCATCTAGCTCTAGTCTTGAGGTCCTGGGTCATCCAGCTGAGGAGACAAAGGTACCTTTTTGCCTCCCACATCTCTAATGCAGCCCAAATCAATCACTGTTGATTTTGCACACTACCTTCTTGGAAAAAGTTTTTTTTTTTTCATAAGCACAAGAGGATATTATTTTCCATGGCCAAAATAAATACACAAAGCTGCATAATTTTCCACAATTAGTTAGGAGGAATGTTGAATGAAATGTTTTGGATCATTCCAGTTCTACTGTGAAAATTGTTTGTTGCTTACTACTGATTTTCTTTTCTGCTCCACAGTTTATTTCATTGACTCTGAACATTAAGCAGTGATTGAAATGGTTTGCTTCAGAGCAGATGGTTTCATAGTATTCTGCAGGAAGTACTTTCTGACATCCCCTGCTTTGTGAGATCGTCCTGGGATTTCTGGAAGTCCTATTTTTTTTTTTTTTCATGGTGGTAGGAACACTTAACATGAGATCTGCCCCCTTAACACATTCTTAAGTGTAAAATACAATATTGTTAACCATAGGCACAGTGTTTCACAGCAGATCGCTAGAATTTATTCATGTTGTATAACTGAAACTTTATGTACGTTGATTAGCAATTCACCATTTCCCTCTCTTACCAGTCCCTGGCAATCACGATTTTACCATCTGCTTCTATGAATTTCACTGTTTTAGATATTTCCTATAAGTAGAATCATGTCATTGCCCTTCTGTAATTGCCTTATTTCACTTCACATATTTTAACAATAAAGACTGATTTCCCAAGGCTGATGGATGTTTAAAAGTGCCATTCCATTGCTGGATTGCTTGGCTCAGAGTAGTGTCCCTTGGCTGGTTTAGACCTAATTCATGCCATCAAGAATGGAGGTTGGTTGTACAGGTTAGGAGCTGGCTCTTGGCAACATTGGTGAAGGTTCTTACCTTGCTTATAATGTTTATGGTGTTCTCGAGGGAGGACGAAATGTTCTGGTCTGAAATGCTCATGCTGGGATTCCGGCCTTCAGAAGGACACTCCAAGTTCTAGGTGAGAGGTTAGCAGGGTGGGAAAGTTAGTGTCTGCCTGGAGGCCACTCCTGGCTGTGGCCGTGGAACGGCTGTCCTTAGGCAGCTGTGGACATAAGAGAGGAGAAACAATGAGAGGAGAAAGGAGGAAGGGGTCTCACAGGGAGGAGGAAGAGAAAGAAAGGGGCTCAGGGTGGGGAAGGTCAACATCAATGGCTGGCTTCCTGCCCAAGGGAGGCTGCCTAAGCCTTAGAGCTATGGGGTGGGGCTGCCTCTTGGGCTGTACCGTGGGAACACCAGCAAAGTCCTCTGGCTGGGACAAGTGGGCTCTGAAGTTGCCTGTTTTCACTCACCAACTCACCAAGACACGGGGCAAACACACTCCCTAAGAGCTTTCCTAATTCTCCAAGAAGTGCCACCTGTGCTGGCATAGTACTGGTGGGAGGGGCCCCGACCCGCTAAAAGTGGACTCTGAGGATTTCATTACAGAGTCCCTTCATGGAACCAGAAAGTGGCCAGAGCTCAGAGAAGATCTATTTTTCTATCACAGGTAATGAAGCAAACACACGGACACTTGAATTGAGGGTCATCACACCTGAAGGGATATGGAAGGACCTCTTAAACAGCAAATATTACATTCTGGGCCTCTGGATCAAGACTTATGGTCAACCTATCCAATGAGCTTCTAGCTCCAGAAAACTTGGATTGTGTCCTAGTAGGAGGGTTGGATAGCTTCCTTATACTTTCTGAGTTTCATCTTCATTGCCTGAAAGTGGGAAATATGAGGATTAAAACAAAGCTTAAAGGCATGTTTGGAGGCCCTTTAAAAACTGTGTAGTCTTGGTCTTATCTTTTGGGAGGAATCAGATCTTTAAAGTTGTGTCAATAGTAGCAAACTTCCTCATAAGCACAGACACTCACGACGGCATAAGGTAGTAACCATATCAATATAGTGGTGTATCTAACATATGGGAATTCAAGAATATGACTGAAATAATATAAATCATTATTTATAATATAAATTTTATAATATAAAATTACATTTGGTATGTGCACTTTATCATCTACTGTATAATAGGGCATGAGATGCTTGTTTCTCTCACATGTCCACTAAAAGTTCATCAATGGACTAGGAATGAGGGAGGAATGACTCCCTCAGAACCTTGAGGAGTGTTCTAGAAAGGGAACTGGAATGTGGGTGACAAAGCAAGAGAAACAAATCAGAAAACAAATTTATAGATGTCTAGTTTATGGGCTTTGTGGATAAGACATCTGCTCATATGATACAGAAGAAAGCCACTAGGTAATCCAGGAGGGTTGTGGTGGGGAGGGGAGCTGGTGAGTGGGGCAGGAGGGGAGGCTTGGAGAGGTCTGATGGGATTTGGGGAGCTGTGTTTTGTTTGAGGTGATCCCTCCATGGGACTCCATGCATATTCAATAAAACTAGAAAAATGACAACATGCTTAATTAAGTCAGTTGGACTTCTCATTGCTTGCATCATGTTTGGGGCTTAGCCAAAATCGTATCAGTTTTTGTAGATGAGTCTGGGTTACATGTACAATAAGGGAGATGGGTCTGTCTTCATAGGGCCAGGAGGGTCAACTAGGATCAAGGATTTGAGAATTCTTTGTGGGAGGGATACTCCCCTGGGAGTTGCCCTAGTGTTGTTTTCAGGACTCTCTTTGTGAATTCATATGCATGTGGGTTTCCCCTGTGCATCATCCCCAGATGCTACTGATCATCAGGGAATCAGTCAAGAGTGTAGATGAATCTGCTGAACCCATCTTCCCGCCATCAAAGACTGCAGAGCATGTCCCTGCTGATGGCAAGGAATCTTGGCAAACAGTGCTGCCATCTGTGGTTATCGTGTAGACAATGATGCAGGAGATGTCGTTGAGCTTCAACAAGTTAGACAAAAATGGACTTCTTACGTTACCTTACATCAGGGCCCTTTTGCCTGGGACACATTGATAGACATGTTGCATCTGTTCTGAAATTGTACACAAAGTGAGTGAGTGAGTGTGTAGTGTGTGTGTGTGTGTGTGTTTATGTGCATGTTGTGCTTCTCATATTGTTCTGGGAAAAGAATCTATGGCGTTCCACAGATTCTCTAGGGGATAACCATCCTAAAGGTTCAGTATTACTGACTTACAGTGTTTGAAATGATGGGACTTTGCTGAAAGGTGCATGAGGAAACTGGAGAATTCTAACCCCACTCAGTTGTTAGCTCACTGCACTAGCTTATCTCCGAGGCTCTGTTGGGCTGTTCTAACATTTACATTTTAGAAAGAAGCAAAATGCATAGTTTGAGTGGTAGTACTTGTTCCTTTATTAAAAACATACAGCTTATTTTTTATGTATGTTTTAAATTAGAAAGATGATCACACTGCTTTTAGAAAAGCTAGAAACTAAAGAAAAATAGAAAGATGTTTAAAAAAAATCATTAAAAAACCTTAGGAAAGAGTTCACTGGCAGCATAGTATATTGAATTCAGGCTTTGATTTCAGATACATCTGAGCTGGTGTTCTGGGAAATTTAGGGAAAGTTGATTAATCTTTTTAAGTCTGTCTTCTCATTAAAAAAATTGAGATAATAAACTGGGTGTGATGACTGACACCTGTAATCCTAGCCATATGGGAGGCCGAGGAAGGAGAATCTCAAGTTGTGGCCAGTCTTGGCCATTTAGCAAGCCCCTGTGTTAAAATTTTAAAAAGTGAAGGAAAAAAATAAAGGCGTGGGATGTAGGTCAAGGGTAAACTGCTTACCTAGCACGCTCGTGGCAGTGGGTTCAATCCCCAGTACTGCCAAAAACAAACAAATAAACAACAAAAAAAACCACAACAAAACAAATAACCAATTGTATTTACATCATAAGGTTCTTGAAGATTAAGTGCTTAGCACAGTGTCCAGTATTCAGTAAGTGCTTAATAAATGATAATGCTTTGTCACATTATTGTTTTCTAATTCCAACCATTCCTATGTAATAATTCCCATATTACATACTCATTGAAAATTTTGTTTCAATAGTTACATTATATCAAATACAGGGGATACACTCATTTACTTGGGAATTCTTGGATATTGAGCATATCTTCAATTTTTAACTATTAAAAATGAGTGTTCTCATAAACAAGGTTGGATTTGCTGGTTTCTTAGCACTCAAATCAGATGGTTCCGTTAACATATTTTAGGTGAAATATATGCTACATAAAAATCTATGTAGGGTAGGGGGATTTTTGTAGTGGCTATATGCGATTTCTTGAAGATAGTTCTGGAAGATGGAAAACCATCATGAATTTTACCTGGGACTTCTTTTGCTTCTTGGAAACTCCCAAATTCTAGTAGTTTCAACTCAAAGTGACAAGGTGAGGGGAGAAGTGAGACCAAGAAGCAGAGGGTGCCTTAGTTCTGTAAGTATGTGAGTTTGCCTGATGAAACAGAGGTTCCAAATCACAGCAGCCGAAATAAATTAGATCATTACTTTCCTTTCATGTGACAGCTCTGCTACAATAGTTCAGGGCTGGTGTGGTGGCTTTGGAGACCCAGCCTCCTTTCATCTTGTCCTCCCACCTAGTCCAGATGGCTCACCCACCTGGCTGGTGGGAAGAGGAAAATGGGGAAGAAAGCAGTTGTCAACCTCTTAAGAAGCTGCAGAAAACACTTCAGTTCCTGTTTCATTGGCTAGAAATGAATCATGACCACACCAAGCTGCAAGGGAGACTGGGAGATGCAGTTTTAATTCTGGGAATCCTTGTAACCAGAAAAAAAAAAAATCAAGAGTTCTAATTCCCTAGGAGGAGAGGAGAACGGATCCTGAGGGTCAACTTGCTTTCTCTGCCACAGAAGATTTTTAATATAAAAAGGAAACCTGGGATAATCCACAGGGGTGGGTAATAGGCTCTGAGAAAGTACTGCTGCCAGAACAACAGGAGCATGTGGAGTACCCATTACACCAACACTGTGTGTCTACCCTCCGCCATCTTTAGCTTATGCTCTAACCTAGCTAGTTAGCATAGTGTCTCCTGCTCTTTCTTGCCCCCTCCTTGGTATCACTCCTCGACTCACAAAGTCCCTCTGTTTTGATAATACCCTTTTCACTCAGCAAACATTCAGAAAGTGCTGGAGATGCCAAGTGATGGGTCCTCTCACTGAGTGGCTGGGAGGCACAGAGTGAGTGCTGAGACAGACACATGAACAATGGCGTAGTGTCAGTACATTCATGCTCTGCTGGGAGTCTTGTGGGAGCTCCAGTGAAGGACGGGCCTTTTCTAAGTAGCATGGAGCTGAGGAAGGGTCCAGAGAGGACCTCTTTCATATAGAGGGAGGTACTAGACTAAATCTTGAAGAATGAGGAGGTGTTTATGAGATTGACAGGGGGTGGTAAGGAGGAGAGACAGAAGGAAATATGGAAAATCATCTTCCTTGTGTGGAGCGTGGCCATCAGATAACAGTAGGGCAATTTCGACTGGCTTACACATGAAGAACAGATTTGTGGGTCACGTTATTGAAAAGTCTGAGGGCTGGGAAGTGCAGTCCAGCTTCAGAGTCAGCCTGACACAGGCATTCAATGTGTAGGCCCTGGCTTCCTGTCTTCTTCTCTGTGAGTTTCATTTCAGTAGGTGAAAGAGATGGCCACAGACCCTCAAGTTTAAATACAGTCTCTGAGATACAAAATAGAAAGAGTTTATTCTTCCTAATGGTTCCAGTTAGAGTTTCTAGATTACCTCCGATTGGACTGGCATAAATCACATGCCTGACCATGAACGTGGGTCCAAAGGACACCTCCAAGCCATCCACATAAACTGAAGGTCGATTGGATGATACTTCCTGAAGGAAAATGGGTGATATTAGCAGAGAAGGATAGTTTATTTAGAGAACTGCTAGTAATACAAGAAGTAGAGCAAAAAACTAGAAGATGGAAAGATTTGGACGCTACTATGTAGAGTGTAAACTTATTTGGTGGATTTTACAGAGTGTCACTGAAGGGCCTTAATAGGGTAACATGACTCTTTGACATACTATTATTAACTGAAGTACACAGTTTGGGTTTCATTCTGTGTTGCACATTGTATGGGTTTTAATAAATGGATGATGTCACATATCCACTGCTACAGTATCGTACAGAATAGCTTCTCTGCCCTAAAACCCCTAAAATCCACTTATTCATCTGTCCCTCCCTCCAAACCTCTAGCAACCACTGGTCTTTTAACTTTCTTCCTAGTTTTGCTTCTTCCCCAATGTCATATAGTGGGAATCCCATATTATATTAGCCTTTTTAGATTGGCTTCTTTCACTTAGCCATATGCATTTATGTTTCCTCTGTGTCTTTTTATGGACATCCAATCAATCAATCAATCAATCATCAATAGTATTCCATTGTGTGGATGTACTGGGGTTTGTTTATCAATCTATTTATTGAAAGACATCTTGTTTGCTTCCATGTATTGGAAATTATGAACAAAGTTGCTCTAAATATATGTGTGCAGGTTTTTGTGTGAACATCGCCTTTCATTTCTTTTGGATAAATTCTAGAAGCTGTAGTTGCTGGATCAAGTATGGTCCCTGGAATATCCCTATTTTATCTGTAGAGCACTTTCACTTTCAGTAATTGACTTTCACAGGAGCTCTCTGAGATAAGTGAGGCATGTGTTATTATTCCCACTTTACAGAAACAGAAGCAAAGTTGAGGTTTCAAGAGTTTAAGTGAAATATGCAAATTCACATAGTTGGGGAGTGTGTAATGCAGGCTGTCAACCTACTCTATATGCATGGCTTGAACTTTATAATAAAGCAATTAACTTCAGCCAGAATAATTCCCATGATCTCAGGCCAAATCACGCAAACAATAAGACCAGGCTAGTCCCAGAAAAATGGGGAAGTAGTAAGGCTCTTTTTAGTATCTTCCTGGACCCACACCCAGAATTTGCCTTCAGATATCCTTGGCTTTCTCCCCAGGATCAAAAGCATCTTTCCTCCTACTCTGGAAACTGCCCAGTGACCGGCCTGATAACTTGATGAAGTCATTTCAGTAATTGTTGTTATAAATGACTCAGTGTGCTACCCCTCCAAGATAAAATGTGCAATTCATAGTAGCATAGTTTAAGTCTTAACTAAAAGAATTTTAAAATGTGGGAATTTTCAGTACTCTGGCAGGGCTTGGAGGTGGAGAGAAATGAAGCCAGCTCCCAATGCTCCTTAAACGAGACCTGGCATTCAGTGTAGACAAGTGTCACATGCCCACAGGTAAAGACATTTATTCTTTCATTTCATTCCCAGTTGCAGAGATTATCTATCTCCATTGAAGGGCAAGAAGTTGTCAATGGACAAAATGACTTAGGTATAATTACATTTCTTCTAGCAACTGGGACTCCATTTCCTCATCAGCTGTATTTGTAGGTTAATTTCCCTCAGTGATATATATCACATTTGTTGTTGGGACAGTGGTGGCATGAGAAAAGGGTAGTTTAGGAGAATTTTAATCCCCTCTCTTTAATCTCTAAGTGCATCCCACCTGGATGTGTACTAGTTATACAAACAGAGGTTCATGAGAAATTGCTTCCAACCAGGCTACTGCTAGTTTAAGCCTCTCCTTGCAGAAACTCTGTAGGTCCATTGAGAAACCTCACAAAAGTTTTAGAAATTGAACATTCCTAGTATGGATTTTGACATTATTCCTTAAACATAGCAAGAGTAGTGTCCTGGGTATTACGATGGGTGACTGCCCCCCATCCAGCAGACTCTTTTAACCACTAGAATGACTCAAATTCCTTCCTTTCTAACTTTAAGATTTTAATAGTGGACTGACAAAGCCCTGGCTTTGGGCATCCTCAATCTTATGACTTGGATAACATATGAAATGTTACAGTAAATGAAAGAGCTGCTTGCCTGAATATGATTTGTGTATTTTTAACAACAGAGAGGTTTCTGGGTCCCAGGGAAGCCATTGCCTGATTGTGCTGCTGTCTGGAGGAGAAAGTGTAACCCAGAGCTGCCCTCAAAAGGAAGAATCCTTGTGGGTGATGATTTTTCAAGGGAGCTTTTAATTTGGTTCATTCTGGGTGCCGTACTCTGGATGAGTTTGGGGGTTCGCCTGGAGTAAGCATTTGTAACCATACTGGTGGAGCATTTAAGAGGGTCTCTCCTTCAATAGCTCCCTCTGACTTCAGAGTAAAAGTCAAACCCTTTAACAAGATTTTAAGGCCCTTATGGTCCATCCTGATAACCACTCTGGTGTTCCTCTAGTCCTGGGTACTTACCAGTCATGTAGAGTTTGCAGTACCATTTGTTTACCGTTCTGTTTCCTCCACTAAGAATGGATCCTCTGGACCCATTCCTGAGCACAGAGGATGGTATTTGGTGGCAATCTATAAATATCTGATGAATGGATCAATGTGCAAAAAAAAGAATTTATTGATGAACCAAGCCCTGGAATGAGGTATACCCACTTTACTAAACAGTTTAAGGAAATGCCTTAAAAAACAAAAGCCCAAATATTAAGTTTATGGAGAGTCGGTCTGGGTCTGGTATTAACTGGTCTTTCTTTACTATGAAATTAGCAACCCGGTCAGTGGAAGGAGGGGAGGGGAATTCACTCTGCCCTGCCTCATTTTCTTTCTTGGCTCTGGTTTTGTGCCACAGTTCTCTGAGCCCTATGTTTGTTTACACCAGAACAGGTTCCTCCCTTGATCAGGGTTTCTCTGGAAATTCCTAGAACTTCTCAGTCTATCTGAAAAAAAATTGCACAAAGTTCCTAGTCTAAAGATGATCCTAATTTAAATTTATTTTAATTAGTTATATATGACAGTAGAATGCTTTTATGCACTTTGATATATCATACATAGATGGGATTTAATTTCTCATTTTTCTGAGTGTACATGTTGTAGAATCACATTGATCATGCAGTCATATACATATATAAAGTAAGAATGTCTGTTTCGTTCTACTATCTTTCCTATCCCCATATCCTTACCTTTCCCCTCCCTTCACTTCCCTCTACCTAATCTAAGGTAATGCTATTCTTCTCTGGTGCCCCCCCCCCGCCTTATTGTGAATTGGCAAGAGATGACCCTATTTTGATAACCCAGGCTCTTAACTGTTCAAATTTGTGATTGAAAGAACTGTGCAGAGTCTGAACTTGAAGAAGCTTGGTTTTCTTCAAAGGGCCTTTCACTACTCTGTTTGGTTTCTTAGCTTTATCTGGGAGCAGTGGAAGGTGTAGTCAAAGTCACCATCATGGCCGTCAGTGTTCCATGGCACTTTGCAGCTTCAGCTACTGAGCTAAGTACTCCCTCCCTCTTCATTCGCTGGATCCTCACATCCACCTAGGAAGTAGGTGTCATCATAATCTTCTTGTTGCAGATGAGGAAATGTCTCCCATTTGCTCAGAGTTCCATTACTACCAATTGACCTCTGTAATCCAGCTCCAATTCATTGCACCCACCTGGATTTTTCTTGGGATAACTTCCTTCTCTGTGTGATACTTTAGCAGATATCTCCAATCCTCTGCCATTCTGGCTGCCCGAGGGTTTTTAAGGTACACCCACCTTTACAGAGTCCTCATAGGCAGAGTCATGAAAGCAAAATGTTTCCCTTTCACCATCTTCATTCCTTTAGTCTGCCCTTCATTCTTGCTGACAGTCAGCTCTTGACCTTGTGCTGCGTGATGCTTGGATACTGCGCACTCTTCCCAGTAATAAGAGAATCCTTCTAGAGGGAGGATGATGGAGAGTAGGAGGGTTAGGTGAGGGTGCTGCCTGGAAGAGTCCATGGGAAGAAATACAGGGAGAAAAAGCCCGAGCCTTTCTGCTCTAACACTGGAGTGTGTAGTGCTCAGATTTTCCACTTCTGTTACTCTTGTTCTTTAAAATTTATGAAAATAGGAACTCTTTTAGCTTTACCACAGCTTTGTGAGTCAGGCACAGTAAGAAGTGTTGCTTCTTTTTTTGCTGAAGAGAAAACAGAAGCTCAGAAAGTGAAATGATGTCTTGTAGGTCTCCCTGTCACTGAACAGGGAAGTGGGTTTGCCGCTTCTTCTTCCATTTCCCCAGAGTTCTGGGGTCCTCTCTGACTGTGTGAGCAGATGACGAATAGTAACTAGCATCCTCTGCCTTCCTCAGTTCAATGTTACTTTTGTGGCTTCCCCAGAAAACAACCAATAAAAAATGAAACTTGACGGTCCCTGTTTACCATTTGCTTGTGTTGTCCCTTTTGCTGACAGATTCCAGTGTGTCAGGGCTGGTGATAGTGACGCAGGACTCCAGTGGGGTCAAGGCTTCTGGTGCTGAACCAATTATTGAATCATTTTGACTGGAGATCGGGCTCTCCTGTCGGTCTGGATTATTGAAGCCAATTGGCTTGTGCGACTATGACAGTCACCTTATTGCTTAATTCCCATGCCCATCTCTGTCCAGGTGATGGGGGCATTACTTATATTTGAAATAGAAGAAAGGAGGAGGAGAAAGAATGTTCTAGAACTTCCAAAGGATGCAGCTGCATTCCATCTCACCATTGCACATTGCATCATGTGTTTGTGGGGTATCTTCTCTTCCTTTCCCCTTTCTATCCTTCCCCAGACTTCATTTTTTTTCTCATCATGGGGATATATTTTTCTTACATAAAATGGCCAGCAACAGACTGAGTCTGCTTTAATTCTAACTGAAGCCTCTAAAGCAGAATGAAGAGTGAATGATGAAATTTGCTTTGAAGGAGAGAGGAAAAAACCACCTAAAGATTCTTTACACTTCTTCTTTTATGCATTGGTATACTCTGGCTGTTTTACTTAAAAGAAAAGAAGTCCTTTATATTTACTTTGATTCAACGAAACTTTGTTGTCTGCCAACTTTTGCCTTGTTCCTGATTTGGTTCCGGAAACTATAAGACAAAGCGCCTACCCTCAGAATACCTGTCAAATTGGTGAGGGCAAATGAAAAATGCCGGCTTCCCCAAGACATTCTACTGAGGCAGAATTAGGTCCTAACACCCAGAGCTGGAGTGCCCCACCAGCCCCTGGGGTGCCCAGCCGCCCCGGCCCCGGTTGCTGCTCATCTGAATCCTGACTATGGACCCTGATACCAGCTCCTGTTCCTCTTCCATCTGGTCCAGCTCACTGCTCACATGGTTGATCTATTTTTTTTTGCCTCAGTTACTGTCAACTTTTACATCAGGACAGAAAAGCCTCTTTATTCCTAATCCCATTACCCTTTCATCTATAGACCACAAAGCAGAGTTACCTTGACTTCTCCATATCTTATAGGAGTGTTTCAAATTGTACAATTTAAAATGATCAAAATAGTAAAAAAGTAAATAAATAATCAAAGGAAACAGAACTCACTTTTAGGATTGCAACTCCTATCCTTTGAGAACTCCCACTAGATTTTAAGTTCCTCAGTTTCAGAAAACGGGTCTTGCTTATTCTCCTATCCCCAGTGCCCAGTACAGAGCCTGACCCGATTGTAGGCAGTCAACAAATGTCTTGTAGAAAGCAAACCAGGACTGCATGATTCAGGCTGTGTCCCTGTGAGCTTGGCCAAGGACAAGCTGAGTGGCAGACACCAAACTATACTCAAAATTATCCCTTCCTTTGACATTGACTGACTGTCCTTGGAACACGTTTGTGTGACTTGGCCCTCTCCCGCCTCAGGATGAGTTCATCTCCCAGGAGGCTTCTCAGACCCTCATGTGAGTAGAACCTTGGCAGGCCCACCCCAGTTATCCTCCAGGCTTGCCTCGGTCCTGTCTGGAGTGAAGATGGCCTGGGCTCAAGCCAGGGACAGCTTGAATGTCAAACACAAGGGCAAGAGCTAGGAGAGGGAAGAACACTTTCTTCTGACTGAGAAAGTCAAGGAAGCCATCAGGCAGGTGAGAGAGTGAGGGAGGAGCTGCAGGAAGACAGGGGTGCAGAGCTCCAGGAGAGGGGTCAGACGCCCACTGGGGAGAACGATATTGGGAGACCACAGAATAAAGATGGCTTGGGGACCAATTGTGGACTTTAATCTAGAGGCCAAGAGAAACTGAAGCAGACCAGGTACCCCCACCAAAAAGATCCTTACCATAATTAAAACTTCTCCAAAGACCCTCCCCATATTTATGCTTCTTGTCATCAAGATTTTACAAAGAGTGTCAACAGAAGGTCAGCAGGGTTTCTGCAGAGGGCACGGTGGTTTGAAGCTTCTTCTTTCTTGTAAGTGCCAGGTTTGCAGGAAAAAGGTGTGATAGAGTGGATTTCAAAGAGAGCTTGCTACTATGCAAAAGATAGTAACTTTGTTTTCTTGGTGAAAACTTGTCAAACCTCTGTCTAGACTAAGAAGATGGGACAAAGAGTAACTGTCACATACACAGACACTGACATGGAACCACCCCACTGAGTATAAAAAATGTCCAGACTCAGGGTCCAGAGATTTTTAAGGTATTAGCCCCTCTGAACCGCTATAGCCTAAATAAACCTGCTTTCTGAAAATTCTTTGGGTGTCCAGCCTCATCTGTCTGACATCAAAGTAACTTGACCTGAGTTCAGGGAAGTGTCACTGTGAAGGATGGGGCTCAAGGGGGAGAGGGAGAAAATTACTTAGGAAGCCCCATCAATAATCCAGGGGGAGAGTTGAGGATGTCCAAAGGCAGAACAATGGACTGCAAGGCACCCCCCACCCCACCTCATCCCTGAGCCGCACTTGGCCTTGGCTTACTTAATTTTATGTCTAAACCCAGTGTCATGCCCAGAATAAGTGGTAAGTAAGCAGAGTGACTGGGTAAATAAAGGAGATAGAGAAGACCTTGGGGACTGTGGGTCCCAAGCCTGGGGGTTAGTGAGAGCAAGCAAGAAGATGAAGATGAGGGGAGGTTTGGAGTACTGTGTGTACAGGAGCACAGAGGAAAGCTAAAGTGGTGGCATTTGAGAGACAAGTGTGCCAACTTCCAACTTGCTCTACACCGGGTGTGATTCTAAATACTTCATGCATAGTTGTTTATTTTACCCATATGATAACCTTATGCACTAGGTAGTATTGTTCTTTGACAGATGAGAACACGGAGGCAGAGGAGGGTCATATAACTTTCTGATGTCACACAGCTAACATGTGGCACCATTAAAATTGGAACCCTTGCCTCTTGGTTTGGGATCTGTTGTGTTTGACATATTGTGAAGTACCTGCAGTCAAGTGGCCTGGGGAGGCAGTCACCTGCTGTTTTGCAGATGCTCTAGGTCCTCTGGTTTCTCTTTCAGCTCTGTAGTTCCAACTAGGTATATTAGTCAGGGTTTCCAGAGAAACAGAACAAAATATAAATACAGGTGCTCCTCAGTTTAGGGTGCGGCAAGTTGAAAATGCATTCCATACACCTAACCTACTACCACCACAGCTTATCAACACAGCACGCGGCAGGGGACTGGTTGTTTTTCCTCGTGGTCATGTGGCTGTTTGGGAGCTGAGGCTCACTGCCACTGCCCAGCGTCACCAGGAAGTATCCTTTCAATATTGCCAGCCCAGGAAAAGATCAGAGTTCAACATTCAAAGCAAAGTTTACACTAAACTTTTTGTCACTTTTACACCATCATAAAAATAATCGTATAAGTCCAACTATTCTAGGTTGAGGGTCATCTGTATGTACAGGATACGTTTATAGGTCTGTGTGACATTAGGTATTATAGGTTAGAGGGGAGAGAGGGAGAGAGAGATCAATTTTAAGGATCTGACTTATGTCCCTGTGGGGACTGTCAAGCCTCATATCTGCAGGGTGAGCTTGGCGGGCCAGAGGCCCAGGAAGAATCCCCTCTATTTCCAAGTCTTTTTCTGCTAAGGCCTTCAACGGATTGGACAAGGCCCACCTCTGTTGCGGAGGTCAATCTGCTTTCCTGAGTCTACTGACTGAAATGTTAAACTCATCTAAAAAAAAAAAATGCGTTCACAGAAACATCTGGAATAATGTGTGACCAAATAACTGGGTACAATGACCTAGTCAAGTTGACACATAAAATTATTTAACCATCATACTAGGGCTCAGAAAACAGGAATTGAGGCAGGAACTGAGCCTACACTGCAGTCACCCTGGCTGAAGTAAGATCGAAGCCTGGATCACAGCTTGGAGATTTAAAAAGTGTTTGCTTGCATTACCCACACTGACCGTCTCTAGACATCTAGTAAAGGTTTGATGCTGCGTCATTTTGGTGGGAGAACCTATGGATTAAAATTATAATTTCTGGGTCTATTTAATATTTCTAGGAATATAGAAATAAGTGTAGTTGAAGCATCTGTATTCATGCAGCCAGTTCTCAATGTATCATGGTAGTAAAAGGTAGATGTGTGGAGTGAGGGTCGGTCCCCCTGGGAGCATGTGTGCTCCGCCTGACCCCGGCTTCTCCGGGAGTCATGAACATCCCAGGCAGCCAGGAGAGCCCCAAGTT
Source organism: Urocitellus parryii (assembly GCF_045843805.1). NCBI lineage: Eukaryota > Metazoa > Chordata > Mammalia > Rodentia > Sciuridae > Urocitellus > Urocitellus parryii. Next base: position 104,191,612 of record NC_135540.1, read on the forward strand.
GGAGTTACAGCACAGCTCCATCTTAGCATCAGGTTACTTTCTTCCTTCTGACTCAACACACTTATATTCCCACATGTTTTCTATGTGAAGATTTTTGATGAATATTTATTGGTCTGGGCCGTATTGCCTTTCACCCCAGTATATATTATTTGGGACTAGCACTTTTAAATCCTCAGAAACTACCACAAGTATGAACATTTATTTTCTAGTCTCCAAGAAAACATTATCTATGCTGTTTGGAAAGACATCATTTGGTGTCTGGTGAGTTAAGAAATGGAAACATTGAAATCTGATCTTAATTTGGGATTCTAGAACGCCTTTTGGAGAGTCTAACTTTTATCTGTATCTAAGGATATTTAAAAAATAAAAGTATATTTAGGCTTTACATAGTCGTTTATAAACATGAGTTCATTCTTTCTGGTTCTTGTGATGCTATGCAAAGTAGAGTTATATTTTGAGTGGAGTCAGTAAAACCCTTAAAAGGGTAAATTGGCCTAAATTACTCAGTGGGAAAACCAGGAATTAAAGCCTTGTCTCCAGACTCCCCGACCAGACCGGGGCACCCTGGGAGGTGTTAGAGATCTTGCTGACATCCTGGGAGGTCTGGTAGAAGGAGCATTGACTTTAGAGTCATGAGTTCAAATCTGGGCTCTGCCCCTTACTAACTGCCTGAACTTAGACAAGTGCTATGATTGATGTCTGAGACTGTTGACCTCATTGGACAAGCACAGTCTATCAAAAGTTTGTTGTGAGCTTTAAATGAGTTAATTATAAGTGTCTGGCACAGGGCACCCAAGAAACGTCTATGCTCCCTGCCTCCTGCTCTGGTTAGTAACCACATGGTACTCTCTCTGACAGAGAATGGATCTTGCTCATTCGGGAACAATCAGAACGAGCAAAAATCCTGCTCAGAAGCTGAGGAAAACGTTCATGAATGTCTGTTGCATGTTATCAGGGCCTTTTAATATATTGTATGAAATCATTTATCAAATATGTCACATGCATTACAGCAGTATTTCCCACAGCAGTGTATATTTAGAAATGTCATTTTATACCAGTTGGTCCCCTTTTCTCATCCTTGATAACAGAAGTAATATAGTTTCTTTTTTCTTCCTTTCTTCTTATCTTCCTCACTCCTGAGTTTCACAGGAGAGAATTTTAGTTTTCATTTTAGTTCATTGTTAAATTTGGAACAGGAAACACTGATAAATGAATATTAAGTGTGGTGATAATTCTAAGAAGTATATAGAACATAAGGAAATGTAGAGAGGAGGTACTTCTCGTGGATCTGAATGAATCTGGAAATGCCCTGTCATCTAAGACATATCTAATCAAGAAAATATCAAAATAAAATAATCACATAAAGATTTATGGATGATTAGTATTCACCCTTTATTAAGATTCTACTAAGAATGTGTATTGTGATAAGCATTTATGTGCTTTAACTTAAAGGCAGGTTTAATATTATTTCCAAGTTACAGATGAGAAAAATAGGACTTATTTAAGCCTGAACAGGAGGTAGTAAGTGGCAGAGCTAAGATTCATATCAACAATTCTATCTTCTGTCTTCTGGGAACAAGAGCTTCCACTCACGGGAGCTGAGGACAGACAGGCAACATGGTAAGTGTGGTTCACACATTAACCCACAGCCTCCCTGAAGCAGGCCAGAATGTCTCCACTTTAGAGATGAAAGACTGAGGCACTCTAATTATCTGAATGACTCATTAACTTGTACTTCAGCTATGTATCAGTGCGTTGGTAAATAATGCTCATAATCTGAGGCATTCTTAAATCTTGTCAAATATTTAAACATAAAATTAATTAAAGTGATTGATGCACATGCTAAATGAATAAAGTAGTACAAGGGGCTTGTGATTAGAAGACACAGCTCTTGGATCCACTGCTTCATACTCAGAATCCCCTCTCCAGAAGAAACCACTTTGGACATTTTCCACTTTGGATTCTTTTGAGGGACCTGTCTTAATCTAGAAAATGTACTTAATAGAAATTGCTCTTAATATATCCAATTTAGAAATTTGCTATTGATGTCAACATTAATTTAGTTCACTTACATCCTTAACTTATTTGTGATTCTCCTCTCAACATAGTTACATCTCTATATCTAACCTTAAAAATGAATTTAAACTTCCATTTCTTTTTTTTATTCCCTTTTTTGCTTAAGTATATGCTCATGTAACTTCTTAAGCATACCTTCTCTTTGATGTATCTTTAGATGACTTTTGTAGTTCTTTTGTAATTGCTTACATGCTATCAAATTCTACACTGAAAATGATCTTCCTTCTCAAATTTGAAGGCATAAGGTGATGTTTGCAATATAGAAATAGGATTTTTAGCCCTCACCTCCCATACACATATTTTGACAACCACCCGTGCATTAGAGAACCTTTGTGGGAGCCCAGAGAATACAGTGGTAAGATTCTAGCACATTCTGTGGCACAAAACCCATGAGTAGACATATTGAAGAGGGTGGAAAACAAACAAACAAAACCAAGTCTCATTGTACCCACATCACCCCTACACTAAGGCAGCACACTTTAGTGCCAAGAGACCCCCAGGACTGCAATTTCTCCTATAGGGGAAAGTGAGAGTAAAGTGAGCACCTGGCTTCCCAAGCATGCAGGGTGCTGCCCTAGGGGCCCCCCACTTTATCTTTTTTTTCACCCAGATCACTGAGAGAATCAGCATAGCTGAATATCTGGAAGTAGCTAGGAGCAGGGAAAAGGGTTGGGTCTCAGAGCAAACAAGGAGTGGAATTCAACAAAAGGCCATTGTTTCTACTATTTGCCTCATGAAATCCACCAAGAGGTTTTGCCTCAAACCTCATAGGATGCATCATGAAGCCCCTTCTCAACTGGCCACCATGTACCCAAGCACGCTATACTTCCTTCTTGCTAAAGCTGGCATCCCTTTTGTGTCCCAACAGATAATGTGTGCAAGCTTTTGTAGATCATGTGAAAGAATACGCAGACAGGGGTCAACTCTGCAGGATTGGGAGAAGCCATTTAATCTTGAACATTTCAGGGCACTGTCCTATAGAAAATAAACAGGAGTCTCACAGGACCTAGCCTAGTTTTGAGCAATTGAAAGAACGTATACAATCCTAAGATGCCTCTGAAGAAGGAACAAGAGGAATGGGGCAGATGTACCTAAAGAAAAGATCTGAGAGACCCTCAGAATACCTAGCTGGGCTGGCTGGTGAAGACCCGTCTTTCTTGAAGCCAGTTAATAAAGATTAGACGAGGTGGCTGCTTCTTCAAATGCAAAGACAGCAATGCAATTTTTTTAGGGAGCACACACACACAAAAAAAAAAAATCAAGAAGACATGACATTATTGAAAGAACACAATAATTTTCTAGTAATCAACCTGAAAGAAATGGAGATCTACATATTACATGGCAAAGAATAAAAAAATATTTTTAAAAAAGATCAGTAAGCTATAAGAGGATGAAGAAAACTCATCAAAACCAGGAAAAGAGTTCCTAAACAAAACTAAAAGATCAACCAAGAGACAGAAATCACCAAAAATAATCAAACAGAATCTGATACTGGAAAATGAAATGAGTGATATAAAAAATGTAATAGAAGTCTTCAAAAGTAGAACTGATTAAGCAGAGAAAGAATTTGTGGAGTATTTAAAATCATAGTATTATAGTTTAGATATAAGTTGTCCCCCAAAAGTTCATGTGTGAGACAATGCAAAAAGGTTCAGAAGTAAAATGATTGAGTTATGAGAACTTTAACCTATTTAGTACATTAATCTACTAATAGGGATTCACGGTGTGATAACTGTAGGCAGGTAGGATACGGTTGGAGGAGATGGGTTGCTGGGGGTGTGCCTTGGAGGTATATAGTTTGTTCCGGGTAAGTGGAGCTCTCTCTTTCTGGTTCTTGACTGTCCTGTCTTGAGCTGCTTTCCTTTGTCATGCCCTTTTGCCCTGATGTTCTGCCTTACTCCAAACACAGAGCAATGGTGTTGGCCAACTGTGGAGTGAGACCTCTGAAACCATGAGCACCAAATAAAACTTTTCCTCTTCTCAATTGTTCTTGTCAGAACTTTTGGTCACAGAAGTAAAAAAGCTGACTAAAATAACATAATCAGAGGAGAACAATAATAAATAATGAAAAAAGTGAAGAAATTCTATGGGATTTATGAAGTGAACTAATATATACATTATGAGAGTCTCAAAAGAAGGAGAAAGAGAGAGAGAGAGAGAGAGAGAGAGAAGAAATCCTATTTCAAAAAATAATGAATGAAAATGTCTCAGATTTTGAAAGAGGCATGAATTTCTCATAGAGATGAAATGGCACACTAAGCTCAAATAACCCTAAGTAGGATGATCCCCCAAAAGATCACACTGAGATGTATTATAAGCAAATCATCAAAAGTTAAGACAGAATTTTGAAAGAAGGAAGAGAAAGAAACTTGTACTATATGAGGGAACTTCCCTCCATCAATCTTTACATGAATTTCTCAGCAGAAAACTTTCAGGACAAGAGAAAATGGAATGCTATGTTCAAATGTTGAAAAAAAGAAGCAAAAATTGCCAACGAAGAATACTATGACTGGCAAAGTTGCCCTTTAGAAATGGAGAAGAAATAAAGGCTTTCCCAGACAGTGAAAAGCTGAGGGATTTCATCCCCATTAATCTTTCTTTCTTACAAGAAAGGTTAAAGTGAATACTTCAAGTTGAAACCAAAATATGTTAATTAGTGACATGAAAAGAAACAAAAGCATAAATCTATTGTTAGAAGTAAATATATAGCCAGATTCAGAATTCTCAAATATTTTAATGGTGGTGTATAAGTCACTTTTAATTATAGTACTAAAATTGAAAGAAAAAAATATTAAAAATAATCACAGTCATGTACGATATAATGATGTACATGACTATACATCATTATATAGTCACTGATAGACTGCATATACAACAGTGGTTCCATAAAATTATATTGTCTAGTGATGTTGTAGCCATCTCAGCTTATATGAGAACACTTTATGATGTTTTCACAAGAAAAAAATTTATCTAGCACAATAAAATTGCCTAATGACACGTTTCTCAGAATATATCCCTATTGTTGTGTGATAGATGATTGTATAGGTAAAATAATTAGTTAATAGATACATACTATAAGGTGTAAATCATGAATCTCTAACATAACTAATATGTGGGGAAGTAAAAATGTAGAGTTTGTGTATAATGGAGGTTAAGTTGCTATGAACTTAGAATAGACTGTTATAACTATAAAATGTTTTATAAAAGCCTTAGGATAACCACAAAGAAAAAACCTCGAGTACACATAAGAAAGAGATAGGAGTCAAAGTATGGTGCTATAAAAAAAGAAGACCATGAAGACAAATAGCCAGAGTTGAGAAAAGAAACAAAGGAGCTACAAACAGTCAGAAAACAATTAACATCATGGCAAGAGTAAGAGTATGTCCTTACCTGTCAGTAATTATTTTAAATGTAAATAGTTTAAATTATCCAGTAAAGGACATAAGAGTGGTTGAATGAATTAATAAATTAAAAAAAACAAGATTTAACACTATGCTGTCTGTAAGAGATATTCTTTAGCTTTGAAAACACATAAGATGAAAAGGGGTAGAAAAAGATATTCTATGCAAATGAAAACCAAAAGACAACATGAGTGGCTATACTTAAATCAGAGAGAATGTACTTTAAATAAAACACCATCATAAGAAAGAAGCAATTTTATTGTATTATAATGATAAAGGGGTCAATTCTTTTTTCTTTTTATTATTTATGAACACATACATTAACTGTACAAATTAATGTGCTTCATATATATACATGCATGTATATTGGACATTCCTCATTTCTACCTTTCCTTCTGCTATCCATTCTTATCCTCCCCTTTTTCTTCCCCCCTTCCCAGCCCCCTTCCCTGCCTTTAGTTGCCTAAAAGGTTCAGTTCTTTAAGAGGACATAATAATTGAAAATATATATGAACCCAACATTGGAGCACATACTATATATATATATATAGCAAATATTCACAAATCTGTGGGGAGAAATAGAGAGTAAAACAATAGCAGTAGGAACTTCAATACCCCATGTTGAGTGATGGACAGATCATCCAGACAGAAAACCAATAAAGAAACAGTGCACTTGAATGAACCTGTAGACCAAATGGACCAAACAGACATATATAGAGCATTCCATTTAACAGCAGCAAAACACTCATTCTCCTCAAGTACAAACAAAATGTTACTAGATCATACTCTGGACCACAAAACAGCACTTAATAAAAGAGTTATATTAAAGTCATCCAGTATTATTGTATTGTGTTCTATTTGGTTCTTTTAGTTGAGAAGGTTTGTTTGGCATAACATAGAAGCCCCATTGTTTGGGTCATAGATATTTATGATTGTTATGTCTTACTGATGTAGGAATCCCTTAGCAGTATGAAATGTCCTTCTTTATCCCTTTTCACTAGCTTTGATTTGAAGTCCACTTTATCTGATATGAGGATGGAAACCCCTGCTTGTTTACATGGTCCATGTGAGTGGAAAGTTTTTTTCCCACCTTTTCACCTTCACTCTGTGGATGTCTTTTCCTGTGAAATGAGTCTCTTGAAGGCAACGTATTGTTGGGTCTTTTTTTTTTTTTAAATCCAATCTGCCAGCCTATGGCTTTTAATTGATGAGTTCAGGCCATTCACATTCAGGGTTATTATTGAAATATGATTTGTATTCCTGGACATTTTGGTTTCTTTTTGATTGAAATCATATCAGTCATTTTCTTCCCACCACAATAGTATGAAATTAGAAATGAGTAAAAAGAAAAAATTAGAAAGTGATGAACATGGAAACAAAACAATGCACTTTCGAACAACCAATGATTGAATCGGTAATCAATAACCTCCCAATAAAGAAAAGTTCAGGACCCAATGGTTTCACTGGTGAATTCTATCAAACATAAAGAAGAACTAATACCAATATTTCTCAAAATTTTCCCAAAGTTATGAAGAGAAGTTAACACTTCCAAACTGACTTTATGAGGCCAGCATTATACTTATGCCAGAGCCAGACAAGGCCACTACAAGAAAAGAAAATTTCAGGCCAATGTTCTTGATGAACAGAAATTCTCAACCCAATACTATCAAACTGAATTTGATTTTGTAGCTCCACTGCCTACTCCAGCACCTTGTATATAGTACATATTCAATAAATATTGGTGGATCAGTAAATCCCAAAAGGTGGTGAAGCAATTTCCAGTTCAGGCTGATTGGCTGAGTATATTTATTTCCTTTTGCTTCAGTCTATGATATCTAACCCTCGCTAAAGTTAAATCCCAAGAAGTGGCTTCTTTTTCTCTTTCATCAGTCACTGGACTTTCATATGTTTTTCATCTTCCAAAAATATGTCAGACTTTCTTGGGCATGTGTGATCCCTGAAATGTTTCCTTGGTTATTGTGAGTTCATATCATTTTGTTTTTCTATGGTTTGAGTGGAGTTTAGAAGTAAAAGGAAATAAATATTTTCAGTCTGTCAGCATGAACTGGCAGTCAATTCACTATCGTTTGGAATTGACTTATTCACCAGTGCTCACTGAATACTATTACTGGGTCTATTGAAGTGAAGATACAAAATTGAATTAGTCATAGCTTTTTATGATCTAGCGGGAGACAGATGTTTAACAAATAATTGGATTGCAATGTTAGAAATGATGAAATATGAGCATGTACGAGACGCTAAAGGATGACAGAAGAAAGAACAATTAATTCTTTTGGCAGTAGAAGTATGTGTGGGGGTGTTGGAAAATAACCAAGTGTTTTTCCCAGGTAACATTTAAGAATTCTCTTTCTCAAGCCATAGCTATCTGAAGATAAAGTAGTGTCATATGAATAGAGACAAAAGAACCCTCTAATTTCTCTAGCTGATAGAGGTAGAGTCTGGGATATGTACCAGGTGCAAGTAGTAGTGGGAAGATCATTCCAGGGAGCACAATGAGGGATTAGGGAGGAGGAGACAAGGAAGTAAGAAAATTCAGTAAAGGTACACCATTGAACTGGTTGCCTCAGTGGGCAACTGGGACTTGATCCCACTAGAAATGTTTTGAAGAACTTTGTAGAAGATACCTCAGGATTATTCTTCTAATGGGCAGGCAGCTGGGGTATTTACCTACATACTTTCATGTTCCATTGGTTGATAGTCACCTATGGGGGGATGTTAATTATCCTCTTTAAGACTGTGGCTACATATGGGCTCAGTGGCCTTCCTTGCCTTCAGAGAAAATACCCCAGCAGAAAAGCTGGAGATACAGTAATAACCCTCACCCATTGTTTATTTTCTGCAATTTTATTTATCTCGATCAACTCTGGTCCAAAAATATTAGATGGAAAGCTCCAGAAACAAACAATTCATAAATTTCAAATTGTAAGCCTGAGTAATATGAAGAAATGTTATTCCACTCCATCCCTCCAGGGACATGAAATAGCTTTTTGTCCACTGTATCCATGCTGTATCTGCTACCTGCCTATTAGTCACTTAGTAGCCATATTGATTATTGGGTTGATAGTCATGGTATCACAGTGCTTGTGTTCATGTGTCTCTTGTTTTACTTAACGATGGCCCCGGAGTGCAAGAGTAGTGATGCTGGGAATTCAGATATGCCAAAGAGAAGCCATAAAGTTATTTCTCTCTCTCTCTCTCCCTTCCCTCTTGTATTGCCGGGGATTGAATCCAGGCCCTTGCATATGCTAGGCAAGTGCTCCACCTCCAAGCTACATCCTCAGCCCCTATGAAATGCTTTCTTTAGGTGAAAAGGAGAAAGTTTGTCACAAGGATGTATGTGTAGGAAAACATATAGCATCTATAGAGTTCAGACCTACCCATAGTTCCAGGCACCCGAGTGGGTGGGCCTTGGAACATATTCCTTGTAGAAGGATTGCTGGACTTTGTGAGGAACTTGAGTTGGAATCCAGTACAGCACACAAAGCTGCGCACCATGGCTGTGCTGAATGAAATCAGGAGGGCTGATGGGAATGGGCAGGGGCACAAAAACTGTTTGATGCAGACCTCATCTTTCCTTCAATAAGTTTTGCAAATGTGCAAAGGGATCTCAGGTGATTGTAAACATGTGGCTGCAGCTCTGTGCAACTGTGTCTGATGCTAAAGACTCTGGGACCCTTCTGGTCCTATAAAACTCCTCACTGCCATGGTGCCGTCAGAGTAGTGTGGCTTTCTCTCTCTGATGATCATCTCTGCCATTCCTACTGATGCATATCACAGCCACACCGTGCTAACATCAAACCATTAAGGCGAGGAGAATCCCTTTTATCTGTGTATCATACACTCTGACTTTGATCCTAAAGCATGGAGGCACGGAGAGTCTGGGAAACTTTTGGGAAGCTGAAGATGTTGCCCGGGAGAGGAACACCTTGATCCACTGTGACTTATTCCTGCACTGCCTTGGATCAGTTGATGTGTTTTATAAAAGAGAGCACCAAATTGAGGAAATATGAGAGCAGATGGGTAGACTTTATTGTGAGAGTTAGGAGTCTAGTCATACCTGGGAGGAATTATTTTCTTTTCCCTTCTGAGATCTAGGCAGAAAAGGAAAAGAATCAGGAGAAGAGAACTAGCATGCTCAGGGGCTTCTTCCTGCATGTTGGGCATTTCATAAAGTTACATTTCATTTAATCTTCGATACGTTTACTTCACATTACTATAAAGTAAAAACTACTATTTCCAAAGCAATGCAAGTACAGAAAGAATAAATAATTTTTCCCGGGTGACAGAGGCAGAGGTGGGATTTGAATTCGGGTCTACTCAGTTCCAAAGTTCAACTGATCACATAGCAACAGAATGTGGGAAGAAGGGAGAAAAATAATGTTAATTAACTAGAGGAGAACATTTGAAAGGCAGATTGAGCCAAAATTTTTAATTTAATTTTGCACTCTGAACTGTCTAACCAGTCCCCAAGATTAGTTCCACAGGTATAAGCAACCATTTGTGTGGAAAAGGCCCTGGGTATTTAGTTGGCCACAAGTTCAGTGAGCTGTCAGGTGGTGGCTTCTGCTAAGGAGGTGAAGCATCCTCAGTCTTCATTAATAGAATTATGGAGAGACACAGATGTAATGGGCCCACTGAGCTTTGTTCTGTTTGGAATTCATCTGGAGGTCCACTTTTGTTCACCATATTTTAAGGGACACTACTGGACTGTCAGATCAGAGTGTTTGCTGAAAGGACCAATTGGAAATTGAGTGGGTTTGGAAAATCTGGGGTATGGGGTGAATTGTGGACCTGAGATACTAAGCCAGAGGAAGGGAACACTGAGAGAAGTATAATGGTTACTTTCAGGTATTTAATGAGCAAATGAGGATTTATAGCCCAAGACAGTGGAACTGGAATGAATAGGAAGGGAAAATCCACTTATTTATCAAGACCTACTGTGTGTCAATTGGTGTGGCAAGGACAATTTAAGTGCTCTTAACATAGGGATATTAACAAGTGGAAATGCCCATTAATATTATAAATTTTCTCATATAATAAAGAAGTGGGTATTTTAAAGCAGACTGAATTAATGCTGTAGAGAGATATTGTAGGAAAGATTTTAGCATTAATGAAAGATTTGAGTAGAAGACAAATGACTTCTCAATCTATTCGCCATTATAAATACATGGACAATATTGGCCATTTACCCATTCTTCAAGGCCCTGAGATTAGGACACTTATAAATTAGATATACTGGGATAAAAATAGGGATTCTTAAGACAAAGATTAGAAAGTTTTAAAATATCCAGAAAGAAAAATCAGAATACATACAATAAACATGAATAATGTTGAAATCAACTGCGCATTAGGCAATGAGATACCACTTTATGATGATTAACAAAAAATCACAAGGGTCAATATTTGTAAGTGTTGGCCAAATAAGTCCAAGCTTGGGTCAAATACTTTTGTTGTTGTTGTTGTTATGGGTTGATTAGATGACTCCTGCTACTCAGAAGAGAGAATACGCTTAGTTTGCATTAACAAAATTCTGGGGAGATCACTGTATTTGGTTGTGTTTAGAATTTATTTCATGGGGAATGAGAAACCCCATGTCCTTCTGGTGAACCTGTGTGCTGGCACAACCCATTGAGCAACCTGACGTTTCTTAGGGAAGTGAGGAGGAATGAATATTCCTTCTGACCCATATCCCTTTCCTAGTAACATGGCCCAGAGACATTTTTGCAGAGCTGTATAAGAGATCACTTAGAATAATTTTTTTTGTGTGTGTGTGGCATCATTTGTGGTGACAGAGAGTTGCAAGAAACTTCTTCATCACAGCTGGGCAGAATGGTGCATGGCTGCAATCCCAGAGACTCGAGAGGCTAATGCAGGAGGATTGCAAGTTCAAAAGCAGCCTCAGCAACTTAGCAAGGTCCTAAGAAACTTACCAAGAAAGACCCTGTTTCAAAATAAAATATAAAAAGGACTGGGGATGTGGCTTAGTGGTTAAGTGCCCCTGGGTTCAATCCTGGGTACAAAAAAAGAAAAAAAAAAAAAAAAAGAAAAGAAAGAAATTTGTTCATCACAATGAGAATGGCCAAGTAAATCATGTGATCATCTCATTAGAATAGTACACAGCAATCAAAATTCAATAAACTAGACTAGACATATTCACAGTTTAACCCAGATTGATCTTACAAAAAAAAAATAGTGGAAAGAGCAAAGCCATGAAATTTTATGCAATATTACTGATATAAAGTAAAAATGCATAAACATTTACCTTTCAATATTACATACAGATGCAAGGATACATGTTATTAAAAATCAGAATGGGGCAGGAAATGGAAGTGAGGATATGCAGGATATGAAAGGGAAAGGGAGGTACAATAGAATAAAATAAGAAAAGAGAGGGGCCTTGCGTAGCCAGCATGCTGACTTCTGTATCTACAATAATGTGCTGAGAACTGAAAAGGTTTATCATGTAGAGTATCCCCTCACCCCATACTGGGGATTGAACCTTAGGGTGCTTTACCACTGAGCTATATCCCCAACCCTTTTTATTTTATTTTATTTTTTAAATTTGAGACAGGGTCTCATGTGGTTACTGAGGGTCTCACTAACATTCTGAGGCTGCCCTTGAACTTGGGATTCTCCTTCCTCAGCCTCCTGAGTAGCTGGGATTATAAGCATGCACCACCATGCCTGACTTGAAATATGTTTTCTAATAGCAGAAAAATATAATTCATGCTTTTTATAAGCCTAGATGAAATCATAACTCATGTGTTGATTTGCTTGCTGATTTATCTTTTAAAAATATATATTTGGTAATTTAAGTTTGTAATATTTGTTTTTGGGCACCCTCTAGATACCTGGTGAAATTTCAGGACTCTAGGCACTGGAAATAGTTATGACTTATATCCACCATTATAATATCAAATGAATTGTTTTCACTGCCCAAAAAATCCTCTGTACTTTTCCCTTCTCTCCCTCAGCTCCTGGCAAACACCGATCTTCCTACTGTCTCCATAGTTTTTCCTTTTCCAGAGTGCCATATATTTTAAATCGTACAGTACACAGTCTTTTCAGATTAGCTTCTTTCATTTAGTAATATGCAGTAACTTTCTTCCATGGCTTGATAGCTCATTTCTTTTTCTCACTATATATTTAAATAGCATTTCAATGTCTAGGTACCAAGTTTATTTATCCATTTGTCTACTTAAAGACACCTTGATGGCTTCCAAGTTTGATAATTATGAATTAAGCTGCTCAGGAGAATTGCTTAGTCCGAGGACAAGCATTTTTAAAATTTTAATAGATATTGTCAAATTATTCTCCAAAAGTCTGTGCCAGTTGGCATTTTCTCTTGGAGGGGCATTTTGACATGGTGTTCATAGGGGCACTTTCCATCACTTTTTTCTCTAAGTGTGGATGTAGGGAATGGAAGAGAGGCAGATAGGAAAAATACTAAGGTAAGACATGATTCAAAGTTATACAGTTTGTGTGAACCGAGGCAGCCCTGAGCGGGGTGGAGACATGGAGTCTCAGAAGAAATTCTGATCTGTATCAGAAGTGGATGCTGTCCAGGCTGCCTCATCCCAGCCCAGCTTACTCTGAGCTGGGCAGTTTCCCTTTGTGGTCATTTGACATTGGGCGTTGTTATCAAGCACCTGTCTGTGGAAGGGGAAAAACTCACCTCACGATTGATTGTCACTTTCCCATTGTCATCCTTTAGCAGGGACACAGTATAAGGCTCCTGTGAGCTTTCCATCCAACTGTCAGAGCCCCAGGGCTGCAGGCACGGGGGCTCCACCCAGGGCCCTCAGTGGCAACAGGATGTAGTTTCCAAGTGGGGTGAGGAGCAGCTGCTTATCTGCCAGTGGTCAGTAAGGCAGACAGAAACATTCTGGGTGACCTTCCTTCCTCTGTGTTTTGAAAACCATGACCCTGCTCCCTTTTATGGGGGAGCAAACCGGGTTTTAACTCAGTGGGGTAGAAACATGAAAAGTTCATATTTTTTCCATTATTAACTTCTATCACGTTCAGTTGAATGCCCCTTCCCTCTCTTTAATGTCTTTGGCAGATTCCATATCTTTTTGCTCTTTTTTTCAGTTATAAAGAATTCAATCCATTTTGGTTTATAGCATCAATCTCAAGATTCAATTTGAGACTAATCGCCTTCTTCCACTGCAGGTGGGAGCTGAGGCCTGGAAGATTTGGGGCACAAGTGTCAAAACTGATTTTTCACTCTTCCTGCAATCTGCCAGGTGGGGATAGAGAAGGTGGTGGAAGATAAGAGTCAGGGTTGGGATATGGAGAAATAGTCTGCCCTGAGATACACACCTCCTCCCTCTCTTGGATCTAACAATATGTTTCTTTAGCCAATGTCATTTTGGGTGAGCTGTTTTGCATAATTCAGAATATTTAATATTTCTTCCCCCTCTACTCCCTATACACAGCCCCATATTACTCTTCAGTCTTTTCCCAGCACCCTCCACTTTTCCATTTGCCTCCTGGGATAGGGGCATTCTGCCCTGGTTGAGATCCATTGGAATCTTCCTGGGTTGGTTCAGAGAGGCGGGCTGGAGGGGCAAGGCCTGAGATTTCTGGGTCTGAGTCAGTGGGAGGAAGAAATCTCTGATTGTCTTTTGGTTGGGTCTGGTTTCATTTGGCTCTCTCTGCTGCTGGGTGGTAGTCTCTGTATAGATCATGTGGTTCTAAGCATGTCATTCATCCCTCTCTCATCTTGTATAGGAATGTCCCTCACCAAGGACCCGCAAGTTCTATCCCCTCTCCTTTCTTCATAGATTACACTGTAAAAGGGTTTGCATGTGTTTGTGGGGGGAGGTTGGAGTGGCGGTGATGATTAGGAAGCCCTAGGGGAGGGGCCTTTGTTGCGGCTCCTCTTATAGTGTGGTGTAGCTAGGTCCTCTTTGTCCTCAGCCAGAGCCCTAGTTCCTGTTTCAGGACAACAGGAAAAGTCCTGCTCAACTTCCTCTAAGGTGCCAGGGGGAAAAGCTTCTGGAGTCATGACACCTGCTCTGATGTTTAAATGTAAAACTGGGAGATAGGACCACATCCACCCACCCACCCATCCATCCATCCATCCATCCATGCATCCATCCACCCATTCACCCATGCATCCATCCATCTATACATCCATTTATTCTCCAATTCATCTATGTCATCCATTCATGCCTTATCCCTCTTTTCTATTCCTGCCTCACATGGTTTGCTTGCCTAGGTACAGAATAATTGGATCATGTGTTCCTTAATATAGGACTTTGCTAGGTGATGACTCCCCTAAAGAGCAAAGTGGGCCAGGGAAGATAATTAGGGAACTAAAGTTTTTTAAAAATTAATTTTAATTAACATGTAATATTTGTACTTATTTATGGAGTAGAGTATTGTAATTTGACATATGGATACAATGTGTTATAATCAAATCAGGATAATTAGCATTCTATCTCCTCAATTTCCATGTGTTGGGGACCTTGAAATTCTTTTTCTGTAGTTATTTTGAAGTGCGTAATTGTTGCAGAGTTTATTTGCCTTATTATGCTGTAGAACATTAGAACTACTTTCTTCCCTCGATTGTGTTTTGATACCCATCATCCACCTTCTCGCTATTTCCCTATCCCCTTTTCTTTTTTAACCTTTATTGACCTCTATTCTACTTTCTGCTTCTATGTGGTCAACAATTTAACTTACACAATTGTGTGAGAACAAGTGGTATTTGTTTTTTTATGTCTTTGACATTAACATAATGTTCTCCAGTTCCATTCATGTTACCTCAAATGGCAAGATTTCATCCCTTTTTAAGGATGAATAATATCCTATTGTGTGTATATACCACTTAAAAAAATCCATTCCTCCATAAATGGACAGCCAGATTAATTTCATATCTTGGCTATTGTGAATACTGTTGCAATAAGCATAGGCATGCAGGCTTGTCTTTGGTATAGTTTTGGCTTCTATTTGAAGTATCCCCCAAAAGCTCCTGTGTTACTGTGGGAATATTTGGAGGTAAAATGATTGGATTTTGAGAACAGTAACCTAATCAGTCCATCCTAGTTTGAAGGGAATGGGTGGAACTGTAGGTGGGAGGGACGAAGCTAGAGGTGATGGGTCATTGGGGGTGTGCCCTGTACGGGTTCATCCTCCCGGGACCCCTTCCCTTTTCTTTCCCTCTGCTTCCTGGCTGCCATGAATAGAGCAGTGCCATTCCACCATGCTCTTCTGCCATGATGTTCTGCCTCACTTTGTGCCCAGAGTAATGGACTTGGCTGATCACGGACTAAACTCTGAAACCATGAGCCATAGTAAACTTTTCCTCCTCTCAATTGTTCTTCTTGAGTATTTTGGCCACAGCAATGCAAAGTTTACTAACACAGCTATTATGATTTCATTTCCTTTGGGTACATACTGGTAGAGGGATTGTTGGATCTTATGGTAATTCTAGATTCCATTTTTCTGAGGAATTCCCATATTCTTTTCCATGATGGCTATGCTAATTTACATCCCACCGGTAGTACACGACTTCCCCTTTTTCTGCATTTTTTTCATGTACTTACTGGCCATACACATGTCTTCTTTTGAAAAATAGCTGTTGAGATCTTTTGTCCATTTTTAAAGTGGATTTTTACCATTATTATTATTATTATTATTATATTATTATTATTTTGAGTTGTTTGTGTTTCTTATGTATTCCAGATATTAATAGTTTGTCAGGTGGATAGTTTGTAAATATTTTCTCCCATTCTATAGGTTATGTCTTTGTTGGTTGTTTCCTTTGCTTTACAGAAACTTCTTAGCTTGATATATCATTTGTCTTAGTTTCTCTTTTGTTGCCTGTGACAAAATCTCTTTCTATATCAGTGTTTGGAAGCATTTCCCCTGTGTTTTATTCTAATAGTTTTGTAGTTTCAGGTCTTACATGTGTACTAAAGCTTTGAGACTGCCAATTTGATAGAGTTCTTAACAAGTAATTTAATTCCTTCTGGGTTCCTTCTTTATTAAATGAGATATGAAGGTGACTTAAATGTTTTTTTTTTTCTATGAAATAGAAACTTTAGAGAACAGGATGTGAATTAAACATGGCATGTCTATGTGTATCAGTGACATAGAGAGAGACACATATATTCAACTATAGCTGCAGATATTTTTCCCTGTTAGAGGAGGAAATAGGATATCAGAAAAGGCTTAGTCTTAACTAGAGGTACTGGTGGCATGTAAATTTGAATCCAAGCCTGTTTCATTGGAAAGCCCACCACCATCTTTTTTACTTATACCAGAATGCCTCTAAAAGTAGAAGCTATGAAGGAGAATAAAGGTGGCTGTGCTGGTGACTCAGTGTCACCAGCTTGGTAGAAGTAATGCTGAAGGTCTTCTGAAATGAGGTCGTAAGAAGACTTGCAGCCTCTGCTTGCATCTCATGGACGTCTGCTCTCAGGGTGCTCCTTCCTCAAAACACTCCCTCCTGGAACCCTGCTGCCATGCTGTGAGAGGCACATCACATGAGCAATCATGCCTTATCCCTTTGGACCACAGTCCCACCTGAGCAGCCAGCTGATAGCCACAGTCACCTGCAAGTCTTGTGGGTGTGCCACCTTGGACACTCAGCCCAGCCCAGTCAAGCCTTAGATAACTTTTGGCTCAGCCACCCTCTAACCTTAAGCACTAGAAAGAACTGGAGCAAGACCCTCCTTGCTGAGCTGGAATAACCCACAGAATCTTGAGAGAGCAAATGAGAGCCTAAGATAACTGAACGGCTCCTTGGGGCAAGAGCTACCCTGCTAGGCTACAGCTGGCCAGTGGGGCTTGGAGTTAGGATTTGGGACTTACCAGCTTCTTGATCTGGTGGCAGCCTCTTCATTCTTGTGGATTTCGGTGTTCTCATCTGTAAGATGGGATAATCAGTACATTCCCCATAGGAATTAAATATGATGATCTGAATAAAGGGCTTAGTATGGGTCTTGGAATTTACTAAGCATTGATTAAGCATTCACTGTGATGATAATTATTAAAATTAGTGGTTTGTGGAATCAAGCAAAGTTTCTCCTAAAATACTAAACAATTATTCACATTTTTAATTTTTGTTTTAATTTCTTTTGTACCAATCAAGAAATCAGGTACCCTGCAGCCAGGTCATGCAAAGTTTGTGGCAGATCCACCTGGTTCTATTCTGCCACAGATTTCAACTCTAGGGCAGATTTTTCTAGGTTGACTTGATTATTCTTTTTTGAATTGAGGAGATATGGACCTTCTATTTGCCCATTTTTATTTCTTCTTCAAATGTCCTGTCGGTTTTGCTTTGGCTTTGGTCTCCTCCAGGGAATTGCTTTTCCTTACTTGAAGGGCCCAGGGAACAGAACAGGAAATTGATGTCTTAATAATGATGACAAGAACGAGGGTCAGTGGGACGAAAATGAAAATTGACACTTAAATTGTCCTCTGTGGTTTCTTAATGACTTGTTGTGGTGCAGAGTATTATGCTGTTTCTCATAAAAACAAACCAAACGTATACTGGGGTTTGTTGAAATGCCAGGAGGAATGGAGCTTTTCAGAAGAGCCAACATTTTCCTATGGCTTTAGACTCCTGTGTTTATGTTACTGCTGGGACGGGGGAGCAGGAGGGGCATGAGCTACACCAGGACCACTATGCATCCCATCTCCTCCCCTACTCAGAGGTTAGATTCCAAACTCTAATAACTCTAATAAACCTTAGCTTTCTGACTAATGCAAACCTAACCCATCTCTCTCTCTCCATTTGTGCTTTTTTTTTTTTTCAGTCAGGGCATGTTTTGGGGGAGACAGATGACTTCTGTTTGGAACTATTTTGCATGCTATAAACTTAGGGGCAGCAGAAAGGTAGTTAGGGAGACATTTTCCATCAATTCTTTTTGCTTTTTAAATTTGGAATTGATACAGAAATATCAAGTTTAGGTCTTTGATGTATACCTGAAGGAAATCTAAACTACAGAAATCTTGAAGTAAATTATAGTGTCTGAGACATGGTGTGGCCGAGTATGGCGGATGACATATTCTGAATTACTTTACAGTAGCAAGCATTCCATTTTTATATGGGGGTTCAATTATTAGGAACCAAATCCTAATAATTGGTACCACACTGGTTTCTTTGGAGATGATTGTTTCAAGATGTCTATAACTGCAGTCTGCATGGGCCTGGCATGGACTAGGCACGCACACATCCAAAATGCCCCATAACAGAATGAAAGACTGATGTGTGCCTTCCATTTATGACTCCTTCTATCCACCAAGAGAACTTCTACCAAGAGTTTTGTTTGTTTGTGGTTTTAAATTGGATCAACCTCCATAGCTGTAGTCTCTTCTTTCTTTTTCCTTTCCACTTCTGGGAAACAAAGCCCATTCTTCTTATCTTGTCAGTTACCTTCCTATCTGTGAGAAAGAGATAGATAAGTTGAATTTCTTGGATTGAGGCCTGGGATGAAAGGGAATCCTGACTCTGAGTTCATGAAAAATTATCTATGTTTGGTTTTAATAGGATTCTCTTGCATCTTGTCAAAGGTGATCAATACTTTTGAATACTTTTGAATTCTTGGTGATCTGGCTTGGTGGAAGATTATAATTTTTTAAAATATAAAACCCTGAAAATATAGATTTTTAATAATAAGAGTTTTTAATTGATAACTAATTTCATAAAATCTTTGTGTTTGAGTTAGTTGATAACTAGGTCCTATTGATTATGAAAAAATTATGACTTACTGAGGAATGACTGTTACTGGAATTAGGAGAAAAGAGCTATGGTCTGGGTGCATTTGTAAATCAGACTGATTTCCTTATTGGAACCAAGCACCTTTTGAGTAATGATTTTACTCCAGGAAATTAAAGACTGAAACAATTAGATTTCCTTCTGCTTCTTCAAATTTAAAAGGAAGGATTCCCGTCCAGAGTATAGAGACTAATAGTGACAAACCTAGCTTGGTCTATCCCTGTGAAATCTGGAACAGTCCATCTGTGAAATATATGTAAAAAGGCTTGACTTATCTATGACCATCTCAGTGGTTGTAATTTGCCTCTGAAGTTTACATTACTCTTCCTTTATTTTGATTCTATTTTCAAGTGATTAAACCATATATTGACTTCCTATCTTCTTAGAATTTCTTCCATCTCTTCTTAGTTTAACACCCCCACCCTCCCCACAATAGCCTCCTGTCCCAAACTCTCTGGAATTTTAAAAGATAAATTTGCAGGGGTAAATTGGTTGGTTAAAGAAAGAAAAATAAATCCAATTTATATTTGCTCCAAAGTTAGGACAAAACAAAACAAAAACAAACAAACCCAAAAGAAATTGAGGTTTTCAAGGTAACAAAATATATCATTGCTGTCATTATTTTTAATGGTGTAGACTGCAGATTTTGTTAGATCCTGGAAAAAAATGCTCTGTTCATGTTGTTGCATTGAATCATTTCAATTCCAAGTGCCACAGGAAGAAAGGTTTATAGATGAGGCAACTGAGGCTCCAACAGTTTATGTAACTTTCCCAGGTAAAGTAAGCTAGGCGAGACAGTATCTGCTAGGTTTGTTGTTTTCCATTAAAACCAAAACCAAAACCATGTCTTCAGCGCTTTCTATGCACCAGGGATTTTCACTTGTTATTATAAATAAAGTGACCGCACACCGGAAAATCATGGTCCTCTTTGAAGACTGTAGTTAAGAACATTATACTCTTTCTAGCACACAAGAGAAGAATGGAATATTTAATTCCAAGCTATGATCAAGAATAATTTTAGTGACAAAAATAAGCCTACATGTATGAAATGAGATGATGGCCCTGCGGTAGTGGTGCAAATGTGCTGCTCCCATCCAGGGAGGATGTGTGAGGCTGGGGCTGCAGCTCAGCTGTCCAGCTTTTGCCTGGCATACATGAAGGCCTGAGTTCCATCTCCAGCGTGGAGGGGAAAGGAGGGAGGGGGAGAGAGAGAGAGAATGTTCTGGAAGGACAGGAGGCTGAGGTCAGCTGCCAGTGGTTGGTTGCACCTTTCGGGTTCTGCTTGGAGTTCACACTCAGGATAACTTCTCCCAAATGCTCCCAGCCAACTACTGGAAAGGACAGCAGGGGTAGAGTCTGAAGGCTCTTGTCCTTTTTAAGTGTTTCTCCCAGTAATATCTATTATATTTCCAATTCTGTTTCAGCACTTTGACCTTGGAGGACCCAAACTGATGTACAACCTCAAGCACAATCATCTGTAAAAAAAACAAAACAAAAACAAACAACAACAACAAAAAGAAAAACACCCAGAAGCACTGAACTAAGTATCATTAGTTTATATTTATTTGCTATTTTCTCAGCTGCCAAAATTTGCCAACAGGTGATTGTCAATACTAACATTTTTTAAAAAAGTTATGAAAAGAAAAATTCTTTTAAAATGGAGATAATGTATCCATAAACCTAATGTATGGGGAGACTACCATTATTTTATGTAGTTGTCTTACATTTTTGTCAATTTTAAGGCATCATGATAAAAGAACCACAGATACATTTTTTTTAATCTTGTTAGTTCAGAAACTTGATTTTCTTGCAACCCTTGGATGAACTGATCAACAGGGATCAATTCATGTCAACTAAATTCACATTAAATGAGTACATAAATCAATTCAGTTAACTGACTTATGAGACATATACCAGGCCCAATCAAATCACAAAAGGATCATTGGCATAGGGTTTTATGTAGTAGCTTATTATGAATATCCCTACAATTACTAGAACTGTAACAGTTACTATTAGTAACAAATGGGGATCAGTTGACTATGGTTGGAAATTACTTCCAACTGGGCTGATACCTCTTCCAATATTTTTTTGCAATCTCAATTTTGACTACTTTTTTCTCCTTTATGGAACATAATATATGCATTGTAGAAAACTCCTACTTGGTGATTATTCTTGCTAACATCCTGGGGTATTTTTTTTTCCAGTACTGTTTACGAAGCATACATAAAATTATCTTAAATGCAGTATACTGTGCCTCCTCTTTTATATTATGCCTTTTCACTCAGAAATATAACTTGAACATTTCCCCTTCACATTAAATATTCTTTTACTTTGTGATTTCTTAACTTTTTTTGTTACAGCACATTATAGTAAAGTTATAGTCTCTTTCCTAATAAAAATGAACATGCACATGAAGTATTTCATACAAATTTTAGAAGTTTCATTGCTGCAAATTGTTCATATGTTTCCTGTCCCTGCTTGTACCATTACAGATGGCTGTGCAGTATTTTATCCAATGTTTAAATTAATACTATAATTCATTTAATCGATTTCTTGTAAATGTTTTTTCTCTATCATGAACAATGTGATTATGATTTTTATACTTTTCATTATGATATTTCTTCATATCAAAATTGCCACTACAACTTCAAGGTTACAGCTTGGCCCAAAGAGTTAATTATACATCTAAACGAATGTGGACAGCTTTTTGGAGATTTTACCTTTGGGAATGTTAAGCTAAATCCAGTGATGATGATAATTGAAGAAGTCTTGAAGAACCCCCTTTGTAATGATTTTTAGTGACACATACTTTTCAAGATTTTTCAAAGGTGGTACATTTTCAACTTTGAAAGTGAATTTGTCTTTTAAAAATAGCTCCACTGTCCACCATTAACGTTATTAAATAAACCAAGTAATAGCATTTTGACTACTTTTAAAGGTCACTCTCAGTGAAGAGATTAGTTTTTTTCTTCACAACTAGCTCTATGGATGGTATGAAGAGACTTTCCAAAAAAATCACAAAGAAAGCGTCAATGGAATAAGTATATGACTTTCCAAGGTGACTACTTAAAATTTAGAAAATTCGTATAAGTGCATATTTTTTTTTTTTGTGTATGTTAGTCAATTTTCTGTTACTGTAATTAAATACCTAAGGCTGGGTAAGTTTTTTTTTAATTTTTTTTAATTTATTTTTTTATTGGTTCTTCACAACATTACATAGCTCTTGACATCATATTTCATACATTAGATTGAAGTGGGTTATCAACTCCAAATTTTTACCCCAAATGCAGATTGCAGAATCACATCGGTTACACATCCACATTTTTACATAATGCCCTATTAGTAACTGTTGTATTCTGCTACCTTTCCCATCCCCTACTATCCCCCCTCCCCTCCCCTCCCATCTTCTCTCTCTACCCCATCTACTGTAATTCATTTCTCTCCTTGTTTATTTTCCCATTCCCCTCACAACCTCTTATATGTAATTTTGTATAGCAATGAGGGTCTCCCTTCATTTCCATGCAATTTCCCTTTTCTCTTCCTTTACCTCCCATCTCATGTCTCTGTTTAAAGTTAATCTTTTTTTTCCTGCTCTTCCTCCCTGCTCTGTTCATAGTTGCTCTCATTATATCAAAGAAGACATTTGGTATTTGTTTTTTAGGGATTGGCTAGCTTCACTAAGCATAATCTGCTCTAGTGCCATCCATTTCCCTGCAAATTCCATGATTTTGTAATTTTTTAGTGCTGCGTAATATTCCATGGTGTATAAATGCCACATTTTTTTTTTATCCATTCATCTATTGAAGGGCATCTGGGTTGGTTCCACAGTCT
This sequence comes from Urocitellus parryii, assembly GCF_045843805.1. Lineage (NCBI taxonomy): Eukaryota > Metazoa > Chordata > Mammalia > Rodentia > Sciuridae > Urocitellus > Urocitellus parryii. The sequence continues at coordinate 104,214,673 of NC_135540.1, forward strand.
AGCTATTGTGAATTGTGCTGCTATGAACACCGATGTGGCAGTATCGCTGTAGCATGCTCTTTTAAGGTCTTCAGGGAATAGTCCAAGAAGGGCAATAGCAGGGTCAAATGGTGGTTCCATTCCCAGCTTTCCCAGGAATCTCCATACTGCTTTCCAAATTGGCTGCACCAATTTGCAGTCCCACCAGCAATGTACAAGTGTACCCTTTTCTCCACATCCTCGCCAGCACTTGTTGTTGTTTGACTTCATAGTGGCTGCCAATCTTACTGGAGTGAGATGGTATCTTAGGGTGGTTTTGATTTGCATTTCTCTGACTGCTAGAGATGGTGAGCATTTTTTCATGTACTTGTTGATTGATTGTATGTCCTCCTCTGAGAAGTGTCTGTTCAGGTCCTTGGCCCATTTGTTGATTGGGTTAGTTGTTATCTTATTGTCTAATTTTTTGAGTTCTTTCTATATTCTGGATATTAGGGCTCTATCTGAAGTGTGAGGAGTAAAAATTTGTTCCCAGGATGTAGGCTCCCTATTTACCTCTCTTATTGTTTCTCTTGCTGAGAAAAATCTTTTTAGTTTAAGTAAGTAGGCTGGGTAAGTTTTTTAAAGAAAAGAGGTTAATTTAGTACACATGTCTAGAGGCTTGAGGGCATGGCAATAGCAGCAGCTCAGCTCTTTTGAGGGTCTCATGGCAATGGTGTCATAATGGCAGGGCTGCATGTGAGAAAAGCCCAGGCAGGAAGCCAGAGAGCTATTCAGGGGTGAGCCCCAGGATCTTATAATAACTTGGGCCTCACAGGGAGCAATTCAGGAGTCCTAAGAGAACTACCTCAATCCCTTCTGAAGATAACTGCCCCAATGACCTAATGACTTCCCCCTGGACCCTACCTCTTAAAATCTTACCACTTCTTAACTTTACCACATTGGGGATGAAGCCTCTAACACATGAACCCTTGGGGAGCCCACTGAAATCATATCCAAATCATCCTGGTTTGTTTAAAAGAAAAAAAGGATTTTAAAAATATTTTAAATTTATATATTTTTTACATATTTTCTAATACAAATAAAATATATATATTGGGACCAGGGATTGAGCCCAAGGGTGCTTAATCACTGAGGCACCTCCCCAGCTCTTTTTAATTTTTTTTTTTATTTTGTGACAGGGTCTCACTGAGTTGTTTAGGGACTTGAAAAGTTGCTGAGGCTGGCTTTAAACTTGTGATCCTCCTGCCTCAGCCTCCCGAGACACTGGGTTTGCAGATGTGTGCCACCATGAGTGGCTAAAAGGAATTCTTTATCATTACTGTGATGCTTAATTTTATGTGTTGGCTAGACCATGTGTGTTTTTCCTGAATCACATACGTATGCTTTAGTGTGCCTGCAATTGTCTTCTGAAACACTCCATGCTTCCCCCAACAATGCAGTCTCACAGGAACCCTAAGGAGATTGTCTTAGGAAAGAGACCTGAGCTGTTTTTTTCTATGATCCTGGCCAAAACTTGGTCATCATAATTCACCATGGCTCTGCAGTGACTAAGGACATTTGGAAGCCATTTGCTGTCACAGAAACTAGCACAAAGTGGACGTCTAGGTCATATTTGTTGGATGATTAAGTGTTCTTTGGTAGCTGTAAATATTTTCATGTTTCTTTTAGTTCTGCTGTAGGAAATCCCCCAAATTCTGAGTATATGTGATTTTCATGGCTGGAAAATCAGTCTAACAGGTTGTTGGTCATTTTTATTTGGAAAGGCTTCTGTCAGCTCTCTAAGGCAAGTTGATGTGATAGTGAAAACCTGAGGCCCAGGGAGTTTAAAGGCTAACTGTAGGAGGGAAAATTTTGAATCTTTTCTCATGTCACTGCCCAATGAATGAATGCCCTTTGATTATACAGAGATTGCCAGAGAAAGTCATGACAAATGGACAACTAGATTAAGAGCCCCTTGAAGACAAAAGCCCTATATATCACTTGGTATTCCTAGCAAATGGGGACAGACACACACACACACACACACACACACACACACACAGAGTCAATGAGCACACATTTTAAAGAGGATTAAAATTTCATATCAGCTCTTTTATTCAGGGCTCCCATCCTCTGTAACTGAATCCCATAAATATACTCAGATATAGCTAAGTGTGAATGTTTAGGTTTACAAATATTTTGTCAGGTTACTAGTCTGGCAAATCAACAAACATGACTCAAAGACATACCGAGAACCCATTTTGATTTAGATTGCATGCTGACCTTTCAGGGGAAAGAAATACAATGTTTTTTCTAATTATTTCTGGGCCCAAATGAGAAACTACCTGGGTATCTTAAAAATAATTATTGTTTATATCTTTCTCTTTGGAGACCTCAACCTGTTCCTCTTTGTCTTTCGATTTCACCACACTGGATTCCCCAGGGGACATTGACGTTGACAGAGAAAGACCAAAGGAACCTTTGTGACTTCATCCGAATGTCATAACAAAAGTCAGGCTTAGCATGCTTCTTAGGGATTGACTTTCAAGCAGGAACTGGGTTGTTTTGGAAACTTAGCTAATGACATTGTTATTATTTCTCATGAGTGATTAGGTTGATAGATCCATCCCACTTGCATTTAGTGTAATCCCTGAAGGCAGGAGTTGGGAACCCATCAGAACAGAAGCTGTGTAACCCTGAGGCTGGGCCAAAGCTCTCTTCTCTGCAAGAAGAATGCCATTTCCAAATTTATATGCTTGTCTATGAATTCCCTACGTAATGTTTTCTTAATAAGACACCCTAAAGAATTTGAACACCTCTTCTCCTGGGACCATTAGTATATTTTGAAAATTTAAAGGATGAATTTGCCAAGAACAACTGACATTTGCAAAAAAGTCAGACAAGACCCAAACATTATGGGTATGAGAATTCCTTTGTCTAGTACTTTTTAATGGTGCCCCGCACACAGTATAAATTCAATAAGTGTTTTCTGAATGTTGAATGGGAGAAGTGTATGTGGAAATTAGCAGAGAGAAGCTGTGGCATGGGGAATCATGGCATAGGTATGATTTTATAGTTATCACTGGGGCACAATCTCATCTCCTTGACCTCCTGAGACCTTCATTGGTGTGTTTTGACTGATACTAAGAAGTGGCTAGTTTGAATGAAGATGGCTATAATTTAAAAACATGATTTTTACCATCTCCTAACACTTTACAAAGGTCAAGAGTGTAGATAAACAACTTCCTACAGCTGCTGCTACGTCTGGCACACGCCTGCAGCAGAAAGTGTGCGCTGAAAAGATAAACACGTCAGGTTGTATCTACTTGCACGCCTGTGCTTTTTGTATCTGAACTTGACCCTTTGCAATTAATGCTCAAACCAGGCTGATGTTTAATGAATAAAAATTCAAGCAAAGTTGTGCTGAATCACAATGACCACAATCCCCAAGAGCATAGATCTCTCTGAAGGGTGCTGGGTTGATTTTGATTTTGTAATCCCTGCTCAACTTGCATCTTATCTTGGTTGTTTCTTTCTGGAGTCATCTCATGTTGATTCTCACACAGTTTCAAGTCCCTTCTGAGTCCCTGCTTGACTCAGGTGGAACATGAATTGTTCTGTTTAGCTTGACTTACTTATATATGGATACTTGCCAAATTCTACTTCGTTTCGTGACCTCTTGAGGATGCCGAGACTCTATGACACTCTGAATATATTTGAAATCAGCATGTGATTCTTTTAGAGTCATCAGACAGAATTCTCAATCATCTTTCTTTCTTTCTTTTTTTTTTTTTTTTGGTACTGGGAACTGAATTCAGGGGCACTCAACCACTGACCACATTCCCATTTTGTATTTTATCTAGAGACAGGGTCTCACTGAGTGGCTTAGTATCTTGCTTTTGCTGAGACTGGCTTTGAACTCACAATCCTCCTGTCTCAGCCTCCTGAGCCTCTGGGATTACAGGCGTGTGCCAACGTGCCCAGCTCTCTATTATCTTTCAAGTGAAATAATTTGTTGATTGATTATCTTTTATAGTTCTTATAAAAACTCTGATAACTCAGAGCCTTAAAAAGAGCTGGATAATGGATTCTTTCACCGAAGACTTTTATTTGGAAGTATGATTTTATAATCTTTGCTCATGGTATTTGTGGTGAAGTCAGGAAGATTCTCAATAAACAGTGAATCAAACAAAGACTTCTAATTCCAAGTGGATTCTTCTATTCACTAAACTACAGCAGCTTTCTAAAAAAGACTGTCCAACATAATATCATTAATGGTCATATTTACTAAATAGGCACCCAATGCCAGTATGCACATTGGTGGAAAACTTTCATGTATTTTTACCTTGGAGATTTTTCATAGAACCAGGATTTGTCTTTACATGTTGGTCTTAGGTTTATGAGCTTTATAATTTCAATCTCCTTCCTTTTTTTTTTTTTTTTTTTTTTTTTGCTTCTGGCCACAAGAAGTCACTGATAGAAATGTAATGGCTTCATTATTATTATTTTAAATACATCCGGAATTTACAGAAGAATTTTTAACTATTCCATGTCTCTTTGCTGTGGCAGACGCAGCCTTGATGGTGGTCATTTCTGTACCGAACCTTGACCCTATGAATGCAGGTATCCAGGCGTGACATTTGCACTCTGTTTTCCCCCGAATTGCTGGGTGAGCACTTTACAAGATCACAGAGTGTCCTCTATCTCCTGATTAGCATTTACAGAGCCTTGGCAACGGGGATGGAGCCACAGGAGGGAAGCAAGCTGCTGTTCAAATGGAGGAAAGTCACTCCATGGCTGATAAGCGAGAGGAGTGATAAATCACAGACAGTCCTTTAGCCTTAAGAATTCACAGCGCGGCTCAACACGGACGCGGTCAACATCTGATGAACTTTTACTTTTCACAGCATCATCTGAGGGCAGCGATAGGAGCAGAGAAACGTCTGCACATGGTCTGTGTTGGATACCTGTCAATTGGTTTACAGAAAATCTACAGACCACAGAGTGGTTCACTGATGTGCGTTAAGACCAGAAACAGCAACAGGAAATGTTAAGTTCAGAAGGCTTCTAGGAACAGGAGTGACCAATCTAAAGTAGATTACTTCCACTTCTCAGAAACACCAAAATGTTATTCGGTAAACACCTTAGGTTTGATATCTGTACAAAACCTAGTAAATGTGTGTTGTTTTAAAACTTAGCAATGTCACATCTGTCAACATGATAATATCTCAATAAAACTCCAAGGATGAACTGTGAAGCCCCTTCATCAGTAAGGGGAGGCATGGTTTATGAGAAAAAGGGTTGGTGAGCTGGTTCAATTTCTAGTTAGACTCCATTGGTACACAGTTTGTGCGTGTGGATCTTCAAGGGTTGTGACTATGGCATAGAGTGTCCCTAGCAACCCACGCAGTGCTTAGCACATTATAGCTGTTGTATGAATATTTGTGAATGAATCAAAGAGTAAAAATATGCTTTAGTGAGTCATATGTCTGGCTGGTGTCATTGATACCCGTTTTGGGATAGGTGCTGTGATTGGTCAACATCTACCCAAAATGATTATCAAACCATATATGGTTGGATATATAAGGTTGTGGAATTTGGCTCTATTTAGCACATTATTCGTGGCTGCTATATATTTAATGGTACACCAAGGATAACGAGGAAGAAGAAAAAGGATGCATGGTCCCTGAACTCAAAGAGTTGTTAATGTAGCTAGGGAAACAAGATGGAGAGACTTCTAATAACAGTGTATTTATAGGCATCTAAGTGATACAGTATTAAATTGTCTACCCTAGACTGTGATTGTCCTCACTGCCTGGTTCTATTTCACTTCAAACAGTGCAATGCATTAATTGAATCAGAATGGTAGGGTGAATTGGACCTCTCAGAAATCTCTGACACCTTTTAGTTCAACCCCTCATTTTTTTCCCCTCCTCCATGAGAACACTAGAAGGTTACATGCCCAAGATTACAAATTACAGAGTCAGTGATAAAGTTCACTATTTTCCTCAGATGTTGGTCCCAAAGGATGCTGCTGTCCTGGGCTCATGCCAGAGTTTGCTTTGTTTGGTTATTTCTTGGGTTCTAAGACAGATATAACTTAGAATGATATTCTGCTTCTTAGCCAATATCTTAGTAGTCATTTTCTCCTGCGTGTCTATGTTCTCTTTCTCTTATTTATTTATTTTTAGTTCTTAAAAATTATTATTAATTTTTGAAATTTGTTTTAATTAGTTAAACAAAAGTAAAATCACTTTAATTTTTTCCATGTTTTTATTGGTGCCTTATACATAATAGCAGGATTTGTTGTTACATATTCACATATGCACATGATGTAACCAAATCTGCAAAGTGTAAGAAATATGGGAACCCCATAATGTCATCTGATATTTGACATTTCTTGAACCCAATGTGGTGGGCCTCTGCTCTTCACATGTAAGAGTCCACTCAATGGTCATAACCACCTGGAGAGGTGGATGCCAGGCTTGGAGAGTCTAAGTAATTTGTCTGAGGTCTCAGAGATGGCAAGGGCCTGAGTGACACTGTGGCCTCGCAAAGTCAGGCTCCAGAGCCTGTGCTCTTATTCCTACTCCATACCAATGTGTTTCTTGGTTTGTTCTTTTTCTTTCAATTTAAATTTTTTTTTTTTTTTTTTTTTTTTTTTTTTTTTTTTTTTTGCTGTGCTGGGATGGTACCCAAGACCTCAAGCCTGCTAGGCAATTTCTTGGCCTCTTGAGACGCATCCCCAGCCCTAATGTGTCTATTGTAAATGCCAGATCCCTAGAAGTTGGCATGGTGAGTGCCCAACATACCTTTGAGCAACTGAAACTTGATAACATCTGGGCAGCATCTTGACTGTGTCCCCAGCTAGACTCTGTGTCCCCACGTTCCCTATTCAAATTGTTTGTATCTTCTCAACAAGGGACATGGACCGATCTCACTAGACCTATTTCAGGCCACCATGGAACCAGATGGGAATAGACTTCCACCAGCAACCCTCATGGTGCTAGGGTCAGAATCCAGGGCCTTGCACACGCTGGGCAAGCACCCTACCACTGAGCTCCATCCCCTGCCTTTCAGCTGGAAATTGAAACATAGGGGCTGCAGCCCTCTAGTTTTATATGTGCCATGATTATTGTTTCTTTCTGAAGCAGTCAGGTTTAGTGAAAAATCTGGAAAGATGGGACTTATTTAAAAATGTTACAAATTATAGAACATTCAATACCTCCCAGAACTAGTGATTTGATACAAAGATCATTTTAAATGTTTCTCTTTTTTTTTTCTAGGGCCACTTTCTTCCTAAAAATAAAATAAAAATGGACAAAGGGAAGCAACCTTCAGGATTTCAGTGGAACTCACTTAACTGATTCTTCTAGAGGAGCTGGCCTGTATGCCCTGCAGAGTGCAGAAGTCTGACATCAAGTCCAGGGGGAAGCTTCAGATTCCATAGGCCCTTGGAGTTTGGCTTAGAAAATGGGCCTTTAAAAGTCAAGCAGAAAGAGAGGGAGCCCTGACTCCTAGGGTGGGGTGCTGGCCTCCCTGGCAGGAAGTGTTCTGAGGTGCTGACAATGAGGAAACAGGCCGTGTTTTTTTGTTTATTTTCTCATAAAGTGCTGATGAACAGACGAGGGAGTCGCATTAAGGGGCTCTGAAGGCAAGCTGTGAAAAGAGATTGGGGTTTTATCAGCTTTTTAGCCTGGTTTCCTTTGGAAAGAATGCTTCTGACATGGCCAGGCCCTGCGTGTCCACCCCCTCATCCCCTGACCCCTCCTTGTCCTTGTGCTCTTTGATAACTCAGAATGCCTCAAAACGAAGTCAACCTTTTTGGCAGCTGAGGCGACAGTGGGGGGTCACAGGCTCCTCCATAATAAAAGCAAATGAATGAGAGAGAAAGCGAATTTTTCCCACCATAAATACCTCCTCCTCCTTATTTTTTAGTGCTTAAGCCTGACAGTTTTAAATGAATGTCCAAGCTTCCCTTGAAGAAATCCCTAGGAGATTGGTGGGAGTGGGGAGTAGGAAAGGGTTCTCCTGAAAGTGATATTCCTATCTTGGATCTAAGACCTACGTGCTGGAGAACAGAGGTAGATCAGAAATAGGAGAAAAACTTTGCCCATATCCACGCATACATCTGTCACTTGGAAGATAAGAATTCTTAGGCACATATCTTACAAAAGCTTGAACTTTTAATCCATTTGTTGAGCAAGATACAGAATAAAGAAATACATGACCACATATATTTTTTAAACATTAAGTGATCCAGAGTTCAGGAATTATACAGCAGCCACTATCACTGATCCTTAGTGCCAGTCACATCAGCTTTGAAGTTTATTCCACGTTTTTTTTCCTGGGGAGAATGGAGTCTGTTTTCCCTGAGCGAGAGTTGACATCAGAGGAGAAAGGTAATATATGGCAACTCACTTAAAAATCAACTTTAACCAGCATGCTCTGAGTCAAGAGATTTCAGACGTTTCACACATGCTAGCAATTTTAACCAAGGTGACCTAGAATAATTCTAAGAAATAAAATAATAGTTTTTTTTATAGTTCATAATGGATTTAATTTAGGACTTCTGCAGATATTTCTTATAATACATGAATACACAATGAAAATGGTAGATTTTTGCAAGAGATTGGATAAGAAGTTGGCAGGATATGAAATATTTAATGTGAGAATCAGGTCAGAAATAAAGACTAGCATAAACTCTGCTCTTTCTTGCTGCATATATTAATAAGATATAAGGATCAGGTATCTGACAGCTGAAGCATTTATCATTGGGTGCTAAAGATTAATGTGGTCTAGGGACATCTGGAGCATGGTACTCCCTAAGGATGAACAATGTGGGTTGTTGGAGCCAATCACAAATGCTAATAGAGAGCTGTGTGTTTCCTCCTGGGGTGTACAAGCTCATGAAATGTTTCCATGGGGTAGTGATGGCACGGGAATTATTTGCAAACGTTTGAGTAACTGAACTTCTCTGGACTCAGTTTCCCCGCATGAGGGTGGTGATCATGGTGGAATCCGGAGTCAAGTCCCAACCCTGTGGTGACTAGTGCACAGTCTTTGAACTGGGTTACTTCTCTTCCCTGGGCATTAGTTTCCTCTTTGTAAAACTGAGATGTCACAACCTACCTCATAGAGTTGTGAGGCTTAAGTGAGTTCCCACTTTTAAGGCACTTAGAATAATACCCAGAGCAGAGCAAACACCAGATAAAGGCTTGCTACAATTACTAGTAAACATTATGCTTAGCCATGGTGGATTTTTCTTGAGATTCTGTCTTGATTCAGTTTTTCTATCTATAAAATACACAGTGTGAGGAAACATCCCTTAAGACTAAAGAGTTTAACACTTCCTGGATGTAAGGGACAATTGAAGCAAAAAGCTGAGTTTATTATTGAATGTCATGAGTTACTTTGAAGAGCTCCCATAATACCAATGGTCTAGACATCCTAGTACTTGAACATGACCTACCACAAAATAATAACAGGCATGGCCTATAAAAATATCATACAGGAAGGCCTCAGATCAAAGGTACTATTTAAACTTGAAGCATTATTATTTTTATTTTCATCATTACTCAAACTTTTCTACATAAAAATAAAACTATGATTTTAGTGAAAATGCCCCAATTTTGTATTGATATGAGCTAACTTCATAAATAAGGAGTAGAATGGGTGTTCTGAAAACTAAAATTACAATACTCTATTATAAATATTATGGATTTGTTTGGAAATATCTGGACTCAGCACCTTTAATCTTTTTTTTTTTGCCCCTACATCAAATTATTTAAAAAGACCAACATGAATGATGCTACATCTTGTAAAATCTTGGCACTGAAATCACTTTTAGAGATCATTTAGTCCATATCCTTTGCCTCACAGGAAGAAAACTGAGGACCAGAGAGATGGTGCCTTGCCCCATTGGGTGATAGTGAGACCCAGACTAGAACCCAGGCAGGATCCTGATACTCACTTCTGACCCTTCTGTGTAGACTCTTGGCCATCTGCCTCTAGGGTCTCTGCATTTGTGGATTCAACCCATCAGGGTTTGAAAATATTTAGAAAAAAAATTGCATGTGTCCTGAAAAGATACAGACTTCCTTTTGGTCATCATCCCCTAGAAAGTACAGTGTAACAATGATTTACATAGCATTTCCATTGCCCTAGATATCATAAGTAACCTAGGTGTGATTTCAAGTTTATGGGAAGATGTGTACGGTTTACATGCAAACACATGACATCTTACATAAGACACTTGAGAATCTGAGGATTTGGGTATCCATAAGGGATCCTGGAACCAGTTGTCCAAGGATGACGAGGGAGCACTGTATTTATTCCTGCCTTTTGAGAAGCTGAGCATGTGTCGCAATGTCCCACCTCCTGCATTCCTTTCCCCAACAGTGCATTAATTTATTTATTTAGTCATCCCACAACAGAAACTTTTATTTTTATCTTATTTTTCAGTGGCATTATTTTTCTTCAAGGAATAAATCTTTAAGAAAAAAAACGTATTTACCCCCTATTTTTATTCATCTGTTATAATTATACATAATGGGATTCATTGATACATATTCATATATTGTTACATATTCAAAGCCCAACATTGCTTTTATCTCCCACTTTAATTTGGAGTTAGTCCTGAGTCCTCAGAAGTTCTCTGAGCCTCAGCGTGCTCCTCAGTGTTAACAGGACTATTTTAGCTTAGTTTTCAGAGTTGTTGTAAGGTCTAAGTGAAATAACATTTGGGAAGTACCTGGCAGGTGGTGAGCTCTCCATAAGTATCAGAACAACTACGATTCTTAAAACCCATTATTTTAGAAAAGATATTGATATCTTGGGACAGGCAAGACATTGTTCAACAATATATCTTGGGGAGTCTGGACTTACTAAGGATAAAGCAAAACTCTTTGATGTTCAGAATCAGTGAAGATTTAGTTCGTTTAGTTTATGGATTGTCCCTGCTAAGTTCCTGAGCATAGTTGAGGGACAGATGTCAAGTGCACATTTGAATAAAACCACCCAAGGGTCAGGAAGCATTTCAAAGGCAGGAGTGGTGGCACTGGTGCAGGCGCAGCAGCACTCTGGGGGCTGACAGTGGGACGGGCACTTGCCAGGCTCTTTTGAGGTTCCCCAGTTCCTACAACTGCCTTAAGAAAAGTCCTCATCTTATCCATGAAAAGATGAGACCTAGAGAGGCCTAGTAACTTGTACACTAGCCTTGCTATTCCTGAGGCTGCTTCTGAGCTGAGATTAAAGGCATGTGCCACTGTGCCTGACCCAAAGCCCCAAATGTTAACCACTGTACAGTCCAAGTTCCTGTTCCCAAATGGATGGTAGTCAAATTCATCCAATAACTACTCAGTTTTCTGCTTTGCTAATGTGGGCACTCTTGGTTCCCATCACCTGTACTGTCTCCCTGAGCCAGGGCTCAGGTGGCTGTGGCTGTAGCATTAGTTCCTACAAATGGTGTCTGTCTGTGTGTGTATGTGTGTGTGTGCGAGCGTGTGCATGTGGCATCAAACAACAGCAATTGCCTCTCTCACAGCTCTAGAGGACGGGAGTCTGAGGTCAAGGTATTGCTGGGGCCAAGCTCCTTCTGAGTGCTCTGGGGAACAATCCTTGCCTCTTCCTGTCTCCTCACGGCTGCCATTCATCATTGGCATTCCTTGGCTAATAGCTATGTCACTCCATCCCTGCTTCCGTCTTCACATGACTTCTTCCCTGAGTGTGAGTCTGTGTTGAATCTCTCTCCACTTTCTCTTATGCAGATCCCAGTCACTGGATTTAGGGCCACCCTAATCCAATATGACCTTATTTTAACTACTCACTTCTGCAAAGGCCTTATTTCCAAATAAAGTCATTTTGAGGTTCTGGATGGATGTGAATTTGGGGGTATACTAGTTAATTGTTATTCCCAGGGTAAGCATCCAGAAAGGAGATATGTTAGCCTTTTCCAGGATACTGTGGCTATCTGCAGACAAAACAGGGTATTTTTCACTTGAAATCTCAATGAAAGCTACGATCATGTATTTTCTATGGCAAATTACGATGACAGATTGTTGTACTGGAATTCATTTCATGAGCCTTTTGAAATTTTAATGGGCTGCAAGAAAAATCTAATTTTTCAGAATAACGTGGTAGCTCCTTGTGAAGCAGCCCAGGGAGCCCACGGCCATGAACCCTGCAAGGAGCTCATTCCAGACATGTGGCCAGGCTCACGTCTCCTTCCTTCAGAGCTCCAGGCCCTGGAAAGCGGGGGGCCATTTGTCAGGAAGCCATTTATTTGTCTTCATTGCTGGTGGGAGTGAAAAGTGACAAAACAATGTTATCAGAGGCTGAGTTCACACTTGTGATAGGCGTCAGGGAGGTCCCAACTGGTCCTGCATTTATTTACCAGAACTGCCAATGAGATTTGTGCCCATGCAAACACATACAAATATGCATCATATTGATGTCACGGTTCTGGTTCAACAGGAAAGGAAAAATCATGCATTCTCCAGCTGGCTCTTTGAGCACACGTCTGTGTTTCAAGCAAAGTATTTATTTGCTGTTGATGGTTCCAGAACAGCTGGCCATTTTAGCATCCCTGGAAGATGCCTCGCTCATTTCATGCCTCCCCAGGCACTTTCTTTTTGTTCCTCTCTCTTGTCAAAACTTTCTTTCCCCAAATCTTCTGAAGGTGGGCTCTTTTTAGTCATTCCTCTCTTCTCATAGAGGTCCCTGACCACCCCAGAATTAATGTTACCCTGTTTTATTTTCATTATAGCACAATCCTAACCTGATTTGCGTTATTATTGTTTTCTCCAATTGTTTTGTTACTATTCCTGTCCCTCTTACCCTCTATCTAGAATATAAGCTCCACGAGATCTGAGATCTTATTTTGATCCCTGTCATATCCCTAGTGTAGAGGCTAGCAGGTAGAAGGTGCTCAGTTAATAACTGTTGAATGAATGAATGAATGAATACTTGACTAAGGAATAAGCAATCTCTTAATTCTCCTTCAGTTTAGTCTCAATTTCTCATTTAGGACTTCCCGATGTCTCTCCCTAGTTTATATACATCATCTGCTTTCCTCTTGTAATGTTTATCACAGTTATAACTTCACATTTATTTGCATGGCTCTCTGATTCCTGTCTGTTTCCTCTCCAGATTGAAAGCGTTCTGAAGGCAGCAGCCATTTACCAATGTATTCCTGATCCCAACACAGTGCTTTAATAATAACTTGTAGAATAAATGATTGAAGAAGGTGGGCAGTTAACATCAGAGAAGTCTGTTGGTAGCAGGTATGGAACGGGCCTCAGGTATAGGATTTCTCTTCTGCAGTGGTGAAGGAGAAGAAGTTGGTAAAAGCAGGGTGAGCTAGGGAGTCAAACGGGGAACATGACTAATATTCAAGCCTACGTGGAGGGGTCTGGGTTTAGGGAAGAAGATGAAGATCTAGTAATCAGAACGAGTGCCCCTCAAGATCAGAATTGGTGTAATAGCAAGTGGGATTTGATACTGAGTGAATGAGGCTAAGTCATGCCCTTAATCGCTTCCTTTCCACCTGTGCACTTGGTTAAAGACGCTGCACACAGCTGCAGCTACGATTCTGTGGCTCAGGGACTTCCTCAGGTTCCACCTCCCATTCTTTAATTTGAACCCTATTGTTTGGGTCTGGTTTCCCTGGTTCCTTCCTGTTTCCTTGAATCTGGATTTTCCCTCTTTGCCTATTCCCTTTGGGTTGATAACTGGGTTGCCTGGCTTGCCTCACTCCACGTTAGACCTTTGACAAAATGCTCTGCAAACCTCGGCTGGTCCTTCTGTACCTGTTCCCTATACCTGGCCCAGTCTCTGGCGATTCCTGCTGGGCTGGAAGCGACCCGTGTGGAGCAGTCTGGCCCTCTGCTTGCCCGGAGGAGCAACTGGACATTGTGTTTTTTTGGATGGAGCTCCTGCAGTCCCTTTGGAGAAGATTAGGATTGAATCTCTGATGGGAAGGGGAATTCGGGAGAACATATACCACCTCCTTCTGTGCTCACGGCAGACCTTCTTAATGGGTTGTAGCATTTTTCTCAGACTGCAGCCCTATAGCTCTCAACCCACCGCACCCCTAATCAGAACCAGTTGTTGAAGCAGGCCTGTGTTGAGTGTGAGTCTCTATGAGTGTGAGTGAGTGTATGTGTGCACACATGTGAAGGTGCAGGATTTGGGGACAAAATATCAAAAGGCCCTAGTTATGGAGAGAAGAGGTTATAGAGGGTGCAACTCGGTTCCAATATTCTACTATGAGTGTATTTGGCAACCTTGGCTTCTCAATATTAAATGTGAGCTTTGAAATATTCAAATACTTATGAAAGATAATTTAGAAGGAAGATCTTCCTTAAAAATGAGCCTTGGGGATAAATGGGAGACATATGTTGTTAATTAGCTAGTTAGTCCTACAGATAGTCACTGTTTAATCTTTAGCCAGAGCCAAAACGAGGTGTTTATGAGCTGAACTATTAAGGTTTTAAGCGGGCTTCACTCAGAGCGAAATCTTAAAAGTCTGAAGAGTTTATCATATGGGTTGGTGGGGAGAGTCCTCTGGGTGCAGCAAAAATGCTGGGAGTAGAGATTAGTCAGGTCTAGTCCTGGGCTTGCTGCTAAGTAGCAGCAAGACTTTGGATCTACCGTGTCTGTTCTTTGGGCCTCTTTCACATCATCTGCCAAAGGAACAGATTCCTCACATAGTTAAATCTCTGGGCTCCTTTAATATATATGAGGTCAGAATTCAAATGAGTATGTATACAGTACATACACACACACACACACACACACACACACACATATATACACATATATATGTATATATACAGATCTGCAATTAGATTGATGTGAATCTAAAAGTAAAATTGCATGGTGACACTCACATTACCTGCTTAGATAAAATATAGTGTGAAAGTGCAGCTTGGTTTTGTTTGCATTGTTTCACAGTTGAAGCCAGGGCTCCGGCTTCTTCATCTAGCTTCCCTGCTTCAGCTCTGGATTCTTAGTGGACAGCTGTTGTTTTGTAGTCTTGGCATTTGCTTCCTTTTGGTAACAGCCTAATGATTTTCTTTGGGGAAAATCTCTTTTCTACTCTTGGCTTTGGTCAGGGGAGGCCATGTGAGCATGGATTGGCTGCTCAGAGCATCCCATTCCTTAAGGTAAGGATGACAGTTCTTGCCTAGGCTCTTGACCCCAACAGGACCTACTAGGCTTAATTATTTTTTTTTAAAAAATATTTATTCTAATTTGTTTTATTCTTTTAAAATTGTTTTTAGCTTTACATGTTAAATAAAATGTCTGTATATCTGTTGAAGCTGTTGAGGACATTGGCTCTAAGTCTGGTTGTTGACTTGACCTTGACATTGAGAGTGAAGCAGAAATGAAGAAAAGATGAAATTCCTTGAAGATTCCAAATGATCTGGTTGTGTGTGAAGTCAGTTACCATGGACTTCAGTCCATAAACTTCCAAATGTTCTGTTTTGCTGAGGCCAATTTGAATTGGATGTTATCATTCGCAATTGAAGGAACTCTCATGCAAATATGTTTATCTTATCATTTCTACTGAGCAAGAAAAGTAGAATCTTCTGAATTAAATCCCATGGAAGTGGGGATTTTGCAGGCTGTCCTATCAACTAGATCAGGGCCTGGCCCACAGTAGGCGCTAAATGAATATTTGATGAGGCCCATTGGCCAGTTCTGCTTTTAAAATATCTTTTTTTTTCTTATTACTGTAATAGATGCCTTCTTCTCTCTCTCTTTCCTTGTAGTTTTGGGAATCAAACCCAGGGCCTTGTGTGTGTTAGGCAAGTGCTCTACCACTGAGCTACATTCCTGTCTCTGGTTCCCAATGTATTTCTATGAACTTTATGAAAAGGGAATAATTATAATTATGTAACAGCAAGACTTTGGATCAAAATCCCTTCAGAGATAAACATGATTAACTCCAGTGTATGGCATAGTTTTTAAAAATATGTATTTTTTTTAGTTTTTGAAGAACATTTACTTATTTATTTATATGCAGTGCTGAGAATTGAACCCAGTGCCTCACACATGCTAGGCAAGTGTACTACCACTGAGCCACTAACCCAGCCCCATGGTATAGTTTTTAATCAAATATCACATATAGTTTAAAAATGATATTATATTTCATATAGTACTTTTTGCTCAATAATTTTTCAGTTAATATGAAATAAAACAATTTTGAAATCACTATATAGTGTTGTTTGCAATGATTTCATAATTGCTTCTTTATATATTAACTGAAAACCAGTACTTCTAAATAGCTACATAGCATGGTAGTACTATACTTCATTACGTGGATGAACCAAAAATTATTTAAGAAATCCCCAATTATAAACTGTTTTGGTGACTTCCCAATTCTTAAGAATGTAAACAAACTCACTATTTATTTTATTATTAAGAATTATTTCCTCAGCATCATTTCCTAGAAATGAAATTACTGGACCAAAGAATATGAATGGTTTAAAAACTGTTGATACATATCATCAAGTGACTTTGTATGCTCACAAACCTGAATATTAAAAAGCTAAAAAAAACTTTCTAAAATTAATAGGAAAAAATTTATCTTTTCATTTTGTTGTTGTTGTTGTTAGATCAAAGATTTTAAAAAAAGTGATACAGGCCATTGTCATTTCTCCTTTTGTGGATTATAGAAAAGTTCCTTATTTAATTGTCTATTTTTGTACTTTGTATTTGATTTGCTGTGTTTCTGACAGGGAGTGGGCACATTGCCCTTCCATCAATAGCTGTGTCCGGCCTTTGAGAAAAGAAGCCACTGGACACTTTGACTTTTAGTTCCCTTAAGTACAAAAAAAAAGGAAAAAAAATTGGTCCCATTGCCGAACCTATTGGGGACGCTTATCCCAACCAGTCTGCTTGATTGACTTTCAAAAGTCTGCTTATTCTAGACTACTCTGTAGTGTGGGGAATCAAAATTTCTATTTCTCTAGGTCAACCATCATCCCCTTTCACTAGATGATTGCAAAAATCTCCCCAGGAGTCTTTCTTGCTCACTCTCCCTCCTGGCCTGGTCTGTCCCTGCTTCTCACCTAGGAAACAATCAACCAATCAAAGAAATTGCAGCTCGGGCCCCCTTACTGCCCATAAATATTCCACGACTCCATATTGCTTTCTGAACACATTTGGAGCTTGGTGTCTGTGCTTGAGGCCGGTCGTGATTTGGTTGCAGCTCTTCCTTCTGTTCCGGGTCTGCATTACTTTCATAATTCATGAATCTTACGGTATCATCAAACAAAATGAACCGCCTCAGGGCCTTGGTTCATATGGCTCTCTCTGGATGCCCTGCTTCCTCATCTCTGCTTGCCAGAACCCTGGGAGACACTGTCCCCATGCCTCCCCCAGTCAGGAGCATCTCCCCGGTGTCCTGTGCATCAAACACATACGGCATATAAATCTTAGACAATTTATCTGTTGTCTCCCAGGGTTATTTTTATACATGACTTTTCACACTTAATGAGAGGAAGAATACTAATCTAAATATCTAAACGAGAATGCTAAAAGGTCACCGGGAAAATCAGTCCCGTGTTTTTCTTGTCCTCATGCTGCGGCTCTTGTCCCTGCAGTTTCCTGTCCTGGATGTCAGCATCCACCTCGACCTGTAACTTCACTGTTTCCACAGCTCTGATGGTCCCTGATTTTAATCCTGAAATTTGCATGGGGTTTTCTGATGTGCACGTCAGGATTCCACTTTGTTTTCCTTCTTCATTTAGGAGGAAGAGGGGCAGGGAGTCGGTAAACACAACCTGCAGAGCTTCCCCAAACAGGCAGCCAGAGACTTTGATCGGAAGTTATGTTAAGCATCTTCCTTTCAGCGGAGGATCTCTTTTCCAGAGTGGCTGCCCCCGCCCCCCAACCAGGGAGCCAGTTTACAAGGTTTTTTATACAAAAGACTTTTGTTTCTTGTAAAATTAATTACTTACCCTCAGAATTCTGCCATCTGGAACAGAGATACCCTTTCCCTTTTGAAAGTGCTGGGCAGAGGGGCTAAGTTTGTAATTCAAGGTGCTGTACAGTTGAGGATAACCTGCCATCCAGAGGTGAACACCATCATGACTATACTTGGCATGGTCCATTTGGAAATCATCTGCATCGTGCCAATTTTAAGACTGCTAAAATTAATGCTTTTCAAAACATCACAGTATGTTGACACAATAAGGGAGATATAAGCATTTGGTTTCTCCAACCTCCTCCTCCAATCCTTGCCATCCACTGGGATGCTCACAAGCATGGTACGGTGAGTGGTTGAAAACAAACTTACTTTCCCACATGACTTTGAATATGTTTGGCTCTGCAAGGGACAGCTTAGGTGAAGCTGGGATCCAAGCTCTTTGACTTGCCAGGAATCACCAGGGGTCATAAGAAGTGGGCTCAGGGCCATGCCCAGAGTCAATCTCCAAATGGAAGACTCCACAGACTGTCCCAGAGAAATGTCTGTTGGTCTTTACTCCTCACTGTCCACCCATCCTGATGTCTTGAATGGCCCTTCATTTCTGTCCAGCTCTGGTAGGCACCAGCGTTTCTCCTGGGTATGCTGTGCTGGCACCTGGCATTGGGACCTGACCCGTTTTGAAAACCCGGATCTCTGGGCACAGAATGTTGTGATCTGAAAGTTGCTGCCCAATGGGCTTTGGGCCCAGGCAGGGAGTGGAGAACTGTTTATTAAACACCTCCATGTGCTGGGCGCTGAGCGCACTAGGTCAAGGGTGACCACAGTGTAAGGTGGAGGCAAACAGAGGGGGAAAGCAGCCTTCTTTCATTAACTATTTAAGGACCCTGTCACAAAGGTGAGATACCGTCATCTTCATGGGGCGGCCGGGGTCTCTGCCTAATTCTGTGCAAAGTGGGCATTGCTAGGCAAGCTCATCTGTTTGCTCTCGTGGTTCTGAAGGGGGGTGGGGCAAGTGAATTTCTCAGGTCACAAACTTCCAGATGTCTCCTATTCTAATGTTTAAGAAGCTGCTGATGGTTCATTGAATACCTTACATTATTCATTGTTAATTTATTGATCACTTACTCAGTGTAAGACTCTAGGCTTATCACTGCAAAGAAAACAAATTTCTGATTCCTAATTTCAAGGTGCTTCTGGATCAGTAGCAAAGACACACAACCAACCCATTATAGAAATACATAGAAAATAGGAACTTATTAGCAGTATCAAAGGAGTAACTAATCCTACTTGGGTATCTCTGAGATGGTGTTTTAGGTGGTGAAACTTAATTTGTGTCTTGGAATATGAGTTATGTTTTCGTAGGTGAACAATGGGGAGAAGGAAAATTGAGTTTGAAGAAAAGGAATGAAAAGATACTGAGACTTGAAGATGCCTGGTATCAGCTAACAATCAGCTAAGTTGGAAAACCAACTACTCTTCTGACAGGGGATTAATATCCAGAATATATAAAAAACTCAAAAAACCATAACACCAAAACCCTCAAATAACCTGATCATCAAATTGCCTAAAGATCTAAAATGACATTTCTCCAAAGAAGAAATTCCAATGGCCAATAAATATATGAATAATTGTTGGACATCCTTAACAATCAAGAAAATGCAAATTAAAACTACACTGAAATTTTATCTCTCTCCATTTAAAATGGCAATCATCAGGGATATAAGTAACAGAGACTGAAGGTGAGGACATGGTAGAAGGTGCACTTGGGACTGCACACTTGGGACAACCACTTCGGAAAGCAGTATAGAGATTTCTCAAAAACTAGGAATAGAACCACCATATGACACAGCTATCCCACTCCTTGGATCCAAAAGAACTAAAATCAGCATACTATAGGGATACAGGCACATCAGCGTTGATAGTAGTGAATTCACAAAAGGCAAGTTATGGAACCAACCTAGGTGCCTGTCAACAGATGAATGAATAAACAAAATGTATTATGTGCAAAATGGAGTTTTATTCAGTCATAAAGGAGAATTATGTAATTTGCAGGTAAATGGATGGAACTGGAGAGCATCATGCTAAGTGAAATGAACCAGACTCAGAAAGTCAGGGATTAAATGTTTTTTTCTTATATATGGAAAAGAGAGAGAGAGAGAGGGAGAGAGAGAAAATGAATTAAAAAGAAAGGGATCTCATGAAAACACAAGGAAGACCAATATATAGAGAAAGGGGATTGAGAGGAAGGGAGAAGGGTGGGGGGCATGAGGAAGGTACTGGAGAAAGAAATCTTCTCTATTCTTTAAAACAAGTGAATATGCAGCTTTACTATCTACATGGGCAAAAGCAAGCATAATAAACATGCATGTTATGAAGAATAAGGGTGATCATTTAATTATTATTATTGTTGTTTTGTTTGGTACTGGGGATTGAACTCAGGAACACTTCACCATTGACTACATACCCAGTCTTATTTTGAGACAGGGCCTCTTCGAGTTGCTGAGGCTGGCCTCAAACTTGCAATCTTCTTGCTTTAGCCTCTTGAGTTGCTGAGATTGCAGGTGTGAGCTGCCACAATTGCTGAAAATTTAATTTTTTAAAGCATTTCTGAATGCTAAGTTAGAACATTAGTATCTGAAAGTATTTGTGGAACACCTAGGGTTTGTGAGGGCCGCCTGTGGATACAGGGAAGGAAAAGACCTAATAAGCTACAGATAAATGTAAAGAATTAGACATGAGTCTCATAAGAAAACAACCAAGATACCAAGCACTAAGGACAATAAGGGGTTTAGGTAAAGAAATGTTCTGGCGGATTATTTTCCTCAATCCATTTTTTTTTTTTGTAAGAAGAATTCTATTAGCTTTATTAATCCTGTTGGCATCGGTGACTCATGGCAGGAGACCAAAGGCAGGGGAGGAGGTTGGACATTCTCAGAGGTGCTGGATTGGAACTGAACACAACCATTCTTTGGCCCTGTGTCACCTACACAACGAATCCAAGTACTTGAATTCAAGTATTTTTGAGGTGTATTTATTATGTACAAGCCACCGTTCCAGATGAAGATGAACAACAAATGATCTTTGCCTTGGCCTACAGGTGGGAGAGTGAAGGCGTTTACTCCCGCATCTGTATTTGATTAGAAACCTTCTCGTGGTCATACTGCGGATGAGATCAAGATCTTGAGGGTCAAATGAAATAATGGTGGTGAGCTATTTTATTTGTATTCCTTCTCTTATGTTGTCAGAGACTTGGCTGAATAATCGTTGGTTCTGATCCTCATCTGGAATATGGGAGTAATAATTGCAAACATGAAAGCAGGCAGCCTGGGGGCCCTGGTATTCAATGCATTCATTTTCCTCCCTGTCCCTGCCGGATTGGATTCTTGCCCATTGGAGCCTTACCTCTTTTTCAGATGAGATTCGTGTTGCTTCTGAGCCCCATACCTCTGTTTTCTGCTTCTCTTTTCCCTCTTCTGCTCCTTCTTTCTCCTTCCTTCTGAGGTCTGTCTCCTCTTTTCCTCCCTGGGGGTGACTTCCTGTTTATCTCTTTGGACTCTGGTAGAGGCTGGAAGCTTCCATTTGAACACTCTGTTGTGTTTTTCCTACAAACTCTTTTATGTTCCTGCTTCTAAACTTAAATCAGGAGAATCCAATGATTCTTATTAATTCCAGGAAATGAGCCTTGTCCCCTTCCATTCTTCCTGGAGAGGTGACCTAGGAGGTAAGGTCCATCCCAGTGTCTGTTAGAGACACGAGATGCCCACTTTCTAAGTGGAATGATCTGTGTTTGATTATTGCTACACATCCTTGGCCAGGCCAGCTTTGACGACGGGTACCTCACTCTTCTTTCTTCATTGTGATCACACCAGATTCACAGGTAGCCAGATTCCCGATCGGCTGTTCTGAAGAAAGCTGAGCTCTGTGGTCAATTTTGGAAGGCAATTCCATTGGAGTTGCTTTGCCTCTGTCTTCCAAGAGTACAGTGTCCTCTGGTTTGCAGAGGTAGGCAGAGCTGGGTGGGATTGAAAGTGGATCTCTAAAAAGCTATGGCTGTCTCTGTTGCTTTACGTGGATGATAGTAGTATTATTTATTCATTTATTCATTCATGACATCTGCTATAGTTTGATTGTGTCTCACGTCCCAAGTTACTGTGTTGGAAACTTAGTCCCCAGTGCAATAGCATTGGGAAGTGGGGCCTGGTGAGAGGTGATCAGGCCACAAGGACTCTGCCCTTATGAGTGAATTAATACCATCATCTTGGGAGTGGGTTAGTTATCATAAGAGTGGATTTTCTAGGAAAGTGAGTTAGGACCCCTCTTTCTCTTGCTTTTGGCATCTTGCTATTCCTTGGGATGATTTAACAAGAAAGCTCCCATCAAATGTGGCCTCTTGACCCTGAACTTCATAACCTCCAGAATTGTGAAAGAAATTTCCTTTCTAAGTAACCTTGTCTGTTGTACTCCGTTACAGCAACAGTAAATGGACCAAGAAAACATGTGTCTGCTTTGAGCCTGCTCTAGGCCAGGTACTCTTCAAGGTGCTTTGTTATCTGACAGAATAACTGCTTCACAAGTGAGGAAGCAGCTTCAAAGGGGCTAACGATGTTCTCATGGGTGGTTCACCATATGACTGGCAGACCTCTTCCCAGTTCTGAGCAACTGCAATGTGCTACTTTCCAAGCTAGGCATGTTCATGCTAAATTTGTAGAGCAAAAACAAAAACAAAAAAAGTAAGATTTTAACTCATTTTATACATGAGCACTGTTACAGTTTGAAATGTCCCCCAAAGGCTTGGTCCCCAGCTGGTGGTGTTATTGGAAGGTGCTGGAAACATTGGGAGGTGGGGCCTAGTTAGAAGCAGTAGGTCGCTGGGGCTGTTCCGTTAAGGTCACCTCCCATCCCTGGCTCTGTCCTCTCTTGTTTGTCTGCCTTCCAGCCATCATGACATGAGCAGCTTTGCTCTGTCACTCCCTCCCCACCATGATGTCCTGCCTTCCCACAGGCCCACAGAGATGGGGCCAAATGACTATGGACTAAAATCTCTGAAACCATGAGCCAAAATAAGTCTTTCCTTCTTTACAATGATTTTCTCAGGTGTTTTGCACAGGGGGGAAAAAAAGAAAAAGAAAAAGCTGAATAACATAAGGATCTTGGAATAATGGGTTGCACTTGAATATCCAAAAGAATATTTTTGAGGCAGACTGAAAGGTCAGATTAAGGCAAACGTGGAGACCAGGGGTCAGGTTTGGGAGGACTTGAGACTGGGTGGAGGGGTGTGGACTCCATCTGGGGCAATTGGGAACCTTGGAGTTTTTAGTTTATATCATTCAGTTTTATTTGCACAAAATAAATCATATTCCCTAAACCTTTAAAGCTTAGAAGTTATAAAAATAAGTATGTGAAAGTGCTTTCAGTTTTTCATAGTAAAGAAACTTTTAAAAGACCTAACTGTATTTAAATAATAAAAAAAACAGGAAAATATTATTTTGGTCAGATGGATAAATGAAATAGTTGAGAAGCTGGCCACATGAATTCACAAAAATTAAAGTCACAAGGGGAAAAAAAAACATAGGATCCGGAAGATGGCGGTGAAGGGAGTGCATCACCCCCGTGTGCCGCGTCACTGTGCAGGAGAATGACGAGTTAAAATCACTGAAGGCTGTCTTGTTGGGAATTTCCAGCGAAATTGAGGTGCTCTAGAATCTAGTGGAGGGATTTTCATTGCGCGAGGATCGGCTGCGGGGGCTCAGTCGCGGGCGATTTGTCCGCACGGAGGGTTGCACTGCTTGTTCGGCGGAACGCCCCACGGCTGGAGTCTGCGGCCTGCGCTGGGAAGCGGGGAGGTGGCAGCGAGGGGGTGCAGCGCTGCAGACTCTGTGGGCTCCTGCCAGCGGTGCAATGGCTGTGCTCAGAGCTGAGTTCTGGGTTTGAGACGGAGGAGGGAAGCGGTCCAGTTCGGTTCTCCACACCGGTAGGACCACGGAGGAGGCCAGCGGCCGCCATCTTGGAGAGCTGACGTAATCATCCCTGTTTTCTACTGATCTCAGCTCATTCAGCTACGGAACAGGTGATTTCAGGCTGTTATTTGCCTGTGTCTCACAGACAGATTGCTCAGGCTCAGGGCTAGAGAACCCACAGAGACTGCTTCTTGGAGCCTGCCCCTAGCAGAGCGTGCACCAAGCTCGGGGCGGCCAGGTTCTGGCTCCCGGAGCTGCTTTGGCCCAGGGCTGGGGATCCCGTGGAGACTGATTCTTGGAGCCAGCTCCTAGCAGAGCGTGCACCGAGCTCAGAGCGGCTGGGTCTGGCTCCCGGTGCTGCTTTGGCCCAGGGCTGGGGAACCCGCAGAAACTGCTTCTCGGTCCGGGTCCTGTTGGGTGCTGTGGGGGCCAGAGGGGCAGAGTGGAGCTGCCGCCTGCTCCCAGAACAGGCCAAGCAACCCACAGGCATGGTATCACGTCACCCCAACTACAACTGGGGCCGAAGAGAGCAGCCGCCCACACCTGGAACAGGACCAGTGACCCGACGGCATGGTAGTCAAGTCACCCCACTTGGAGTAGGGGCCAAGCAGAGCCGCCGCCCGAGCCTGCAAGGTAGGCAGACCTGTGACCCACCGGCGGGACAGGCCCGGTGGCCTGCCAGCGTGGTGGACACGTCGCACCGATTGGAGTGGGGGCTGAGCGAGGCCGCTGCCTGTGCCCGGAAAAGGCCCAGCGACCCACCGGCATGGCAGTCAAGCCACCCCATTTGGAGTGGGGGCCGAGCAGAGCCACCGCCCGAGCTCGCAAGGTAGACAGACCAGCGGCCCACTGGCGGAATGGGCTCAGCGGCAGGCCGGCGAGGCAGACACGTCACACTGGTTGGCGTGGGGGTGGAGCAGAGCCGCCGCCCGTGTCCGGAAAAGGCCCAGTGACTCGCTGGAGTGGCAGTCAGGTAGCCCCATTTGGAGTGGGGGCCGAACAGAGCTGCCACCCGAGCCCGCAAGGTAGGCAGACCTGCAACCCACCAGCGGAACAGGCCCAGAGGCCTGCCAGCTTGGTAGACACGTCACACCAATTGGAGTGGGGGCAGAGCAGAGCTGCCACCTGCGCCCGCAGGGTGGGCAGACTTGCGGCTGACCAGCAGAGCAGGCCTAGCGGCCCGCCAGCGTGGTAAACAGATCACCCCAATTAGAGGAGGAGCACAGCCACTACCCGCCCTGCAAGGGAGATTTTTCAACTATACAAGAGCAATATAAATAAATAGGGGGAAAATTTCAAAAACACAACAGTTTTACCAAGCAGAAAGAAACGCGAGCAGTATGAAAAGACAAGGCAAGAAAGGACCACAAGCAATGCAGGTCAACTCAACTTTAGAAGAGGTAATAGCTGCAACAGATGGAATGTCAGATAAAGAATTCAGGATATACATGCTTCAGATGATCTGGAGTCTCAAGGAAGACATGAGACAGCAAAATCAGACAATGAAAGATCACTTTGACAAGGAATTACATAAACAAATCCAAGAAGCAAAAGATCAATTATATAGGGAGATAGAGGTAATAAAAAACAAACAAATAGAAATCCTAGAAATGCAGGAAGCAATAAACCAACTTAAAAACTCAATTGAGAATACTACCAGCAGAGTAGAACACTTAGAAGATAGAACATCAGACAATGAAGACAAAGTATTTCAACTTGAAAAGAACATAGACAGCTCAGCAAGACTGTTAAGAAACCATGAGCAGAACATCCAAGAGATATGGGATAACATAAAGAGACCAAACTTAAGAGTCATTGGGATACAGGAAGGCATAGAGGTCCAAACCAAAGGAATAAATAATCTATTCAATGAAATAATACGAGAAAACTTCCCAGACTTGAAGAATGAGATAGAATCCCAAATCCTAGAAGCCTACAGGACGCCGAATGTGCAAAATCATAAGAGATCCACACCTAGACACATTATAATGAAGATGCCCAACATACAGAATACGGAGAGAATTTTAAAAGCTACAAGAGAAAGGAAGCAGATTACATTTAGGGGTAAACCAATCAGGATAACAGCTGATCTTTCAACACAGACTCTGAAAGCTAGAAGATCTTGGAATAACATATTTCAAACACTGAAAGAAAATGGGTTCCAACCAAGAATCGTGTATCTGGCAAAATTAAGCTTCAGGATGGAAGATGAAATTAAAACCTTCCACGATAAACAAAAGTTAAAAGAATTTGCACCTAGAAAACCATCTCTTCAAAAAATCCTTGGCAAAACATTACAGGAAGAGGAAATAGAAAATAACAATGAAAACCAACAGTGGGAGGTAAGACAGTAAAGGGAGGAAAATAATCAAAGAGGAAAACAAATCAGGTTTAGTAACATTAATAAACAAATATGGCTGGAAGAACAAACCATATCTCAATAATAACCCTAAATGTTAATGGCTTAAATTCACCAATTAAGAGACACAGGCTAGTTGAATGGATCACAAAACAAGACCCAACAATATGCTGCCTACAGGAGACGCATTTGATAGGAAAAGATATACATAGACTGAAGGTGAAAGGTTGGGAAAAATCATATCACTCATATGGACCACGGAAACAAGCAGGAGTGTCCATACTCATATCAAATAAAATAGATTTCAAGCCAAAGTTAATCAAAAGGGATAAAGAGGGACACTACATACTGCTCAAGGGAACCATACACCAACAAGAACAATCATAAATATATATGTCCCAAACAATGGTGCAGCTATGTTCAACAAGCAAACTCTTCTCAAGTTCAAGAGTCTAATAGACCACCATACAATAATCATGGGAGACTTCAACACACCTCTCTCACCACTGGACAGATCTTCCAAACAAAAGTTGAATAAGGAAACTATAGAACTCAATAACACAATTAACAACCTAGACTTAATTGACATATATAGAATATACCACCCAACATCAAGAAGTTACACTTTTTTCTCAGCAGCACATGGATCCTTCTCAAAAATAGATCCTATATTATGTCACAGGGCAACTCTTAGACAATATAAAGGAGTAGAAATAATACCATGCATCTTATCTGATCATAATGGAATGAAACTGAAAATCAACGATAAAAGAAGGAAGGAAAAATCATGCATCACTTGGAGAATGAACAATAGGTTACTGAATGATCAATGGGTTTTAGAAGACATCAAGGAGGAAATTAAAAAATTCTTAGAGTTAAATGAAAACTCAGACACAACATATAGGAATCTATGGGACACATTGAAAGCAGTTCTAAGAGGAAAATTCATTGCTTGGAGTTCATTCCTTAAAAAAAGAAAAAACCAACAAATAAATGATCTCATACTTCATCTCAAAATCCTAGAAAAAGAAGAGCAAAACAACAGCAAAAGAAGTAGAAGGCAGGAAATAATTAAAATCAGAGCTGAAATTAATGAAACTGAAACAAAAGAAACAATTGAAAAAATTGACAAAACTAAAAGTTGGTTCTTTGAAAAAATAAATAAAATCGACAGACCCTTAGCCATGCTAACAAAGAGAAGAAGAGAGAGAGAACTCATATTACTAGCATATGGGATGAAAAAGGCAATATCACAACAGACACTTCAGAAATACAGAAGATAATCAGAAATTATTTTGAATCCTTATACTCCAATAAAATAGAAGATAGTGAAGGCATCGATAAATTTCTTAAGTCATATGATGTGCCCAGATTGAGTCAGGAGGATATAGAAAACCTAAACAGACCAATAACAATGGAGGAAATAGAAGAAACCATCAAAAGACTACCAACTAAGAAAAGCCCAGGACCGGATGGGTATACAGCAGAGTTTTACAAAACCTTTAAAGAGGAACTAATACCAATACTTTTCAAGCTATTTCAGGAAATAGAAAAAGAGGGAGAACTTCCAAATTCATTCTATGAGGCCAACATCACCCTGTTACCTAAACCAGACAAAGACACTTCAAAGAAAGAAAACTACAGACCAATATCTCTAATGAACCTTGACGCAAAAATCCTCAATAAAATTCTGGCGAATCGGATTCAAAAACATATCAAAAAAATTGTACACCATGATCAAGTAGGATTCATCCCTGGGATGCAAGGTTGGTTCAATATACAGAAATCAATAAATGTAATTCACCACATCAATAGACTTAAAAATAAGAACCATATGATCATCTCGATAGATGCAGAAAAAGCATTCGACAAAGTACAGCATCCCTTTATGTTCAAAACTCTAGAAAAATTAGGGATAACAGGATCATACCTCAACATTGTAAAAGCAATCTATGCTAAGCCACAGGCTAGCATCATTCTGAATGGAGAAAAATTGAAGGCATTCCCTCTAAAATCTGGAACAAGACAGGGATGCCCTCTCTCACCACTTCTGTTCAACATAGTCCTCGAAACACTGGCCAGAGCAATAAGACAGACGAAAGAAATTAAAGGCATAAAAATAGGAAAAGAAGAACTTAAATTATTACTATTTGCAGATGACATGATTCTATACCTAGAAGACCCCAAAGGGTCTACAAAGAAACTACTAGAACTAATGAATGAATTCAGCAAAGTGGCAGGATATAAAATCAACACGCATAAATAAAAGGCATTCCTGTATATCAGCGACAAATCCTCTGAAATGGAAATGAGGACAACTACTCCATTCACAATATCCTCAAAAAAAAAAAAATAAAATACTTGGGAATCAACCTAACAAAAGAGGTGAAAGACTTATACAATGAAAACTACAGAACCCTAAAGAGAGATATAGAAGAAGATCTTAGAATATGGAAAAATATACCCTGTTCATGGATAGGCAGAACTAACATCATGAAAATGGCGATATTACCAAAAGTTCTCTATAAGTTCAATGCAATGCCAATCAAAATCCCAACGGCATTTCTTGTAGAAATAGATAAAGCAATCATGAAATTCATATGGAAAAATAAAAGACCCAGAATAGCAAAAACAATGCTAAGCAGGAAGTGTGAATCAGGCGGTATAGCGATACCAGACTTCAAACTATACTACAGAGCAATAGTAATAAAAACAGCAAGGTACTGGTACCAAAACAGGCGGGTGGACCAATGGTACAGAATAGAGGACACAGAAACCAATCCACAAAACTACAACTATCTTATATTTGATAAAGGGGCTAAAAGCATGCAATGGAGGAAGGATAGCATCTTCAACAAATGGTGTTGGGAAAACTGGAAATCCATATGCAACAAAATGAAACTGAATCCCTTTCTCTCGCCATGCACAAAAGTTAACTCAAAATGGATCAAGGAGCTTGATATCAAACCAGAGACACTGTGTCTGATAGAAGAAAAAGTTGGCTATGATCTACATACTGTGGGGTCGGGCTCCAAATTCCTCAATAGGACACCCATAGCACAAGAGTTAACAACTAGAATCAACAAATGGGACTTACTCAAACTAAGAAGTTTTTTTCTCAGCAAAAGAAACAATAAGAGAGGTAAATAGGGAGCCTACATCCTGGGAACAAATCTTTACTCCTCACACTTCAGATAGAGCCCTAATATCCAGAACATACAAAGAACTCAAAAAATTAGACAATAAGATAACAACTAACCCAATCAACAAATGGGCCAAGGACCTGAACAGACACTTCTCAGAGGAGGACATACAATCAATCAACAAGTACATGAAAAAATGCTCACCATCTCTAGCAGTCAGAGAAATGCAAATCAAAACCACCCTAAGATACCATCTCACTCCAGTAAGATTGACAGCCATTATGAAGTCAAACAACAAGTGCTGGCAAGGATGTGGGGAAAAGGGTATACTTGTTCATTGTTGGTGGGACTGCAAATTGGTGCAGCCAATTTGGAAAGCAGTATGGAGATTTCTTGGAAAGCTGGGAATGGAACCACCATTTGACCCAGCTATTCCCCTTCTCGGTCTATTCCCAAAAGACCTAATAAGAGCATGCTACAGGGACACCGCTACATCCATGTTCATAGCAGCACAATTCATGATAGCAAGATTGTGGAACCAACCTAGATGCCCTTCAATAGATGAATGGATAAAAAAATGTGGCATTTATACACAATGGAGTATTACTCTGCATTAAAAAATGACAAAATCATAGAATTTGGAGGGAAATGGTGGCATTAGAGCAGATTATGCTAAGTGAAGCTAGCCAATCCCTAAAAAACAAATGCCAAATGTCTCCTTTGATATAAGGGGAGCAACTAAGGACAGAGTAGGGACAAAGAGCATGAGAAGAAGATTAACATTAAACAGGGATGAGAGGTGGGAGGGAAAGGGAGAGAGAAGGGAAATTGCATGGAAATAGAAGGTGATCCTCAGGGTTATACAAAATTACATACAAGAAGAAGTGAGGGGTAAGGGAAGAATAATACAAGTGGAAGAAATGATTTACAGTAGAGGGGGTAGAGAGAGAAGAGGGGAGGGGAGTGGAGGGGAGGGGGGATAGCAGAGGATAGAAAGGCAGCAGAATACAACAGACACTAGAATGGCAATGTGTAAATCAATGGAAGTGTAAATGATGTGATTCAGCAATCTGTACACGGGGTAAAAATGGGAGTTCATAACCCACTTGAATCAAACTGTGAAATATGATATATCAAGAACTATGTAATGTTTTGAACGACCAACAATTAAAAAAATAATAAATAAATAAAATACAAAGAAAAAGATGAAATTACAAAACAATATGTGGAATCGTGACATATAGAACAGTAAGATGCAACAGAATATTATATCACATTCACTGACATTAAAAATACAAATGGCTTCATGATCAACTCTCAATGGTTACGGTAGGATTGCAAATGAATTAAAATGTTCACCTTATCTGGGTGTCCTATATTTTGCAAATGTTAAATATGTTTTATTATGTTACATAATAAAAAATTAAAAGTAAAAAAAAAAAAAAACTAAATACTACTAGGGAAAATAAAAAGAAATACTGACCTGATATAAAAGGAAAATAAATCTAGTCCTAAGAAGGGCCTGATTTAGGGAAGCTTCATTAGAACT
This sequence comes from Urocitellus parryii, assembly GCF_045843805.1. Taxonomy (NCBI): domain Eukaryota; kingdom Metazoa; phylum Chordata; class Mammalia; order Rodentia; family Sciuridae; genus Urocitellus; species Urocitellus parryii. The sequence goes on from NC_135540.1 coordinate 104,245,577, forward strand.
GAGGTCAAGGATACCTGTAAAATCATGATTGTAATATGATGAGAAGCCTTACAGTGATTGGGATTTTACTCTACTCTTATTGTGATTTTATTCTACTTTGAAAATATTTTCATTGATTTTGACATCATGTATTCCAAATTCATGGAAGTTTACTTTGATGATCTATTGAAAAAAAAGAAAAAAGACTGTCTGACAAATAATTTAATTTAATAGTCTAAACAACATACCATAAAGATATTTAAAATGCCCAGGAGCACAAATCACAATTGAGTACCTCCCTGTGTTTCAGAAGAACATTTTCTGTTTAATTTACCTACTATTTATGAATAATTTTTATTATCTGCTAACATGGTTTCCTAAGGACATCCACTAAGCTTCATTTTATTAGTTTGGTTTTAGTATATACTAAAGGCAAATGTCCATATGTGAAATCTTTAAAAATATTTTTAATTAATACAAAGTAGGTTTTTATTCTTCAAATATATACATAAATTATTAGTACATTATACCAAATAAATCAGGTAGTTTTCAAAAATGAAAGAAACATTATATAAGCCAAGTACATTCACTATAATAAATTGGTAGAATCATTAGTTGATTTTAGACTTTCAATATGCCTAATCTATTTGCAATTCGTATCTGCTGATTAGAACTAAGAATCTCCTTTTATTGATGGTGTCCAGAATATTTTGAAAGATAAGGATCAGAATCTTATTTCATTAAAATCATTGAGCACAATTATGTATTACATATGAAAATAGTTATTTTCAATTTGATATGAGAACAAGGGGATTATGTGACCCTAGCTGAAAATTTCATAAGGAAATAGTATAGTACATACAGCTGCCTTTAATATTCACTTTTTTTTCCTCTGTAAAATTTTATGCCTGTATATTAGGATGGAAAGGGAATCTGAAGTTAGTATCTTAAAAGTCCTCCATTTGCATTACCTGTGATTTTTTGGGGGTTTCAGTTAGAAGTAGTTTTTATTTTTTGCCTATAATTTCCATATATTCATATAATTTCTCAATTCATGTCCCAAGGATACTGGCTACCTTTTTATTTTGAAGCTGTTTTGAGCCTTAATTCCAGTATTCTCAAAGAGTAAAGAGCAAATGTTTGGCATGTCTCAAATCGAGTGCCTGGTACAATATTCTGCACACACTAAAAGCTTTATAAATGTTTCTAAGGGTTTTAGGATTGATGGAGATAGTGAGGGTGATAATGGTGGTGATGGTGGGGATGATGCTACCTTGGGCTGCAAAGAGGTCTCAGAATATGTAAAACATAATAAAGAATAATATATATTTTATGCTTATATAATTATATCAAATGGACTCTACAGTCATGTATAACCAAAAAGAACCCATAAAAATAAAAATACAAGAAGGAAAACACAATTAAATTCCATTGCAATATGAAGCCAGTCAGTGGATTATTTTTAAATAGTTAGAGCTTAAATATATTTACAAAAATTATTGTATTTTAAAAGTGTAACAGCATGAAAGTGTAGAAGCTCTGAGTTAAAAATCTTGCAACTTTGCTTATTAGCTCTGTGACCTTGTGCAGATACTTTTTTTTTTTTTTTTTATAGTTGGAGTCTGAATTCTTTTTTTTTTTTTTTTAATATTTATTTATTTATTTTTTTTTTTTTTAGTTATTGGCAGACACAACATCTTTGTATGTGGTGCTGAGGATCGAACCCGGGCCGCACGCATGCCAGGCGAGCGCGCTACCGCTTGAGCCACATTCCCAGCCCATTGTGCAGATACTTTAATTGCTCTTGCCTCAGTGTCCTCATCTGGAAAATAGGGATAGTAATAGTATCCATTTTTTTTTTTTTTTGGTGAGGGTGTTGTGAAAAGTATTATATGATTGAGTATTATATAAAGGACTTAGAAGAGTTATTGCTACATAGTAAACACTCTATAAGTGTAGTTATTAGTCTTATTGTTAAATAAAGTTTTAAAGTAAAGCATTACATGCTCATCATAAAAAATGTAGGAAGTACAAATACAGAAATGATATCACCCAGTAACCCATCTCCCCAGAGGAACAACCTGTTAATGTTTTGATATTTTCATGTTTTAATTGAACACATTTATTTGTTATTTTTAATCTAATTTGTTATATATGACTGCAGAATGCATTGCAATTCTTATTACACATAGAAAGCACTATTTTTTTATGTCTCTGGTTGTATACAAAGTATATTCACACCAATTCCTGTCTTCATATACATGTACTTAGGGTAATGAGGTCCATCTCATTCCACCTTTTTTTCTACCCCCATGCCCCCTCCCTTCCCCTCCCACCCCTCTGCCCTATCTAGAGTTCTTCTAATCCTCCCACTCTTCACCTCCCAACCCCACTATGAATCAGCCTACTTGTATCAGAGAAAATATTTGTTTTTTGGGGGGATTGGCTAACTTCACTTAGCATAATATTCTCCAACTCCATCCATTTACCTGCAAATGCCATGATTCTATTCTCTTTTAAAGCTGAGTAATGTTCCATTGTGTATATATACCACATTTTCTTTATCAATTCATCTACTGAAGAGGGCATCTAGTTTGGTTCCACAGTTTAGCTATTGTGAATTGTGCTGCTATAAACATTGATGTGGCTGTGTCTCTGAGGTATGCTGTTTTTAAGTCCTTTAGGTATAGACCAAGGAGTGGAATAGCTGGGTCAAAGTTTCTTAAAATTCATTTTAATTATGTTTAACAAGCACACATCACAGTGAGCCACGTCAGCATTTAACTCAACTATTATTTACTAACTCAGGTTCATGTTAAATATTCCCAATGCATCTTCATCTACGTTGGATGTAATACACCATCCTGTTTCTAACATTGCAGTTCTGATGCTAAGCACCCCACAACCACATCATAGATCTGCAATCATTTCATTTTCAATGTCATCACATGTGGTGAACTGCATGCAGCATATCTACTTCCATGTGGCTCCTGGGTGAACATGTTCTGAAAGTAGCATAGGCTTTTTTCTTAATCCATCTGCTTATTGCAGTTAATGTTAAGTCATAATTTCTTTAAAAATTTTTATGGGTGGGACATAGTTACACATAGTAGTGGGATTTATTGTTACATGTTCAAACATGCACACAATATCATGATATAATTTGGTCAATTTTGTTCCCCCAGTATCTCCCATTATTATTATTTTTTTCTAGAATGGGCTTATAGAATAACAGAGCACCTTGGCTAGGGATGAAACTTCATATTTTTGCTGGCTTAATAATTGCATATCTTCAGTTGTGCAATTTAGCTGTATAGTCTTAGAATTGATAAGATTCAGTTGACCTTAATGACCAAAAAAATTAGATGAATTTTAGAAAAAACTTTGGATAATATAATAATTATACAAATAAAATGTTAAGACTGGAAATATGGCCTGTAATTCCAATGACTCAGGAGGGAGGCTGAAGCAGGAGGATCGTGATTCAAAGCCAGCCTCAACAAAAGTGAGTCACTAAGCAACTCAGTGAGACTCTGTCTCTAAATAAAATACAAAATATAGTTGGGGATGTGGCTCAGTGGTTGAGTGCCCCTGAATTCAATCCCCGGTATCAAAAACAAAAACAAAAACAAAAACAAAACAGACTGGAAATATGGGAAAATGATTAAGATACTGTTACATTAAAAAATCTAAATGTAAAATCAATATGCCTATGCTATGTATATGATAATGTAAAACTAAATATCCAAAATAAATGGGAGTGGGATAAGATTGTGTGTAATTTATTATAATTCTCATTATTAAATTTATTAGTATTGCTATTGCTACTTTAACCTTTCTTTGTCAAATTTATTTTTTAAAACATGGTGCCTGGTTGAATTGTAGTTGTTCCATGGCTGTCCTGGGAGGGCCGTGTGAATTCTTTTATTCCTTTCTTTTATTCAAAATCCATGGAGCTTGAAGGATGTGAAGAACAGCAATAGTGGTACTCACTTGTTAGAGCCTGGTGCCCACAAGTTGGATGTTGAGCTGTGATGGTAGTCCAAGGTTGTTCAAATCAACATCAATTAAATGTGTTGCAATAGCAACGTGGAAGCAGCATCCCATATGCAAGGAAAAGGGTGAGTGAATGTTAGGCAAAGGAGGAAGAGGAAAAGATAGGATTAGTTCAAAAGGAAGCAAAATTCAAGGCAAAAAAAGGTTAAGGAGGGAACCCTGAGCTGTACCAAATATTCAGTTATGAATGACATATTATGAGTTATGATTAATGCATCTTTTCCACAAATATCTATATTTCTTTTACCACCATTTCTTGAACAGTATTTTTTAAAAAACGAGTGTTAGTTGGAGATTACACTCCATCTCCATTGGGAATCTGAGTGGTGAGCGCCATACTGACATGGAAGGAAGGTCGTGGAGGACATCGGTAAAATCTGTGAAAATGTCACAGGACAAGTAACTTTAAATTGCCTGGATTTTCCTAGAGAGGCAGCCAGATTATTACTCTGTGCACCCCACCCTGCCAATGGTAACTTGACCCTGTTACCATTCGCCAGGTTTCAATGAATTCCACTAAAAGTTGTTCCCCTGTCATTTTGAGATGAGCAAACAGGTGGTGCAGCCTGATGAAAAGCCCTCGGGTATTCAGAAATAATTAAGGGTTCATTTTAGAAATAGCTCGTAAGAAGGAAGAATGAGGTGCCTCTATTGCACTAAATGGTTGCATGTTATCAGATCTGACCTGTCTCATTGAAAAGGTAGTTATCAGTGAGTAACTCAAACACATGAAGCTTTGCTTAATTAAGAGAAAAATCTTATTAAAAATCCAAAGGCACTTGAATTACCACTTGAGGTATAAGAAAATAATAGCCATATATATTTTCCATTGTGCACAGTTTTATAGAACTCTACTTCCTGGAGTTTCATTTTACTACCAGCTCAGAGAGGGCTATGGTTTTAGGTTTGCAGAGGGCTTCCCTTGGAAGTGGCCACTGAACTGTTTGCCTATGTTTGCCTATTTTTATTAAAAGGAACTTTAAAAAGCAGAAAACAGCCCCTGCAAAAAGGGGCAGAAAGTAACTCATACCACGACACTGGCAGAAATGTAAAAGCAGTGAAAAATTTAATACTCAGAAACTAAAACAGGAAGGACGAGAAATTCACTTTCAGGGAGAGCTGGAGGACTTTGGAGAACTTCCCCCGTAATCCTATCTTCTCTCCCTGTGTTTGTGTAACTAATCCCCTCCATCTGCACAAACAGATCAAGGGACGCACATCTTTGGGGTGTTCTCTGGAAGGCGTTTTTTATCTAGGAGTTGAGGTGGATGACTTTGGCACTAATTGATTCCACCTTAGAAGGCAAGATGGGTAGTTAATGAGTACGATTTCCTTAGCACCGTGCAGAGTTCAGAACAAATCTTCACAGATGCACGAGGGGAAAAAAAATAAACGAGAATTTAGGAAGATTTCTAGTCTATTATATTTTCCAGCAGTTTCATGACTGACCAAATATGTGTCAGCGAGTTTTAAATCCAGTAAGACCAGGCGGAGAGATACAGCTGGACTTTTTGGACTTGGGAGGTAAGAAAACGATTAGAATATTCTGCCTTATTTTGGATGACCGAGATGTTGGCAGGGTGAGGAGAGGCATGTGTCATCCTGGACCAGTCCAGAAGAGAGGGAATGGATTTTTCTTCGATTAAACATGGCATTCTCAATCCCCCTCCCCACTATGCTCTATAAAAGCATTTTATCTTTTACTTGTGTACAATATAAACATTTAGTTGTCATTATTATTTGCATATTGAGTGTATGGGATAAGACTGTGTAGGGAACTGTGTCCAAGGAGGTCAAGTATGGTTGGGGAATGGAAGAACTGGAATAACTCAGAGATTGTGAGCTAACACAAACCATGTATCACCCTGTGAGCTAGTGAATGGTTCCACTTCTGAACATGGGCCCAACAGAAATGAGTGCCTGTGTCCACAAAAAAGATATGTATAAGATAATAATGGCAATAACCTAAATGTCTATTTGCAGGAGAATAGATAAATAGATCTCAGTCTATTCATAAAGTGGAATATCCCCCTAAAGAGTACATACTGTGTGATTCCATTTATGCTTGTATTCTATTTATGCAAAGTGTTCACTGGAAAGGGGAACAACGGAGTCAGCTGAGATGCTGGACATGTTTGATATCATGATCTGGGATGGTTATGGGGGTACACATAAAAAAAGAATCAAGCACTCTTAATACTTGTGCCCTTTACAGGATATAAGATATATCTCAACAAAGTAATTGTATACAAAGAGTGTGTGAGGAATAAAATAAAGTGAGATGGTAACGCTGATGAGGGAACCCCTGATCCTTCCTGGGGGAATGAGATACATACCCCAGGGACTTGCTGAAGGACTTTGGGTTTCTGGTCAAGGACTCAAGGGGGCGGGCGTGAGTCAAGAGGTGGGGTCAGGTTGACAGGACCAAGAGTAAGACAGTGGAAAGTAGGAGGGTGACAAGTAAGGATGTTTCAGAGGTAGAATATGTAAAGGAGGAGAGAGAGAGAGAGAGAGAGAGAGACAGACACATGGCGGGGGGATGTGTTAGGGGAGACGGAAAAGCTGAAGGTAAGGCAAAAAATGGCTCTCAGTGTTCTCCTTTGGGTGACTGTTTGCTGAGGAGGCTGCTGACAGAGAAGGTGGAGGAAGAATGCATTTGGAGTCATCTCAACTCCCAGGATGGGTTGGCAAGACTCCTCGAAGTCAGAACCAATCAGAGCAGCACCTCGTATGTGACTTAAAGCCTGGTTCATTTTGTTCTATGGATGCATCTTACAGCCTCTGCCCCTATGCTAGGCCTGCATTATGTAACACGTAGGTAGAACCTTTTTCAGCGTCCTGAAGAGAAATTTAAAATTTAAAACCATGACGGCTTATGTTTATACATTGATATATTTTGGCACATTCTACACCGGATTCTCTCCTCTTTCAAACTGAGGTTCATGCAGGAGTACTGTTCATCCGGTGAAGGAATGCTAATGCAAATTTGGAAGCGCATGGGTACACCTTTCTTTCAAGTTCATGTCAAACATACAGTGGTATGCATGAAGGGGCAGGTTAGCTATTCTCATTATTACTGTATCTGCTAGGGGATGATCTACCTCAACTTACTATTATGTTCATTTTGAGTTCTTGTGGTTGAGTGCTGTGGTTTTGGAGATGGGAGGTAGCTTGCCCTCTGCTTGTTTACTGCTGCCTGGCAAAACTGTTATCTCTCCTTTGTTTAAAACCTAATGAATGTGTTTTGAGTGCACATTCATTTTCATTTCCTCAGCATTCAGGGTGAAAGCTGGATGGATGGTATCTGGTTGTCAGGGAGAGTGACACTGGGTTGCGGAGGCTGTCTGCACCCTCCCCACCAGCCCTGGTTACAGACTGAAAAAGCCATCTTATTTCCTGGGCTGGTCAGAGTAACTGATATGGCTCCTCCTCCTGCTTTTCCTGCCCTGGGATCAGGGTAAGGATGGCTGACAGAGAGCTTCCTGTTTCCTGTTTGCCTCTAGGAGAGCACAATTCTAAATGGCCCCGTTTCTCTGCCTTTGGAAAGGCAATTGTCCTCTGCCCTAAATCAACCCTCATGGGAAGTCACCTGGGATCCTTTTCTTTGGAGTGCCTAGCCTTCTAGAGATAATACCGTGAAGAATTCCCCACCATGCTGCCTGTTAGAGGAAAAAGTGAAATGGTAAAATTGCTAATGCATTACAGCTATTGCTATAGCTGCTTTGAGCTACTTTGCAGAAGGTATTCTGAAATTAAAATGACTAACCCATCTTTTGAATATTTCTATATTTTATATACTTGAGTATGTTAACCGGGAAATTCTTACAAATTTTTGATTTACAGATTTAAAAGTAAGACAAGTTACTTTTCTAGATCAATCTGTGAAATTTGTGGATTTGACGGATTAATTTTACGCCTCATGAAACCAATGAGTATTTTTAGTAAAGGCCTTCATTTTTGTGAAATGTGCAAGAATGTTAACAAATTCACATTGGGGAGCCAGGCATTTGACTGCAAAGTGACCCTTAGCCCAAGATTCAGGCTCTGCATGCTCTGACCTCATCAGAGTGGTCTCAGCGTTCTGTGGCTCTGGGAGTCAGTCCTCTGTCCCTGTGTAATTCCTGGACTTAGGGCCCTCTGAGTCTGCTTTACCTTTTCCAAACTAAGGCAGTAGTTCTCAAACTTTAGTGTGCACCAGAGTCACCTAGAGGGCTGATTACAGCATAGATTGCGGGGCCTCACCTGAGTTACTGATTCTGGAATGAGTTCAGGGAATTTGCATTTCTAAAACAAATTGCCAAGTATGGTGATACCTTTGGTGCAGGGACCACACTTTGGGGACCACTGCATGAGGCCATTTCTTAAAGCTTCCATGATAGACAGGATAGTGGCGTTTCAAGTCTGCCCACATTCCAACTCCCAGACCCTGTGGATGTGTTCATTTACATGGCAAAAGGGACTTTAGTAGATGATTGCATTAAGGATCTTGAGATGGGGAGATTATCCTGGGCTATTTGAATGGGCCTAGTCTAATCAAAGGGGTCTTTACAAGAGTGAAGCAAATGGGTCCAAGGCAGGAAAAGAAGTGGTGACAATAGCAGAGGATGGAGTAGTGAACTTTGAAGATGAAGGAAGGCATCACAAACCAAGAAATTCAGGCAGCTTTAAGAAGGGGGAAAAGGCAAAGAAATGATTCTTCTCTGGAACCTCCAGAAGGAGTATAATTCTAACATATGGATTTTAGTCTTGTTAGTTTCAAATTTTGGACTTCCAGAACTATAAGATAACATGACCTCCTACCCCATATTGCAGTCTGCCTAAATCCCATCTATGTTAGTTCAAATTTTAACAGATGTCTCCCTCACGCTGCGTCTGCATGGTGTTTTACTCATGGATCAAAGCTCAAAACTTTCTGTTTTCCTGTGAATTCATTGAGAATTTATTATCTTGACCAGTTCCATGGATTCAAAGGATCTCCTTCATTTAATAATTCATTATATCACAGATCTCCAGCTGAGGCTAATGATGAAAAAACGATAATCCCTGCTCTTAAGAAGCTCCTAATCTTAATTAGCTTTTGAATTGCTGTGACCAAAATATGTGACAAGAATAACGTAGAGGAGGAAAAGTTTATTTGGAGCTCAGGGTTTCAGAGGTCTCAGGCCATAGATGGCCAACTCAAATTGCTCTGGGCCCAAGTTGAGGCAGCGCATCAACGGGGAAAGACAGCAGAGGAAAGCTGCTCAGAGCTTACTGGGGTCAGGGAATGGGATGCAGGGGCCACAGGAAAGATGCACCCTTCCAGAGCACATCCCCACTGGCCCACCTCCTCCAGCCGTGCCTGGCCTGCCTACTGCTACCTCCCAGTCTGTCCCTTCAAAGTAGGACAGACTGATTAGGTTAAGCTCTTACACTCCCCCCTTCCTGCATTAACAGGAGCTTTGGAAGGACACCTCATATCCATACCATAAGGTAACCTATCAGGGCAAGCAGATACAGCTGGTCATGTTAATCATATCTATTACATACCTGAACATGTCATTTAACTACAGGTATATGCCACATATATGTAATGTAAAATACCCTGTACTGCCTTACAGCACGATCATTCATTCAGATGTCTTTCTACATAGAAATTGTAAAGTTCTGGTGGGGATGGGCAATTTCTAACGTCACTCATTTCCTGAAGGCAGTGAGGGGCCCCTTTTGAGCCATGTGAACTATCTTAAAAGCCTAATAGCAAAATTATACTTTTATTATGTTAGGATCATGTGTTCCGTGATTTCATAGTATATTTTACTTAATAAAGTCTTTCAAAAGTTTGGGTCTATAGTTGAGGTGGAGAGAGATAAAGAGGAATCTTTTTCTTGGAACCAGTACTAGCACTTCATCAAGACAAGAATATTGAACAGATATCAAGAGGCCGAAGTCCTTGTTTTGGAGCAAGCAATTCTTCTGTAAAAAATGAGTGAATCTAATCAGATTATCTTGAATATTTTTTTCAGCTCTAAAAATCTGTGTTTATGTAATTTTTGTGTCTCTTGCCACCCAAAGGACCATGGCTTACATTCAAGAGGGACTCAATGCATGAAGTATTCTGAGTGCTATTTTGGAAATATTGGGCTGTTTTGTATTTAAGGCATTAATAAATTATAGGCATAGGGGTTCTCAGACACAAAATAAAATAAAACCCAGTCTCAGGTTAAAGTTGAAAATAAAGTTAGGTGGGTTAAGGTACTGTAACAACTTCGTATATATGTTTTTTTTTTCTCTCTCTTTTTAACAGTTTCGATGTCCTAAGCATCTTGCAGCATCAGAAACAGGCCGTTTAAGTGGTACCCAACGTGGTGGAGATCTGAAAGCCAGAGCATCAATTTGACAAATGCAGGTCATGAGAGATTGTGATTCACTCTAAGGCAATTCTTCAAAAATCGTCCATCAGGACACTTCTGGTAATGCTGAGTTGCACAACAGTTCTTAAACTGTCAGTGACTAGAAATGATGGATAAGTTTTGAAAATATATATCTTTACATGTGTGTGGGATTTACTAAGCAGCAGGAGGTTGGGACATCACAATCCTATAGATAAGAGGGGTACCAAAATGAACATATCCTTTGTGTTAGCTTTCCATCGCTGTGACCAAAATACCTGAGAAGAGCAATTTAGAGGAGAAAAAGTTTATTTTGGATCATGGTTTCAGAGATTCAGCCCATGGTGGGTTGGCTCCATTGCTCTGGGCCTGAATTGAGGCAGAACATCATGATGGAAAGGTATGGCAAAGGGAAGCAGCTCCTAGCATACAGGAAGAAGATGAGGGAGAGAGAGAGGGAGAGGCAAGGGGACAAGATAGAATCCCCAAGGACATAACCCCAGTGACCTATCTCCTCTAGCCACACTCCACCAGCCTGCAATTACCACCCAGTGCAGTAGTCCTTTCAAATGATCAGTGGGTTACATGGGTTAACTCGCTGATTGGGTTGCAGCTCTCATAATCTAATCATTTCCCTTTGAAGATTTCTGTACCGACTATCATATGAGCTTATTGGGTGGGGGGACTCTTTGTATTCAAACTATGACAAATTTTGTTGCTAATATTTCAAGGCATTAGGTGATTCACAAGTGGAGGACGAAACATGAGGAAGCTGAATAGAAAAGAGAGGCCAAGAGGCTGAGAACACAAGCCTAACTTCTGCCAATGTTGTGTAGCTGAAGGAACAATATTGGAATTTAGGGCCAACCAAGAGAGACTGGGAAACAAACTAGGCTTTCATTTGGCATCTCTAGAAGACTGTATGTTAGGAATAGGATAAAATATAGATTAAAAAGCAAAATGCTTTTTATACTAGCTCAATCCTTTGATGAAAAACTAGATTAAGGTTATCTGTTTGATTTGAATACAGGCCAGAAGCAAAATTAAACAGTTTCCAAAGAACTAGAACATCATTCAGTTGTCTCATTTAAAAAATCTTCAATGTCTGGCATATAATAAAATTATAGCAGTTGTACCAGTAGATGAAACCAATGATTAACCTCCCCCCACAAAGCAAACAACAACATAAAATAAACAAAAACACAAAAAAGCAAACACCTCTCTCTCTCTCTCTCTCTCTCTCTCTCTCTCTCTCTCACACACACACACACACACACACATACTCCAGAGAACAAATACATACCAATAAAATATCCTGACATTTTAGATAGAGACAGGCTTTAAAATAATATATTCAAGAGATTAGATGGCAAGGTGGAGAATTTCAGCAGAGATCTGTATACTATGAAAGAAGGCTGAACTGTATTTTATAACAGAAAATATCCATAATTAAATTATAAACTCAATAGACAAAAACACACTTGACAGTGTCAAAGAAAAGATTAAGATACTGGAAGATACATCAGAAAAAAATAACCAGAGAGGTCTATCTATTTAAATTAAAATATTGGTTTTCATAAGTGTTATGTTTGCATTATGCAAGTTTTGTATGTGTTTGTTAAATTTATACCTAGGCATTTCATTTGGGGTGATTGTCAATTGTATTACATTATTAGTTTCAGTGTTCATTGATAAATGTATAGAATTATAATTGAGTTTGGTTTGCTTTTCTTTATGTTCTGAGATCTTGCTGAAATTATCTAATAGTTTTGGAATTTTCTTTGTAGATTTTTTGGGATTTTTTTTTCTATGTTGATTATTGTGTCCTTTGAAATTAAGATTAGTTTTTTACTTCATTTATTGTCTGTATGCTTTTATTTCCTTTTCTTGTTTCATTGCCCTGGCTATAACTCCGAACATTATGTTGATTATGAGTGGTGAAAATGGTCTCCTTATTTTGTTCCTTTTCATAGGGGAAAAACATTTTTTTCTCCTTTCAGTAAATGTTAGCTTCATGTTCTTAGTAAGTGCTCAATATTAAGCTGAGGAAATTCTTCTTTATTCTTATTTATTTTAATAAATGCATTGAATTAAAATTTTTTTTGTAGATGGACATAATACCTTTATTTTATTTATTTATTTTTATGTGGTGCTGAGGATCAAACCCAGTGCCTCATGTGCACTAGGCAAGCACTCCACCATTGAGCCAAAACCCCAGCCCCAGAATGCATTGAATTTTATTAAATGCTTTTTCTTTATGAATTGATATAATTTTATAATCCTTCTTCCTTAGCCTGTTAATATTGTAGACTTTATTAATGAATTTTAAAGTATTGAACCAGACTTTATTATTGGAATAAATCTCACTTGGATATGATATACAAGTCTTCTTATATATTGATGAATTTTATTAATATCTCATTGAAAATTTTGCATTTATTTCTGAAGCATCTTGGCCTATAGTTTTCCTTTAATTTGTTACTTTTTTCTCATTTTGATATCAGAGTAATGTTCACTTTATAAAACAAATCGGGATGTATTCCCTTTTTTTCTTTTATTGGAACAGAGTGTATTAATTCTTACTTAAATGTTTGGTAGAAATTTTCAGTGAAACCATCTGGGCCTGGAGATTTCTTTATTGAGAGCTTTAAAATTGAGAACTCAATTTCATTAAATGGTTATACGGCTATTCAAATGATCTTTATCATATTGTATGAATTATAGTAGTAAAGTGTTTCTCAATGAATTGGTCCATTTTATCTAAGTCATTAAACGTGTGTGGAGTTCTTTATAGTATTCTCTTGTTATTCTTTTGATGTCTGCAGTTATTTCTTTATAATTTCTGATATTTATATTGGGAATTTGTGTTTTCTTTCAGTTTTGTCAGTCTTGCTAAATGTTTGTCAATTGTTTTTTGATCTTTTCAAAGCACCAGTTCTTTCTTTGTTTTTCTGTTTTCAATTTCATTGATATTCACTCTTTATTATTTACTTTCTTCTTCTTGATGTGGATTTCTCCTCCTCCTCCTCCTCCTCCTCCCCCTTTCTTCTTCTTCTTCTTTTCCTCCTCCTCCTCCCCTTCCTCCTCCTCCTCCCCTTCCTCCTCCTCCCCTTCCTCCTCCTCCTCCCCTTCCTCCTCCTCCTCCCCTTCCTCCTCCTCCTCCCCTTCCTCCTCCTCCTCCCCTCCCTTCTCCTCCTCCTCCTCCTCCCCCTTTCTTCTTCTTCTTCTTCTTTTCCTCCTCCTCCTCTCCTTCCTCCTCCTCCTCCCCTTCCTCCTCCTCCTCCCCTTCCTCCTCCCCTCCCTTCTCCTCCGACTCCTCCTCCTTCTTGAGGTTAAAGTTTAGATTGCTGATGTGAGAACTTTCTTTTGTTTTTCCTAATAATTGCATTTTGTCCTCTTAAGTTTACCTTTCGATGTTGCTTTAGCTTTGTGTTACTAATTTGATATGTCACATTTTTTTTCACTTAAAGTTTCATTTCCCTTGAGACTTCCTCTTTGACCCCAGAAGAAAACCTTATTGTATTCATCCATCTTTTTCCTTATCATGCTGTTTATTCTTTTCTGATGCACCAATCTTTTTCTTCTTTCATTTTTTTTTCCTGTTTAGATTAACTTTTTGTAGTTAGTTTTTAATTTTACCCAAGGATGTCTTTCTTTCTCCTTCATTCCTTAGGATATTTTTTTTTCTCTGAGAATACAATTGTGGGTTAATAGTTCTTTCAGCACAAAAGAAATATTGTGCAAATTCCTTGTGGCTTCCATAATTTCTGATGAGAGATCCACTGTCATTCTTTTCTCACTCTGGCTGCGGTTTTTCAGTTTTATTTTTTGACTGCTTTCTAGATTTCTCTTTGTCTTTAGTTTTCAGATGTTTGATTATAATGTGAGTTAGCATGGAATTGTTAGACATTTTTGTATTGTCTTATGAAACTCTGAATCTTATTTAGACTTATTCATTAGAATCTTATTTATAAATCTAATAATCTTATTTATTAGAATATTCTGTTTTAGCCGGATTTTTCTGGTATTGCTCCAGCAGGGGAAGGAGAGGTGCTGCTTTGCTACTGCCAGGTGGAGGTAGAAATATAGGCTCCCTGTTGACTCTTTGACACTTGAGGTGGGGGTTTCTTGTAGATGCTGAGTGGGAAGACAACTTTTGCCTTCCTACATGGTCTTCACCAACCATGCAGTGGGATTGGCTTATTGCTATTTGGTGATGGTTGAAGTCCTGACTTGTTCTAAGTACCCTCTGATATCACCTGGTAGGAAAGAAGAGGGTTGCCCTTTATTGTTGGGTTGGGGTGGAAGTCCAGGCTCCTACATGGCCTCCACTGACACTGAAAGTCCTTGCTTCCTACTTGGCTTTCTGTGATACCATCCTGCTGGAGGGTTATGGTTCCATTTGTGTTGCTTTAACAAAATGGTTAATTCATAAGGAACAGATTATTTCCCACAATGTTGGAGAAGTCCAAGATCAAGGCATTGGTAGGTTTGGTGTCTGTTGAGGGCCCAATCTATCCTTTCAAGATGGAGCCTTATTCTTGTGCCTTCTGGAAGAGATGACTGCTGTGTCCTTATGTGATAGAAGAGAAGAAAGGCAAAAGGGGCAGAGTCCCCCTGGCCCAATCACCACCTAAAGTACCCAACTCTTAATTTTGTTGCATTGGGTGTCAAGTTTAAACACGTTTTTAGGGGTTTGCGAGTATTCAAACCCAATCAGCCACCTTGTCATGGTCATTTGAGGGTGCAATTGAGGCTCCTCACTCAGGCTTTGCTGGTGGGGGTGTGGTGAAGCCACAGGTTTTGTTTTGATTCATTGTTTGTGATATTTGGTGAGAGTGGAATGGTATGGTCCAAAAAATTTTGTGTTTTGCTAGGTTGTCCCTTTTCTTTAGTTATTTTTATGTGGTGCTGAGGATTGAACCCAGGGCCTCACACATTCTAGGTGAGAGCTCTACTGCTGAGCCACAACGCCAGCAAGGTTGCCCTTTTCTGGTCCTTTAGCTAGTGAGGGCAGCCATTCATTGGAACTTTTCCTCCTTTCATTTTAAAAATCTGCACCTATTAGCATTCCTGGGGTGCTGGATTCTTGAGGTCCAAGTCTGGGATATATGAGACAATGCACTACTTTGTCTTTCTTTGGATCCTGAAATCTCTACCCAGCCTGCCTTCTTCTCTGCCTTTCAGAGACTTTTTATGTTTGTTTATGCATAATGTCTTGGGTTTTTAAGCTGTGGTTAGCGGGAGAAACAGAGAAATTTGTGTCTACTCCATCTTCCCAGACTATCCATTTTGCTTCTCTGTGAGACCTTGGATTTTATTTTGAGAGTATAGTCTTTGCTGTGTTAAGGGGCAACCTTTGGAAGTATGGGGTGAGTGGGGAGGAAATACTTGAACTGTTTTTGCTGAGAAGCAGCGTTTTGCAGTGATTTTTCATTCTTGTCATGATGGGAACTCAGTAAGCAATTATTGAGAGTGGACAGGTCATAGAACTAAGTTGTGGGTGCCTAACTTAGTGGGTGTTTAGCAGATCTAGAACTTTCCCTGCACGTCCATGAGATGTTTGCCACAGTCAGGGCTCCCCTCTTAGGAGTCTTCTTGTTGGGATAGGAGGGAATGGCAAGATCAGAGAGGGAGACCATGCTGTGAATTTCCCCTCTTTCTCTTTTATTCCTCCCCTCTTCCCTTGCTTCAGGCTGATCTGATCTTAAATTTGGAAAAAGGAGGAGTGCCATCTTTTTATGTAGAGATGACAAAAATCATGTTTGGCTTAATAGAATTTATAGTGTGCTTCCACAAACAACACCGTTATGCTTATTTAAGGTGGTGCGTTAACGGGTGGGTCAGTTTCAAACTTCAGTGTTTCTCACTTTTAGTTGCCCTTTATCATTCCGACATGAAAATCATGTCAAAGGGGAAATTGTGTGTCTAATGAGTATAGCTTGCATCCTGGGGGCCTTGAAATGCAGTTTACTAAACTAAATACAAAAGACAACAGTCTAAACATAGATCTCACCATAGTCAAGCTCTTCCTGTGAAGGCTTAGGAAAAAAAAAAAATCCTAGGGAATTGTCACACTTCCCATTGTTATTCACACGCTTGTTTGGGATCCTACAGTGGCAGCTGCCAGAGGCCTGACATTTCAGGGCAGAGGGGAAGAAAGGAAAAATTTGGAAGTCTCTGGAGCTGGGGAGCACTGCTGACAACTCTTGGGCTTTCTCAAAAAAGGGGTGATAGTTGTAGAATTTGGAGAGATGATGGCTCTAGTGAACAAATTCATTAAATAACAATATGCATAAATACTACATAACACAGAATTTACCACCAAATCCTATATGTTATTTTAAACTTTGCTTATTAAATGGCTCAATGGCTTGCCATTCAAGTCAACTTACTGAAAAAAAAAATGTGTCTGGTCTCTACTAGTGCATGTTGGGTGTTACAAAAATGAACAACTTCAGTCTGGTTTTGAAGGAGTCAACATTCAATAGTAGATGTTAAATAAATATCAAGTAGTGAAAAGTTAATGGGGTGAGTGAATGAATGAATTATAGTGAAGTTGCCCAAAAATTAAAAAAAAAAAGGAGTCAACATTTAGAAGGAAAACAAAAATGTATGCAAATACTGGCTGTAAAATGTGGTTGAATGAAACTCTGTGAAGGTGTTGCCATTTGAGCCAAATCTTGAAGGATTTTGAAGATTGTTTAGTGGCTGTAAGTAGCTGAGATGGATTCTGGCTAATTGAAGAGAGAGAGAGAGAAAAAAAAAAAAAAGGAAGGGGATTAGAATAAAAACAGAACCCCTAAGGAAACAGACCTCAGGGATTTGTGATGCTTCAGGGACTGGTGGTAATTTTTCTTCGAAGTCTGGTGTCTATGGATGACTTGGCTCCAACACTTCTGGGTTGGGTTGTTTCTCTAATGGTGCAAATTTCAGGGTGAGAGGGTGACTTGGGTTACATGCTGTTTTAGTCAGCTTTTTCACTGCTGTGACTAAAAGATCCAACCAGAACAACCATAGGGGAAGAAAAATTAATTTTGAGGGCTCATGATTTCAGAGGTCTTAGTCCATGGAAGGCCAGCTCCCTTCCCCAGGGCTGGAGGTGAGGCAGAACACCATGGAGGAAGAGTGTGGCAGAGGGAAGCAGCTCACAAGACGATAGGGAAGCAGAGAGAGAGAGAGAGAGAGAGAGAGAGAGAGACTCCGATGGCTAGATACAAATATATATCACAAAGTCACAGCCCAAGGCCCTACCTGCTGCAGCCACACCCTACCACTTCAGTTACCGCTCAGGTAATCCCTACCAGGGGATTCAATCACTGATTGAGTTAAGACCTCACAACCCAATCCTTTCTCCTCTGAACCTTCTTGCATCGTCTCACACGTGAGTTTGTGGGGGACACCACATCTAAACCCTAACACCTGCCCACCTCTAGGCCATGCAATGCCGGGTAGTCATTGTTTAAAGGAAAATCAAAAGTTTCAAGCAAAGGCCAGCGACTCTGATGTTGGGCCACACAAACCACAGAGAGGAGGCACAGCTGAGCCTTCAGGGACGGAGAAACAGAAGAGTGAGCACGGCGAAGTGCCTGGTGTAGCTCAGCTCAAGGTGAAGGAGGAGGCTAAGTTGGGAGAGGTGAGGAAGAAGAGGCAGATTAGAAATGAAGGATGGAAGGTTTTATCTACCATGTTCTGAACTGGCGACAGGGCTAATGGATAGGGCTGTCAAGATCTGTGTTTTAAGAACAGTTCCCTGGAAACAGGATAGGGTTGTAAAGGAAAGACGGGGCAAAAAAATTGAAGAGGAGGTTACTTAGGTGAAAAAGCAGGAGAGAAGGTTTATAATAACATTTATACCTTATAACCAGTAAGTGACCAAGAACAAACACTTTCCCACATTTTATTTTTACCCAGTAGAGAGGACAGGACATGCACTCTCTCCTATTTTAACAGATATGGTGTCAGAAGCTCAAGATGCTAAGACATGCTCTTGATCCTGTGATGGATGTGACTTTTAAGGGGCTAGGGAGCCAGGTTTGCATCAATCATCTTCCTGGGTGCCCCTGCCACCATGCAGAGCATTGGATCCAGGTCCGACTGACTTTGTTTTGCTGTCCCCCAGGCTGTGATCCACTTCTCAGCCCCTAGAATAATATTCTGTGGAGGTCACGACCTTGAGTAAATAGCTCCAGAATATCTGAATCTTGGCTCGTGGCCGACGTGCTTATGTGGCCAGAGTGAGTTTTTCTTTCTTCCCTTTGAGAGGATTTTCCAAAAGGAATTTCAAAAATCATCCGTGGTGGCTACAGCACACGTGCTCAGCAGCTAAGTGTGACGTCAGTGACAGCGTCCGAGGAGACAGACTGCAGAGGAGCATTAAGAATGGTTGGGCTGTGGAGTCAGGTTACCTGGGTAAAAAATCTCTGTTGTGGCATGTGTGTGACCTTGGTCAACGTACTTGACTCTGAATCTCAGCTCTTTTATTTGTGCAATGGAGAGAATCTTGGCCCTACCCTGATGATAGTCATGAGGGTTGAATGAGGCAGTGCACGTAGGGACCTTAGAAGAAGAGTAGCTAGCATGTGGTAAGCGCTTACTAATGCTGCTCTTCTAGTTGTGAGCATTATTATCTTATCTAAGACATGGAGGGAGCAGAGTGCCACATAGTTCTGGGACCTTCGAGTTCTGGTGCCATCTAGTGGCCAGGACATTTCAGAAGGTGCCATGAGCTTCCATGTTGCCCTTGCAGGTGACCAAAGGGCTTGGTATTCCTCCACACAAATTGCTGCTAATTGATTTCAGTGGTGACTCTTGAGCACACGGTCCAGGACCAGCAACATTGTGTGACCTTATTACTGGCCCAAGTTGTGTCAGGAGACTTACTTTTTCTCCTAGAGGTGGAAAAGGAAGTCAGACTTAGGCAGTGCCTCTGTCCCTTGGACTGGCCACACAAGGGAGCTCTGCGTTTCCAGCAGGTGCGGCAGCCCCTTGGGTGGGATATGCCACAGACTGACCCGCCAGACAGTGGTTAGGAATGTGATGATGGCAGTCAGGTGGTGTGCGAGTCATCAGCTGAGTGACTTCAATAAGTTACCTAACCTCTCTGGGGAGAGCAAAAATGCCTGCATCACAGGGTTGTCATGAGAATGCACGTATCCACTGATGTGTAGGACTGATGTGTAGGTGGAGGTGCTCAGTAAACATTAGTCAGACTTGCTTGTCACTTTTGCAGTAGATTCTGCCTTTCATTCATCCAGTCATTCGATTGCATACTTTGTATGAGGGCTGAGCCAGCTAAAGCTGTGTTTCCAACAGTCAGAGCACCTCATGCTTGTGGGAATGAACCCTCAATAAGAGTGTCCAGGAGAAGCTGTGTGTCATTGAGCGGGTTGTAGACAAAACAAAGGGCCTTCTAAGGAGCACTGTTCACAGCATAGACGTCAGGCATCTGTACAGATTCCATGGCGATGTTTAAGCCGATGAGAGATAAGTTTCTTGTTCTTAAGAAGTATCACGACATGACAATGATTTTCGAAAGATGAAAGTAAAGTACCTTGAGGAAGGAGTGTTCTTTCCTAATTTGTGGGCTGGTTGTGGACTTGGAGATTTACATTAGAGTGTATTTGGATTCATTCAATGTTCTTGCTCTGATGGTTTGGGGACCACTTCTACTTGCTCAGGGGATGAAGAGCATAATATTTATTTTTTCCTATGGATGTTTAGGGGGGAGTACCAGGGATTGAACTCAGGGACATTCGACCACTGAGCCACATCCCCAGCCCAATTTTGTATTTTTTTGAGAGACAGGGTCTCACTGAGTTAGTTGCTTAGCGCCTTACCATCACTGAGCCTGGCTTTGAACCTGCCATTCTCCTGCCTCAGCCTCCTGAGTTGCTGGGATTACAGGTGTGCACCACTGTACCCGGCTATACTGATGGATTTAATCATCCCCCTCTTTTGCTTTTCCTACACATCAGCTTATGTTTCTAATATTTTTTTTAAAAAAACTATTTCACAGAAATTCAGTAAGCTCCCCACGTCCGGCTTCCTTTAGCAGATCACTCTTATACCTGGAGAATTCTCCTAGATTGAGTACTAAAGCAGTGATTTTTATGAAGAGCTTGGTGAGGGATGTCAGAGAGAGAGAGAGGAGTAGCTATGTGTGCATGGGAAATCATCAAGTGTGATAATATATGATGTAACATAAAGCAACGTATTACTATATACATGAGATGGTCTGCATTATACTGAGTAATGGAAAATAGGCATTCTTTTCCAAGTATCAATAATAATAAAAAAATAAAGCTTCACAAATTCTTGGCTGGTGAACCTATCAGAAGAGAGACACCTTAGGGATTCCCACTGACGGGGACATACTGAAGTCTAATTGAGATAGTGGGTAAGAGTTTTCCACTTATCAAAATGGAACATGAATTAAAAAAAAAAAAAGATCAAGACAAAAGGCTGGAGAATGTCTGTTTAAGTGGTCTCAACCATGAACATTGCTTGGGAATTCCCCATAATAGCAATAATGACAATGGGGATGGCATTGGCCCTGAGCCTACCTCTGGTCCCCACAGTCCTTCATTCTCTTCCCTGCATGGAGAAGGGAAATAAAAGAAGCTTTGCTGCTGCTACGGCTGCTCCAGCAAAGCCCCCGGGCTCCTCTGGGGTCAGTTGACTTCTCTCTGGGTTCTGTCTTCCTGCTTTGCTTCTCTTCCTTGAGTTTCCTGAAGAGCAAACACTTTCTGTGATCCTACTTGGCAGCCTCCTTCATGAATTGGTTTTCCTTCACGGAGGTGTGTTGTTCAGACCCTGGAGAATCATTAAGTGGTTTATTTTATAATAGTTAATATTAGTGGAGTTCCTCAGGGTCAGGGTCTTCTACCACAATCTTGCTTTTTCCCCCTATTTCCTTTTTAGCCCTCATTGATGAGCAGTTCTGCAGAAGAGATTTCTGTTTGCACACAGCCGGCACAGAAAGAACAGAGTGTTTCCTACCGAGCTGTTTTTTGACTTAAAAAAAAATAGGGCTCAAAAATGTGTTTTTTTGTATTAAAAGTGAGATCTTCTTTTTCATTTTGTTCTATAGGTTTTGCTGTTTTTCAAGGTTTTTTTTTTTTCTCCTAAAAGTTACTGTTACTGAATACATTTCCAGACTAGCAAGGCATAGCTTTTAGAATTTCTTTTTTGACCATTAAGTTAGGGAAGAAATATCTACACAATTAGATATTGGCTCTTAGCTTGTATAAGCATAGCATTAACAATGATCTAAAATCCTCACTCCATCTCTGTTCTAACTAGGCACCTTCATTGCATTGGGTGTCATGATTTAATTTAGTTTAAATCTATAACTCTTCTTTCTTGATTCTTTCTCTCTCTCTTTGTGGGACTGGGGGTCCAACCCAGGGCCTCATGCATGCTGGGCAAGCACTCTAACACTATACTCAATTCTGCATCATCTCTTAATTTTATGAAGGTTGGAATTTTAAAGGATTGTACTTGAATTTAGCTCTTTGGTGTGGGGGTGTGTGCTAATGTTTCTACTTCTGATGGCTTGCACAGGAAACGTAAGGCGTAATCAGACTGTAAAACTCTAACCAGAGAGGAGATCATCATTTTAGTTACAGACTCAGCAGATAACAGACGGCTATTTACTAGTCAGAAAGATAAGGGAATGAGTTTGATTCCTCATTAAAAGCTTCATGGTCTGAGTCTTTAAAAAAAAAAAAAGGTCTGGGTCTTTGCTTATTAAGTTACATAAACAGGGTGAAGTGCTATGGGGGAGAATGGAAACTCTTGGTGTGACCTATAATTAGAAAATTTCCACACAGAGAATAAAAACAGAGGCTGTGTGCCACTTCCTGACCCCACTCACCCATGGAGGCTGAGCCATTGAGGGAAGACAGATAAGAAAACACCAAGGAAAGGAAACTGGAGCCAGGCTGCTTGTTTGCTCTGATGGCAACACAGCCTGGATTGAGCATGTCTGATAGTTTAAGAGATCTCCAAGGCACCTTTAGAAGGAATAGCTTTACCTTCGTGAGCTGCAATGAACCAAAAAACATGACAGCATTATTCCAAGCTTCCCTTGTAAAAAAGAACTTCTCTTTGGTGGGTGCTAATGAAATCCCCAGAGGTAGCCAACTGATTCTAGTAGGAAAAAAAGAGGTCTGAGTGGCCATCCCGGCTCTTACCCACCACACCTGGAATTCTGGGAAAGTTACTTCACCTTGAATCCCACGGGCTGGTCTTGCCCATCTGCAAGGGTTTGTTGTATAGATCTGGTGTGATCATGCATGTGAAAGCACTTGGCAAGCTGCCGGGGACCTTGCAAATGCTGCTGGTGGGTGACCTATGTCAAATGTGTCTTTGTATGGTATGTTAGGCACGACTCTATTTCTAATAACATCAGGAATCTGAAGTAGGTAGAATTTTTTGTTTTGTTTTGTTTTTAGATTGACTCCAATTTTTCTCACTAGTAGCCAATCGCTGTGTGAAGGGTGCAGTCACTGGTACCAATGGTTTTTTAGGGTTGTCATCCCCTCTGCTGTGGCTCATAGACATGGCACATTCATCAAGGTGCAATATTTTCAGTCCCCCAGGTTTTCCCATGCCAAACTCATGCTAGGGCAGAGCAGGCTGTGGCTGGAGTCCTGTGTGTAGGGCAGGGGTCAGAATCCTGCTCTCGCACGTATTCATTGCATGACATGGAGAAGATAAGTTCACTGTTCTGAGTCTCCATTTCTTCCTATGTACTTCTCTCCTATGCATCCCTGAACATCCTAAAATGGGATGCAGATATCGACCCCAGTGATTTATTAATTCCAATGAAACAATAGTTTGGTGGATGGTTTGAGGACGGGATTGCCTCTCAATCATATAACACAGTGATTGGAATGTAGTAGGTGTCAATTAATATCAATTTAACAAGTACATGTTTTAAAAATCCTGGTAGTTGCTGAGTACGGTGGTGCATGCTTGTATTCTCAGCTACTTGGGAAGCTGAGGCAGGGGTATCACTTAAACTCAAAAATTTAAGACCACCCTGGGCAGCATGGTGAGATCCCTATCTCAAAAAAAGAGGGAGGGGGGTGAGGATCGAGTTTAAATGAAAGCCATGAAGTAGCCCAGTGCTCCAGTAGAAAGTAAAGCACATAATCCCACATATTACACTGATCTGTGCTCCTGCCCAGGTTTATGTTGCATGGCTGCGAAGACCCAGAGAAGGTACAAAATATTTGGAGGAATCCAGAATCATGTCCTATGAGGACTGTTAGGAATGAGAGCTGTTTAGCCTGGAGAAAGCTCAATAGGATCATGTTTGCTGACTTTAAAAGTTTCAGTAACTATTCTGACTCTTCCAAGTGAGAGGCCCACTGATGGGCCAGGTATAAGGTTGGTCAAGGTCTGTTCATGCAGCACAATCAATCCAGGGGTCAGGATATGGAACTATGTCCACAATACAATCTTCAATGAAAAAATAAAAGAAATGGTCATCAGAAGTGTGTTTAAAAAAAGCATTTAAAATCATCCAACCCCATTTCTGTAAAATGTCTGCCTATGTAACTCTGTATACAAATAGAAAATGTCTAAGAACTTAAAATGGAAAAATCCACTGTGAAGAGGGGTTACCTCTAGGGAGTAGAATTTGGTGCCTTATAGTGAAGAAACTCTAAATCTTTTCTTTACAAACTTTTATAATACTTTACAAACTGCCGTGTTTGATCAATCATGAAAAAATTTTAAAGAATAAATGGAGTGTTAATGTTAAGAAGAGAATTAGAATCATCAGAATTCAAAAGAGTCACTTTTTCCAAGTGAAGAACTTCTTTTCCCTAGAGAGAGCCAAGTGAAGGCTGGAGAACACTGGGTCAAGGCAGAGATGGGTGCTGGCTTAGCAATCTATAAGGGTTTGTCGCCACTGTGATTCTATTACGTTTTGAGGTTCTATGAGATAAAACCATTGCATGGTCATACTTGTTACCATTTAAAAATCATAATCCAAAGCAAGAATAGAGTTGATGCTGTGACTATTACTGGTACCTTTTGTTCTCAAACTTCCTCTGTTTGCCCTTGCAAGCAGTAGGGCAGCAATACTGTTATCCTGGGACATTTTCTGAGTGAGTTTATACTTCAGACCTTGTGGCTTGCATATGTCATTTTATTTAATTTCCCCACAATATTGTAGTCCACAATAGGCTTTAGTGCTATTTCCATTTTGTGCATAGGATGCCTAAATTCACACAGCTAGTAGTGTGGTGGCATTAATTTTGGATGCCAAGTCCTTGACATCCGATCAACCCCTCCCTCCCTAATGACTAAAAATGTGACCTTGAGAATTGTCTCTTCCCTAAAGATGGGTTTTGATAAGACCAAGCCAACAATCTTAATGAAAGCTTTAAAAATAAACATATTTCTTCCTTATTGTAACTGGTGTGATGATTTGAAACCTGTTCGTGTATTTTCTCTGGTCAGTGTTTCTGATGAAATGACCTTTGCCTTTGTGGGACCAGGCGTCCATCTGCCTGTGTGGGTAGGGTGGGAAAATGTGAGGGGAGGATGTGGAGATTAGAAATCTCACATATAGACCCTGCCGACAAAGGTGCAAGTAATAACTTTGAAAATAAAATTGCATTCTGACTGAGGACAATGGCTTCACAAGCCAGCCATTGTTTTCAGGAAGGAGTTTCTAAATTCCTTAATTTCCCCCTAAAATATACAAAGGCAGGGACCTTGCTTTCTCAACCAGAGGTGAGAAAGCCTGGTTACCAGGCTCCTTGCTCTGCCCTAGAACACTGACTGGAAGTGAATCTCATGCCCCTTTTCAGTTCTTGGAGTTATGGGGACAAGAGAAATGGGCAGGAGAGGATGAGGAAGGAGGGGGAGAGACGAGAAGAAGGCACCTGGGCCTGTTCCTCTCTGAGCTGAAACTTCTGAACAAGGAGAGGCATCAAAACCAGCCAGAGAAGGGTCAGGGAGTCTGAGATCCGGGGCCTTGACCTGCTCCTTGGACCTGGCTTGAAAGGATTCTGAGTCTCCTCAGGAGGCTTCGATGCCTCTGAGAAACCTTGGTGCCTACAGACTTAAGTCCAGACCTGGTTGTATCTAGTGGTCTGGTGGGAGAGAGGTGCTGAGCCTTCAAGGACAGGAAGCCTGAGGTGTCTGTGGGTCTAAGCCATACTGTGAGCCCTGAAGATGGTCAGGTGAGCAAGGCCAGCTTCCCTCCCCTGTCCCCTTCTAGGTCTTCTTGCATGGACGAGAGGACAGTGTCAGTGGGACAAATAGAGGCTGAAGGTTGAGAGAAGGATGTCCATGTTGGGACCTGGACACCACTGAGAGACCCCCAAGGTTTAGGCAGCTTGGACTCACTGAAGACCAGCCCTTGACCACAGGAATCCTGCCCACCAAACTGAGGGAGAACCATGATGAACACATCTAGACCCACCCAGAATGAGGCCGCTGGAGGCACTGGACGGCTGAGGAATCTGAGAGGCCACATCATCTGGAACAGTGTTGTCTAATGGAACATTCCGGGATGTATTGGAGCCAGGTGTGGCTATTAAACACTAGTTTCATACTTCATCTGGTGATGCTGAGGAACTGAGTTTTTCAATATTCATTTATTTCTTAAAATTTCACTTTTGATACATGATAACTATATGGCGGTACAGTATGATACTTCAATACATGTACTCAAGCATAACGATCAAATGGAGCTCGTTAGCAAATCCGTCACCTCAAACACTTATCATTTCTGTGCTTTGAGAACGTTCAACATCCTCTCTTCGACTTTGACATATACAGTATGTTATTGTTAACCGTAACCACTATTGTGCTATAGAACACTAGATCTCATTTCCTTTAGCTTTGTACCCTTAACCGACCCAAGTCATTATCTTTCTTGTAAAAAAAAATAAAATGAAGAGAATTTAAAGTAGAAAATCATAGCATTCATAATTCTGACATCCTAACATGATTATTTGTGTCTTCTCTTTGAGTCTGTATTCTCTCGTTTATATTTTTTGAAATCATAGAATGTGTGCAAGATAAAAGTCAACTTTGAATCATTTCATATCTAGGGATATCTTGGAAGAAACTGTTTTAGGTAAATGCAGTGAAAATAAATGTTTGTTCTGTATTTTTTTGAAGAATTATTTTAAGGAGTCAGAAGGGAAGTCAAATAGGATAGGCACTTGGGGAACTGAATTGTAATTGCTCATTATCATTTAAGATTGAATAATCATCGGTGGCTCCAATGCAGGAAGGTGCAAATTTGAGGGCCGCTGTTCATCGTACTGGGTTGAACTGTGTTGAAAGCAGATAGGACGAGGTACTAGTGTTTTTGCCTCTCACATGTGGAGATTGTGACGAAGACTGGATCAGCAACAGATCAAATAAGAAAACTAGTTCTCTGTACATTCAATGGTCATGAGATAGATTTGTGATCGCCTCTGTATTTTTGCCAATGACTATGTGCACTTTGTTGAAAAGTCTGGAAAATACAGATGAGCTAAGTGGGAAAGAAAGTTAAAGAATATCAATAGTCCCACCACTACCCCTTTTATTTTAATAAAAATCCTGCTGTCAGATTGGGTGTGTAGCTGTGTATGGGTATGTATGCTTATTTCTCAGTGGGGAATTACAGTGTCCTATTATTTTATGATGAGTATTTTCCCCTGATTTATATCACAAATAAGCCTCACAAGAAAATGCTTAGGCTGGCTTCAGAGTTTCCGGGTCCTGAACAATCTTGGATCCATGTCCTGATGGCTGATTTCTGCTCATGGTCACCACGCTTGTCTTGACTGCGGCTCTCCTCCACCCGTGTCTCCCCAGCTTCTGTGGGACCTTCTCCTGGATGCATCGGACATCCCTTCCCTTCATCCCACTAGGCTGTGTGCTTTCTCTCCCTGAGAACCCCACTTGGCCCCACAACAAAGGACTTAGAGAAAGATCACTGACCCCACCTGAGGCCAGGGGTGTAATTGCCAGTGTTGAGCCGAAGGGGGGAGACCAGTCCTTTCTCCTGGTTGGGAGTGGGTCCTCGTCTTGTCTCCACGGAAGATTTAAAAGGTCAAGAGAACATCAGTTGCTTCCTGTTTGTGGCAGTCTCATCTTTCCTCACCTGTCCTTCCTGTCCCTTTTCTGTCCCCTTCTCTTCTTGCCTCTGTGCCCTCCACAGCTTCCTGCTTCTGTGTCCCGCCATGGACACTTCTCTGAGCTCACAGTGGGAATGCTTGAAGCGATCCCCACCAGCGAGGATCCCTTGATATTCCGTTTACTCAGCTATAAAATAGTTGAAACCCCATTTCTAACTTGACGCACTTCCAGTTTGGGAAACTTTCCCAGGGGTGACTCCGTTTTCTCCATGGCAAATCTTTATGACCCTAAGGACACTTGTCACTGGGGTAGATTCCTTGAATTACCAAACAATAAGAAGTGAAAAAAAAAGGACTAGGAAGGAGTTGTTCACTACGGATAATTGGCTTCACACTGAATGAATCATCTCTCCGTACTTGTGTGCCAAGGTGATTAAGAACTTACTGTAAAGAATTGCTGTCAAAATTATTTTAAATTATTTTATTCAAAAAAGCACAAAATGGTACAGAGAGAAAAATCATTCTGTCTCACCCATGGCTTGGAGAGGTTTTTCTCTCCAGAGGGAACTGTTGTTACCTTTCCCTATGGAGATGATGATGATGCCTTTCATGTGCAACCAGGTAGCAGCCAGCTCCGTGTGCCTGTGAGGATAGCACACTCGACTCTTGAAATGTGGCTAGTCCCTACCCCATCTACTGTAATTCATTTCTCTTGAACAACTAATAATAATAATAAAAAAAGAAATGTGGCTAGTCCAAACTGAGATGGGCTGTAGGTATAAAACACACACCACATTTCAAAGATTTATAAAACAAAGAATGCAGAACATCACATCAATATTTTAATATTGATTTCATATTGATAGTATCATGGTATCACTAAATGCATTTCATGTGACTGCTAGAAAATTTAAAATTACACTCATGGCTCTCATTTGTTGCTTGCATTATATGTCTACTGGACATGCTGACCTATTAAAAATCAGTGTGCACATACACACAATTGTGTGTTTTTCAGTGGGCACAGGCAAGCAAGGTAGCACACTATCAACACTGCTTTTTGTCTGAGAAATGATTTCACATCACTACATGAAGAGATGATAAAAACATTTATGGTATTTTATTGCATAGAATTCCACATATATAACCAATTTTTTTTTGACGAGGGGCCCTGGGGATTGAACTGAAGGGTGCTTAACTCCTTAGCTACATCCTTAGCCGTTTTAAAAAATTCTTTTACAAAAATTTTGAGACAGAGTTTCACTAAGTTGCTGAGGCTGGCTTTGAACTCGCAATCCTACTGCCTCAGCCTCCTAAGCCTCTGGGATTACAGGTGTGTGCCACCATGCCCAGCCTAACCAAATCTTTTTTATAAACTTTGAATTATTTTCCCCCACCCCCATTTTACAGATAATAATACTATGATAAATAGCCTTGTATAATTTTTTGCTTAGGTAGTTGGAAAAACTGTGTCAAAGAATGTTTACTTACATGTTTGCCTTTGAAGAATGTCAAGTGTATCTCCTTTGAGGACCTGACAATTTGCACAACCATAAGCAATGTGTGAGCATGCTCATTTCCTTTCAACCTCCTAACACAGTGTATTATCAACATTTTTATCTTTGCTAATCTGATCATTGGAAAATTTATGATTAATTTAGAATGCCTAGTCATACATTTTTGTCTAAAATATGTGAGAATAATAATTAATTTTGTATAGCAAAATATGGTTTCCAAAGTATTTCCATGTTTTCTCATTCAGTTCTTAAAATTACCCAGTGATAATAAACACTTTACCTAGAAGCAAACCAAAACTGGAATAAAGAGGAGAAATGAGTCTCTGGGTGTGATAAATACACATTTAAATTCATATAATTATTAACCCAAAATGGAAGCAGATTCTATAGGTTTTCTTTTTCCCATTTTAACAGATGAATCACACAGCCAGCAAATGAGGGGGGGGGGGGTTAGTGATGCTTCTTTGCTGTTAGACAAGCATGAGTTAACTGTGGCTCAGTGGTTTTTACCAGCTGTGTGAATTTGGACAAGTTCATTAACATATGTACATATTAATGCGTAAAATGTGGTGAATAGAGCTGTGGGGTATATCTCAGTGGTAGAGCACTTGCTTGGTGTGTGCAAGGCCTGGTTTCAATCCCTAATATTACACACAAAAAACGTGGAGAATACCTACCCCATTAGAAAGGGGTCAAAAGTAATAGAATAGTGCACGTAAGTATTAAGAGAGTGCCAGACACGGAGCAACCCCTTGCATGTGTGTGTTTTGCACATGTATGTATGTGTGCATGTATGCGTGTTAATGCCAAGATTCAAAACCTGGTTCTTAGCTTCCTGAGTTCCCAGCCAGTCATTCCCACTCCTAGTGACTCAGTCCCCTTCTGGGCAGCAAGATTCAGTAGTTTGACCCAGTTCTTATCTTGATGTGAGTTGGGGGAAGGGCAGGAGCCGTGAAGAGACATTTCCAGGTATTCATGTCCCCGCACCTCCCAGCATGGGAAGATGTCCACCCTCCCTGGACTTCAGTGTCTTCCTCATTCAATGGGGGTCGTTGGTGTAGCGTTAGTGACAACGTGCATTCTCTTACAAGTGCCTTTGAGGTCTCAGAGCAAAATAAGTCGAAGCTGCATGCCCATGGACATGAAAACATGGTGACACTCACACTGAGCACCCAGGTGGAAATTGCCGGAGACCAGGGACACTATGGATTTAGGTCAGGCAAGTCGTGATGTGTTTAACCTGCACCCATGTTTTTTTTTTTTTTTTTTTTTTTTTTTTTTGAGAGAGTGAGAGAGGAGAGAGAGAGAGAGAGAGAGAGAGAGAGAGAGAGAGAGAGAGAGAGAGAGAGAGAGAGAATTTTTAATATTTATTTTTTAGTTCTCGGCGGACACAACATCTTTGTTGGTATGTGGTGCTGAGGATCGAACCCGGGCCGCACGCATGCCAGGCGAGCGCGCTACCGCTTGAGCCACATCCCCAGCCCCCTGCACCCATGTTAAGGACATAAGGATCATCTAATAAGCCACAGTTGTGAAATGGGGCAGGGCCCTCTGTGACTTTCTTCTTTCCCTTTATAAAAAAAAAAAAAAAAAAAAAAAAAAAGGAGAGACAGGAAGTAAGTGATCCGGAAGTGCAGGAACAATAGGCTTTTCCTGGAAGAGTGGCTCCGAAGCGGTGACTAAAGGCCCAGACACGCTGGGCAGAGGGGCAGAGCCAAAGAGCACCGGCCTCAGCGGGTGAGGGGCCAGGGGAACCCACAGGACGCTCCAGATGCTTGCAGCCCAGGGTTCGGTGGGAAGGCGTGATTTACTACCCCCTGGCCCCTGAGCACGAAGGGGAGATTACGGCAAGGTCACCCTGGACCTGGAGACCATCAAGTCACTAATTGGCAAACACTGCTACCTTGAAGAACTTCTTAGTCTCAGGCAGGAACAGCCATGGGGCTGTCTTGGTGCTTTGATAAAGAAGACATCATTTCTCTTGGTACCAGCGAACGCTTGATTCCTCCTAGGCCTTGTGAAAACTTGAAAAGCCTTTCTGTGGTCCCTCCATCATCTCCCCACACCCTAAATGGGACAAGGAATCTCAGCATCTGCCTCGCAGGGGTCTCTAGGAAAGGAGGAAATTCCTCTGTAATGGAGCATCAGATTCAAGTAAAATTAATGGTTTTGTGTATTTGAGAAATATTTTAAAATGAGAAAGAAAAATTATTCATAACCTGCCACTTCGACAAATGGAAGAGAGTTGCCTTTGTTCCGTTTCATGCTATGCTCCAAAGGTGACAGCCATAAAATAATAGGGCATTTTCCTCCCATTTTTTCCCCTTAACTGTGCAATTATATTTATACCCATTTTCATAAAATGAATGCAATTTGCAGTGTTTTACCCAGGCCTTCCAGGTGAGTGCTGAAGAGTTCTTCTTTTTAAAAAAATGGTTACGATGAGATATACACAAATGTAAAATGGTACCACAACCATGGGAAACATGGACAGTTTACTACAAAGTTAGACATACACTAGTTGTTTATCCCAGAGAAATGAAAACATGTTTACACAAGGTTTTCTACGTAAAATATATAAATCCACAGCAGTGCAATTCATGGTAGCCAGAAAAAAGGGGGGGAAAAAAGGAAACAACGTATATTTCTATCAATTGGTGAATGAAAAAAACCCCAAACACACTCCTTGCTATGGTATACTACTCAACAATGAAAAGCAATAATGCATGAGTATATACAATGGCAGCTAGGCACAGTGACCCGTGCCTGAAATCTCAGCGACTTGGGAAGCTGAGGCAGGAGAATCACAAGTTTGAGGCCAAAAATTAAAAGGGCTAGGATGTAGATCAGTGACAGATCACCTCTAGGTTCAATCCCTAGTCCTGGGATGGGGAAAGCACACACACATAGATGACCTTGACAGCTCTCAAACATTCTGGGTTAAGTGAAGGAACCCAAACACTAAAGTCCATGTACTGTGGTTCCATCTATGTAATGTTCTAGAAAAGTGAAAACCCCAAGCAGCTCAGTGGTTCCTGGAAAACAGGGATGGGGGTGGGGTGAGGGGCTAGGGAATGTGAATATTTTGCAAGAGGGCTTGAGGAAGCTCTTTGGGAAGGTAGGGCAAGCCTTGATGGTGATTATGTGACTGCCTGCGATTACCCAAGTTCCTCCAGCTGTGTTCCTAGAGGTGGTGAATGTGTCAATTATACCTCAATAAAACTGAAAATGAAAAGTCTTCAAAATATTTGACAGTCACTCCTGACTTCTAAGCACTTCGCAGGCGTTAACTCCCTTTAATCTCCACAGTGACCTACAAAGCAACCACTTTTATCAACTCCATTTTACAGAGGGGAGCCAGAGCCCTGGGAAGTGAAATGATTTTTCCCCGGAGGATACGATGCTGAGGCAGGCACAGTTTGATTTCAGGTAGCTTGGTTCTATCGCTCACACAATTCCACTCCGTGGCCCCACAACTTGGATCGGATTTCGCAGCCTCTGGACCAGGGATGGAACGCAGTTCAGTCAGCCATTCCAATTTTTTTCTTCTTTGCTATTTAAAGCTTAATAAATATTCATGCTGTGAATCTTCCTTTACCTGTGTTTTTCTTTCTGAGGGGTTATTTCCTAGCAGTGGGATTGCTGGATCAAAGAGGAGGTCTATTTACAATTTTAATTAAATTTCCTTTTTGAGCATCTACTAGGTGCCAAACATATTTTCTTATTCACAATATATTTAATTTTCATGGAAAAAAATATTTCCCTAAGACCCATGTCTTAAAGGTTTGTTCCCCAGCTTGGGGTTATTGGTTGGTGGTGGAAAATTTAAAAGACAGGGTCTGTTGGGAGGTTTTAGGTCATTGGGTGGGGTGGTGCCCTAGAAGGAGTTTGTGAGACCCTGGTCTGTTCTTCTTTTGCTCTTTTCTTTTCTGGTCCTTATGTGAATCATGTCGTTTAACCATGTGCTCCTACCACAGGCCAAAAGCAATGGGCTCAATTGATCATGGAAACTGTGAGCCAAAGAAAACCTTTCCTCCTTATAAGTTGATTATCTCAGATATTTTCTTATAGTAACGGAAAGCTGGCTAAAACACATGGCAATCTCACTAGCAGATGTTTTGTGATTGTCCTCATAACCTGAAGTGGTTAAGTGACTTAAGTTCCATAGGAAATCCCAACTCAGGTCTCCTGACTCCAAATCCTACGTGAATTCTACCATATGTTAGCTATTTGTTCTGTAATCATAATGGGAGTTTTCATGATTTATTCTTAGTTGCCAGAATTTAGGCCTAAATCACCATGTCAATCCTGTCATAGGTTTTCATAGTCTTTGGAGCTCAGTGTTATTAAATATTTATCCTGAAAAAT
This sequence comes from Urocitellus parryii, assembly GCF_045843805.1. Classification (NCBI taxonomy): domain Eukaryota; kingdom Metazoa; phylum Chordata; class Mammalia; order Rodentia; family Sciuridae; genus Urocitellus; species Urocitellus parryii. The sequence continues at coordinate 104,278,970 of NC_135540.1, forward strand.
TGTTTACATAGTTTTAATTATTCCTAACATTTTAATATGCTTTATGTTAAGGGATATAATCTATGCCTTCATATCAAGAATTTGCTTAGTGGATGTTATAAGCAGAATCACAGCTTTATTAAATATATGAATACAGTCTGGTCTTTCAACAATGGACTATAGACAAAGGTGTAGGTTTTCTAAGTTCCTTTTTCCTCCTGGTCAAGCCTTTGTTCTGTTACATGTTGATGGGTCAACCTTGGGCAAGTGGCTTTCTCATTTTAAGTACAATTTTTTTAACGGGAATAACAAAAGTATCTTATTCTATAGAGTTACATAAGGATGGAAACAAATAATTCACACTTTCATCCGACATTCTGCTGGGCATGCAGGGGGTCTGAATAAATGTTAGCGGGTAGCAGTAGCAGCAGATACATCACAGTCAAGATTGGATGTTATTCGCAATCAAGAGCTGGGTGCAAGGTGTGGTCCATAGGAAGATTTCCAAAAAAAAAGAGTATGGAGCCATCTTTGAGTGAATAAAATGAGGTGATTCGGTAGCTGGAGTAAATGGGGTGAGGAGAATCTAGGATGAAATGAAACTGACCATTAAGCCGGACACCAGTGGCCAGACCCTTTAACTGTCCTCTGTTGAAACTCCTCCATGCCCTCTTTGGGCTTTTGGTTTATTTTGCTCGAAACCATCAAGATTTTTCCTTTAACCATTTCCATTTCTCATCTACAGTCCCTCTCTGGCCATCTGCTTGGGCTTAGGTAAGTGCTGGAACTTCAGAATGATGAAGGACAGAGGAGGAAGAAGATGCTTTATGCTTGGGTAGGAAAGATGGCGGAGGGACTTGGCCGACTTGGAGATGGGGGCAGGGCAGGAAGGAAGGGAGCTTAAAGTGGCAGCTTTGGATTTGATTTCACCATTGGCTTTTTAAGTTCTCGGTTAATTGAATCTTTTTGCCAAAATGATAAAACGCTCCCCTTCTGCAATTTGGGATCAGTTGATAAGAATTAATCAGAGTCTGTGAAGTGTGTTAGGAGCGTAGGACCCACAGCCCTATCTAGGTATGTGTGGGAGCAGTTTCACCAGATGGGAAAGTCAAATTAGTGTTGCTCTCTGCAGCTGGGCTATCTGGGGTTTATCTGGGGAAGAGGCTGAATCTGTTGGCAAACGCCAAACTTTAGGTTTGATCCATACCTCATACTCCATGTCCTCCAATAATTAAGAGTTGGCTGGATACCAATAATGCAGGAGCCTCAGAATTAATGTGGGAGTTGGAGTGAATTGCATATGGAGGCTTAGTATTTACCTGGTCTTAACTACTGAGTTTCTAAGACCAGCCAGGAAATCTCACATAAAGAGTTCTTTTTTTGGCTATATTGGCTCCTGTCTTATTGTATTTGATGCAGTAATCCAATGAAAATAATAATTTTTTACTTTTCTGGTTTATTTGTGGGTTGGCTGCAGAAGCTAAGGAACTCAATCCTGAAAGAGGACAAGGAGAAAAATGGATGAATGAAGGCTCCTGCTCCCTGGCCCCAAGCTGTGTGAAGACTTCTCATGACCTTCTGTGGCTTGCCCTGCCCACTGCCCCTCTGCACACAGAAGCCAGCTCTTTCTTCTGGAGAATCACATCTCTCTGATGCTGATCTTACGGTTTGGGTGGAGACTGCACTCTGTGGGGGACTCAGGTCCAACCAAGGAGAAGTCCACATCCCTCTGGCCACAATAATTAATTCTGGGGTGGGCCTTTCACCAACGCCAGATCAAACAGAGACAATCTGGAGGATCTTACTCAAATTCTTGGGAGAGGAATCATTTCTTTCTGCTGGGACTGCTACACTGGGACTGCTATACTAAGAGCTGCTGGAGGTCATCTATCCTGCCAGAGATCAAAGCCAATACAAAGGAAAACAGAACCGGGAGATGAATAATGAATGCCTCCTGATGATACCACACACGTGTCTGGATCCAACTATACCTGAAACCAGAACCTCTTGGATGCTTGTTAAATGAACAAATATTCTCAATTTTTTTGCTCTGAGTTTTTATTTTAAATAAATAAAAGTCTGATAAATAATAAATAAAATAAACATATTTTAATAAATAAAAGCTGAGTCTGAGCTTTTATTTTTAATCCTCCAATAATTTAAAATATAAATATTCTATACACAGAAAAGAAGAATCTATCACTATAAAGAAGGGTCTTCTTCCCTACCCCACGTTCTAGAGAAATAAAATGTTATAATATTCTGTTAATTTTCCTAGTGTTCAAGGAAGAAAAATATCTCAGTAATGACCCTCTCCCCCTATTGGCTGGTATCCAAAATATGTCAGGATGAGAAATCATATTTTTCTTTTTCCTCCCTTTCGAATGTGTTTCTGACAACTGCACGGTGTTCAGACAGCTAGCATTCATGTACGAATTCCCTGTCTGACCTTATCATGTTCAGTTGTACCTCTGGTTTGCAAAGACAAGGTGTCCTTTCTCCCTTGTTGGTCTTGACTCTAACATCCATTTACCTGTAGCTCTGTGGATGCCATGTTTCTCTTTTCAGAAGAGCATCACTCCACACAAACACACCCATGATTGACACTGACAATGCAGATTGTCCTGACCCTCCAGGGAGCCTCCAGGTCCCGGGGGAAGGAAGAGAGGACTTGGAAAAGGTGTGGCGATAGTCTCCAGAGAGAGAAATGAAATCGTTGAGACCAAAAATGGCACGCGGAGGCTGACCTTAGCCCTGTGTTAGAAGGATCCTTTTTCCAAAAGAGCAGAGTTAGTGCCACTTGTCTGTGACCAGAAGCCAAACATTAGACTCAAGTCGGAAATTGTAAAATAAAATTGGCCTAATGCCAAGAAGACACTGAAATGGGAATTCCCTAACTCCAGAGGTCCAGTTTTACACTACAGGGAAGCCATGCTCAATTGACGTGGGTTTTTTTTTTTTTTTTCTAGATCCTGCACCAGTTGCAATGGTCAGATGAGATCATTCCTAGATTAGTGATTGACAACTCCAGTGCCCATAAAGACCAGGCAGCTGGCCACAGTTGGGTGGAGTCTGAATTCCTGCATGTTGGAGGGGAGCTGCCACTGCTCTCTTCAAGGCATGTGGGGACACACAGTGGGGCTCTGCCTGTGCTCCCCTCAGAGATGGTAAACTCCAAAGTCTTCAGTTACAGTCTTTGACTCTTGAATAGTAACATCCATGATGGTGCCAGTGGCTGGAGATTTGAGTTGTGATCAGGACTCATTTATTTCACTCAAAAGAAGCCGAAGTGTGGTGGCTTAGAGCACAGACTCAGGGCTCAGGTTGGCCTGGGTTTGTGGCCTGGCTTTGCCATTTACTAATGCCATGACCTTATCCAAGAAACTTAATATCTCTGAGTTGCAGTTTTCTCATCTATAAAAAAGGGTTGAGGTTTCCACATGAGTCTCAAGAGTGGGGCTAGAGGGGCGGGGGGGTGGGGGGAGAAGAGTCTGAGGTTAACAGCATGATGTTCTTAAATCTCTCACCCAGTGGCTACGTAAAAGGGTAAAGCATTAATATATGCTGGTCCTTCTAGGAATAGAACTGACAGAAGTTCAGCTAAGATAACGTTTTTGTATTCTCCAGAAACATAGTCAATGAGACAGTGTTGTATAGTGGTGAGGACCACACATCTCAGAGTGGAATCCTGTCCCATTTCTAGCCTTGGGTTTTTGGCCTCAATCTTCTCATTTGATCTGGAGATCTAAGGGTGCCTATCCCAAAGGATTCTAGGACAGGTTAATGAAGGGAACATGTATAATAAGATTCCTACAGCATTTAAATCAGAGCCTGGCACACAGTAAGAAGTCTGGGCATCAAAGATCATAATACTATTATTGCAATAAAGTTTTAATAGCTCTCACGCCTTTGCACTTGAGTTAGACTGTACACACACTGCAGAGTTTAGAGCTTGCACTACTCTTTCATAACACCAGAGGTAGTTACTTTTTCCCTTAGAAAGCTGGAAGAGTCTACCTAGTATTATAAGGGCCACTTTAAAGTAGAGGTGGATCCCTCTACTTCAAGCCAACATATTGAGTTCAAAAGTAATGCCCGCTGGGTTGGAGACTCCCAGGGGGACAGCACAGGGAGGTGCAGGGCTGCCAGCACATCCAGGATGCTCAGGTTTTGTGCTCACTGTGGACCTGGAAGGTGAGAGGTGATCTCACTGGCTTTGTCCTTACTAAACTCCTGAGGGAGTGGATCTGCAGTCAGAAGCATTCGATCTCCATGTCAACAGTGTCTCAAGGAGAGGCTGATACCTTCTGCCCTGGATGGAAGCCTTTGTGCACACACAGATTGCAAAGCACCAGGAAAGTGCAGGGAGCAGGGAGTTGTGGAGAGAAGGCGCTGGGCGGGGAGCAGGGACCATTCTGGGCTGGAGCATACATGTTGGCTCAGGATCTTGGAGGAGCTGGGCCTGCAGGCTTGCTGGACTTGCAGGATAGGAGCCAGGCGGGACAGGAGACCTTCTTGCTCTTAGTGGAATGCTGCTCTGTTCCACAGAGGCGAGGCATCTGTGCCCAGGGCCAGTCCTCCACACCCCCTGCTGAGGCCTCCCTGAGCTCACAGTCTTTAATGGCTTCTGGAAGGAGACTGCTGTCTCAAGGCGAAGAGGGTGGGATGCTCACCTCGCCACCCACTCCAAGCCATAGCTCCAAACTCGGGGCACCCTAGACGGCCTGCTCCAAGGAAGAAGGGACTGGAACTGAAATAAAACTTTTATTCATTGAAATTGTGATGAAAAGTTATAGAATCAGGCTGAGATGTGTTTAAAAGAGGCACTTTCCAGCTGGGAGTGGGGAAGAAAGCTGTCCACAGGACAGTTTGGTAGAGTTTATTTGAAAATGTACAAATATTTCATATATGTGTCCCTCTGCCGAATTGGGATTCTTCACTCAACAGTGAAAGGCTGCTTTTGCAATTCAGCCAGAGTGGGTGACAGAGGCAGGAGAGGGGGGGTTCTAATTGTGGGGTGACCTTAGGTGAGCCATTGACCTGTGTGATCCTCAATTTCTTCCTCTTTAAACTGAGGATGAATGTAACCCTGGCTACCTCTCAGAATCTTGTTTAGGGGCAGATGAAGTGATTTCTATGAGTTAAAGTTCTTTATGAATGATCTAGTATGGTGTAAATATTAGCTATTATTTAATGAAATCCAAATTCATTTCTCTACCCATTGACTGGTTCATCTCATGATTTAGGATATAATTGTTCAACATGGAGAACTGAATAATTATTCAGCCCAATTTGATACATGTTTATGGAATGCCTGGTGTTGTAAGGAGATGTCTACATGATTTTGTCAGTGTGGACAGCTGGTCCAAATGTGAGCCTCCTTCCTCATTTCATCAATGGTTTTGGGGGAGGTTTGGGAATCGATCACTGGCCCATCTCTAGTTAGGTGCTCACTTCATTTTCTTTGTGATTGCCTGTCAACCTTTTGATTTTTTTTTTCTTGGTCCTTACTAGGAAATCCACGCCTGTGTTATGATGTGTTGGCTTTTTTCTATGTGATTTCTTACACTTGATTTGTTATTCTTTAGAGCTATAATTAACCATTATTGAATGGTTTGATAAGGGTGTTCCATAGTTCAAGCTAAGACTAATTTTGTTCACAGGGAAAATACAATTTTTTTAAATTATTTACTTTATTTGAGGTCAGGTTATTTTCAAACAGTTGAACACAATTAAATATACTAAATATGTTCATAAACTTGAGAACTCCAAAGAAAGAAAAGTCCGTCCTGAAAAAACAAAAATCAGAAAACTTGGAGGAAGATAAAGTCCAAAGTTGTATTTTAACTAGAATAATTTATGGGTTTAAAGAACTGACCCTATAGCTTCAGTTCGGCCTCATAATCTCATTACAAGGAGATCCCAGGAACTATTTTCAATTAGACAAAAAGTCTAATTGAATGCATGGTCTCTGCATAGTTGTAAAATGTGATCATGTACTTCCTCATATTACTTGAATTTCTTACCTGTATATTTTTCTAACTAGAAAATCCTAGAGTGAGTGCTCATTGTTAAGTACCTCCACCCAGGGACTGTCACAGAACTGAGCCTCAAATAGTTCATAGTATGTACTCCAGGCTTGATTAAATATCCTGATGCTTTTTGTTATATTGTAATCTATTGCATTTCGATCAGATACTGTTATCCCTACATTACCTCGATGATCCACTCTCAGGTTATGATTTTTGTAAATTTAAGCTTCTTATAAATTACTTTGGTCTACTGGGCCTCTAAAACAATTTCCAGTGTCTGTGTGGGGGTAATCACTTGCTTTCTGTAATTTAAGATCCAAAGAATAAAGTCTCTTTGAGATAGTTTGGGATGGCACTCATTGTGAGTGACTTTGAAAGTAAAGCTGGTACATACCTGGCAAGTGTCCAGCCACCATATCTACTGTTGGGTATAGATGGAAGTAACTTTGCTCCAGAAGCACAGTAGGATAACTATGGCTTAAAGCAATTAATTGGGTATTAAAAATATAGCTAGTAGAGAGGATTTGGAATGTTCCCAGCACAAAGAAAAGATAACTGTCTGAGGTCATGGATGTGCCACTCACCCTAATCTGATCATTGCAAGTTGTACACATGTACTGCAATGTCACAGTGTGCCCCATAAATATGTACCATTACTACGTCAATTAAAAATAAAAAGCATATCAATTGTCATTTGCTTTGGGTTTTAGTGTGAGGCTCCTAGCAGCCGCTTCCTCCGTAGGAGCCATCTTTGGGGATATTTAGCCTCCAATTTTCAATCTGTGGAAGCTGGGGAGAGGGGGGAGTAAAAAAAAAAAAAAAAACGATGCTTCTTTCATCACTGATCACTTTGTAACATCAAAGGATTAGGGAAGTGTTTTTTTTTTTTTTTCTGGGTCTCTCACCTACTTCTTTTGTCTCTTCCTCTTCACTCTCCATAAAGCTTATCTTGGAAGCCAGGCACCATTTGCCATGTCACGGCAAGGTGTGTGTAATGCACACTCTGATAGGTTTGTGTTTATAACACAAATACATCGAGTTGTCACTGAGGCAGGAACTGCTTGCTATCAGGAAGCGCATCCTGCAGGGGATTACCAAGGCTGGCCTGTCGTCAGATCATCTTCTTAACATAACTTCCATATCTTCGTTTATGGAATCCTCAGATTTTTGTTGCTGTGGTGGTTCATCTTCTTTTCTAATCTTAACCCATCTGTGCAGAAACTTGTATTTCATTCTGTAAAACATTTCTTCCAATTTCAGGGGGGTAGGAGGTAAAAACAAAATGAAACGGAAAACTGTTCAGATAACCCGGGAGGATTTGAAAACCCCTTTGTTATAACAGTCCTTTTATGTTTGAAATATTTATTGGGCCTCTTCCTGGTCACGATCGGAAGGGAAACCTGAATTAGTGCCCTCTAAGCTGCTTGGGTGCACAGAAGAGTACATGTTTACAAGCCAAGATGGTGCTTGATCTTGGAATGACAGGAAATGATTTTGCAAATCCAGATAAACTATTTTTTTCCTAGAAAGCATACGTGCCAAACACAGTTTAAAGTAAACACATGAGAATCCTTATGTTGCACTCTTTAGTAGTGTGTTAGAAGAAGTTACACTTCTCCAAATTAAGAACAATCTGGTGAAATAGTGAACTGTAAGTGGCTTGTTTTGTTTCTATGTCCTCACAGGTGTAAATCTTAGGATTTCTATTATGGAGAAGAGCATAGGAAAATAGTGGAATTTGTTTGAATAGATGAATAAATGAAATGAATGAGTGAATGAATCAATGAAATAACTCCCCTCAGCTCCTGAAGTTTGCATCCTCATGCCAAAAGCCCTGTGAGTGGTTTGGAGTGGATCATGATAAATTTGACCTGTAAGTTTTATACCAGTTTGGTATTAGCTCATTTCTGGAGCTGCCATTTTAGTTCCATTTCTTTATCCAAAATTATTAAGAAATTTGATTTTATATAGATAAATATTATGGGATAAGATTACTTTGAAGCTTATATAGGTGCATACTATGAGAAATTTCCCATTTAAAAAAAACATTAAGGAGAGGGAACTGACCCACTAGATTTGAAAATTTGCAATAAATTTAATAAGGCAATATGATATTCATATATGAATCAATGAAAAACAGTAGAGTCTGGAACAGAACAAATTATATATGTTAACTTTATATTGTTAAATAGGGAATTGCTGATTGAAAATATTACTTAATAAATGGATCATCGCTTTTCAATTGAGTTGGTTAAAATCTAGCATTTGGTGAGCACTTACTGTATGCCAGATACTGTTCTAAGAGCTTTTCATAACAACCCTTTGAGATAGATACCATTATCATCCCCATCTGCAGATGAAATCACTGAAACACAAGGAGGTTTAGCAACGGGTCTAATATCAGGCAACCAGGAAGTGGTAGAGCCAGGATATGAACCCAGGCAGTACAACTAGATCATTACCTGCTTTACATAAAAACTTATATTCCAGATGGATTTTAAAAATCTACATGTGTAAAATAACATCTGTTTAAATTATACTCTTGAAGATAATTTTTTTCTTTCTTTCTTTTCTTTTTTTTTTTTTTTTTTTTTTTTTTTTTTTTTTGTACAAGGGCTTAACTACTGAGCCACATTCCCAGACTTTTAAAACATTTTTAAATTTTGATTCAGGGTCTTGCTAAGTTGTTCAGGGCCTTGCTAAGTTGCTCAGGGACTCACTAAATTGCTGAGGCTGTCTTTGAACTTGGAATCCTCCTGTTTCAGCCACACAAGCTGTTGGAATTACAGGCATGCACCACTGTGCCCAGCTAAGATCAGAGAGAATTTCTTAAGCAAGACAGAACCAGAAGACTTTGAAGTTTTTTCTTCAAAAACATAAAAATTCAGACAACATAAAAATTCAAAACCTCATAGACATGACACTGTAACAGAATCAAAAGCCTAATCATTAACCAAAAGAAAATATATTTGCAGCCCATTTGGTAAAAGTTTTTAATCCATAATGGACAAAGGATTTCTATAAAAGGACATAAAACAGTCTGATTGAAAAATGGGCAGTAGATGTGAACTGGCAATTCCCAAGAGAAAATGCAAATAGTCAAGAATGCAAATGTATTGCCACACATAATGGGGCAGTATGTACAGTGATGGTAGGCTTTCAAAGAAACTTCCAGACTTTCTGTTCAGTTTCACCTTGATCAGGGAAGTAAGGTTTTCTTCTAAATATTTACCTCCTCCATCAGCCCAGCTACCTTCCTGTGACCACTCACCCACCACCTCCATCACCTTAGGGGAAATTCCTTATCCTCTACTCAGAGTCTTTCCAAATTCTGAGGGTTGTTGGGTGGAGGCTTGTCAGTGGTTGGGAGAGGTTGAAAGCACGTACTCATGAATTCCCTTGAAATGATTTCCTGTTTCTTGGTTTTCTTGGTAGAAGATATTTCTCCCTTCTGCCTTGTTGCATAGTCTTTCCAAACCCTTCTCTGTCCCCACATGGAAAAGATCATCATCTCCCAATTTCCATCTGGTCCTTCTTTCTGCTACCATCCTATCTGGTTCTTGGGAAGGGAAAAACGTGCATTAGAGCCTTCTCATGCTGCACTTGAGTCTTGGAGTAAACACTGAATAAGATTGGGGTATGATGATAGGAAGATACCCAGCAGAGCACTAGTGAGAGGAACCTGCGAGAGCACACAGAAAACACGAACTGGCAATTTGAGACATTATCCTGAACACAGGTCAATATTTTTAACTATTGTAGTGCACAGGAAGTACAAGTGACAATGAAATGACTCCCCCCCCCCATTAGATTAGTCAAAGTCTAAAATATGGGTAACATCAAGAGCAAGGACAAGAGCTGACAGGAAAGGTATTTTCATGTGTTGATGCTGGGAAGTGAATTGCTGAAACTTTTTAGGAATTGCCCAAACATATCTGTACCCATCAAAATTTAAATTAGGCTTTCACCTAACGGTGCCCATCTAAGAATTTGGCCTAAAGAAACAAAAGCACCAGTTTCTAGGTTTTTATTTTAGAATTATTTGTCAAAGGACTATAGACAATAGATATGATTCAATAAATTATAGCATGTCCACATAATAGAATAACTTGCATCTATTAAAAAGTACACCTTAATTCAATGACTGTCCTTTTATTTAGTAAAACACAATACTTTAAGCTTAATGGTAAACATATTTATGTTCCATAAAGGCAGAGAGCATGAATAAACATACCCCAGGCAAGCCTCAGTCACTTCGACAACTGCAGATATAAACGAAGCAGAGTAGGCATATTAATAAAACCTGTAGGAGGAAGGAGGGATTAGTGTTAGGGATCTGAGAAAGTCATAGAGGATGGGGTCCAAAGCACAGAAGAAAGGACTATTTTTAGGTCAGAAGACATAAAAATAGGACAGGAACAGATGTAGGCAGTTTACATGATGACAAACAGCGTACAAGATCAGAAGGAATTGAACAAGACTTAGAGAAGGCGTTTTGGAGAACAGGAAAGAGAGAAATAATGGATTTCTAGGGCCCATTTAAGGTTGGTGAGCAAGAACATGTGGTGGAACCATTGTATCCTCTTTAAATTGATACGAATACCAGAAATTATATCAAAAGTTGGTAAAATTTCCTGGTAAGATAGAAAATTGTAAGTCCCAAATTCATAAGTCCCAAATTAGGAATCATCTTAAGAAATGGATAGAGTTTGTTGTTCTTCTACATTAGAAAAGTTGATTTCAACCATAGGATTTTTTTGGAAAACTTTATGAGAAAATAATTTACATACTATAGAGTTCAGCCATCTAAATGATACAATTCAGTGACTTGTAGTATATTCACAGATGAGAGCAACCATCACCACAATCAATTAGAATATTTTCACCCCACCAGATGTACACCTTATCTTCATCAGGTAACCTCCCCATCTCCACTCTACCTTCCCCAAGCCCTAGGCAAGCATTAATCTCCTTTCTCTCTATATAGATATGTTTGTTCTGATTATACAATATTTGTTTCTTTGTGCCTGGCTTCTTTCCCTTGGTATAATGCTTTCAAGCTTCCTGTAACGTGAATTGTACTTCATTCTTTCTCATTGCCAAATAATATTCCATGGTATGAATAGACCACATTTTATTTATCAATTTTCAAAGAGTATTTCCACTCTTTGGCTATGATGAATAGTATTCTATTAACATTATTGTTTGTGTTTTCAAGTGGATATATGGTTTAATGTCTCTTAGGTGTATGCCTAGGAGAGGAAGTTTTGTGTCATTTAGCCTTTTGAGGAATGACAGACTGGTTTCCAAGTGGCTGCAATCACAGCATGTTGGATCTAGGTATTGTAGGAATGTATGGAACACAGAAATTATTAGAGATGCTACCATCCAGGACAAATGATTTAAAGTCAAAAGGCTTATTAATGGGAGTTTAGAACATAGATTTTGATCTTTTTGTTTAATTTTGTTACATTTGTCTTCTATTTCCTTAACTTTTTCATCTTAAACATTTTTTAATTTCTTTAAATATGTTTCACACATATACATTAATGACCATTAATGTGATTATAAGCATGTTGTTTTAATTTAATAAGCATAGTTTAGTAAGCATGTTGTATATAATTTTTGTGATCTTTTTCCCCCACCCCTTTTTTTTAAACTGGGGAATTGAACTCAGGGGCACTTGACCACTGAGCCACATCCCCAGCTCTATTTTTTTTAATGTTTTTAAGTTGTAGATGGACATAATATCTTTATTTATTTATCTTCATGTGGTGCTGAGGATCAAAACCAGTGCCATAAAAATTCTAGGTGAGTGCTCTACCACTTGAGTCAAAATCCCAGCCCTGCCAGCCCCATTTTACATTTTATTTAGAGACACGGTCTCACTGAGTTGCTTTGTGCCTCACGTTTGCTGAGGTTGGCTTTGAACTTGGTACCCACTGATGGGATTATAGGCATGTGCCACGGTGCTGGGCTCCTTTCCCTTTTTTGATGCTTATTTTCCTTCCCTCCTACATTACTTTATTACCTCAACAGGTGACTAATAACCTAACAAATCCACCAGTATACTTTCATTTTATTAGTTTAAATTCCCTCATAATAATAACTGATGTGGATATTTTACAGTTTATGGAGTCTACTGATGAATGTTCACTCCTTGTTGCTGGTTTTTAATGTTCATGGTCAATGTTACTATTAACATCACTGATGTTGGGGATGGTCCTTCTAAAAAGAAAGAGAAAGAGAGAGAGAGAAAGAGAGAGAAAAAGAGAGAGAGAGAAGGAAAAAGGAAAGAGAAAGAAAGAAAGAAAGAAAGAAAGAAAGAAAGAAAGAAAGAAAGAAAGAAAGAAAGAAAGAAAGAAAGAAAGAACGAACCTGGGTACTCGTTCACTCAGGAAGCTTGGAGAAGAGATGTCTCCTATTAGACGAGTTGCATTGTTGTTCTCTTTTTTTTTTTTCTGGCTTTGAACTTGCAATCCTCTTGCCTCATCCCTAAGCTGGGATTACAGGCATGTGCTACTGCATCTGGTATCGCTCTCTCTCTTTAAAATGTGTCCTTTTTAGATATACATGACAGTAGAGTGTATTTTGACATATTATATATACATGGAGTATAACTTATTCTAGGATCCCATTCTTGTGGTTGTACATGACGTGGAGCTACCCTGGGCTGGGGATGTGGCTTAGTGGTAGAGCATTTCTTTATCAGCTGGATATTGTGTGGTGCCTTGTTCACAGTTTCTGTGAACAGTTTCAGATCCATGTTTGGGAGAGGGATAAAACACAATATAGGTTGGCAACAAGTTTACTCAATCTAAGAAGATTGTTAAGCAATTGTAAATTAAAATAAAATATCATATTTTACCTATAAGACTGGAATAATAACAATATTCAATATGTATAGAAGAGTAGAAAAACAGAGAACTCATAAACTTGCTGATGGGAGTATAGATTGATAATGTGCTCTTAGGGGACAATATGGCAGTATGTATGTTTCAGTACACATTTTATGATTCAGAAAGCTAGGAATCTGTCTTACAGACATTCACACATGAGAAATAAGGATAATAAAAGATGCCCACTGACATATTTGAAGCCACTTAAAAGTTTACTGATAGAGACATGAATTAGCATATTTTGGTATATGAATAATATCTACACCTGATAGGCAAAGCTCTACAGTGCATATTGCTAAGCAACAAATTAAAAAACATCTCAGAACAATTTGTTTTCTATAACCCACTTTTGGAAGTAGTAACCACGAAGAACGTGTGTGAGATCAGTGTGTACTTGTATGTATCTACCTAAAAAACAGAAAAACCATGTACCAAACTATGAGCAGTAGTTCTCTTCTAGTGTGTGAATATGTTCGTGTGTGGGGGATTACTGAGGGGGAGTTATTTATTTCCTAAATAACAATAATATTTAATACTTATGGAGCACTTGATACATGTCCAGCACTGTGCTAAAAACTTGACACCTATCATTTAACTTAATCTTGACCATGGCCTTATAGAGTATTATTACCTGAATTTTGTCTAAACTGAACCACAAATGGGTAAAGTAATTCACTTGAGATGATAGAGTCAGAAGTTGAAAATCTGAACAAAGGTAGTCTGACACTAGAGACCACGCTCAGAAATTTCTGTCCATGCACCCATCCATCCAAGTGTCTGTCTCTTATCTGTGTATTACCTATCCATCTATCAATCAATCATCTTTCCACACTAAGGTTGTTAGGCTGCTGCAGAGAAAAATAAACCACTTTTTCTTTTCTGTTATTGAAATACAATGTACTTTCTGAAAATACACTAAGCCTTTTTAGAAAGTAGCCTGGAAGACAGATGATCGGATTGGTTTGGTTCTTTGCCAGTGTGAAGTGGGTCAGCTCATTCCAGGACACCGTGGGAAGATGACAACCTGATGGTAGGACTCCAGATGGAGTAAAAATGCAACCAAGTAGAGTCTGTGCTTCTACTCTGATGGATAGAATGAAAGCATATCATAGCAAAAAGACCTCAGCAATCCTCTCCATTATTTTGTTAATGAAGAAACAGCATCTAGTGGCAGAACTGGTAACAAAATCAGGTTCTCTGACTCAGGCCAATGCTGTTTCCACTATATCTTGATTTAGGATTGTGTCACCTATGACACACATTTGCTTCCCAAGCTGTAACCAGAGAGATGGGCACAATTTGTTGGCTCATTTCTACCTCTGGAGACCCCCCAAATGTCTTTGTCTAGAAGGAAAGCAAGGGCTGGAATGCCAAACTGAACATTTATTTCACCCATCAGCTTTACAGATTTGGCTATTCCACTCTCCTTAACAAGAATCAGAAGAGAATTGGGAGGTCTAGTTTATGTCCCAATGGTCAGTTTGAACTCATTGGTTTCCCAGGGGCTCCCTCCAACTCTGCTGTTTCAAAGGCCACCATCCTATTAAGTCAGAAAACCAGAGAGGCTGTCTGGTTAGGCAGAGGTCTTGCTAGACAACAGCTGGACATGAGGCGGACTGTCTACGGAAGACACTGACCACTGAGCTGCAGTGGCGGGTCCAGGCATAGAGGGGGGCAGGATGTCACTGTCAGCTAAGCTCATGTGCAGGTGACTGCCCCTGGACAGAACAAAGGTCAAGGGTCAGGAAACATGTGGACCCCGAGGAGGGCGGAGAAAGTACTGAGTCGAAACTACTTTTCCTGATTTTATTCAAGCCAAGCGGAAGGCAGAAGGCTGTGTCAGCTCCCTTCTCCAAACTGGTGCATCAGCAGGATGGTGGAGCCTCTCCCACTGATCTCCAGATACCACTCAGAGTTCACGGCCATCCAGCTGCCCTGCAAGGACCCTTCAGGAGAAGCAGGAGAAAGGCCCCTTCGATGTTTAGAACTCCTCAATCTTGCTTGGGCTGAGAACTGTCACAGAATGCCAGAAGGGAATAACACACCAGAGCCACATAACACCCACTTTTCAAATTTAGATTCTCAAATTTTTGATCAGTTCCATGTGCCCTGTGATTATTTCAGTCTGGAAGTTCAAGATTCTGAGGCTTTGAACTATTTATTAGCACCAAAATATCAAAATATTCACCCATGTATTGCTTAAGGAAAATTTGATTTTCTGTGAGGTAATGACTGATAAGTTTAAATAAAATAATGTGCATCATGACTGTTCTTCATGTATACTGATTAATTTTGATGGGTTTATGGTTAATAGTTTACTTCATTTTCAGTCCCTAGGATCTGTTGGTAAAATAGTATATGAAAAGCAAAAATGTAAATGTAAATGCTGTATATATACATATATACATATATGTACATATATTCATGTATATATACAGCATATATATATATATACATATAACATATACATACCATTTAAAAATTATTATTGTAATGTGTATTTTAAAAATCTCCACCAGCATAGAAAATAATGAAGTAAAAAAATAAGTCAACTGCCAATTCTGCATGAATCATCATTTCTAATGGTTTCTTATATTGTGTCTTGGGATTGGTTTGTGTGTGAGGTACACATATGGAGTAGAGAAGACTTTTTTTTTAACTAAATAGGATCATACAAGACATGCTTGGCCATTTGCTTTTTCCCACTAGTAATATATTTAACCCCTCCCTAGTGGTAAGTATTTAGACTCTTTCTACTTTTCAACTTTTTAATCATCTAATTTTGCAATGAATATCCTGTCTCAGGCAATTTTGTAGACTTGGACATGCATATTTTCAAAACATTATATGTTGGTGCTTGTTACTCAACCTTAGTTAAAGTTTTGAAAACTGGAAACGGAGCCCAAAGGCAAAAACAAAGGGTATGGCATATTTCTGGATTTTCCTCTTCAGTCTCTATCTTCAATGCAACAGATAATTGAAAGCTGATTGCAGAAAACGAAAGAAGAAAAGAAATGTGTTTAGGAAAGTATGAACAAGGATTTTCTGTTCAGCTCTTAGCAGAGTTGTGAAGTAATATTTTCATCCTGGCAAACTATTTAAAGAAAGTACTGTGATTTCATTTGTTACCCCACCAATTACCTTTTGCCTTTTCAAATCTTACCATCTGCCAACCCCAGCCCTTGGTTACTACTCCTTCTAAAGGGTGGCTGTGACACTTATTGCTGTCCTATGAATTGATATCTAGATTTGGGTACTTTTCTAATATACCTATTCTTTTTTATAGAGTTTTTTAATATTGACTTTTAAAATTTTATTCATTTATTTATATGGGGTGCTGAGAATCGAACCAAGTGCCTCACACATGCTAGGTAAATGGTCTACCACTGAGCCACAACCCCAGCCCCTAAGGCACATATTCGGATGTCCTGATCTTAGGAACCTCTTCAGGTCAAGTTTTGTAGCTCTCTGCACTGCTTTGGAAATGATAGTGAATAACTTAATCCTTTTATGAACTGGTTTCTCTAGACTTTAGAGCTCTACTTTATTTTTTAATTTGCACCAAGAGATGGATAAGGGAAATATTTTTTTGTTTTCATATTCTCTTTCTAAAATAGACCAATGCTTAGCATCTAAAATGAATTTCTCAGTTTGTGTTTCTAGGGTCTGGGTGGACCAAAACATGGCATTTTGGTAGATGATGACCATGAACTTTTGTTTTGTTTCTTTTCCTAGGTCGGATGGCCTGAGCTGGCACATAAGTAGAAACAGATGTTGAGAAGGACAAGGAGGTATGTGGTGCCAATGTCTGAGTTCTGGGAAAAGGAAACACTTCACAGAGAATAGGTGCCACCTGTAGGGGATTGCAGTTTGCCAAGTGAAACCAGTTTGGCTAAAGATAGCTAAAAACAATTCCTCGGGGCATAAGGTAATGTTTGTTTACACTCGACACTGAACAAGGGTGTGTGTGAGTACGTGTCTGGCTATGTGCATACCTTGTTATACATTAAAAAAATCAATCAATGCAATTTGACATAACAACAAACTAAAAAATGAATAACTAGGATTATCTCAATAGATTGAGAAATTCAACATCCATTTACAATAATTCCCAATAAATTAGGAACAGAACTTCCTTGTGCATGTTCCTTATCAGTGAAGCATTTTGACCTGGTCTTGAATCCAACTGCTAAAAGAACAATTTCTATTTAATATTTGAGCTGTTGAGAAGAACAGAACCGTTAAATTTTTAATAGGCATGGAAGAAAGAATTTTAAATTTCTTGATCTTTTTTACTATCCTACTGAGATTTGCTAAGATATCTAAAAAAGGATTTGGAACTTTGAAGAGCTGTGTAGCTCTACACAATGATAAAATATTGCTTATGCCATCTCAGCAGAATGTGGTACATTTGGAGAATTAATTATGCTAGAGTTCATTAAACAAAATTTAATGAAAACCCCATTCTCTTTGGGCAAGCCACTAACTCAATTATATTTCTAAATAATAAAAACAAATAATTAGAAATTAAAACTTAAAAATTAGAACTACTTACAATGGCATCAAACAACATAAAATACTTTGAGATAAATCTGCTGAAATATGGTCATATTTGGATGCTGCAAACTATAAAACAATAATGAAAGCAAGTGTAGTCAACTCCAAGATGGCTTCCAATGACCTTTGCTTCCTAACAGTCAAGTCCTGATGTTAATGTTCTCCTGCACTGAATAGGGTTGACCTGTGACCTAATATCATATTGTGGGCATATGACTGTGTGACTTTGGATTCTAGATCATAAGAGATGTTGTAGCTTCCACCTTTCTATCTTGTATCACTTGCTCTAGGGTTGCCAACTTCCAAGTCATGGGAACATTCAAGTAACACTATGGAGAACTCCTAACATTCCATGAGGCTCTGAGTCTTTCTACCAATAGCCATGTGAGAGAGTTGCATTAGAAATGGATTCTTCAGCCTTTTGTCAAGTCATCACATGACTGCATCCCTGCCTATCTTGATTGCAAACTCATGAGTGACCCAAAACCAGAATAACCCACTTACATTGCTCTCACACTACTAATTCACAGAAACACGAAGATAATACATTTTTATTGGTGGAAGCTACTAGATTTTGGACTCATTTTTTTTTAATATAGTAATAAAAAACTAGCACAGGATTTGGTACTTGGAAGTGAGATGTTGTCATCACAAATATTTTAAGTGTCAGTGTGGCCTTCAAATAGGAGTGGTCAAAGAGCTTGTTAAGACTTAGAGAAGTATGTTAGAGAGATCATAAAGAAGACTGAGGAGATTGATTGGCCAAAGCCAGACAGGATTTAAGAAGCCTGCCTGTCAGGACTTAAAGATAAGTGGAGGGGATATTATTGGACAATGGAGGCAGAAAGTTTAGCAGACACATGTAAGATGTTGTCTTAGAGGATTATCCAGTTATACGACAGGGCTTCTAAGAATCTGAAGGCCATTGTAGCCTGGCAGTTCCAATAGACGCCTGAGGTGGAGAAATACACAGCTCAGAGAGACTTGTGGGTGTATATTTTAACTAATAGAGTGAATATCAAGAAGAACTGTAGAAGAACTAAAATGTTTAAAAAGAGTGATGAATGCAGAATTATCACCAACTTAGACTGATATCCAGCCAAACTTCCTGATTGTTTCACAATTTTCATTTCCATTTAAGGACGCTATGAAGACACAAAGATGTAGATTGAAATACTGCACTTCCATTTACTCGTAGTGGTGCCTGTCAAAGTTTCTAATGATTGTGAGAAGAAAATGAGATAACGTATAAGAAAATATTTTGTACAGTAAGGACTAGATATATGTTAGCACTAAGTATATTTTAGCCAGGAGTATAATTAAAGAGCTACTCCACCTTGTGCAAGAAGAAGGGCAAGTGCAATCCAGAATCCCTTACCCATCCTAGCAAAGGAGACATTAATCAAGACACCTTCAAACTAGAGAGAATGAGATGGTCTTTCATGATGTTATTTATTTATTTATTTATTTATTTATTTATTTTTAGTTTTCCTCGGACACAACATCTTTATTTGTACGTGGTGCTGAGGATTAAACCCCAGCCACACGCATGCCATGAGAGCGCACTACCGCTTGAGCCATATCCCCAGCCCCACGTTTTAAAAATCCAAAATGTATTATTATAAGTTTATTACTTATCTTATTATTTAAAGTGGTAAATTATCAATGAAAATATTCAAAACCATAAAAGAGAATAGAGTAATAAGTAGATTCCTTTCTATCTTCCTAACATCTACCCTGAACTTCAGGGGTAATTATTTTTCAGTTTCATGTGTACCTTTCATGATTTTTATTCTATTAATATGTGTATAAAATTATTGTATGATTTTTGAAGAAAATTTAAGTCATCGTATTTTTCTTGCTGAGGAATAATCACTGTTAAATTCTGATGGGTAAGTTTTTAGTGTATATTCTATACACAAACACAAACACACATACGCAGATGTTTTTAAATCTTCTTTTTTAAAAATGTTTTTTCAGTTGTAGGTGGACACTATACCTTTATTTTATTTATATGTGGTGTTGAGGATCGAACCCAGTGCCTCACGTGCTAGCGAGTGCTGTACCGCTGAGCTATGACCCCAGCCTCCAAAATTTTTAATCTTTTTCAAACAGCTCATGAAGAATTTTAAGGATGGTTATAGTCTAGACTGAGTTCTTAAGAATCCTTGTAACTGGCTATAAGAATTATTTCTATTAAATTGGGGGGAATCAAACAAACAACAAAAAAGAGTTATCTCTATATATTATTTTCTTTCTTTCTTTCTTTCTTTTTTTTTTTAAAAAAAAATTTGGCTTAACTTTAAGGGCTAGGGGGAAAAAAAAGACATCATATACTACTTTGTATTCAGCAATGTTTCCAGATCAGAGAAACTGCTTTAGATGATTTATCTTTCTTGAAACTCAATTTTGTTGTCTTCCTCTCACCCAACCTCTCCCAAGCAGTTCTTCTTTCAGTCATAATAGCATTTAACAAAGAGCATGACTCAGAAAAAAGTGAGAGAATTGCTTCCATAAACATAAAAAGCTTATCTTCCCTTCGACGCTGAGACCTGGAAAAGCAGTAATTTTCTATAAAAATGAATTGGTTTTTCCAGACTGTTGACTTCAGACTCTTTACTTCCTTGACATTTTTCATTGATAGATAGGAGGATTTCATGCTGCCAAATGTTGAATGAATTTGAAATACTCAAGGATGCTTCAAGACTTTGTTATAGCTGCTTTATCTAATGGAAGATTCACCTTGAATCGGGCAAAAAACATTAAAATTGACTCACAACTCACATTAAATAGATTTTTAGGGGTGAAAAATATTTAAAAGTATTCTTGGTAGTTTTGAGTTTGTTAAGAATAAAGTATTTTGTCCTTATGAGTAACATTTTTAAAAATTTCTCACATATTTTTGGCACTCATTAGTAAGTCCACTGTGACTCTATCACCATGTTTTCATTTCTGTTCTCATGAATAAGAGTTTAATATATCACTTTACACAAAAGAATCACATTAGAAAATAAACAAATCTATGGATCAGGCTTTCCTTCTGGAGATTTTGATTTAATTGATATAGCAATGTGCCAGGTATCCGTGTTTTTTTCAAAGCTCTCCAGACCCAGGACATTCTAATGTGTAGCCAGGATTGAGACTTAATGACTTAATGTTAACATATACATTCTCTAACAAATCTTAAATAACAAATAAAATAACTTTGAAAGTTAAATAATAAATATCTAATAAATTCTGTAATAAAAATCAGGAATAGTATGTTTGGTGCATGGGTAATACTTTTAAAAAGGTCTAAAATTTGGGTGTTTGTATAGATATGTCATAAGTACCTTGCTTTTAAAAAGCAAGCTAGGGCTGGGGGTGTGGCTCAGTGGTAGAGCATGTGCCTCCCATGTGTGTGAGGTTTGATAGGTTCGATTTTCAGCACCACATATAAATAAATGAATAAAATAAGATCTATCAACAAAATAATAATAATAATAATAATAATAATAATAATAATAATAATAACAATAATCTAATACTTTGCTGAGTGAATGAAGATTGCTCAGCAGTTTTCCACCTGGTCTCAAGGAACAGGCCTCTGGCCTGCAGAGTGTTGGGTGAAATCCCTGCTGTTGATGTCTTGGAAGACCCTGTTTCGTCACATGGCAGGAGAAGTTCCTGTGCCAAGGGTGATGTGGAGAGTTGTTTTCAGTCTCTTCAAGATGCAGCCAGTCAAGGTCCATCTTAGTGGCTAATGGTGGTTGACTGAAGACAGAAGACTGGGTTGTGTCATCTCTTGTGGGTGCCCACAGCTCCATGGGTTCTATGTGGGAGGATGAACAACCTCAGAGTCAATTGCCATGCTGCCCCATACATAGAAACTGTGAAGAGCAGCTTCCGATGTGGCCTAGCATTCACTCCTGATGGTCCCGTTCTTTTTAGATTGGGTGCAGAGTGCATCAACATTGAAGATGGTGTCGGGAAGAAGACGGTTGAGGGTAGCCACATAGTTTGGGGGGAAGGGATGAGACCGATTCTCAAATACATTCTTCTAGCAGTCTAGCCAACAGATGGTCAGAACTTGAATGGTCAGCTTAACGTCAGAACGAACTAGGAAGAGCAGAGATATGTTAGGAAGGAAGAATTGGCAAGATTGGGCAGCACTCTGGGACGACTGAAAGACAAGAAGGAACTTTTCAGTGAATGTTTTCCAGGAGGTATTTTTTTTTTTTTCATTGAGAAAACCAATAAATATGAACCAGCACAAGAGTCTGCTTCAGAGCATAGACTTTGGATTCACTCTGCTTTGTCTCAAATCCCAGCCCCACTGAACACAAGCAACATGGCATTGGGCAAGTTTCTTCCCTCCTGAGCCTTAGTTTCTGCACCCGGGAAATGAGTAGGTTGGCCATGAGTCAACCCATGAAAAGGGCTTGCAACACGGCCTGACCCATGGTAAGTCAATACACGTTAATTATTGTTCTGATGCTACTGTTGGATGAAGGAAAAACAATTTCAGAAAAAGAATAAAAAAGTTTGTCTTTATTTGGAATTTGAGAGAAAAAAATTATGAAAACTATGCTAAACCTGTCCTCCATCTCACAATATGATGAGGGAGACAAATACACATTCTTCAATCTAATATAAGGCAGAACATCATATATGCTAAAACTGATGTTGAGCAATGAGTCCTTGGAACATGCGTTATATAGTGGTCACTGATTAGTTGTGTCCTTAACAAGCATTTCCCCTCATGTCCTAAAAAATATCTTCAGATTTTTCTTTGAGGACCAGTCTCTCCCACATTTCAATTATATAGTTTGGGTGTTATTAACCCCACTCTTTGTTGCAAAGGTAGACTTGATTTTTTAAAAAAATATTTATTTTTTATGAGTTCTAATCAGTTATACATGACAGTAGAAAGCTCTTTGATTCATTGCACACAAATGGAGCAGAATTTTTTTCTTTTTCTTTTATTTATTTATTAATTATTATTATTATTATTAATTTTCTGTGGTTCGATCCCCAGGGCCTTGTGCAAGTGAGACAAGCACTCTATCAACTGAGCTATATCCCCAGCACCCCTGGAGCAGAATTTTTCACTTCTCTGGTTGTATATAAAGTAGAGTCACACCATTCATGCAATCATACATGCACCTAGGGTAATGATGTCTATCTTTCCTACTCTTGTGCCCTTTCCCCCCCTCTTTGCCCCAGATGGACTTGATTGATATAAGTCTATTGAATCCTTCTTGACTGTGGTAATGGTTTAGGGATAAGGCAGTAACATGTTTGTTGGGGGCAAAATTTTCTTTTTTTATTTCTCAAGAGTTACTAGCAAAGATATGTTCCCTTTCTGTGAACTCTGTGGCATGAAGCTGTGCAGCCATTTTTTCTCCTACGAAGAAAACCTGAGGACAGAACTGAGAAAATCACAAAGAAAAAGATGGCACAGTGAGACTGGATGAAACTGTCTGAAGCCCGTCCATCATCAAATGATCCTGTATGTGTAAGCCTGCCAGCGGGAGTTAATTTGCTGTTGCTCACAATCTGAGGAATCCTGACCACTGCAGATGAGGAAGAGCAAGTCAGATGGAGGAGGAGGGATGCCAGAGACTTCTTGGGGCCTGATGTAAAAGGGAGGTTGTTGAGAGCCACAGCCAAAGGGGCCCCAGCAAACTTCCAGCTGCCGGCTGATGATTGGCTCACAGCGCCCCAGCAACATCTAGCTGATTGGCTCCTCTGCGGGGATGCTCATTGGGCTGTTTCCCTGCCCTTTCAGACCACGGAGCTGCTCATTGGGGGACTTCCTTGGCTCCGCCCACACGACCCAGCCAATCAGCCTCAAGAGCAGGAGGATTGTGGGAGGTGGAGAGGCTGGGGTGGGGGTGAGAGGCTTGTGGGAAGCCGGTGGTGGCAGTTGGGCTCTGAGGGTTTTTTCCTGAGGAGCTGTTTTGTTTGGCTTTTGTAGTTCTAAAAATAAAGTTAATTTCTTTTGACAAGTGGCTCCTGAATTGTGCCCAGCCAGACTGCGGCAGGAGGCTTCCTCTAATAGGCAGATATTGGAATAAAGCACCTTCTAAGCAATGAATCTACATTGAGCAAGTAAAAGCATCTTCTGGAATTGGTCAGTGGATCCTATATGGTTGGAACACAGAGTATATATATATGACATTCTGGAAGAATGAAGGCTTTAAACACCAGGCTTAAGATTTGGGGACTGATTTTGTGTGTCAAGGTCAATGGCCAAAGGATAGTTGAGCCTCGTGATTTAGGAACATAACTTTGGTGAGGGAGGAGGGATTAGCATTTTTCGGGGAAAAAGGTAAAGTAGTTATGAATCAGGGCTGTCAGATGAATGAAAATAGGAGGTGGATATGAACGATGTAAACAATAGAGACAAGATTGGATTTGGGTGGAAAAGAAAAGGCAGGAGAATACTATTGGCTCTGTGGTGTGGAATATGATCATTTAGAAGGCCTCTCTGAGTTTGAGAAAACTGAAGGAGGCATTCTGGGACAAGGAGTTCTGTTCTGGACACTTTGAGTTTAAGAAGTTGGTGAAACATACCCATGGGAGTGCCTGGGAAGGACTGGAGGGTAGAATGTGGACCTCAGACAGTAAGTCAGAACAGGAGAGCATGATTTTGCAAGTAATCCCCAAAATGAAGACAGGGGAAGGCACAAGAGGGAGTGAGATCCCTGAGAGGCCATGGAAGAGATGGCCCTAGGGATGGTGAAGATGGATGGATTTGGAGTTTCCTAGTATCTAAGGTTGAGCTAAGGAGCCTAAGCCCATGAAGGACATTGGCTGGATAGGTAGGTGTGTCAAACAGAGACAAAACCCAAGAATGATGGACAAGGATGAAGATGTGGACAGGCTGGCAATTAAGACTGAGAAGGTGTTGTAATGTAGCAGAGAAGGTGAGAGATTACCTCTTCTTTTTCAGGAAATTTTTCAAATGCAAGGGAAAATTACCAGACACTGAAACAGCTTTAGGGAGAAGCAATGTCAAGTTTCCTTAGGATGAGGAGATGCAGGTGTTACTGTATACTCCAACAACACTTCAGCATCTAATATTTTTGATGTGGTGCTTTGTTACTAGACTCATTTTCTCCACATCTGGAATTTCTATTTATATTACATGGTCAGATTCATGAAATAACTCCCTTACGGCTTTTCATCTGCTTGAAACCAGCCCGACTGATTTTTGGATGATAATCAATTAGATCTTGAGTTGTAGTTTTCATTTTATCTTGAAATTTCCCTCTGTGTGAGGCATTCCTTGGTGAGTTGTTTGGTTTATTATGTGAGTTAGAAATGAGCATTCAGAAACCCTGCTCAAAGAGAATTTTTATTTGTGCCTCTAGGGAATTTTCAATGATGTTTTGGAAACTCTAGAGACTACATTTATATACAAAGAACATAAAACTTTTCTGCTGTCGTTGACTAGCTCTCAATGCTGGTGAAGCAATGTTACTGGGAAATGTTATATTTCATTCTGTAAAAATGTGAACAATGCCAAAATCCAGCACAACTAACCTGGAGTATGTGTACCTTTCTTTTCTGGGTATTTGCAATAGCTCTTTAGGGGGAAAAAAAAAACACGAAAAAAAAAACCCAAAACAAACAAACAAACATGTTTTGGGAATACCAGTCAGTTTTTTGAAAACTTGGCAAGCTTTATGAGGGAAGATGGTATTAATTTACTGGAAAATGGTTATAATCTGCAAATGGCACAGACATGAATTCAAATCACACATTTCTTATATAGCACCTGTAAATCTCATAAATGCTGTATTCCCTTTTCTTCATTCAAAATCAAAAACAAAACCTTCCATCTCCACTAATAAGACTAACTCTGTGTCTAAGTTGACTTTGCATCGTTCTATTTACTTCAACAAGTTGCTCTCTGTGAAGTCAGTTGTGATGGGTGCCCAAGAGCCATGTGATTCCAAAGGGAAAAAAAGAAAAGAAAAGAAAACAAACAAACAAACAACAACAACAACAAAACAGCAGCAGCAACAAGCAGCAGAAGTGAAAATGACAACAAATAAAATTTGAATGCCATTAATGTTCTGAGTGATGTTAGACACTAGGAATATAAAAATGATTTGATTCAATCTCTTCTTTACAAGAAGAAACATTTGCATAAGTATATGACCATGTTATCACTATCATGTAAGTGTTGTATAAGGAAAGTAATTCTCTAGTTCTGTAAATAATGAAATAGTCCATATTAATTTTTCTAGGATAAAGTATGAATTCAGTATAACTCTGGATATATTTATTATATGTATGACTAATATTAAGGTATGAATTTAAATATACATAAAGTACTTTTAACATAGCTAATGTGTAATTTTAACCCCACAGTATCTTTATAATCTCTCTAATTAGACCTATAGTATGCAAAGTAGGTTATTTTAATTAGGCGTCATTTGCATTATCATCATGTCCTTAACCATTTTTATTATACCTTAATAACCATCATTCTAAACTGAGTTACTTGCTCAGGTGAGGTTGAGCTCCTTCCTATTTTTTCCTGGGGTGTCTCAAGTGAAGAAGACAGATGAATGGAAAGCAAAACGTATCACATGGGTTGGACATTGAGCTTGGAAATCCAGGAGGATGAAAGACAGACAGACAGACAGACAGACACATACATACACACACATACACACATCATGGAAGAAAAGAAATGCACAAAATTTGTAAGTGAGCATTTACATAGAAGCAACTATTTTTCTTTTTTAGGAGGGGAAGATTCATTGTGCCTGGGGTTCACCAGGGTATGGAGGAGGAGGTCTAATTACCTGCCTTTCATTCTTCAGAATACCCTTTTAAAGTCAGTTCTGGCCTTCCATCTGCTTAGGAAAATGGAAGTGATTGTTGGGGGGAGGCAGAGGAAACTGGTGGCCTCAGTTCACCTAGCTTCATGTCTTGAATGAGATCAGACCTCAGCTGTATGTGCTTGGGGTAGGGTTTATCCTGAAAGCTTCATACATCTTTTAAATCTTGGCTTCACCACTTACAGTTGTCAGACTTTGGAAGAAGTTTCTAAAATCCCCTAAACCTCATCCCCATGCCCTTATGCGGGACTAATATAATTATAGTATCTTTCTACTGAGAGATTGTGAACATTACATAAGGTCATCTGAAGAAAATACCTGGCACACAATAAGTGATCGCCAAATCTACTTCTTTTTATTATTACTTTAAAATGCAGAGTGTCTTGACTTTCATCATACTGATAACTAATGGTGAAAAACAGCATTAATTGCTTGCAAAAAGATACAACACTTTCTCCTTTGCTAGATTTTTAAGAAGGCAAAGGATTATATACTTACATTAAGAATAAAGTATCTCTTCTCTTCTAAGGAGTACTTATGGTACTTGCTGTCCTTGTGGGGTATAGTGGAGATGAAGTGAAGAACAAAACTAAGTGTTTGGAAGAGTGTCAGCTCAAATGATGTGCTCAGCAATTGTTGGCTACTCTTAACATTTTCTAGCATCTTTCTCTGGTGCTGTGTGAACTTTGGGTTGATTATTTAAATTCCATGCATCCTTTACAGACTTTTAAATGATTACTCTTATCCTTAATATGAGATATTCCAAGAAACTAAAAGAGTTTGGGGCAGGCACTGTAGGTAACATACATTATAATAACTGAAAATTTTCCTTTGCACATAGCAAGAAGTGAAGATGTTTAACCTGTTTAACAAAAAATATGAAGAGTTGGTTTTATATTTATTAGAATGTAAGATATTATGAATGAAGTTGAACCCTGATGGAAACATCCAAGGCTAGCTTGACTTTATGGTGACTTAGCTTTCTATTCCTTGTACATAAACATATATTATAAGTTAAAAATATAAATCACACAGTGATTCAAATAAAACTGAGTGTGTTAAGAAGACAGATAACAAGAAATGAGGGTTTTTACATGCATTCTTCCAGTGCAACAGAGTTATGAGTATGGATGGATTATGAAACCGAGCCAACATCTGGCAAGATAGTGACAGGCTCTGATAAGTTACAACAGCAACTGATATGGGAAACAAATTAAATGCAGTAAACATGAGAAAGTGTCATATAAATATGTAACCAATAAATGGCAATATTTGAAAATATAACAGCCATTGGAAAGGAAAATGGATCCTAATTTTTATTTGTATTTGTGAAAGTAACACTTTTTGTTTTGAAAAAAAATTATAGAAATATACAAAGCAAAAATGTGAGTTCCTATTCACCTGCCTCCACCTCATGATTTCCCAGAGGCAGAAATTTGTTTGATGTGTATTATGCTGCAAAATTTTCTGTTGTATATTTATCTCTCTGTATACTACTTCCTTATCTCTATGCCCAAAAATGATAGGGAATAGTTTTGAGCTGTTGATATTCTTCATGTTGAAAACAATTTTCAGGAAATGAGAGTGTGAGCAGCAGATATCAGTCAGCTAATTAAAGACCTGGGTAACCAGTATTACTAGGAAAGAAATGAAGCTCTATTGAGGAAATCTTTGTCACTACCACAACCATCAGTAGAAAGTGTCGTACAGTTTATAGAGCATCTTCATGAAACCATCTCACTGGAGTCCCATAACAATCCTTGGGGTACAGTAAATGATTCTCATTTACAAATGAAGAAAGCAGTGTCTGAGACAATGAAAAGCTATGCTTGAGGTCACTCCCAATCCTTGTTTTTACCGTATCAAGACGTTGAGTGTGACTCAGTGAGAGTCAGTAGTGTTTTACTGAATTGGGCATCACTTTGATTATACTTAATGACAACAAAAAGTTTTATAGGGGAAAATTTCTAAAATATACAAATAGAATAGAAGAATGAATCTTTATGCAGTTATCTCCCAACTTCCTCAATTATTAATCTTTGCCCATTCTCACATGTACTTGTTAAGATATGAAGTACAAAGTACTGGTAGTGTTGAAATAAAATTTGGGGATCAGAGTGTAATATATTCAGTGTGTTGGATGTGCACATCGTATATTTTGTGTGCACAGATCCAAAAAAATAGCCAGAGATGAAAACTATTCTGTGGTTATATTAAATTTGCCCTGGGTGAAGTTGTTGTGATGACTGTTCCTATTACCATTATTTTCATCATTGTAATGTGTGCTCCTAGAATACTGCCTAACACATAGTAAGTGCTCAAAAAGGAACGAGTAAGCCTTATCTGCAGTTTGGATCTTGGCTATTGAAGGAGTCCATGCACTCTAATAGTATAACCAAGCTTCACAGAATGTTTTTCATGGTGAACACTGTGTCTGGGAATGCTAGCTTCTGAGTCCTAAGTATTTTGTATATATTAATTCACTTAATTCTTGTAGAAACCTTATGGATAAAACACTATCATAATCTTTTGCATAGCCTGTAAGTTAGACCATATCATATAGACAGTAAGTGATATATATTTGGGAGCCAAACCCAGGCAGCCTGGCCCCGGAGACTGCATTTAGTCACTCCTCTGCAGTTTCTCTGAGTATCATCTATGGAACACAGAATATATTTGGGAGACTTTGCTAGGTGATGGCCATCTTATAACAGCAAATTAGCTCACAAATATCACTCCTTTGCAATGCCAGAAAATGGGAGTCACAGCACATGAGACATATATTTTTTTTTAACAGACTTTGCCATTTTTCACAATCACAAGGCATTTCCAAATGCTGTGTGGGAGGGAATGTGGTAGACTGATTTCATTGAGATCCTGCCAAATTCTGGTCCTGTGGCCATCAAAGATACATCATTTCCTCTAAGACTTCTAAAGGGGCTATTACCATGGGGCCTGCAGGTTCTGGTTTGCATTTAGAGGAGACACTATCTTCTTAAGTAAGACATGGAAGAGGAAGTGTCATGAATTGTAAATAAGGCTTCCAGAGAGAAGAACTGTTTGGAGATGGAGATGGAGAAACATTGCCTTCCTTCTCCAAGATGGGATCTACCTCCCTTCTCTTTATCCAGCTCTGCCAGACCCCATCCTGGTTTATTTGCTAAATTAGCAGAGAGAGTTTCTTTAAGGATCTTTCCCTCTCCCCACAATAAACACCTAGAAAAATATTAGTACATTTACACAATGGAACAATATTTTTAATGGTGTTAAAATAATGAGAAGGACTGAGGGAGAATAATCTCCAAGATATATTTTAAAGTAAATAAATAAAATAAAATAAAGTGAAGCCTTAAAATAGTGTTTACACCAAATTACCATTTGTAAAAAGAAGGGTGGGAAATACCTATACCTATATGTGCTTGGAAAAAGGAATCATAAAAATGCTTGACTGCCTAAGGAAGATCCTTCAACTCCAAAACTTTTTTTTTTCTTCTCAAAAATGTAACCATAATATACACTATTGCACTTCAGACACTGTTAAAATATTTCAATTGTCAACCCGGAAAGTAAAAGAGTAAATATAGTAAATACATTTAAATGTAGAGGGGAAACAGATTCCAATAATTGTGTACAATTAATCTGGTTTGAATTAGATATAGAAACAATGATTGTGTGTGTGTCTTCATCTTGCTGAACGATGTTCAACTTGTCATTTAAATAGCACCTGCATATATATGAAGTAAAAGACTATATGACCAAGTTAGGGGACATCTGATGTCGCCCCTCAGATGTGGGAAGAAATGGAGAGAAAAGAAGGAACAAATGGTCTAAAAGGAACCAGGGTTCCCCTCCAAACAGCGCCACGTGACGTCTACAGACGAGAAAGTGGTTAAATTTGGTGAGGGTGTCCTGGGTCCCCAGAGTCTAGGAGCCTTGGTTTCATTGTTCCTTCAGCTACACTAATTGGCCAAGTGCCTTTCCCTGTGCTAGCAGAAGGATATCTTGGCTGGAAAAAGCTCTGCTCTGAAAAGGGCCTGGTCACAGTCATGCTAGAAGTTCCTCGCCTGGGAGCACAGTGGACAAAAGCCTCTCCACGAGGACATCCTCACTGGAAGGACCCGTGATGTCCCTGCCGCTATTGTGCTGGAGCCCTGAGCACCTCCAGTTCCAGGGAGCCCTCCTGTAGGTGTTTGGTGAGAACCTGGCAGGAGTCCCGATCTGACGTGCTTCCTGGGTCTAGGCAGGTAACTTCAAAATATCTGAAGCTACGGGATAGGCGAGGAAATAGCGGGGACATTGGCAAATTGAACAAGCGAACTTTCTAAATAAAGCCGTTCAGATTGGGATTTTTTAAAACCATCGTGCTGGCCAAAGTTGTCTACAAGGAGCACTCAGTACAGAACTCAAAACTACTGGCTGAGTCACTGCCAGTTTACGACCCGAGTAAGTGTAGTCTCATTATGTACTTCTCACTGGCTGTCCGAAACTGCAGCGGATCCTCTGCCACTTGGGACGCTTGCAGCGACCAAGAAGGTCCCGCTTTTTGACGAGCCTGGTGAGGGCGCAGTGTCCTTCGCTGAGCTTCTGCGGATGCTCCCCAGATTCCCTGGGTCAGCAACCGACTGAATTTGGGGGGGGGGGAGGCTTAGAGCCCGTTATCGGCTACAATTTATTTCCACCAGAAACGAAGTTTTAGCACTGGGACTTTCTACCCCGAGGCGATTCGTGGCACAGTCCAGGACAGGTGCTGTATCACCGGATGTAGTGCGCGCTGCGAGCTGGGGATCGAGGCCAGATACCCAGTGCTCTGCTGGGCTGGTCGCAGGGGAGCTCCGCCTCGCCCCGCCCACAAGGCCCTGCCCCCGCGATCTAGAGTTTCAGCCCGCGCTCGCACCGGGCACTGAGTCCCGGGACTCCGGGAGAGCAGGCTTGAACACTGCGTTTCTTCTGCCCGAGCAGGACATTACTTGCGCACTACAGAGAGTCCAGATTCCCTCCCACAGCCAGCATAACTCCTCCTGCCCGCACCCGCAGAAGCCCCTGCAGCTGCGGCCGGAGTCAGGGCGTCCTTGCCCTGAGTACCCCGGGGTCCTGCGCTGGGGAGCGCATTCCACCTCTGCGTCCTCTTTGCACCACAGGCGAGGTCAGAAAGAGCCTGCGCTTGAGTTCTGGGCACTATGCCCCGCTCCAGGTGCAGGATGGAGAGCAAGGCGCTGCTGGCCATCGCTCTGTGGCTCTGCGTGGAGACCCGAGCCACCACTGTGGGTAAGGAGCCCACTCAGTAGGAGAAGGCGGAGAGGTCGGGTGCGGGCGGTGAGATGGGCATGTGAAATCTAACTTGGAATCATACAGCCAGAGAAATTAGGACTTGACACTTTGGATTCTTTCACTTATCTATAAGGGAAACTGAGGCTCAGAGACTGGCCCAAGGTTACTCCTTTTCCTGAGCTCTAGTCCAGTTCCCTTTTCAGGACTGTGGTATCTTATGGGGCCTCGCTAAGAGCGTGTCCAGCGGAGCCGAAACACCCTCGGGCTCTGGGGAGGCTAGAGTGGGAAGGTGCCTTGGTCTGGAGGGCGGGAGGTGCTCCCGCAGGCAAGAACAGGCGGTGAAACCTTTTTGCTGGTTTGTACACAACATCCTGAAGGGAGCGCAAATCTGGCTATCAGGATCTCACAGTGCTCTCTGCTAGGTCCCAAAGGGAGCAAGGGCCCTCAGGCTGCTGCTCCCTTTTAGCTGGAATACACATGCGCACCTATCCTACAAGGTGGGGTCCAAACGGAGGGAGACTTCTTTGCTTCTTCGGTGCAGGATGACGCTTTTCTAACAGAGAGAGGAGGGAGGACATTAGGACTTGTCCGCAGGTCCGTGACAGATTCCCTAAGGTCTCAAAGTGACTATCAATCTTTTGTGCCAAACAATTTAACATCATTGGTCTTTTGGTTAAGAGAATCATCAGAGGTTCAGGTCTGGGAACTTCTGCAGAACTTAGTACCTAGTTCTAGGGCTGCTTTCCTTGTCAGGCAAAATTTCCTTCTCCTTTAGATGAGGAACACACAATGTCTTGGTGTTGTAGCTCTCCCTTCTTCCTCCTATTTTTTCTCCCCCCTCCCGTTCTCTCCTCCTCCCCACCCCGCTCATTTCTATAGCTACAGTTTTCCAATTTCCAGATTTCCACCCTTTGGAGGATGAGAAAGGGAAGAGGGTGAGAGAAGGGGGGGGGGAGTAAAAAATTCCTTATATTAAAAGAAAAGAATCCTATGTCTTAAAAGACACTGGTACTCGCCTACAGTACCAAGATCATCTGTCTACATTTATTGAATTTTCCTAATAATGACTTGGTTCATTGGGGCTAGCTCCACCATGGGCACCCATTTGTCCCTGCCAAGACCTCAATGCCTTGCTGTCCCCCTTTCTTGGAAGAGAATGAAGGTTCAGAACATGTATTCCAAAAAGAAGTGAGTTGCTTTAAAGCCTGGGGTGTTTCCTAGTGCAGCAGTAGTAACTGTGATCTGGTTGCCCTGAATAGAATGGTGAGGTTGCCCTTTTGGAGTGTGCAACTTGCTTAATTGGATTGGGCTATAATTGGTGCCATCGAATTCTAGAGACAGAGCCACTGTTGTTTTTCCTGCCCGTCTTTGAGCTGGAAGGGTAAGAGTGCACAAATTAATTAATATTGGTTATGGGATTTGAACATAAAAGGGCTTTTTATTGAGTAGTAGCATATGTACCTCTTACAGTCATTTTATTTAGAACTTTCTGAAGAGTAAGAATCAAATTTGCCAATGAAAACAAATGAAGTTTAATAGAACAACAAAAAAGTCTTGGTCTACAGAGATAAATCTGAAGTTATTATTGATAGCGTTGTTGAATAGATTTTTGTTGTAGATATGGCTTTAGAAGAGTATGGTGTTGTCTTGGCTTCCTATGAATGAAGAACATGCCTTTTAAAAAAAGTTACATGGGCTAATGTGTCTGGACTATGAAATGATCTGTGGCAATAATTTATGATAGAACTTAAAGAGTATCTTAGGGGCTGGGGAGTGTAGTGCAATTGTAGAATATTTGCTTAGCATGCATGAGGCCCTGGATCTGGTCTCCAAGACTACCAAAGAACCAAAAACAACAACAATAACAACAAAAACCCAGAAGATTAAAACAAAAACAAGTCTTTTACTTTACTTTGGTGGAGAAGTGGACATAACTTATTGAGCAGCCAGTCATTTTACTATCACTTTTTCCTTACATGAATGTGTTTAATTAATGGTTTCTTTCTCATTTGGATCCTTGTGTGAATTGTATTAAGTGAGTGTGTCAAGGGGAACTCCATTATTGGAAGACTTTTCTTTTGCTTTTAAACACTTTGCTTTATGTTTTGCTTATGTTGGAGACATTTATTTCCTTCATGGTGAAGAATGCTAATTAAGTTAAACAGACTGTCCATGACTAGGTACCTAGCTATCCAAGAGTGGCTCATAGACCTTCTACATTAGGGTCAGCTGAAATGTTTTTTAAATGCAAATTTTGTAGGTCTAGGAATATCATGGATAGCACAACAAGTCAACACTGATGTCAATTAATTTCTGAGGTTTATTGATATAACTTAATTTCCAGTATTTTTTCAAAACTGTATTATTGTTGAATAAATCTACAGTGATGTCAGCCACCTATTTTGCACATTTGTGTGGGTGTGAGAAACTGTGCCATCAGTTGTTCATTTTTCCTCCAGTTGTTCACATTGGGAGCCAAAGATTCAATGCACTAGACATTTCCAATAGATATTTACTTACACTCTCTTTACTCGTACTGTCTCACACTTATTTATATTTGCTCATCCTCATTTATTTTCCCATCAGTCAATGCCAGAGTAGGCTTAGGGAGTCATTTGTTCTTAATTGATGTGAGTTAGAAAGGGGGGTGGGGTGGGGGGTGGTGGTGCTTGCCCAGTATCAGTTACTTTTTTAAGCTGATACCTTAAAGATATTGATGTCCATTAAGAGCCTAGCAGAATGGACAATTCTTCTTTCTCTGATGCTTTTCAGCACCTGCTGGCTCCTCTCCTTTAATTGACAGAGAATTCAACTCAGTTATGTTGGTATGAAGTGACCCATGTGAAGGTATTTTGCTTCCTCCTCAGCCTTTAGGTAAAGACAGGTTTCTTGGGCTTCAAACTTGATGTCAGGATAAGCTTAGACCTTTGATTAGTAAGTTGAGATTTCCCACTTAAAGTTCATTAGTATTCCACTATTTTTAGTCCTGCTCTTTAAGGAAAACTATATTAATATGCATGTGTGTGTGAAATTGGGAGATGTTTTCTCTTCCTCAATTCCTCTGCTTCCATTTTAATGTGTGATCTTCATGAGCCATTATCTCAACCTTTGAGGTTCAGTTGCCAGCACTAGAAAATGGACAGAGGACAATGTGATGGGGTCATAGACACTCTCACCCCTTCAGGGTATGTAGATAAGCTATGTAGAAATCCCTCCAAGTGATTTTCATTAATCAGCGATTTAGTCAAATGTGTACATCCTATGTTTTATAAGAAATGTCAGCGGGTCCTTTCCCAAGGGACTGAGATCATCCAATGAAGGTTCATTTGGTTTCAATGTCCCATATCCTTTTGTAAGACCTTGAAGTTGGCAATGCAGGAAAACAGGAACTCCACCCTAGCTCCATGAATTGCAGAACTGTTGTGTTGGTTTATGACCATCTGCCCATTCTTCCTGTTATGACACAGCTTGTGAACTTTTACTGAGAATGGTGAAAAGCAAATCCCAGTTTCATACAATGAATTGCTGAAGAGGCCTTTTAAAGTGTAGAGTATGCATTGTTTATGGAAGGTGTTTCCTATGGGGTCTAACTCAATGGCACCTACATTCATTTATTTAATTTGTTTCTAGGTTTGCCTAGTGTTTCCCTTGATCCACCCAGGCTCAGCATACAAAAAGACATACTTACAATTATGGCTAACACAACTCTTCAAATCACTTGCAGGTAAGGATTCATTTTAGATTCAGATTTCCTATGTTGAAGAACTCATTGTTTATCAAGGGAAAAACAATTTCCATTACAGTACATTTATAATAGCACTGTAGTAATTGTTCATCAGTTGTGAGGTTTCTAAGCAGTGATGTAATCATGTAAACCACAATGAAGGTCTTTTCTCAAAAATTGTGTGCAATTTTGCTGGTAATTTTTCTACTACTTTTCAGTATGCACGCATCCCTTTTTTTCTCTCTTTCTCTCTCTCTCTCTCTCTCTCTCTCTCTCTCTCTCTCACACACACACACACACACACACCCACACACACACACACACACATACACACATCAAAAATCTGTACAGCATCTGGCATATAGCAGACCCTCAATGAGTATTGAATAAATAAATGAAGTTTGAGAACATAACTTTATAGAATAGAGCTGAAGAAGTAAGAGCCATCATTTATTTTCCTTAGTATGGCTTTTGGACATCTTTTTAGTTCTTCATAGGGACTTTATTTCATGAAAAAATTCTGACAGTAGTAGCAGTTTAACATTAAGCCAGTGATATTACTGAGTATGTGTCCTGTACAGGTCACGGACTTCATGCTCTGGCTTGCTTTTCTGGAATGTCTCTCCTCCCACTGGCTAGCAAGAAGTCATGCTATTGATTTTTGATAACAGGGAAAACAGATCTCTTGGATAAGAAAGGAGCTTTAAACTTTGCTTTCTAACCAGAAAGCAAAAATAAATAAATAAATAAAAAATAAAATAAAAAACAAACAAACAAATAAATAAATAAATGAAAGTAAGCTAGAAGACCTTGTATTGAATGTAGTGATCATTCACAAAAGACCCAGAAGCTTCTCAAGACTAGTATGCTTTTGGCAGAGACCGTGATGGATTGAGGCAAGCTTGCCCTCTGAGAAGAGTACTGAGGTCCACAAAGAATCTTGGGCAGCTGATTGACATTGCTTCATACTCGCAGAATACCAACTGGTCAACAGAATAACACAGATCTCTTTTAGATTGCAGAGTGGAAAGGGTATCCCCTTATTCAATGGAAGGTCCCTGATGCCCACTCCTTGGGAAAAAAAAAAAAAAAACAACCATAGTAGCAGGTGCCGTTTCTTTAGCTTTGCTAATTTAAGACATTCCCAGAAGCAAAGGTTATTTAAAATCCACCAAGATTCCACACTCCCTTTTGAAACTCTGCATAAAAATTCCTTAGAGTCTGAAAAAGTCATGGAGCACGTTAAAAGTAACTTCCCTGATAGAGCTACGACTTCATGGAGATTTTGAGTTCTTTGAATAAGGTTGTGTTCTTCTTGATGTTAACTATTTTCTGTGGGGTCTTGCAGAGAAATGCTATAATAAAATTAATCTATGCTTTAATGCAGTTTTTACTAGGTCCTTATCAGCCCTTAGTTCCACCTCCTTCCTTCCTAACCTCATCTCTTACTCCCTGCTTTGCCCACTCTTAACTGGTTACTCTTTGCCAGTAAAGGTGACTCTACTCTTCCCTCTGCCTGAAATATTCTTCCTCTCAATTTTTGTATGGCCAGTTTCATCAAGCTTCTTCTTTCCAGGACTCTTTGCTCTCTCTCTCTCTTTCTTTCTCTCTCTCTCTTTCTATCTTCTATATTTTTTGGCATAGTACTAATCCTTATTTTACACAAGAAGCTTTACATATATTTTAAAATTGACTATCTCCCATTAGACTAAGATTCTATAAGAACATGGATTTTTCTTTTCCTTGTTGCTGGGGATTAGACCCAGAGGCTATGGACTATAAGCAGGGGCTTTACCACCGAGCTCCCTCAATCTCTGAAGGCACTGATTTTTGCCTGACTTATTGGCTGCTATATCCCCTGTCCTTAACAATGATTTGCACATCATAGATGTTCAATAAATATGTGTTGAAGGAATGAATGTGTGAATTAGTACAAAACTTAGGACTCCTGATAGTTGATTCCTGAAGCCGAGTCTATGGCCTCTTGTCATTTGTCAATCCAACTTGTCATTGGTAGGAGGCTCTGAATCTGTCTGTGAGGAGTTGATGTGAGTTTGAGGAACCTTTTGTTTTCTTAGAAGCAGCCTCATGGTGTGACATTTCCCATCAATACCTTCCTGGAATTAATTTTTCAGGGGACAGAGGGACTTGGACTGGCTTTGGCCCAATAGTCAGAGTGGCTCGGAGGAAAGGGTGGAGGTGACGGAGTGCAGCGA
Organism: Urocitellus parryii; assembly: GCF_045843805.1. NCBI lineage: Eukaryota > Metazoa > Chordata > Mammalia > Rodentia > Sciuridae > Urocitellus > Urocitellus parryii. The sequence goes on from NC_135540.1 coordinate 104,316,485, forward strand.
TGACTTCTTCTGTAAGACACTCACAATTCCAAAAGTGATCGGAAATGATACTGGGGCCTACAAGTGCTTCTACCGGGACACTGACGTGGCCTCTGTCATCTATGTCTATGTTCAAGGTGAGTGGTGGAACAGAATTCATTTCCCACGTTAATTTTCCAGTTATAAAACACAATAGGCACAAAGAAGAATCGAGTCCGACAAAAGGCTTGCTCCAAAGGCTGATTGCCAAGCGGAATCTACAAAATTCTTCTCTCCTGGGGCTTCCTTTGAGAAATGACTCACCGGTTGGGTCTGGAGCTTGGGCCACGTTTCGTTGCTTTTGCCCAATTAGTTCAGCTCTGATCTCTCTTCCTATGGTAAATCTGTGCTCCCCATGGTCTGTGGAGGCTCCTAAAAAGCCTTCTGGTGTTTGAGGGGGAAAAAGCTGAAATCTTTGAAATCAAGAAAGATTGGAGAGTGAATTATAGCAAGGTTTCTGTGGTGAGATAGGTTATCTACAGCAGTGTAGGAGATTGTCACAAGAATGTATGGGAAAACAACCAAGGGCTCTGGAGTATTTTTGTACATAGGAGCTTTATTTTTTCTGACTTACACTTTATAAAAAAATAAGTCACACAGTTATGTGCAAACAGACTCTACCTCAAACATCCCTGGAGGACAGCATTTCTTTCTTTCTTTCTTTTCTTTTTTTTTTTTTTTGCTTGTGTGATTTGACAGAGTTTGCACTTTGGGACTGACACCAGGGACTCACCTTAGCATCCTTATAATGTAAAATCCATGGAGTTAGTATTTGAACACAAATTATGCTTTCTTTTATATTGTGAAAATCTGATACAATCTTAATTTTCTTGCATCCTGACTAATGAGATACCTATAATACTGTGTCATTTTGAAGAATGTAAGGGTTGCATCATATTTTGTTTGGCTATGCAAAGTATTTATCTCTGTAGTGAAGGATGGATTTTAAAAGACATTTTATTTAATTTGTGTACATGCAACTTTACATCCCAGGGGATTTGAGGCAGATGAACATGACTTTAAACTTTTTCCCAGAAGTGACTTTTACAGGACAGGAATTTCTCAGCTTTGGGAAACACCCTTGCATATCTTCACTTACATCTCCGTGGTGCAGTGTGATCAGTGCTATGGAAGAGTGGAGGCCACATCAGAATAACCTAGGTCACTCCTGCATTGCACAATGTTTGAGAATGATTTTTGCTCAGGGTAAACACAGTCCAAGATAGTGCCTTCCTCCTCCCCTCTGCAGGATTTGAAAGAGGCAGGGCTCAGATCTGGGAGCATTTCTGGCTCCTTTTGATCTGGCAGTCTTGGGAGATGAGGCTCTCTCAGAAGATTGTAAGGATTTCCTGCTTTCGGCCTGTCTGGAAATACTACAAGATGAGCCTCTCCCATTATATCTCGTTATTTCCTTCTCCCCAAGTCAGGAAACCTGGAGCCATGTGAAGATGCATTTCATGAGTTACAGTAAATATTTTATTTTGAAAGGATGGGTGGTTGTTTGGGTTTCTTTTGTTTACTTCCTATTTTTCGATTACTGAAAATAGAATTGGGTTACTGAATAGCTTTAGTTTTACGTCAAAGTATTAATTTAGCTTCCAAAAGTTTCTTCTATAAGCAAGTTATGTAATATTTCTCAACATGTGGATGAAGCGTAGATGACATTGAACAGCACCGATCCCCGCTCTATTTGTACGTTACTTGCCTTTGGGTATACCGGTACATTTTGCTTCCTGTCTAAACTTAAATGTTCTAAGTTGAGCTATCCAAGATTTTGGTCATGAAGCTTAACAATGGGAAAGAATACATTGACTTTAGTATTCCCTAGGGACAGGTCTTTTATGTGCCCCGTGGTTCCCACCTTACTTCCTTGTCTTTGACCCCATTCCCTCCAGCAATGGATGGAGCCAGGAAGTAGGCCCTGGCCTCCTAAGATAATGGCTGTGGCATGTGGTGGGCTAGATTGGCTGCTTTTCTGTGCTTTCCAGCTGGGAAGGAAATCAAACTTCTGCTGTTACAGAGAATAAGCTGCTTTTCTCCCCTTTGGTTCAATTAACGCTTTCCTCACCTCTGAAAATGCTCAGTCAGATATGTTGGGCATAACAAGATGAAATGTTATCTTTGAGCTTTTAAGCATCCTCTTTCTCTCTAGGGAATGGAGTAGGTGGTCTGCAGAGCATTAACATCATATGAATAATGTCTGAGAGACATTAAAATCTTTTTGTTTTTTTTCCCTCAGTCTTTGACATTGTGGCTTTTCAACTGTTTGTTATTGGAGATATCAATATCTTGCTGAATCTCAAACCAAATGCAGTAACTATTCAGCATTATTTTATAGAGACTCTTACCTCTAATCTTCACAGTCTTTCAATGTCCTATAAAGTATTTCCTTGAATAAAAATCCCTAGTTACTTTCTGTCAACTTAAAGATTTTAAGTGGTTTTCATGGCATTTACATTATTTGCCTAAAGACAGAAGGTGATTTTTTCTTGATATCAGTAAAATGTGTAGGTAAAGTGTGTAGATTTAACTTTAAAATTTAAACTAAATATGCTTATTCATTTCGAAAAAAAAGGTCAAATGTCAAAACAGAGAACCTTTAAAATATACTCTATTTGTTGATGTTCCTTGTGAAAAGAGTCAGTCTCATTGCAGAACTTTCAAATTTTTCACACATGCACTCTTGCACACAAACATGCACACACACACACACACACACACACACCTCCTGGAGTATATCTTTGGATCCAGATATCTCCCAGCAGATTAACCTGTGGACAGCATTACCAGTGTGAAGTGTCATTTCCAATCATTCTCTTATTTGGTTGGAATTTATGAATCTGAAAAGTTTATGAACTTTTCTTCTAGGAACTCACTGATGGAATTACGTTTTTTTTTTTCCCCTAGATTACAGATCACCATTTATTGCTTCTGTTAGTGACCAGCATGGAGTTGTGTACATTACTGAAAACAAAAACAAAACTGTGGTGATTCCCTGTCGGGGGTCCATTTCAAATCTCAACGTGTCTCTTTGTGCAGTAAGTTATGTCTTTTCCAATCATCTCTTAGGTTTTCATGATCTCAGACTAATATTAAGATGGGTAACCCATTTCCAATATCCCACCCACAAAGAATTTTAAACAGTTTAAAGAATTTAGGAAGAGCCAAAATGACAATGAATAAAAAAAAATCAACTTGCATTTTAAAAAATAAGGTGAATTTAGTGATCACTGTCCACGGCTTTCACTTTTGGATTGTATTGGATTAAATATTTAATATATATATTTTTATTACCCAGAGGTATCCAGAAAAGAGGTTTGTTCCTGATGGCAACAGAATTTCCTGGGACAGCACAAAAGGCTTCACTATTCCCAGTTACATGATCAGCTATGCCGGCATGGTGTTCTGTGAAGCAAAAATTAATGACGAGACTTACCAGTCTATTATGTACATAGTTGTGGTTGTAGGTAAGAGGATATTTCCTTCCCATATTATTAATGTCAGACAATAAAGGGTGGTTTTTGCAAGAAGGTTCTGGAGATTAAGGTTTTACAGGGTGAAGGACAAGGGATATTAGGAAATATATTAACTCAGGATATGGTGCTGGGCAATTCACTACAACTACCCTTTCCTATCCTATATACCCATGTGCAATTGAGTTTTTCTCCTTTTTTTTTTATCAACACCAAGAATGAAAAATTATGTTATTCCAGAACATATTTTATGAGAAAACTCAATATTCTTGGCATTGTTTGGCATCAATTCTTTTAATTGTGCCTGTTTTATGGAAAGTTCAACAGTTTACTAAAGCTGACCCCATTGGCCTAGACTTTTCTATCCAGTGGGTTATAACATCTTTGAGATCCTTCAAGGTAGTGCTTTGTAAAATCTCCATAATCCAAGAGCTACCAAGTATTTATTAGTGAGGCCCGTAGGGGAAAATGATATCACATATTTTATATCACTTTCAAATAAATTTGGGCCAACTTAGAGGTTTCTTTTCCCTCTCAATTTCTGTGTTTTTAATTTGCTTGCTCTAGGGTACAAGATTTATGATGTGGTTCTGAGCCCCCCTCATGAAGTGGAGCTATCTGTTGGAGAGAAGCTTGTCTTAAATTGTACAGCAAGAACTGAGCTAAATGTGGGGCTTGATTTCAACTGGGAATACCCTTCTTTGAAGGTAACACTAACAATTCAAAGCCAGACCTCTAAATACTTTGATAATAAGCCCTGACAAATTCTCCTTAAGAGATAGGACCCTTTCTGGCCAGATGCAAGAGAGCCTTAACACCCACACCCACACACACACACACACACACACACACACACACATACACACACAGTTTATCTCTCTTACACACACACACTTTAAGTGCATTGCAGAACACAGTAAACCACAGAAAAGATGCAGAACTAAGAATTCTGTTCTACTCTGCTGTCATCAGACTGAATATTCATTTTCACTAGGCGATTGCATGAGTCTCCCTTTAAGGCCACTTCTCCTTAAACAGTGGTCACATTCGCCTGTGTTTTTTGCAGTTCACATGCACTTCCTTTTCACCAGGTGGGTTTTTACATCCTAATTCCATTGCTTCCATTTACGTCTCCTGAATCCCAATGAATTTGTTGTCTACAAGATGTTAAAAGCCCCTGTTAGTGACATTAAGTAGTTTGGCTTGATTTCCTGGGTCTCTAGAAGCTGTTGGTTAATGTTATGCTGGGCTTTGGAAGTTTAGGAAATTCTTTTTTTTTTTTTTTTTTTTTAGCATCAGCATAAGAAACTTATAAACCGGGACCTTAAAACCCAGTCTATGCCTGTGATGAAGAAATTTTTGAGCACCTTGACCATAGATGCTGTCACCCGGAGTGACCATGGGTTGTATACCTGTGCAGCGTCCAGTGGGCTGATGACCAAGAAGAATAGCACTTTTGTAAGAGTCCATGGTAAGTTGTGATCTCCTTGGGAATTAAGCTATACCTAGAAAAGTGAGGTAACTGAAATGTATTTAGGTCACCTAAAGATTTCTGTTTTGTTCTTTCAGAAAACACTTTTGAGCTCTTGCCAGGGAGGTTCTATGACCTAGAGGTCAAGAGCCTAGTTTTGGGAGTAAGGGTCTTGGCTTCAAATCCCAATTTTAAAATACAATGTAGTAATATTGTAAGTGCTCTCTAAGCATTGCTTGTTACAGTTAATTGTAATTACAATCATTACTATGTAAGCACAGCATTAGTATCTAAGGTAGTTTTTAAAATTTTTCACTTTGCTATAAAGCTGAGAGGCCTGCTTGAGTAACAATGAGCTTTGCAAATTGGGGCAACTCAGATTCAATGATTGATTTACTGTGGGGCTCTGGGCAGAGATACCACGTGGTTCTGCTTTTCCTTTCAAATCACCTTGATTTTTCACTTATTCTTTTTCATTCATGTAAATTTCTCAGTTTAAATAATTCACACGACTCTCTATTTACAAGCTTTGGAAAGGATTTCAGATTTTATATATGAAAATGCATCAGAGAGAGAGACAGGCTCTGGCTTCTGTTTTTATAGGATTACTCTGTAACTTATAAGGAATACCAAGCAAGTAAGTAAGGGCAAAAGAAGGGAGTCCAGGCAGGGCTCATTGCAATAATGAGTTGAGAAAGGGTGGATGACTTGGACATGGGTAGCGGAGGCGAGGGCCAGGAGAAGTTATCCGATTCTGCCTATGTTTGAAGGTCGAGTCAACAGGACCTGCTGATGGATTCTCTGGCTGGGGAAAAAGAGTGGAAGGTGACTTGAGCTTTAGCTTGTGCAGCTGAGGAGAAGGTGAAGTCATCCCTGAGACAGGGAAGATTGAGGAGGGAGTTTGGGGAAACAGGTTGGGTGTGATCATTCAGAGATGCGAGTTAACCATCCAACTGGAGATATTTATTGTGTAAACCTAGAACCCAAGAGAAGTCCAGACAGGAGAGAGAAATTTAGGATTATGCAACTGGTACTTTGAACCTCTAGATAAAGGAGTAGGTCTGAGGACGGAGTCCTGGGGCACATCGACACAGAGAGAGCCTGTGGAGATTGTCATGGAGCAGAGGACCAGAAGCACCCACAGGGGCCTGGGCTTGGAGAAGCCACACAGAGAAGTGACAATTTTGTGATTTTGGGAGTGCACCGGAGGGGAAGGAAAGTGAGTGTAGAGGCTGGAGGAAAACTGGTATGTGCAGAGAGACTCTGAACTGCAGCACTTGGACCTCAAAGGTCTTCCACTTTTCACTTGAAATGAAAAACTAAACCAAATGCTCATTTATAGTAACTTGACATTTATGACAACAATTGTTTTCATTTTCTTCTAGCAAAACCCTTTGTTGCTTTTGATAGTGGCACAGAATCTTTGGTGGAAGCCACAGTGGGAGATCGTGTCAGAATCCCTGTGAAGTACCTCGGTTACCCAACCCCTGAAATCAAATGGTAACTATCGGAAGTAAGGACAAAGCGTATTTCACATGAGCGCACGCCCTCTGAGTGCGCTAATTTCTGGAATTTCTTCCCCTCCCACAGGTATAAAAATGGAAGACTCCTTGAATCCAATCACACAATCAAAGTGGGGCATGTCCTGACCATTATGGAAGTGAGTGAAAAAGACACAGGGAATTACACCATCATCCTTACCAATCCCATTTCAAAGGAGAAGCAGAGCCACGTGGTGGCTCTGGTGGTGAATGGTGAGTCCATTCGGTTTTCCCCTCTGCCCAAGATTTATCAGAGGATGGCTGTGTCTTTCTAAACTGCCAACCCACCGCTCCTTGCTCACTCCTCCTGACTGGGCCACTGCATCAAACTGAGGGAGGTGGAGCTGAGACGAGGTGTAGGCCAGGGTGCTCTGGCCATGCTTCCTTAAGAAGCCATGGACGCGAGCTATTTGGTGGTCAAATGCAAGGTTAAAGTAAATGATGCAATTGGTGGTCCAATGCTGTGATGTAAGAATGCCCACAGGGTCAGTTTGCTCCTGTCTTAGGGAATTGCGCATGTGGTCTGTAGATGGGGAAGACTCTGGAGTTTGGTGTCATGCATCTTTGAAGCATGGGAAGATCCTACTCAGAAAGCTTTTGCTGGGTCACACTGATGGCTTACCTGGAGTCCAGGATCTGCCTCTGAGTCTGTAAAGGAAAGATAGTAAACATTTGATTTAAGGAGGGTTTAAATGTTTTTCTTTTCCCGACACTGAAAGATATTAATTATTTGGAGATGGGGAGAAAGGTACTGCCGTAGTCAAGTGAGTATGGGGTGGGGTATGAAGGTGATGTGAAAGAGTTTCCTTATTTCAGGACTTCTTAGGACCTTTATCTGGCTAATGACATTGCCATTCTCCAGGAGGAAAGACAATATTCAAGATGTAATAAATATGTCTGAACAGAGTACTTTTTCTCCCTGAGTAAATCCGTTAATGTTTTACTCCAAACATAGAGAAATGCTTCTCCCTTGTAATTCTTTGTGTTCCTTCCCTACTGACATGCCACATGAAAACTTTAAGATACTCTCATGACGTTAAGGCACTTCCCCGCATCTCCTGATACTCCTCTGTATGTCTGCTGAACTTGGCTTTCTTTCTTTGTTCAGGGAGTATTTCACAGATAATAGGTTCTAGAAAGTTGCTTAGCATCCGCCTGGGTATGGGAGACTGGGGAAGGGAGAGAAACTGGAAAGCTGATAAGAAGGACAGGAGAAGGAAATGATCAAAAAATTAACAGCAAATAACCTCATATTATCAATTCATGAAGTCACTAGACACTTGATCAACCCCAGCATTTACCCTGCTATATGAAATAAAGGCAAAAAAGAAGCCAGGTTTTGAAAGTAGAGAGGAAGGAGTGAATCTTTATAGCATGCATCCCTGTGGCCATCAGCCTTGGTTTCCATTCCCTCTCTTTGGGACAGGATTTAGGTGGACTGTGATAATAAGGTCATAGTTTTACATTCATAATTTGGGAACTAAAAAAGAATGAAAAAAAAGAAGGGAAGGAGGAAGGAAAAAGTAAAGGAAGGAAGGAAGGAAGGAGGGAGGGAGAGAGGGAGAGCAGGATGCAATCTAAGGATTTACAACTTCCTTTCTAATGTGGTGGTTTATCAGTGTTTGGTTTCAGAAGTGAGAGTGTCTGGGTTTGTGCTGGGTTTGGCCGCCTATTTGAATGGGTGACCTTGGGCAAGTCCTTGAACTTTTCCATTTTGTTTTCCTCAGATATAAAGTGGGGGACAGTAACAGTGGTTGTGAGGATTAAGTGGATCAAACAGTGTAATGCACATGCAACAATGCTTGGAACATAATCAACCTATTTACTATGTTTTTCTAGCTATTTTCTTTCTGTAGCCTTACTCTGATCTTGTGAGATTGGGAAGACAATCTCTGAAATGCAGATGAGACAAACCAAGACATAGGGGTGTGAATCTTGCCTAAAGCAGCGTCTTAGTTTTCATTACTACTGGTTTATTGTTATTAGTATGAGTACCACCAGAACTCAAAACTTCTGTTTTCAAATTTAGATGTTCTTTTGAAAAGAAAGTGGAGGCAAAATCCAATGCTTTAAAAAAGCTAGCTTCAATATTGAGCTGAAATTCTTTACTTTTATTCCCTAGAGGTGATTGACAGTTAAAAATTGTTTTTCCTATCTCCAGTCCCACCCCAAATTGGTGAGAAGTCCCTGATCTCTCCCGTGGATTCCTACCAGTACGGCACCACGCAAACCCTGACGTGTACCGTCTATGCTGTTCCTCCCCCTCGTCACATCCACTGGTATTGGCAGCTGGAGAGAGAGTGCTCCTACAAGCCCAGGTGAGTAGGGCCACATGCTCTATTTCCTGCCAGTTTGCCTTTCTTATAGCCAAGCTATGCCATGACTCCATTCTGCATGGAGGAAACTGTCCCTACGCAGGCTCCTCTAATGGAACTCGGAATCTCCTTTCATCCTTTTTTGTCTTAAGTTTTAGCAGATATTTTGGCTTAAGGCATCCCAACCTGTGATTAGCTAGTTCTCTTTTCTTGGTCCTGATATGCACTTCTCCAAAACCAGTTATTTGCTCCGTTTGCTAATTGCCAATCTTTGGCTTTTCTTCTTCTGCCAGTCCATGGGAGACCACCACTGCACTCCCTCTTATCAGAGAGAAGGTCCATCTCTCAGAGGAAGTGCTGATGGATGGGAGGCAGCGATAAACCTAGCTCTGCCCTCAGAGCCTCAGGTCCAGCTTATCAAATCCCAACACAAATCCAGACATCCTTAAAAAAAAAAAAAAACCAACAACAACCAACCCCTCCCCCCCCAAGAAGTCCACTTCCTGTTGTTGTTTTTGAAATGGCCACTACTAGTTTCTTCCTCAGCTGCTGGCCATTTCCTACACAAAGGCCATGGTCCCAGCAAGAAATGACTTTAAGAAGCCCGATGGCTTCTAAGTTTCCTTACCTTCCTTTGAACTAAATTAGCCTGAATTGTCTTGTCGATCCAATTTATGAATGGAGGTTTGTTCCCAGAATAGCTCTTCCCTCCTGTATCCTGAATGAATCTACCTAAGACCTTTTCCTTCAATGCGGAGGCCTATTTTTAATTGGCGCCAAGTCTTGTAAAGTGGTAGGCTGCATGGAAAGTTATTTCTAAGAACACAGTCACCAAAGTCTGACCCTTTTCCTTACTATTTATTCAAATAAGGTGGTTAAATCATAATGTATCTGTTATCTTTTTTTTTTTTTTTTGTAGCCAATCTGCCTTAATGACAAACCAATATACTTGTAAAGAATGGAGAAATGTGGAAGACTTCCAGGGTGGAAATAGAATTGAAGTCAACAAAAAACAATATGCCCTCATCGAAGGAAAAAACAAAGTGAGTTTGAAGTGTTCTTTAACTTGAAAATCTCCTTATCTCTCTTTATTGGAAGGATGGTATGATAATATGTGAGGCATATTGGAGATTAATAATCCAATAGGTAGATGTATAATAGCATATTAAGTCAGTTTCAAAATACCATTGACTTTTGGTGCTGCCATTAGCTAACTAATAACTTACCAGAAAAAAAATGAAATATGAATGCTATTTAATTTATGCACCTATTGTGAAGTGATTTCAATTTTATAGATATGAGAATGAGAAAATGTGTAGGTTATATTAAAACACATCATTAACCTAATGATTTTCAAACACCTTTGTGTAAAATGTGAGTTACACATCTGCATAATTATAATTGCTTCCATTTGAGGGTGGTCAGTGTGGTAGTGTGAATGGAGTGGGCAGGTCGTAGCAATTATGCGGACTGAATGCATGTGCACAAACACAGCCTGCATTGTTTATGGCCTGGGAATTGTTTTCTCCACAGACTGTAAGTACTCTTGTCATCCAAGCTGCGAATGTGTCAGCTCTGTACAAATGTGAAGCCGTCAACAAAGCCGGCAGAGGAGAGAGGATTATCTCCTTCCACGTGACCAGTGAGTACTCCTCTCTGGAGGGTGGGTTGGATCACTCACCACTCACAAGTGGCTATTAAGTTTGAAAATTCTCTTGTCCTTGCCATTCATGTGAAAGGTGTGTGTGTGTGTGGGGGGAGAAGGCTTGGTGGGATCTAGAATTGGTGCTTTTGTTCACAAAGGAAAACTCAGGTTTTGTGAAGTCAGGGCTATGTGAAGTCAGTTCGTACACCTTCACTGGAGAGAAGAGTTTCATGGATGCTTCAGACCACAAGCTGTGTGCCCTATGTAGGTCACCTCTCATGCTCATCAGAGTCTAACACAATGCGTGGTTTACTAAGGCTCAATAAATATTGGTGGGTTTGCTGTGAACAATTTCTGAGGTTGGGGTTTCTGAAAGTTGTAGGAATGACATGGGAACAGTACTGTCCAATGCTTCTGATTTTTGCCTGTGTCTCCTAGGTTTAGGAATAAACCTTAGCTGACTGTACTGGATAAAATATTTTGGTCTGGGCTAATTAGTTGTGATAAATGTAGCTTTATTGTCATTGAGTGTTGTGTGTTAATAAGCAACTGACTTTTAGAATTCCATGATATATGATTGGATAGTCTGCTTTGGGTTTTTCTTTTTTAATCTTAAAAGCTGTATTTAGAGCTCAAAGTGGAAATGTGATATATATATCTGGGGAATTAATTTGCATTTCCAGATAATAAATTTTGGCACCTGAGTTGTCCAGTTTGGCTGTCTCTCTATAGTAAATCTTCTGAGACTGCTAGAACTTAACTTCACTTGGCACTTTATCATGGTTTGAAGGCAGCAAGAAGAGGGTAGAATACTGTACCAAGTGAAGCCACCATCCTCTAACTATGGGCTTTATATTTCAGAGGGTCTTGAAATTACTTCACAACCTGCCAGCCAGCCCACCGAGCAGGAAAGCATGTCTCTGTGGTGCACTGCAGACAGAACCACATTTGAGAACCTCACGTGGTACAAGCTCCACCCACAGGCTATCCCCACAGGAGAGCTGCTCACACCTATTTGCAAGAACTTGGATGCTCTTTGGAGACTGAATGCCACCGTGTTCTCTAATAGCACAAATGATGTTTTGACCTTGGAGTTCCAGAATGTGTCCTTGCAGGACCAAGGAGACTATGTCTGCTCTGCTCAAGACAGGAAGACCAAGAAGAGACAATGTGTGGTCAGGCAACTCACAGTCCTAGGTAAGAGGCAGCTCTGGATCATTGTTCCAAGTCAGCAGGAATGTCATAAAAATAGTGCTTTCAGGTGCTGTGTGAAGATTATTGTCCCTAGAAGCTTGTGAAGTAGACTGGTACACACCGAGTCACTGAAAGACCTCAAGGCAGAACAAAGCTAGTAATGAGGAAGGGATATATTAAAAAGAGAAGATAACATAGCTCTTTGTAGCCTTATGATGGGGGAACTCACTAGGGTCTACGAGGGATTCGCTTGAACCAGGGAACTCTTTGCCTTATTCTTGGGCATTCACTTATTTGAATCAACACATTTGTTGATTCAACACTATGAGCCAAGAAAATGCTAGAAGTTGGTTCTGATGGCCAGATGGACAGAATGAGAATGTCAGCAACCATGGACAGTCATTGCACAGTGAGCTCTCTCCATGTTCAAGAAGATAGGGATTAGTCCCTGTTTTGCATCCTGCTGGAGGTCTAGTCACAGAATACAGTGGCATATACTAGCTGCTCACTGAGATACCTGCTCTGTGGACACTGATGATGGTTTGAGTTTAGACCTAGAAGAGTCCAGGAGGGGCTTTCTGTTCACTGTTAGTACCTCTGAGGCATCTCATATGGTCCTTGAGGACAGCTCAAGGTCAATAAGATGATACTTTTGGTGACCAGAAAGCTTTGTAAATTTCTAGCTGGAGCTGCTCTGTACAGCTTATTTAACCTTGTGCTTTACCTGAAAGTTGGGCAACCATAGCTCTGTCGCTGGGGAAATCAGCTGAATTTGGAGAGTTTCTCCGTGCCATTTCTTTCTATTTTCTCCTTCTTTTAGTGCCCCTTTCCAGGGCCTAGAATGAATGTGTTCTTTCTCTCTTACTGTTAGGAAAGGGAACTGCACAGGTAAACTTAACTATATGAAAGTTTTAAAGGAATCGTATCTTGCTCGGGGATTTGGTATATATATATATATATATATATATATTAGGAGGCATCTTCAGATAGATAGTCATATATGATTTGCTGGTTTAAAAACTCAGGTGATAGAAGAAAAGATATTTAGGGGTCAGATCATCCCCCTCGCCCTTGAAATCATATTACGCACATGACCACGCATTTTCTATTGACATTGGTGGCTGGACTGGTTTCAAGTTAATGAAAGAAATCAGAAAGAGATGTGAGGGAGGTTCCTGGCATTGCCCAGGAAATATGAGCTCACAGTTAGTGGGTTTGCTTCTCTAAGGATGTCCAAGTCACTGTCCTGAAATCTATTCTTAGAAATAGATTGGAGTCCTGTACATTTGCTCCCATGTACTGCACTGAGTTAATCTCATTTTCTTAAGTATTGGAGTGGATTCTTCCAGCATGATTCCTTTTGATGTTCGTTTGTTTTGGACAAGACAGTCCCATAGCACATGGACAATTTAAAGGGAAAGTGTTAATCTAATTTTTTACACTAGAAAAATTTTTCTATCATAGAAGAATAGTCAATCAAAGGGTAAACAAATTCAAATTAAACACCAGAAATAAATCAAAATGACAGGGAATGAAAATCCTTTCTCAGTAAATAACATTGAATGTGAATGGCTTATACTCATCAGTGAAAAGACATAGACTAGCAGATTGGATTAAAAAACAAGATACCGAACAATATGCTTTTGTTATATATTTAAATACAAACGATCATGTGCTTTAAATCCCTGTCTTTCCTCAGGATATTGTTCTTTTAGTTTGTGTTTTAATGGAAATAGCATTTGACTTTTAGGTTAACTAGGTTTTGTTATTAGTTCATCTATTTACTTAGTCATAAAGACTAGAACAAGTTGTTTGAACCACTGAACTATAGTTATTTCAGGCTACTGAACCTGACATACTCAATCATAAAATGGATAGTATAAATAAATATAGTTTAGTTTATAGTTATAAACTACATATAGTTTATATATAGTTAGAAATAGTATAAGCAAATTATGTAAAAATTATCGGACAGATATTAAGCATTCGTTGTGGAATTACACTGAAGTCTGGTAACTTCCAAGAGAAAACAATGGTGGCCTTCTAGGGTATCATCAGCTAGAACTTTTGTGAGAGGGCAGTTTCTCATGGGGAAATCTAAAAAGGTGCGCCCGTGTGATCTCCAGAAAGAATTGCTAAGGCAAACATTCAAAGAAATGCAGTGATCTATCTGAACTGAACTGATTTTATTTGGCTTTAGTGAACAGCAAGGCTGTCATCAACTTCTGTGTATTTTCAGCTTTAGTAAATCAACAGGTTGCTCTTTAGCCATTCATTAATACTCAAACTATTCCAAAAGTTATGACTACAGGTTCTCTGGTTTTATTTTTATGTGGACAGAGCGCATGGCACCCATGATCGTAGGAAACCTAGAGAATCAGACGACAAGTATCGGTGAAACCATCGAAGTGGCCTGCACAGCGTCTGGGAACCCCCCTCCACAGATAATGTGGTTTAAAGACAACGAGACCCTCGTAGAAGACTCAGGTGAACAGAACCTGTGTATCTCTTTGGTTATAGAATTTTCCAGGAATGTTGCTTAACACCCATATTATTTCTTGATTTAAGTTAGACAGAAAAGCAGTGTTAGTGTCCCTGGTCTGGCTCACTTCATAGACATGGAAACAGAGCCCTGGGAGCCTTGCCAAATTCTCCTGGAAGCCTCATGGGAGATGAGCTGGCACTGGGTCCTGTGGGACTCTTCACAGTTAGAGAATAGCCCAAGATGAAGGGCAGCATGTGTATTTACAAAAATTTTTCCTGAGCAACTCCATAGATCACATCATCAGAAATAAGACCTCTTTCCATCCTCTCTCAGGCATTGTGTTGAAGGACGGGAACCGGAACCTAACTATCCGAAGAGTGAGGAAGGAGGACGAAGGCCTCTACACCTGCCAGGCCTGCAATGTCCTTGGGTGTGCCAAAGGGGAGATGTTTTTCATAATAGAAGGTCAGTGTGAAGTCATGGGCTCATCACCTGGTTTTTAAAGATTTGCTTGTGTGTATGTTACTCTCATAAACTCTGGGTGGGATTACTAGTGGTTGATTGTCAGTGTTCTTTGTACAAGCTGAGTGTCTCTTATTCAAAATGCTTGGAACTAGAAGTGATTCATATTTTGGATTTTTCAGATTCTGGAATATTTGCATATATATGTGTGTATGTATATATGTGTATGTATATATATATATAGTATGTGTATACACACATATAAATATATATATATAATAGATTATCTTGGATTTAGACTCAAATCTAAACTCAAAATTTATTTCTATTTCATGTCAATCTCATATACATAAGTTGAAGGCAATCTTATACAATCTATATTTAGTGTGCCTGTGTCTTGAATAAGATCCATCAGATGAGGCTGAGTGTGGAATTTTCCTCTCTTGGTATCAGGTCAATGTTCAAAAAGTTTCATATTTTGGACTTTTGGGTTAACGATGTTCAACCTGTGCTTTGTAAATTTGCATCAATAAGCATATATTCTTTTAACAGAAAAAAATAATGTTTTTTTTTTGAATTCTGCTTGTATCATATTTCTTATCCCTGCAGTTCCTCTTGTGGAAAAAGTCTTAGCCAGGCAGGGTTAATTCATGGAAATGATACTTCTGCATTTATATGGAAAAATGTTAGAAATTGCTGTCTAATCCTGAAGATCATTGCTGTCCACTAAGTTGCAAGGGTTCAGAGTTTTCGTTGGTCTAAGGATAATCAAGATGCACTTGCAAACAATAGACCTTTGCTTTTCTGAAATGGAAAATGTTGGGTTCTTAAGTAAATATGGATGGAAATCTGGGAGTGATGTGAAATCCGGCATTTTCTCAGTTAGGAAAAGTAATTTGTGACAGAATACTTTTTCGTAAGCAGTGTATTCTTGTATCTTTTTTGGAACCCCCCAGGGGAACACAAAACCGTATTGTGTACCAGATGTAGTAATGGTACTCGAGTGGAGGACAGCAGGATGGTGACAGGAGAGGGACTAAGGGGTTTCTATGAACTCATCCTAACTTGTCTCTTGGTGCCTTTCACCTGTCAGATCCAAGCACTACATCTAGACATGTGGACATATTTTCAAATCTGTAGGTTTATTACTGTTTCATAAACTGCACTTGTAAGTAAAGATCTCAGAGGATGTGGTGGTTTTGTTGCTCTCAAAGGAATTCAAGTTCTAGGGTGAATCCTAGGGTGGCCTTGCTGTGCTCTGCCTCCCTCTATCAGCTATCTGCAGCTGGTTGCAGATACCTACGAGGGAACATTGGCACAGAGATCACAGGACCTTCTTACCTGCAGAGAATGCCAAGAAAAGGAGAGGTAGATGTTCAATACCCCTGCTAGGTTCCCAGATGTTAACAGAAATACTGTGGTACACATCTACAGGCAGCCGAAATCTTTGAAGTCTCTGCTTTCTCCATACAGATGGATCTTAAATCTTTGTATGTGAATGTGGAACCACTTCCTTAGGACCACTGGAGAAGCAAAGCCTACTTCCAGACACTTGGGACTCGAGTCCCTTTAACTCTTATTTTGCCAACTAATAATTACTTGTGGACCTTTCCCACAGCTTGCAGCCTAATTTGAGCCACACCACTCTTGGATGGGAGACCCCAAGTGATAATTGCTTCCTTATCATTTCTTCACTAATCACTCGTAGTCAAGGGCCTCCTTCTGCATTTCATTTCTCCCAATTGGAACTACACCCTGGAGCCTGGAGCATCCGCAGCTTTCTTGTCCACATTGAACTTTTCCTTTTCTTTTTCCTTTCACAAGTCCTTTTAAACTCCTCTTCCTAGGTGGCACACCATGTGCTCATCTCAGGGCTCTCTTTTCCTCGCTCAAGGTCCCGCTGTGCAGGGGGCAGGGGAGTGTAATGGTCAGCTCATGTTGGACCATCCTAGTTTAACTGTTGACTGGCTCTCTGTCTACTGCCTGTGTACTTCCAATCAAGTAGCTTAACCTCTCTGATCTTTTCTTTTTTCTTCTGAAAACTGCAGGGTGTTGAGATAATTGAGTGGGGCAATATATTTAAAGTACAGAGTAGGTGTATGGTCACAGATAGCTCTCTGTTTAAACTTCATTTATTTCCAAATGTGGTGTCTTAAACGATCTATTTTCCAACTGCATACACATCAAAACATTGACTTTCAGCACCAAACCAGACTTTATTATCCCCTAATAGAAGTACTTGCCTTCCCTGTAGAATGTCATCTGTTTCCTTCCCATCAAATAATACTTACTCCAACCATGTTCTATGTGTCTTTTCAGACATTTGTATGTCTATCCTTAATTACTTTAGAATTTTATTAAAGTCTTTCAAGCTTTAAATTTTCCATAGAATGCTCTAGACTCCATGCAACTTCAGGGTGTGTGGTTATGTCTCTCTAGGATTCTTCAGAATGGATAAGCTTGAGATCTTGTCTTTTCCTACTGAACCTTGTCACCAGCTGTTGACACTCATTCAATTGTGTCTCCCAGGTGCCCAGGAAAAGACCAACTTGGAAGTCATTATTTTAGTAGGCACCGCGGTGATTGCCATGTTCTTCTGGCTACTTCTTGTCATCGTGCTCCGGACCGTTAAGCGGGTAACAAAATAATTTCCCTTCTGTCCCATGCATGTTGGTTTTCATGATTAATGAAAGCTGACTGGGGTTCTTTGAGTTGTTTCTTCCCATTGTTATTGGCTCAATGGGCACATTTTTATTTCAATACAATAACATTCTTGCCCATTTTCTTTGGCTAGACCATTGGGCATTAATTGATAGAAGCCACTAGAGGAGAGTTGGGACTGTCTAGCGTAATTAAGATTTGAAAACTTAATTCTGCCCTCATTTGGGGAGAGGAGGGGACACTGGCAGCAGTATGATAATAGGACGACTCTGAAACTCCAAGAGTTTTATTGGAAAATGAGACATCAGGAATGAGGCTCCTATTAAACAACAATAATAAGTACACAAAACAACAGTGTGTGTGTGTGTGTGACTGGGAGGGTTGATGCTTTCCAGGCCAATGGAGGGGAACTGAAGACGGGCTACTTGTCCATTGTCATGGATCCAGATGAGCTGCCCCTGGACGAGCACTGTGAACGCCTGCCTTATGATGCCAGCAAATGGGAGTTCCCGAGGGACCGGCTCAAGCTAGGTGCGTTTTCAGTTGATATCAGTTTGATGTTGGGTTTAACAAGCCATCTTTGCCTCCCTTGGGATGAAGACAAACCTAGGCTATTTAGATGTCATCTAGTTCAGAAATATTAATTCCACCTCTTGATTTTGGATAATCATCCCTTTAGCCTCATAGAGGGAGAATCCCTGTATCATCACCCAAAGCAGGACCTTTGGAGAGTAGTAGTCGTTAAATGACTGACTAAGCCAGGACAAGGGAGTGAACTGGATGGTCCATGTTAACCTGGGCTGTCTGATCACACTGTCTAGTTGGAATCTTTGCCTGTGGCTTTGGTGCTATGATAATCCAAGCCCATTTTGTCATTGTCATTGCTGTTGTTTTTAGGTAAACCTCTTGGCCGTGGTGCCTTTGGCCAAGTGATTGAGGCTGATGCCTTTGGAATTGACAAGACAGCAACGTGTAAGACTGTGGCCGTCAAAATGTTGAAAGGTAAAAGCAAAATCATATGGTGATGTATCTGTGGCATCCTGTTGTTACATGTTGTAAGGCTCATATCAGTGGCTCTGGGCTTATGTGGGCCAACTGGCAAGCATGAAGCCAGTCTCTTTAACACCTTTGTGCAAGTTGGAATAAGTTCCCTCCTTTGTAACCTCATGCCAGAGTGCATGACTAGTAAGCAAATTTGGGGATGGAGTCACCCACCGTGCCTGGAGCTCTTATACAGGGCTCAGCTGATACAATTATTCGGGTGATTCTGGGTCATGAGGAAAAAAATCTGTTCATATTAAAAATGTTTAATACATCGTGGTGTAAGATAATTATAGACCCTCTAGAAACAGGGGAAGGAAATTTGATATCAGTAAAAATAGTGGAATTCAAAAACAACATGTTCTCTAGAATTGGAAAATATGTAAAAGAACTTCACACATAAAACATAATTTGCAAAGTAAAAATGGTTATGCAAAGGAATAAAGGATTATGGGTTATTCTTTTAAAATTAAAAGCTTCATAAGGAATTGTTCATCCTAATAGTAATGAATCTCATCTGCCATTTTGACTTGGGGAGGGGATGCTCATGAAGTTTTTATGCTTCAACTGTGATGTGCTTTCATTAACGATGATCGTGCTACTGACCCTCTGCCAGAAGGGGCCCTCTCTCTCCTTATGCCTTTCCTCTACTGGTGAGAGAGGTATGTAATTTTTGAGATGGCACACCAGGCCCTGAAATGCAGACCATGCCTGTGAATTAGAGGGACATGCAGCTGTCCATCCAGGATCAAATGCATAGTATTAGCTCCATCAGCTTCATGTGCCAACTGGCCTTACTAGCTGGCCCTGGTTAAGTGGCTTATTGGCACACGGGAATAATGAATGCATGGCACCAAAATGACCAGGCCTTAAGAACCACAGTAATCCCGGAACATCAAAATCCAGTTTTGTACAGTTAGAGAATCTGGGCACGATTCTGTGGCAGACAGGTTCTCTGCTTCACAATACCAAACATTCTGGGCTCACTTAAAGTAAGAAATTGATTTGGAATTAGGAAATAGAATGTACACTTGATTTTTCAGAAAATGTGACTGATCTCTAAATTAGGTTACAGTTATATTACCCAGAGAGGTTAAGTTGCACAATTGCATGTACTGGGGAGAGAGCATCCATTATCCCGATGTATTACCCACATGGATGATTTTCCTCTTTATCCTGAATTTGTAGAAGGAGCCACACACAGTGAACACAGAGCCCTTATGTCTGAACTCAAGATCCTCATTCATATTGGCCACCATCTCAATGTGGTCAACCTTCTAGGTGCCTGCACCAAGCCAGGAGGTAAGTACCTGTGGATGGTTCTGGATGGCCAATATTGACTCATGCTTCTCTGCTAGTATTTGAGGGAAATGATCACTACCCATGGCCCTTATTTCCTTAATTTAGAGTACTTTGCAGATTCCTAGATATACTTAACATTTCACAGAAATTTAATCAGCATAGTAATTAAAATATTCTAAAACTTCCTGTGAATTAAGGAATGTCACAACACTATGATACAGTTTGCTACTTGTGTAAAAGGTGTTCAGATAAGAAAAATAAACTCCTCCCAAAAGGAGACACCTTGGTGCTTACATTGAATAGGAAAAAGGTTTTCTTCAGAAATTTTGGTTAATCTCCTTGCAGTAGCTTTTCAGGAAAAGAAAAGCTATAGCATAAAAGGGTTGAGAAAACCAGCTGATTTCTGTAATTCTGTCTCAAGGAAAGGTTGTATGAAGCCTTTTTCTTTTGGGCTTCTCTATATAGTAAACACTTAGGGAGAAACAAATGGGAACGGGTCTTTCTTGACACACTGTGCCATTTGCAGGCCCTCTCATGGTGATTGTGGAATTCTGCAAGTTTGGGAACCTGTCAACCTACTTACGAGGCAAGAGAAATGAATTTGTTCCCTACAAGGTAATGTTGTTTCCTGACTCAGTTTTGCCATGTAGTCAAATGAAGGGAAACTCAAAGTGGTACAGATCAGGTTTTTAGCTGAAATTCTGTGAAGAGCTTGTGAGCAAACTTCTCACGTGCCCTCTTGCTTGTTGTAACTTCCGCTCTCACCTTCTAGGGGTGCATGTGCTTTGCATGCTTTATTTTTGTGACTTGAATCTCCTGACCCATTACAGAGGGTGCCAGAGTTGGGGAGAAGACAGTTTTGATTAAGGAAAGGGAAGGGTGGAAGGAAAACATCTCTAGATTCTACTCTCCCCTCACCATATTGGCCCTGTGAAGTTCATGTCCCTCTGTCTAAGGCCTACCAGGGTTGGACGTGTGTGAGTGCAACCTGAAAGAGGAACTTATCTCTTTGAGATAAAGAGGGAGCTTGGTTTTATGGAAGAAACCCTATTATATACAGGTTGTGCCCCATATTTCAGTCCAGCAATGGCATAATCCTGATGTCGTTCTTGTCTCCTTTGATAGAGTTTCAGTTGTTCCTACAATTTAAGACATCTTAAGGACCCATTTCATATCCCAAGAATTTGTTTTGTTCATTTGTTCCTTTTTAGACCAAAGGGGCACGATTCCGTCAAGGAAAAGACTATGTTGGGGAAATCTCTGTGGATTTGAAGCGTCGCTTGGACAGCATCACCAGTAGCCAGAGCTCAGCCAGCTCTGGGTTTGTCGAAGAGAGATCCCTCAGTGACGTGGAGGGAGAAGAAGGTACCTGCCTTTGCTAGCTGCATGCCGGATTCCTGCTTTCACAGGAGCACACGAGGTGGCAGGCGTTACCAGGACCTTGGTCATGGCAAAGGGTTCATGTTGGAAAGAGATCTGAATTCCTAGGCAGCTTCTATTCAGTCTTCCCAAATTTGAAGTGTGAAAGCCCTAAATAAATACCAGGCTAGATAGAATGGCTGAACAGGGCCATGCTGAGAAATCTGGGTGGCCCAACTAAGCACCTGCTAACAATCAGACCAATATGGTTAAAATACTGGATCAGCCTTTTTTGGCAAGAACGCTCAGTGGGGAGAGGTAGGGGGCTCCCTGGGGCCTGAGTGGCCTCCCCATTGCTCTAACCCATCAGCCCACGTTGCACACTTCATCAGCAACATGGAAGCCTTTGAGTCCATCCTATGCAGCCTTCTCCAAGACAGTTTAGGAGCCAACTCTCGTTTCTGCTCTGCTCCCAGTGGCTTTTCACATCTTGTCCCAGCCCTACTTCCTCAACGGAGTCTTGGTAAATAGACCTGTCTTTATTTAGTTTTGTTCCCAGTGATATTTTAGTGCTCTTTGTGGGTGGAGCTCTGGCCTCAGCCTAACCACCCAGACTTTAGTCAGCTCCAGGACTCGCTTTACTTCCCAAGTCTTAAAAAGATCATTTCTCTAGCTTTTCCTCAGAAGGAGCAGAGACAGCTCCATGGATGGAGACATCGGGTCCTTTTAAGGTGTGAGTTTAGAAGAACCCAATCATGAAACAGTGGAAGAGATTCGTTTCCATTTTCCTTGACATAAGTCTACAGATAGAACTTAAATCTAACTTGTTCCTCTTAAGACGCTGAGGAGGCAATGTGAGGTCAGGCCTTGGGTTAGAAGAGAGTGGGGAGGTTGTCTAGACCCCATCTAACCAAGTGGAACCATCTCTTCCCTGCTCTCTCTCTCTCACAAAATGGGGGCCAATGAGCTGGAAACCCAAGGGGATTAAGGTGGGGTGTTGGGGTAGAAAGGGTGTTGGCCTGAAATTTTGCCTCCATTTGGAAAATGAAGTGGTCTCACTAATCGTCCTTGAAGAGCCCCTTAAGTATAAAAGCCATTGAGGGCCTGGCACGGTGGCTCACTCCTGTAATCCCAGTTGCTCAGGAGGCTGAGGCAGGAGAATTGCGAATTTAAAGCCAGCCTCAGCAACATCGAGGCACTAAGCAACTCAGTGAGACCCTGTCTCTAAATAAAATACAAAATAGGACTGGGGATGTGGCTCAGTGCCCTGGAGTTCAATCCCCGGTACCCCCCCCCAAAAAAAAATCATTGAGGAAAAGGTTACAGCTTTTTTAATACTTACGAGGTTATTATTACAACTCAGTTTGTGTTTACTCTGGTATTTATGTCCAGGAAAGAGGTCATAAGTCTTATCTGACCAAAGTTAGCAGATCATTTTTGAAACCCCCATGAATGTCGCAGGGTTTATTTGTATCCCTTGCACTGAAGTAAATCCTATCAATTTAGGTAAATTCATCTTTCTGTCATGTTCCTGTTATCTCTCATTCATATCCTTGGAGGAAAAAAACATCCTCACGGGGGAGATTTAGTGTATTGAAAGCACTTTTTTAAGTGTGAAAGTGAGAGAAGTAAGTTTGTTTCTGGTATTTTTAATTATCCATTGTAGATTATAGTTTGACCTTTGGTCTTTGTCCCAGGACAAAGCCTGGAAAGAAAAAAAAATGATTTGATGACCCTGAATATTGTTGTTTTATTTTTAGAGTTTTTGATATGAAACTATTGTTTATCCCTCTGGGTAGATGAAAAAAGCAATTGCTTAAAACAGCAAATTTGGAAAGGTCTTATTTTTGCTCCCTGTTCTCTAGGCCAATTTTACCTCCATTCTACTTCCTGTATTTACTAGTTCAATTTGACTAAAATGGAAAAACCAGTATTTCTCCTAAGGGTATGATGAAGGTTAATAATACTGGGATTCAGCAAATTGACAGAAGATAGAAGCATCTTCTCTGTGCTTCTCTTTTCTGAAATTTACCTCCCAAGTCTTAAAAAAAGATCATTACTCTAGCAGATTTAGAAACAAAATGTACCAACCGATGAGACTCCTCACCTCTGTCCTTCTGCCTTTTCTGGCAGCTTCAGAAGATCTGTACAAGGACTTCCTGACCTTGGAGCATCTCATCTGCTATAGCTTCCAAGTGGCTAAGGGCATGGAGTTCTTGGCATCACGGAAGGTAAGATAGATCCCGGGGCAGGAGACCTCTCTCTTCAGATCACAGGCATGGACATAAGGTGTCTAGAGCCAGTCATTATGTCTGTTTGGGGCAGAAGTTCCTGCATCACTTGTAGGATTCATGAAAAAGCTCTGCTGGAGCGGCTCTGTGTCTGCTAATAGGGGGTGGTTAGGAATTTTATGAAATTAATTCATATAGTAAGTCCTTACTACAGTCTTCTAAGCACCAACCAGCAAAGTGCTTCATAGAGTTTCCTTTCTAGTGGATGCAACCAACCATAGCAATATATGTAAGTCACGTCCAGAGCAGGTTAGATAGGAGTGTTTGTTGTAGGGGGAAGTAAGCAGGAAAGCCCACAGTGTATACAGGAGAGGTATGTTTGTGTGTGTTTCTATGTGTTTGTACTTTGATTTTAAACAAGGTGGAAGAGGAGGGCTTTCCTAAGTACGTGATATTTGAGCAACAACCTAGGAGAGGTGAGGAGCTGGGCCTTGTAGATAGCTTCGTGTAAGGCAGTCTGCATTTAGTTTATTTTACATTCATCACCATCACCAAGAAGTATTTGTTAGTAATATAATTAGAAACCAGGAAGGACGGGCTTCAGATGAAAGCGATTAAAAGAGCTAAAATTAGAAAAGTAGGGCAAACAAAGGCTGAGGTGGGGACGTGACAAGTTACAAATATTCCAAAGGTTGTAAACACCACGGAGAGGAGAGGGAGGGGAAGCCACCACCAACACTACAGAGGGTAAGATGCCTAGCTTTGCATTAAACAGGAAATTTTTTTTGAAAAATTCAAATTAATGTTCAGTAAAAGCTGTCTGTTGACAAGACGTATGGGCTCTGCCCTTACCAAGGAAGGAAAGACCTAAGTGTTTTGTTTTCCAGTGAAACCCCTAACCCATTTTCTCCCCTGACATTTAAAGCCCATCACAGCTTCTAAAGCCTCTGGACCTCAGATGTTTCTGGAGTCTTCTCTCCCAACAGCAAGGGAGAAAACCAGAGCCTTTCAGGGTTTTCCCCGAGAGAAAGGCCTTTTGCCCTTCTTGCATATTATGATTTATTATTATTATTATTTGAAGCTGAAGCTCACCATTTAGTCAGGCTTCCTTTTGGCAACTAGGAAGGAAATAGGGTTGGAAGGTATTGACTTTTCTTGGATCTACCAGATGGTTTCTTGGGTATTACCTGGCTGCTGGGTTTTAAAAGGGAATTTTTATCATGTATACATGGCATATTTTCTTTATATACTCATTTATTGAAGGGCACCTAGCTTGGTTCCATGGCTTGGCTATTTTGAATTGAGCTGCTATAAACATTGATGTGGCTGCATCACTGTAGTATGCTGATTTTAAGTCCTTTGGGTATATGCTGAGGAGTGGGATAGCTGGGTCAATTGGTGGCTCCATCCCAAGTTTTCTGAGGAATCTCCATTCCGCTTTCCAGAGTAGTTGCACCAATTTGCAGGAGAATATCATGCTAAGTGAAATAAGGCAGTCCCCCCAAAACCAAAGGCTGAATGTTCTCACTAATACGTGACAACAAGGAAGGGCAGGGAGGGGAAAAATAGAAGTTCACTGGATTAGACAAAGTGGAATGAAGGTAAGGGAGGGGGAATGGGAATAAGAAAGACAGTAGAATGACTAGGACATCACTGTCCTATGTTCATCCACGAATATATCACCAGTGAAACTCCACATCATGTACAATCACAAGAATGGGATCCTAATTAGAATAAGTTATACTCCACTTAATAAATGGTGTAATATGTCCAAATATACTCTACTGTCATGTAAATCTAAAAAAACAAACAAAAACAAAAAAAGGAAGTTCTTTGGTTGGAAGGAGAGTAGGAAGTACAGTGTTTGTAGTACTGGTGCTGCATCATGCTAGACAAGGTGCTGCTGAATGCACCTGGTTCTGGGAGCAGTCCAGGTGCAGGATGGCAGGGTGAGCAATGCCTGGCCCCTGTGACCTTGCCGCATTGACTTCAGCCTCTCATCCAGGCTTTTCATTCATTTCTCATGTCCTCTAAGACTCTTAATCCCTCACGACTTTATCCTGTAATCTTAGATGAGAATTATGATAATAATTATGAGAACTGCTTAGTTGAAGGAAGTTAGATGAAGTTAGCAGATAGAAAAGGAAAATCAAGAAGCAGAAAAGAATAGATTTTATTAGAAGCCAAGATGAGTTCATCCTGCTTTTCGATGCACTAGAGAATCACCTCGACTTACAATAGGCTGAATTTGCTGTAATAGTTTTTTGGGAGTTCTGTGGGATTGAACTCAGGGGTACTTAACCACTGAACCACATACCCAGCCCTTTTTTTTTTGTATTTTATTGAGAGACAGGGTCTCACTGAGTTGCTTAGAGTCTTGCTAAGTTGCTGAGGCTGGCTTTGAACTTGCAATCCTCCTGCCTCAGCCTCCCTACCCACTATGTAATTGATGCTTATGGTAAAACCTAACACTTTGGAAACAGGATGAGCCCCTCTGAGAACTACCTGCCTCAGCCAGTCCAGCTTCAGTCCATGTGGAATAGGGGCCCTTGTTTTGGACTTCCGTGCATTCATTCAAAATAATCCATTCAGGGACCTCCTTAGAATAGTACATTTTTAACCATACACGGCACCGGCAAAAGGGATGTGTGGATGTGACCAGAAACACATTCTTTAATGGCCTACAGAAGTCTATTTATGACCCCATCATTACACTACAACTAAATTATTCAGCTCCGAAGGCTGGGCTCTTTATGGAATAAACAGATGTGCATCTCAGCGAAGCTCACAGACTTCTTTCCTGAAGTGTTGATAAAGATCCTAGCCCAGTCCTTGTTAATCAGTTGCTTCTGTGATGTGGGATTGTTTTGAAGCATGAGGTCACAACAGATGTAGAAGAGAAGGTCAGCTGTGCAGAGACCTAATATATATATAAAATTTTCTTTTCAGTGTATCCACAGGGACCTGGCAGCACGAAATATCCTCTTGTCAGAGAAGAACGTGGTTAAAATCTGTGACTTTGGCTTGGCCCGGGATATTTACAAAGACCCAGATTATGTCCGAAAAGGAGATGTAAGTTTCAAAGATGAGCCTGGTGATCTATTAAATTGTGGAATTCAAACGCCTCAACAGTATGCTACAGGACCTGTGTTCAAGAACAAAGGAAGTGTTTTCTTCAGTTATTTGCTAATTTGGGTTCTGATTTCTTGTCTCCCATCCTCTTAGGCCCGCCTCCCTTTGAAGTGGATGGCCCCGGAAACAATTTTTGACAGAGTGTATACAATTCAGAGTGATGTGTGGTCCTTTGGTGTTTTGCTCTGGGAAATATTTTCCTTAGGTAAGTTGCTTCTCTTTGTCCCTAGCCCCCAGACTCCCAATAGGATGGTAAAAGTTGATGATGTCAGGATGTCATTTTCTCTCCAGTATTCTGTGTCCGTCACGTGGAATTTCTGGGAAGCTACGGGTTGTAAAATCCAGAAGGAAAAAAATACACATAGGCGATCAGGATGTTCAAGAATCAGGCTCAGGGCCTCCTGGGAGGGAAAATGAAGTCATGTTATGCCCCTCTCCTGTTTTGTTCTAGGTGCTTCTCCATATCCGGGGGTAAAGATTGATGAAGAATTTTGTAGGCGATTGAAAGAAGGAACAAGAATGAGGGCCCCTGATTATACCACACCAGAAATGTAAGGCTTTACAAAGTCCCCTTCTGATCCTTTTCCTTGCAAATCTCCCTGCCCAGGGGACTTTCCTTTATGTTCATCTTCCTTTTGGGCCTAGTTTGTGTCCTTTCCCCTTGAAGCTCTCCATAATCTCAAACACAGAACCATTGCTTCTTGAAACAACAGCATTTTATTGTCCATACTGAACAGCTCTTATTAGATGGAATGTGCTTTCTTTTCTCTACACACTTGGACCTCCAAGGATAGGGCCCCAGGCTACAGAGATACAGCATCTCAGCTCATGGTAGGCTTTTTATAAACGCTCACCAATCGGCTGCTTGTTTTGAGCATCAGATCTGGGAGGGAAAAGGCAGATAATGCAAATGGTGTTTTGCTCCTCTAGGTACCAGACCATGCTTGACTGCTGGCATGAGGAGCCCAACCAGAGACCCACGTTTTCAGAGTTGGTGGAACATTTGGGAAATCTTCTACAAGCGAACGCTCAGCAGGTTTGTAAGCCTCCATCTGAGAAACTTCCACATAGAGTACTCAGATGCAAAGACGCCTCTACTGCTTGTCCTTTCTCAAGGCTACCATTCTTCTCTCTCAGCCACTGAACAAGATGGTCTCTAGATGTAAGCGACGGCACTTTTCTAAAAGCTATAATTACCCTTTAGATGGATGAGATCCTAATTCATAATCTGGGAGCAGATCACTCCTATTCCTTCTTACTTATCTTTTTGTTACCTCTTCAAATAGTCTTCCAAAGTTTACAAAAAAAAAAAAAATCTGGTCAATCCACAGAATATCAACAGTGGAAGGAAATTTAAGTAATTTGTAATAAATTCTGCAGGCAAAACTATATCCCAACTATGGAAGATAGATGAATTTTCCCCTCTTGGTAAAAAAAATCTCAGCTATTATAACTCCCAATCACACATAGTCGTGGCCTTTATCATTAGAAAGTTGATCTCCAGTCAACATCTCTCACTACAATGGAAGCTAGTTTCCTCCTTCTTTTCTTTAGAACAACTCGGGGGAAGATGAGTCAAATCTGTTTTTATCAATAAACCTTGCAAGTGTTGAAACATGTCAAATTAACTTTTATTTCTTTTTCTTGAGACATACTGTTAAATTGTAACATCTTTTTTCGGAAAATCCATGTTCCTACCCATTTCTTGCTTTTCTTTAGGCTGCCATCCCCTTTTCCATTGCCTTGAAGGGCAGAGGCTAAAATGGGATGCTGTGCCCTTTGAAGGGTCTGACGGTCGAGAAATGGTTTCTCTCCTTCTCCACAACTACGACCTCTTCGTCCCATGTAACCACAGTTCTCCGTGGCCCCTGAACCCATATTGTGTTTACTAGACTCCTTGAATATACTCTCATGCACACATCCCTTCCAAGCACCCTTCTGGTTTGACAAATCGTTTTGAACATTGTCTTGAAAGTCAGTTCAGTTGTTCTGAGAGCAGCACACCCCAGACCCAAGAAGCCCCCCGGGGCCTGTGTTTTTCATGAAAAGGCCCTTGAAGGACCAAAGCCATAACAAGAATGCTCCGTGTTTATTGTTTCAGGATGGCAAAGACTACATTGTTCTTCCCATATCAGAGACTCTGAGCATGGAAGAGGATTCTGGACTCTCTCTGCCTACCTCACCTGTTTCCTGTATGGAGGAAGAGGAAGTGTGTGACCCCAAATTCCATTATGACAACACAGCAGGAATCAGGTTCGTATATGGCCAGCTTCCTCTGGGGGGCTCAAGGCCATCTCTGGGAGGGGGCTTGGAAGGAAGACATTTTATAAAGCTGCCACATGCATCACACTCCAGGGACCTCAATCCCTGACACTCATATCACGGGCCATGCTCCTTGAGGAGGGTCTGGGGAGCTGATCGCTTGTCCATCTGTAGCCCATGTTGCTGCCCAGCTCTTCCTTCAAGAATTCTAAGCCCTGCAGCTGCAAATAGCTGGAATGCCACAGTTTGTTAATCTCCGGAGAGAGCCACAATTTTACCAAGACATCTGTATTGAAACCGTCCCCATGTAGGCTTTTATTAATGTGAATTAAATGGCTTAGGAGAGATTTAGGGAGGAAGAGTTCTCTGCATATATGAAAACACACGTATGGCTCTCTGGCGAAGGCACAGCATGCCACGGGGCTCTGTCCTGAGGTAGACTGGACACCACATCTCAGAAGCCTCTCTGCATCTGACTTTCAGTATTTTATTTGCAAAATGGGGCTTCTGGGCTTATTTAAAACACATGCTCTGCAGTCCTGCCCTGAGCTGTAAAGGGTCTGCAGGCGGCTGCTTTTTTTTTTTTCTGTCTCCCAGCACCTGTGCATCAGGAAAGAGTTGGTGCCATTTTTTCCAACATAATATTAAAATTGCCTTTGCTAAGGCTGGGGCCACGTCACTTTGCTTTTGGTGTTTTCCTCTTCTAACTGGAACCCCTGACAGCGTGGGCCCAGCCCTCCCTCCTGTATGCTGAGGCAAGGAGCTCCTTCCTGTGTCCAGCCCGTGGCCCCAGGTTGCCACATCTCAGGAAAGCTGGGGAAGCCTCATGGAATCCTGCAGGGCAGCGGGAGTCCTGTGATACCGTTAGAAGCCAGCCAGCGAGCCACCCGCCATTCCATTGGTGTCAAGAGCATCCTGCATTATTTGAATAACTCTTCCATGTATTATCAGACTTTGCCCATGTGACAACTCAGAGTCAGGCCAGGTAGAAACTGTGATCTCTTTTGGATGTAGATGTTGACCATGAGGCTCAGCCCCATGGCCTGTGGGCCGTTCAGTGCCGTGGTTAAAGATGCAGGCCTTAGAGTCAGGTAGAACTGGGTGGGACTTCCAAGGCTGGCTTTTAGCACTCCATGACATGTTGCAAATAATATAACCTCTCCCTCAGTTTCTTTATCTGTGAAATGCGGTGAGGCAACTGGTGCTGTTTGAAAATGATTGTTTGAAGAATCACAAGCTATAATGTGCCTGGCACGCGACAGCGCTTAATAAAGGACAGGGATTAAGTGAGTTACTTATAGTCACGTCCTTGAGACAAACCCAGTTCCTCTGGTACCTAACTCTGCTGTTTTCTCCCATGCCAAGGAGGGGCCTTCAGAGAGAAAAGATTTTTCCACATTTAATTCATCCCCACGTAGGCTTTTCCTACCGTGAATTCAGTGGCTTGGGAGAGACTATACGAATTCCTGGTTCAAGTTCATCTGCCCTTCTAGCCTGATCCCCATTCCTGCAACATGGTTATTGCTTTCTCCTCCATCAGAGAGCCATTTGATGGGTGAGCTGTATTCCGCGTGTTTCTGTGACCAACTTGAGTGGAGATCCAAGCTGGCAGCCTCTTGGCTCTCCTGGGCGCTTTGCATACGGCACTGAACAGAAGATGAAGTCATGTGTGTGTGATGAAAGTGCCAAGTGCAATGCTGCATCTAAAAAAGGGCTGTTAACATTTATCCCCAGAAGCGTGGACAAATGTGACACCATCCTCCCAGCACAGGCCTGGCTCCTATTTTCTGCCTGTGAGTTGTCTTGAAGTGGTCTTCCCAGGCTCGTTTCTCTTTAAGCCAGCTATAATTTAAAAAAAATAAAATGGAAATTGGAATCTTTTGTCTGCGTCCCCTCCCAACTCTCTCTACCTCTTTTTCTTTCATACAAATAAAACTCACACTGACCTTCTAATCATCTTGGACGCATCTACACACGCACTTCATCTTGGGGCACTGCTTTTTTGGGGAGAGTGCAACGGGGCTGGGGTACCTTTCTGGGGACTTGTTCTGTCCTCTTTCCAGCCAAGTCGAAAAGCTGATTTCTCACTTGCTTTCTCCTTATAATTTTCAACTCTATCACATTATAAATAGAGCTGGACAGAGACATCGCTGCGGGAGCCAGCTCCTGGTTCGTTGCCCCCTTTAAACTATCTGAAAAATATTTGTTCAGCCTTTATTTAGAGAAGAGGCTGAGAAGTGTGTGGGGAAAGGACCACTTCTGTCTAGACTTAGCTTTGTCTCTAATTTCCCCTGTAGGTCAGCTCTGGCCCCAAATTTGCATGCTTCCTGCAAAAAAAAAACACATATTCATTGGATTCATCTCTTTGAGGTCAGTTTGGGGACCATCTGTGGTTACTCTGTCATTTCCTTTGGGAGTCTCATCTCCCACTCCCAGCAGTTTATCAAACATTTCTTTACAGTTCTCTCCCAAAGAAAGGCTTTGGTGCCTGCCATTTTCTTCATTCTGTTTAATTGTTGGTGGTGATTAAATGCCTCTGGTAGATTGATGTCTGGGACAGCCGGCAGGGCTGCATTTGGCTCTGAGGTTAGGCTGCTTGAAGTGAGACTGTCCTTTCTCCAGATTTCATTTGTTCCACACCCCACCCTTAGCCTTCCCGCTGCCCACTACATGATCGGCGCACACAGGTGTGAGAACAGGGCTGTGCACATAGTAGGTGCTTAATAAAGACCTGAATGGTCTAGTCTTCCAGTCTCTTCTACCTTTTCCTTTCTCCTTCTTCCAAGAGAGTCAATGTGGAGTAGGGAAAGAAAGAAACCACTTTCTTGCCAACTTGAATTTGAATCTCAGTTCTACTCTTTATTCACCATTTTCTCTCTGAACCTCGGCTTCCTCATTTCCAAATGGGAATAAGAAGTTCTATTTCATAGTATTGTGAAGATGTCTGGACCATGCTACTTTTTAAATTAGTGGGCTCAGAATTCAAGGATCTGAAGGCGGCTGCGTCATTGCCCGAGCCTGCTGGTGCTGGCTGGTTCTCCACCCAGGTGTCTCTGGAATCCGTTCACTTCTCCAAAGCCAGTGGGTACCCCTTTCTTCAATCAGGCTGACCTTCTTCCTCCCAGATAAATGCAGTGTTCCCTAACTGGTCTCACTGCCTCTGGTCTCACCTTCCTAAAGGGTACATCATTGACCATCATTCTCGTGCTTAAAATCCTTGTCTTCAAAATAATTCCAGACATTCTAGTCGTGTGGCTTTGGAAAAGTTCTTTAACCTTTGCAGGCCTCAATTTTCTCATCTGGAGAGCTGAGTTGATAATCCCACCCCTGGAGTATTTACCCCCCACTGTGGTGAAGATACCATGAGATGATGGTGGCAGAGCATCCAGAGCAGAGTTGGGCGTGTGGCAGATTCTCAGTAAAGGCTTCCTGAATGGTTGACTATGGTACTAGTGGTTTTGGGCAGCCACTACTTTTGGGGACTGAACTTGGACAAAAATGGATCGTGCTTGTTCTCTGTATGTCATGTCCTCTTCTTTGTGGAGTTTTCAGAGTGAGGATGTCACTGGTCAACTTCATGCTCCCCTCACTCAGGGGAGGAACCAGGGTGCTGGGGAAGAGGAGAGAGACTCAGATTCCCTTCTCCTTTGGCCCAGAATCTGTGCCACATGTTCCAGAAGCCACTTGGGATGAGAAGTAGGTGGAGATGAGGGAAGACTTGTTTTCTGTCCCCATGAAAAGACCTTCCCTTCTCTCCACTTGGGGACTGTAAGTGGCTTTGCTAGCATCACCTAGACTCACCCAAAGCCTTGTGTCAGGGGAGGAAGGTCTCCCAGGGAAGAGGTGATCTGCTGCCTGCCAAGTCTCATTCTTTAGGCCTCTGAGGGAACCGGTCACCCCTTGGAATTCAAAAGGAAACAATAAGCTTTGGTTGATAAAGCATTACTCTTCCTACCAATACTAGGCTCAGCCTTTGCCCTGTTACTTATCAATGATAGACTCTGAAATACAAATATCTTAAAACCCTCAAGCCACTGCCCTTCTTGAGAAATGCTACTGTGGAGCATAGAAACAGTGGGTGGTGACACTCCGCCCACCTTCCTGGGCGTGCAGTAGGCCCCTGTCACGTGCAGAAGGAAGGCGTTGTCTTCAGATCACTCCTGAGTCCGTCTCCTTTAGGGAGAACTGCAGGTGTTTCTTATGCCCAGGTTGCTCTGTGAACGTTATCCAGAACAGCTTTCCAGGAGATGGCTGGAAAGATGTGAAAGACTTTGTAAAATACCTAGAGCTCCATGTGGGAACTGCATACAGACAGGGCCAAGGAGAAAGTAGCTGATCACTCAGTCTGCTGTTGTTGTCTAGAGTCCAAGTACTGGACCTCAGAAGGAAGATTCAAAGGAACAGGGCCTCCTCTAGGCTCTGCAGTTATATTATACTTTTAAATGGACTTTCACAGGAAATTAAGCCTTCAGTGTGAGCTAGCAAAGAAAGACTTTTGTTTTGTTTTGTGTTTCTTTTTCTAAAGGATGTTTGGAAGGTTGCTATTAAACTTGTGGTTGAAAGATAATGAACTTAGGTATTCCTTGTGGTATCTGCAGCCAAATATACCACGGCTCAAATACAAATATTTGTTCTTTTGCAGTCAGTATCTGCAGAACAGTAAGCGAAAGAGCCGGCCAGTAAGTGTAAAAACATTTGAAGATATCCCATTGGAAGAACCAGAAGTAAAAGTAATCCCAGATGTAAGTACATCTTTTAAAAATAGTCTTAGAAATAATACCAACGATGAAACACTAGCTAGATAAATATTAGCCTAAGCATTAGAGTCTTGGAGCCTCATTATAAGGCTGTCCTTGAGAGTATGTGTCATGGGGTCATTATGGAGATGGAACTTGGGTGTTTTCATAAGAACTGTGCCTGGTCTGAGGTTCAAGGTCGTCTAGCTTTATGCTCAATTTCACTTACGTGCAAAGGGATTCTGGTGAAAAAGAGGGATGGAAGCAGGCATCCTCAGCTTCTTCCCACATTTTATCTTCTCCTTGGCCTAGCAGCAGCTTTCTCAATATCCTGCCTAGGGTACCTTTACCTTCCTTGGCAAGAAGTTGGAGGGTACTGTCTGATAGATTTGGGTTAAGAAATCAGAATATACTCAATCAACTGTACCATCTCAATGTCTCTTAAAAAGGACAACCAGACGGACAGTGGTATGGTTCTTGCATCAGAAGAGCTGAAAACTCTGGAAGACAGAACCAAGTTAGCTCCATCTTTTAGGTAAGAAACAGTCAAATAAAAACAGACCATTTTCAATAGGAAATTTTGGAAGAAATTTAGGACTTCCAATGTAAGTGTAGCTATTCCATGTAATATCTTTGATGGTTGGGGAAATTAGCATCCTAAATTAGCAACATAATAAAGAATAGACACAAACCAAATAATGAAATTAAGTGACCAGTCTAAAGCATATCCCCGTCTCTCCCCCATGAAAAAAGATTTGGTCAATTTCTCTGACCAAATGTGCAAACACTTGGGAATTTTGGAGTATGCTTACTATGGCCAGTAGTTTGTACGGTATTGGCTAAATAACAAAAGGGTCATTGGATGTGACCCCTGAGATATGATTAAAATCTTTGTGGACTCTGAAGAATTTTCAAACTGGCATATAAATGAATGCATCTTTTCTTAAGAAGTATGGTATGTCAATAGATACATATCTATTTAATTAAGATGCTTAAATGCTGTTGTCTGAATTATTAAGTATTTAACTGTGAGAAGAGCATTAAATTTGACTTTGAATATAATCTCCCCCATATGGTTCAGTAGGAATTTATTGTTGTTTAATAGGTGTACCTGCTTTTAGCATAAAATATTTATGAAAACCTATATTTGTAAAAGTAATAGAATAAGAGTAGTTATTCATTTGCTAGAGGGTTCACTCTATGTAAGAACAGAAAGTGATTTTAATCTCCATAACTGCTGTATAAAATGGGAACACCCATGGGTTTTTGAGAGATGTTTATTGTAATAATAGTAATAATAACAAATGTCATTGTGTGATTTTATTGTTTTATTTAGTGCCTAATAAGAAATTGTGAGAGCCAATTATATACTTCACATATTGATTTAAAGTATTTATTGAGCAGCTCCTATGTGCCAGGCATCATACCATTGCTTGAGACACTTAAACTAGTTTTACTGTGATTGGATTGAAAGAAAAATTGTATTTGTAGTTCTTTGAAATAACTTTTAAATCACAAGTGAACACAGAGTTAACAGAACCCATTTTATGAAGTTGTGAAAATGAATAATTTAAGCAGAATGTCTATTAAGGAGAAAAGACATCTTAGAATGGCTTGAGAAAGTGTAAATCCTGAAGTTTTGGATCCACACAGCCTGTATTTCTAAGCTTTGACCTTGTTAACTATGCCATTGAGCACATTATCCAGTTGCTGCTGAGTGATCAGGGCCTCAGTCCATCCAAGGAATGTGGTTTTGATGAGCAAAGAGCAGTTTTTGACATGTCTGGCTTGATTGCACACACGCTTGAAGTTAGCAAAGTTTAAAGTTGCTCAAGAACTTTATTAACACCCTACCCATACCTTGTGGTCCTCTAATTGACAGAATGGGGAAAGCACAAGTGAACTTGTAGAACGTCCCAGTTTCCTTTAACATCATGAAAGAGGCCCTTTGGCTGTTATCATTGTATACAAACTCGTCAGTCTGCAAGACCATAAAAATCTTCCATTGGTTGGAGCCTGTGCACAACTCAGCAGAACTGCCTTTCATCTCATCCTGGGCTTGAAAGACTTGGACCTGATCAAGAGGACTTATCTGCATCTACTAGTCCATGCTAGTACCTGAAAATAGACCTTGTCTGAGCAAACATGATATGCCGATTAGCAAGTGAGAGAGATAGGGAGCTGGTGTCTCCAGGGAGATTATGGCCCACGTGGAGCTGGGAGTGGGGTTAGGGTGAAAAGCCAAAGAACTGTCCTGTGTCTTCCAACTCACTTGCTTGCCATTTCTTCCACAGTGGAATGATGCCCAGCAAGAGCAGGGAGTCGGTGGCATCTGAAGGCTCAAACCAGACCAGTGGCTACCAGTCTGGGTATCACTCTGATGACACGGACACCACGGTGTACTCCAGCGAGGAGGCAGAACTCTTAAAGCTGGTGGAGGTTGGAGTGCAAGGTGGCAGCACAGCCCAGATTCTCCAGCCTGATACCGGGACCACGTTGAGCTGTCCTCCTGTTTAAAAGGAGGTGCCCGAGCTCCCCCCCACTCCTGTAAATCACATGAGAGGTGCTGCTCAGATTGTCAAGTGTTGTTCTTTCCACCACCCGGAAGTAGCCGCATTTGATTTTCATTTCAGAAAAGGACCTCGGACTGCAGGGCTCGTCCTCTAGGCATTTCCTGAGAGGTGGCTTGTGACCTAAGAATGTGTTTGTGTCTTCTCCCAGTGTTGACCGAATTCTCTCTTTCATTCATTTAAAAAGCGTGTATAATGCACCCTGCTGTGGGTCTCAGCATGGATTAGAACAAGAGACTAGTTCTAGGAACAGCCCTCCTAAAGAAGTGGCAACTTAAAAACTAGAAGGTAAACCAAGCAGTGTAGGTGCCTTAGGTGTTGGAGATGGGAACGGTTTGCAGGGCCGAGTCCACCTAGGAGGCTTGGTTGAGCACATGGGCTGCGAGTCCGCCTCAAGTGTGGGATGTGAACTGAAGGAAAGGAAGATGCGAGCTTGCTATGGAGACAGTGCCAGAGGCTGCGGATGCGCTTTGTGGCTCTGGGGAAGTGGTGCATGATCCCTCGATCCCTCGGGAAATGTAAAGGGTTCAGCAAGGTTTCTGTTCTGGTTTTAGAAGGTTGCGTGCGCTTCCCAGTTGGACTAAAGGCGAGTTCCTGGTGCTGTTTCCGACTCCTGATGAGAGTTCCTTCCGGACCCTGACGTGTCTCCTGGCTGAGCCCCAGGAAGGAAATGATGAGGCTCTGGCTCCTTGTCTCCCAGGCCGATCCTTTATTCAGAGCGCCACAAAGAAGGGACATTCAGCCCGAGGCTCCCTGTCATGTTGACGGACTCCAACTGCACCAACCAGTTTCTGGTTTCTTCTGGATGAATGCCTACATATGTGTCCTGATGGGATGTGTCCAGGACTGAATGCTGTGGGCTCAGTGTCCAGCTGCGGTGGCAAAGCTGTAGGAAGGGTTTGTCCCTTGGTTCCCCCATCCTCATCCCCAGCCCTTCAGTATTTTAGTTACTCGGCTTCTCTACACTCCAGATAGCCTGATTGGGTTTGTTCACTCATTGAATTGATTATTAGCCAGATTTCAAAATGACCTTATAGCCAAAGTTTTAACAAAATCTATTGTATTATTTAGACTTTTAACATATAAAGCTATTTCTACTGGTTTTTGCCCTTGTTTTTTTTTCCTTTAAAAAAGAAAAGAAAAGACAGAAAGAAAATGTATTTTTTCATTTGGTACCATAGTGTGAGACGCTGGGAACAATGACTATAAAACATGCTATGGCACATATATTTATAGTCTGTTATGTAGAACAAATGTAATATATTAAAACCTTATATTATATATAACAATCTTTGTACTTTTCACATTTTGTATCAGTATTATGTAGCATAACAAAGGATGTGATGCTTTTGGCAACTGACGTCATTTTATTAAAAAAAAAAATTGAAACACTTGAAGGAATTCTTTTGCAAGGTCACATATACCACCCTATCATTTATCTCATTGCAAAAGTGAAGGAGGAGGAATTAGACTTAACGTGATTGTTTTCCATTTTTTACTTGTTCCTTTATTCTTCTTATACAGAATATCTCTGCAAAATGTTTATATACTTTATAAACCAATAAACGTATTCATAGTAAAAAAATATAGTGGTATAATATTATCACAACCATTTTGAGGATGAAAACTTCTGTTTGGAGGCTGATTGCTCCTTCCTCCCTCTTCTTCACTGTACAAAGAATTCACAGCCACATTCTCTTTATATTCTGACAACCTTTGAGAATGTTAACAGGTAGACCGAGAGGTATGTGACTCGGTGGCTTCCAGTGATCCCCATGTCTGTGAGAATAGCTGCCCTCAAAACTCATGGGTGAGAAATCCTGAGACAGGTGGCCAGAGCTCAGGGAACCATGGACCAGGTGTATAGACTACAGTAACATTTACTTCATAGTCAGAGTTGGAACACCAGGTTCCTTATTGCCATTTTGAATGATTACCTTTGTCTGAATTTAGTTAACATGGTTATTTAACTAAATATTGGCACCGTTGAGTGACCATATCTTTTGTGGATTTTTTAAATATAAGATTTTGAAATATTTGCTGGGCGTGGTGGCACACAGCTGTAATCCCAGTGGATCAGTCGGCTGAAGCAGGAGAATCACAAGTTCAAAGCCAGCCTCAGCAACAGCGAGGCGCTAAGCAACTCAAATACAAAATAGGGC
Source organism: Urocitellus parryii (assembly GCF_045843805.1). Lineage (NCBI taxonomy): Eukaryota > Metazoa > Chordata > Mammalia > Rodentia > Sciuridae > Urocitellus > Urocitellus parryii. The sequence goes on from NC_135540.1 coordinate 104,354,545, forward strand.
TGGGGATGTGGCTCAGTGGTGGAGTAGTCCGGTACCTGCCTCCCCCTCCCAAAAGATTTTGAAATACTTATCTAGTCAAATAGGCCTCTTATTATTTTTTTAAAAATGGCTTCAGGATTTTTATCTTAAGAATATTTTTCTTAACTCTAAAATAATCCCAAATTCTAAATTTTCTTTTTTACTGCATTTAAATTCACTTAGTATTTATTTTATACATAGAGTAAGGTAGGGAATAAGTTTATTATTTTTTTTTCCCAAGCACATTATCAATCATGATACCACTGCTGGGGAAATAGCTGGAGAAATGTGTATGTTGTATAATTTTTCAATCCATATTCTCTCACTGAGACATTCTGCATAACTTGATGATGGAGAAGAAGACAGCTGTGCCTGTGTGTGGTTCCTGGGGACAGAATTTAGCAGACTGTGCGATTGACTGGGATGAGTCAATTAGAGTCTTCTGCCAACCTTCGTTAAACGAGGGCCTGAAAAGAGTTCCTCCTCTGTTCCAGCCTCTTCTAGTAAATGAGTGGAAGAAGAGTCAAGGCTCTTCACGGTGGAAAAGACCTCATTATAAAAACACAAGATTTTCTTCACTTTAGGAAAAAGAAAAGATTTTGTTTTTCCTAAGTGGCTCCTGGCTTTGTTTCCAAAGTTAGGAATTTGGATTCAGCTGAAACTTCACACTTTATTAAGAAATGCTTTCTGCACCTTGGGCAGAATGATGAGGGGAGCGGTTTGGCCCTCTCCCTCCTTGCTCTGTCTTCCACGTGTCTTGCTCTTAGCCCTATTTTCTCTCCTCACTTGCCCTTGTAATGAAGAAAACGTTGTGGCTTTTTAAAGAGCTTCCGGCAGGGTCCTGTTTTCAAAGCTTTAATTGGAGTCGTTTGGTGGGTGCCTGAGGCGAGGCCACACTCTTTCCTTGGCTTCAGCCTCTTTCCATCTTGCTCTTCTCAATGGCTCCAGCCTCCTCCTCCTCCTTTTCTCTTCCCACTGACCTTCTTCTCCTCTGCACCCCACCCCAGCAGCCCCCCTCCTCCACATCACAGGAGAGGGGAGAGTTGTGGGGAGTTTCAGGTTCGTGACTCCAGGACCAGATTTTCCCATCCATGCATATTCCTTTATCCTTTTCAAGGAAAGGAAAGAAGTAAAAATCTCAAGCTCACAACTTTGTAATTGCTAACTTAATCCAATCATACTGTCTCCTTTGCATGTCTTTCTACTCTGACTCAGATATGTATCACCAGATGATAAGATGTAGGAAAACCCAGAAAGCTGAAATCTGTGGGTGAGGTTGGGGGGCAATGCTTTCCCCATACATCTTTCCACATGTGCATGCCCTTTTTCCCTTAAGGACAGTGGGCATGTCCATGCATTCTTGGGTAGGCAGTGAGCACAGCCCAAAGAGGTTTCTAACTCATTTTGATAAAATTACATTTTAGGTGAATCTTGCATGTTTAAGGATTTAGACATAAGCAAAAATCTATAGTTTTTTTTTTAAAAGTAATTTTAAATTGAATTCTTGGAAAAGATGCAGAATGCTTCTAGGTGATAAAATTATTCTTTTTAGAGAGAAGTGGTGGAATCTGGGAGGAGCACCCCAGGAAGAACTTTAATAGGTTGGCCTGAAGTTCTAGAGCTAAAGGAGTAGATAGAGAGTACCAACCCAGAAGTCTAACCCAGAGATAAGGGCTCTGAGTCAGGACAACATATTCGAATGAAAACCACTGATAACACAAGGATTACACTAAACTGTGGTTGAAATCAAGTGAATGTTAGTGAGAAGACATCAAATTATACCTTAGATTCTTCTTTATGGCACATGATTTTTATGTAGCATTTTAATGCCTCTAAAATAAGATCAAATTTAGTGGTTTCACTAATTTTTTTTGCTTTAGTTTAAAAATAAAGAGGAAAATATGTAGTTTGATTTTTTTTCATTTTAACCTCACTGTTTGTTTATACCTAAAACATACAATGGTATACTTACTAGAAACTGGTGTCAGCATATCCTCATACCTTAATTGCTTTTAGATCATTGCAATAGAAAAAAGGCAAGGAATAAGAGGACTGGTTTTGCTCTAGTTTTGTTCCATTTTTTACTCTGCTTGTCTTTTCATTTCATTAGAAAGTAATATTTTGGGGGATGTCTTAGTCTGTTTTCTGTTACTATAACTGAATACCTCAGAGGCTGAGAGGTTTATAAAAAAGAGAGGTTTACTTAGCTTATGATTCCAGAGGCTGGGAAGTTTAATAGCAAGGCTTTGTCTCCTTGTGAGGGCCTTCTTGCTGCATATAACACGTTGGGGGCTATCATGTGGCAAATCAGAGCAAGCGTGCTAGCCTGGGGTCTCTCTTCCTCTTTCTACAAAGCCACTAATGCCATCATGAGGGCCCCAATCTTCTGACCTCATCTAATCCTAATTAACTCTTCAAAGTCCCACCTCCAAATATCATTAACAGATGACTTGGGAGATTAAGTTTCTAGCTTATGAACTTTTGGGACAAATATTAAAACCATAGCCAGGTGAATAAATTTAGGAAAGTGGGTTGAATTCTGTAGTTAAAGGCACTTTCCCAACATTTGACTCTGGGACCATGCGCAGCTCACAGGACAGGGCCTGGGCTGACTCGTCAGAGTCCTCTGAACTAGCATTACCAGGAGAGGAGTAAGGGGATCCTGGTGCTAACATGGGGGATCCTTTCAAGATCAAGTGGCTTATCCCAACAAAGGGAATTGAAAACATTCCACATTCTATTTTTTGCCACCGAGACAATGAAAAGAATTCAGGACAGATAAAATATAAACAGCAACATTCCATGGGCATCCCCCAAGTTAACAGGAAAAATGGCAGAAGGTATTCTGCAGTATATACTGGGGAAAAGCAAGGTATTTCTTAGAAAGCAGTCATCAAAGTTTAATACTGAACTTGAATAAGGAATCTCTCATTTGTTGGTTTCCATTTGACTCTACCTATAAAATGCTTATAATATGCCATATATTCTTTGCAAAAGTTTATTCATATTAACTCATCTAAGTGGTAGAAACCCAAAAGTTAAATGTGTCACAGTGTAGCTCAGGTGGGTAAGCCAGGGCAAAACACACAAAAGGACCCTCATTAACAGCTTCCACAAGTATTTGTTAAGGATTCAGAATTTGCCAGACATCCTACAGCTAACGGTCAAAATTATTTCCTTAGTTGCATGGGCCAAGAGTTATTAAAAAAAAAAATAGGAGGAACTCTGTTCTTCATCCAAAACTCTCTGTGTATCTTAATGTTCTCATCTTAATGAATTGAGCACATTTTCTTATTGGTTCAGCCATTCTTTATCAGCCATGCTTCATTAGGTTCAGGAACCGTGTTAAGTATTACAATATATAGATGCACCCTTCAGGAAGCCAGCCTGATTTTAGGTTGGGAGTCACATGGGAACAACCAGGTAAGAACCTTCTTACTAAAGGCTGAGGAAATTAGGCTTATCTTTGTTCTCTTCATGTAACAAGATTCGTATTTCACTTGTAAAGTTAGATGGGATACTGTTCCAGAAGAATCTCGTTTGGGCAAGGATTGAAGGACAACACAGAAGGAATCATTGGTGTTGTTTCGAGGAATGCTGGGTTGCTTGTTAAGCTTCTGTTCTGCATTTTAAACTTTTCCAATGGATGAAAATCCAGAGTACAGAAAGAATTCTATTATTGTCATTAGTGCTACTAGGAATTATTCAATAGGATTTGTTTCATAGAATGATTTCCCCTTGAAGCATTTCAAAATATCTGCACATAACATAAAAATATTTCCTAAACACATCGATTTTGCAAAAAAGAAAAAAAAAAGTATACTTCTACACAGATCACTCTGAGAATCCTTTAAGTACTCTGTGGTCAGAGTCAATAGAAATGAATTTCCTGTCGATTCAATCACTGTGGATAGATGATGATATATTGCTGGGTTAACCCCCTGCCTGTCTAATATGGTTGGCAAATTACCTTGAAGATTTGTCACAAAGAGAGAAAAAAGATCCTCCTTCCTTTCCTGTCCCAATTCATTAGTGACTTTTAGAGCTCTGCTCAGCTTTTGTTCCTGTAGCTTTTGATACTGGAGGAGAAAGCTCCTTTCTGCTTAGCCAAGGAACAAGACAGGAGGCTGTCATGCCAGAATCCCTTCCAGAGTCGGTCGGATCTCAGAGAATTTATTAATAAGGCTCACGTTAAAAATGTTCCACTGAATATTAATTTTGAGTGACATGTATGTTGGCGAAAATATAATCATGGAGTAACAGAACTTCTAGATAAGTATGTATTGTGGATTTAACTTTGTTTTTTTTTTTTTAATTTCATAGTGATGGACATTTAAGTAGCTCTGTGGTCTCTTAGGCCTCAACAGCTTGAAGGGTGAACTAAGGTTGATCATCGATCATCTATCATATGTTAGAATTGAATTTCATACATTATCTCATTAAATCCTTGCAACAGCTCTTGTGTTACAAGTGAAGATTGGCAGTTAAGGTTCAAAACCTCCACCTCTATACAAGATCATATCAAGATTGAGTGCAGTCCACTGAAGATCTTGGGCACATCTTCTTATTTGAGATAAGAATCAGGATAGATTCTTCCCTCTTGATGGAAGGCAGCAAGCTGATTCATCCTATAATAAATCAACCAAGCACATGAAAGGTACATGTTAGGAGATCTGGTACCATTAAGCGTCTTAGTGGGCGTGAGCTTTAGCATTCCCGTCTTTAAGACAGCTTATCTATAAGATAAACCCAGTAGGCTGTGACTAAGCATAAAAGCTTGTGTCATAATAAACATCTAACTTCCAAAGAAAAGGGAGTGTGTTACTTACTAGCTGCGTGACTGAGGGTAAGTTACTTAACCTCTTTGAGTCTTTCATTCTTCCTCCGGACAGGAATTAAATGAGATGTCACATTCTACCTGGTGGGTAGAAGCTATTCAATAAAGGTTAGCTATTATTATAATCTCATGATGGTGTTGATGATAGTGAAGTTAGGTATATTTATACCTTGTTGAATTATAGTGCTCAATAACTTGCCATAACTTCTTTAAATTTTTTTTTTAGTTGTAGATGGATAACATGCCTTTATTTTACTTTTTTATTTTTTTTAAATATTTATTCTTTTCTAATTTTAAGTGGAAAAATCTCTTTATTTTACATTTATGTGATGCTGAGGATTGAACTCAGTGCCTCAAGCATGCTAGAGGAGCACTCCACCACTGAGCCACAACCCCAGCCCATTATTTGTTAATTTTTATGCGGTGCTAAGGATGGAACCCAGTGCCTCATGCATGCTAGGCAAGCACTCTGCCACTGAGCTACAGCCCCAGCCCCTTGCCCTTACCTCTTTACTACCATGGAGGTCTCCAATGAACGTACTGCTCTCTCTGCCATTTATTTTCCAGACATGCACAAGGACTCTTGCTGTGCAAAGAAACTTCTGGTGACAGGTGCCTGGGGAGGCTACAGTGTGATACAGTCCAGGTTTGGAGAGAGTCACTGCTCAGAATTGGAAGGCTGCATCATACAAGTTAATTTGATTTTCTGCCTAAATTGTGGAATAAAATACTGTAGCTGAGTAGTAGCAGCTTTGAATTGGTTACCAAATATCAGTCTGTATATCAGTTTGTCAGGAATCAATTCAACAACGATCAACTTACTAAAAACCAGTTTGTCAGATGGCGAATCTGCCTGATGAGTAACTCATCAAATTAAACTTATGAGCAAGCCCACATCCTTAAGAACTACTTAAAAATTGGTAGTAATTTACACTAAAGATGCCTGCAAAGTTTTAATGGACTGATTTTCACTCTGTCTTCCTAACACAATTTTATAAAAGTTTCAATTTTTTTCAAAAGTTGAGGGACAGAGCCTAAACCTCCCATGAATACAGTTAATCATTTTAATGATTCAAATTTATTGATTTCAGCCTAAAATTATATTTTTCATTAATATAAAAATCCTTGTGGAAAGGCTCACAGTAATCACATTAATATGAAAATTCTCACCAACTGCTAGAATTAAGGCAAACATGAAAGTCAAGGCATCCTTGAAAGGATGCTAAAAATGTCCCAATATTTAAAAATTTTAAATGACTTCCAAAAGGAATGAGAAGAACTCAGAAATGGCTGGAGCACCTCCATTATGCTAGATTCCCTCCCACACGCACACACCAATGCTTTATCTAGAATGGTGCTTGATGATGCAGACACTCAATAAATAAAAAAGTCAATAAATAGAATACAGGGATAAAAATCAGATAAAAATTTGGTGAATAGAATCTTAGCCAATGGCCTTTGGTAAGTTGTTTTTTGTCATTTTAATCTGCTGTTATTCCCAGCAAATCTTCAGATGTTCTTCTGACTGTTTTCAGGGTGCTGGAGTTTCCCATAAAGGGAGGGAAATGCTATGCTGGGTAACTAGATAGACGCGTGGCACAAGGCAGGCGTTGTCTTACTGTCCCCAGGCTGGTCAGATCCACCTAACTAACACTCAATGCTTGTAACCACATTTAAGAGGCGAGGACAGACTGCGGCTGAGAGGAGGCTGCAGAGTGGCCTCAGCTCAGGAATAGCTAGGAAACAAAATAGACTGGACAGGACTGAAGGGAGATGCAAGGGCTCTCTTTCAATATAGGAAGAGGTTTCCATGGAAAGTTCTGTGGCTTTCTTTTGTCTTCTCAAAGGGCAAAGTTAGTCCAATGAATAGAAACCATGAGAATGACAGACCCTGGGTCAATCGCGTGTCCCTTCCTTTGTGCCTCTTGGATTCTCCCCTCCCTGGAGGAGACGGTGACTGTTCTGTAAGGTTGTTGGACAGAAGTCAAGACACTGTAAAGAGTTAAGAAATCAGAATGGCAGGTGGACAAGGAGGCCTCTAAGTTCCCTTTCAGCCCAGCAGGTTACAGTCTCGAATGAGGCAGGCCTCCGTTTGGATCTTGGCTGCACTATTTACTCGCTGTGTGATCATGTGGAAGTTACCCAACCTCTCTTAGCTGTGGTTTCCTCATTCACAAAGTGGAGATAATATGACTAAGACATTTATGATAAGGTTATTGTAAGGATTAAATACCATAATGAATATAAAGTGCTTAGCACAGGACCCGGTACATAATAAACACTCAGGAAATGCCTTGTCTAGTGTGAATCAATGAAAAGGAATGCATTGTGCCTACCTCTCATTTTTCAAGAACTGACAAGGTTTCGGTCTCAAATGGTTAAAGTATGTACTTCTAAGAGCTCACCAAGATCTCCGGAGGCCAGGGAAGTTATTGACTTATTTATTTATTTTCAAAATAGCTGCTTCCACAGATGACGCCCAAATATACACACAACACTTCAGTCTCTGCAGTGGACTCCAGACTTGGGCTTTGTTCAGGGGTCTGAGCGGAATGGAGACAGGAAGAGGGGTTGAGACACGGTGGCCCAGGAGTGGAGTCCCGCCTGGGTTCAGCAGGGAAGTGGCCTGTGAGTCACAGACTGGAAAGCTACAGCCCCATCCCTGGGGATCCTGGGCTCTTCACTTAGGGAGACATTTCCTGCTCTTTGCATTCTACCAGCACCCGCCCCCCTTCCCCCACCAGTGTCTTAAGACAAGGTCTTTAACTGAATTGTTGGAACCCAAGGGCAGGAGTGCTCTTAGTGTGTGCCAAGGCTGGGAAACTCCCAGGTCCTGAGAAAACTGTGTGTGAGGCAAACTGGCTCCCCGGCGGGGGCCTCCCCTGTCATCCTGGCCAAAGGGGACATTGACTTATTTCCTCCGGGGTTGGAGAGGCTTGGCTAGCTTGTGAGTGAAAAGGCTGAAGGTATATCCTTTGAACACCAGGGTTACCACTAAAACAGTCCTTCCATGGCATCCCTGGAAATGTAAAGCCTTCACTTTGACTTTGGTGGAAGTTGCCCCCCACCCCCACCTCCTTAGGATTTGCACATTCAAGGTCCACACTGCGTGAAGGTTGGAAAAGGGAGTGTTGGTTACCTGGAGAGAGGGGCTGATGTGGGTCATCTTGGTCCAGATCCTCGACCTTTGACAGCTTTATGGAGGACATAGGGCAGGGAGGAATCTTCCCTCTTGGCTGTGACCTCCTCCCCACCCCCGCCCCCCAATTTCAGGTTGAGACACTGTTCAGGCCCCTCCTCTGACCTACAGACTGATTAGGTCCCAGGAGGCTTTCCTGGGGTCACTTGGAAACTGCACAGGCCCTGGAACATATGGCGCTGATAAGGATCTCACTCTCCAAGATAAGAGGCGGTTTCAGGGAATCTGAGGAAGCCTGGGATTGTTTCCATAAAGCTGGACAATGTAAAGTATAATCCCTACACAGATGTAATTAGCTGTTAAGCATATTAAGTCGGTGAGGAAGGGGTGCTGCTGCCTCATAAATCATCCCGAGCCCGCCCCAGGGGAGCCCAGCGGAGGGCAGGTACCTTTTCCTGCTAGATTGTTAGAGTGGCACCTGATGATGGATTAGGAGACTGAGTACGGTAGTTTCAGCAGCTCCTGGGCTCTTAAGGAAGCAGGACCTGGGATGGGGGGAATCAAAGCCATGGAAGACCAAATGTTCTTGAGCCTTTTGTTTCCATGAAGGAGGCTTTGAAGAAGTCATGTTGAGGCTCAATATGGCAGCTCCCTCGGTGTTTTCTGCTAGGTTCAGGGTTTGACACCATGATGTTAGGCTGCCTGGGAGGGCCAGGCAATCTTGGTGAAGGCTGCTGTCCCTCCAGAACTGCCAAGTGGATGCCAGGCCAGGCTGTTGAAGCTGTAGTTTTGAATGAGGTTAACATTTTGTCAGAAGCAAGGAGACTCAGTCTCATTTCTGGTCAAGTAAGCTACTGAATGGCTCTCACCTCATATGCTAATGGCACTTAGGTGTTACTTCCATTGACTGAGTGTAAATAAAACAACGACAATAACAATTATTAAGCACGTACTCTGTGCTAAGCAGAGTACTGATAAGCGGTGATGAATCTGTTCTCTGATGTATTTCTCACAACAACCTATGAGCTTGAGACTAATACAATTGCCACCTCATAGATGAGGAACCTGAGGTTTAGATAGGTTAATTTACTTATTCAAAGTTATACAATGAGTAGGTAGAAGATCCAGGTTTAGCTCTAAGAACCTCATTCTAGAGGTTATGCTTATAACAACTAACTCAGTATTCATTAGTAACATCCGTCCATGGTATCCGTCAATCTCTGGTATCAACCAAGATGCCACTTTAGAGTGAAATTTTGATCAACCAAGATCAAACTAAGAATAAACTAAGAAGGTCTTCTGTTTATCCTCTCTTGCTTGGTCCGGCCTGATCTTTTGGAATTTGCTAGGGTTTTTCTGTCATAGTTAATGCTGTGTTGTTTGGGAACTTTTGGAGATGGTGGAAGAACCGAGAAAAAGTGAAAAAGCACTTGCAATTCTATCTTTGGAGTTCTTCGGTTTCACAGGGACCAGCTTTACAAGCAAAGAAGCAACCATTGGGATGAGATGATAAGAAGGTTGTGGAAAGTTTGGGATTTTAAAGTCAAATGTTTCCAAAGGCTTTTTCCTTGGAACCGGCCAGCTAGTGCTGTGGTAGAAAGGTTCTCTGGAGAGTTTGCCTTTCTATGCTCAGGCAGCCTGCAGTGAGGCTGGCTGGCATTCTACCTACCTTTCTGTGAGTTGACATTCTCTTTCCCTTCTGATATCTTCTAGGTATCCTCCAATCAGATATATGTAAACACTAAGAACAAGAACGTCCATCCTGAAAATCCAATTTGCATTCGTTGCACAGACAACATGTGACAGCACAGCTCACTTGAACATGACAGATAGCTCTTCCATCCACTGACGTGTGATGGAAAACTTCTAGAAAGTGAATCACTCTAAGTGGCAGCTTTAATGATTCCTCTTAAATGACAAAAGATTCTCCCACCAGGGCACTTAATTAAAAGTCAGTCTTTGTTGGCTTTTGCAGCCTTCTGGGGTTCTTGGTTCACCCTGCATTACAAAGCACCGAGTCAGTATAAGGGGACAGTACATTTCTTGAGCATCTACTACACCAGCTAATGGAGGCTGTGCAATAGATGTAGGATAATCGGAAAGCCCATGGCTTTGTGGTCAGCAAGGACTAGGTAGGACTGCGGTACAGGGTGCCCAGGTCAGCCAAGCTATGCTGAGAATAAGACACCACTCACCATATCTTATCAATTGCCATTTTATGTGATTTAAGACAGCACAGCACTACATTAAAAAAAAAAAAAAAAAAAAGTGTCTATGGGAGTGGTGAGAGGCAGGCATGGGCGGAAATCTACTGAATGCTGTGGCACTCATTTCCAGAGCTTTCAGGAGATAATGTTCCATGTGGAGCAGTGTGGGGGCACTTAAGGGTAGCTTTGCCCTAAGGCATAATAACAATCTCAAAGCATCTTTACATTTCCTGATAAAGCTTTCCCTCTTGCCTACTGGCAGAAGCTGATCAACATTACATTTAAGTTAAGCACTAAAAGCAGCAGGGAGCATTGAGATAAACTGCTGCAATTATTAACTTACTTGCTGTTTAATGGCATGAAAACTATCAGAAGTGTGGCAGGCCTGACCAGGTTCCCACAGTGATTTTGCATTTTTGGAGGGCTGGCTTATTATGTTTTATTGGCAGCCTGCAGCTTGTGTTAATTGTTACAACCACAACCGAACCGGGAAGGGTAGTATCTGAAAGGTTCATGGTTGTCTCCTCAGGCCAATGTGCTCCTCAGGCGGGGGCACCTAGGGTGTAGGTCAGTTTGAAACTTGTCATTCTTATTTGGGGTTCCCTGATTTTATATACCTTTGATCTCCGAGATGACTGTGTTATCCCAATGCACCCACCAGCTGCTCAGACATGGCGCTTCCCATAGTCTCCATTGAGAGCTGCTGCGGGGGGGGGGGATACCCAAGCGCTTGCTGAACACCCCCTTTATGCAGGTGCTATTTAAAAGCTTCTTGCTAAGAGCAACTTTAAGAATATACTTGCATCAAACTTCTCTGAGCCCGTTGGCATTTTATAAAACCTCAGTGAATGAAGGCGTTAGAGCCCTGCACCTTTTGCAAGTGAAAACACCAAAACCTCAAGATTTAAATACTGTAGTTGATACCATACCTAAACTCAACATTTACTGAAATAAAGTTACAAGTGTTGCATTAAAGGTAACTTTTTACAAAGTATTTTCTTAAGAAAACATACAATGAGCACTTTTATAAAATAATCTAGCAGGTTCATCTATATATTTCATCCTTAATATGAAACAAATGTCCAAAGTCACCTGCAAGTGGACTTGGGTGGGTTTTGTTATAAACACTCAAGAAACGGAAGTAATAGTGGATCACTTTAGATGCCAAGAGTTCAGTCCCTGCAGGAACCTGTGGGCAAACCCAAAGCAAATTTCTGCCTTGAAGGTTCAAGGAAAACAATGATGAAGATGTCCATGAAGGTGACCCTGTCAATCAAAACACTTCCAGATGTGCCTAACAGACACGGAGTTTGCAGGAGTTTGCCTCTGATCCTGGCTTTCCATTCCAGTAACCTGGGAATCAGCACTGCTTAAATTTTCTCAGGGATTCTGAGACACAGTGAAAGTTAGGAACCACTGGTTTAAACAAGAAGAGAATTTACTACCTCATATTTAAAAATCATAACCAGATAGAGAACCCACTTTATTCGTGCTTTCCAGATCAGTGAGAAGATTATTTCTAGAGGTAAGCTTTTCTGTGTTCTCACTTTCCGCAGGAGACCAGGTATCCTCCCAGATACGCAAGCAACTTACCTGTCCTGGCAAGGCCTCGGGCCTAAGATCCTTTAGTTCAGAACACCCATCACCTACTAAGCTTCAGTTACTTGTTAGGACTCTGGTACCTGTGGATTTCTCTTGCTTTCTTTTGAACCTCTGCTATGGATACCGTATTTTCTAACTTACTATTCTCATGTGTCAGACAGGTGGCAGAGGCTGTCTAAATCTGCTTAGCACATCGTATTAACTGTGTTTTAGTACAGAAAAATATTTATTTTTATCTTTAAGGGCAACTTGAATATTAAATAGTAAGGGTTCTTTTAAAATTTTATATTTTTCACTGTGGGAAAGACTTGAATGGAAAATAGCTGAGACAGTTTCCAGGTGGGGTGTAACCCATCAACCACCAAGACCCTCAATGGCTGCCTGAGCAGAACCACTGCCGGCCAACTCTGTTGACATTATGTGAATGCAGTCAACAGAGATGAGAAGCAGTAGCTTTATTTATAAAATATAATGCTTTGTTTCTATGAATGAGTAGAGGCAGTGAATTCAAATGCCTTTGTACCAAGAGATTTTAGCAAAGGTATCATTTCTCTTTTACAAGTGGTAAGGCATCAAAGAAAGAAGTGGTCCTGAGCAAATTGTGGTTTGATGGACAGCAGGTATTTCATTAGTCTTAGGCATTGCATTCGTTGGCTTGTGTTGCTACAGCAAGCTTCAACAACAGAAATATGTTTTTGACTGTTGTAGAGGCTGGAATTCCAAGATCAAGTTTCAAACCTGCTTGATTTCTGGTTAGGATTTGCTTCTATTGTAAATGGCTGCCTTCTTGCTGTGTCTTGAGATAGAACTTCTTTGGTACCTATATTGTATGGAGGCAGAGTGGGAGGAGTGAGAAAGAACAAAAGGATGCCTGTTTAAAATTCTTATATCAAGCTCAAATAGGCAAATCCAAATTACTTTGCTTTGGGACACACACACATAAACTGTAAATAATAACCTTCTGTAATCACTAGAGGATCTTTCATCACTAGAGATTGGTGACTAGTTATGTCTGATAAAGAAGCAGGAGAAAGTGATGGGGAGGGTCATGCAAGGGTCTTTGGGACCATAGCTGTATTCCATTTCTTGAATTAGATAATTGTTCTCAGGAGTGAACTTTTTAGGGTTTTTGAGTATTCAGCTGGGTATTCTTTGTAAGTATTATTTTAAGTGTACACATAAGTCTTGTACATTATCCCAGACCATGACATATCTTATAATAAAAGTAAAATATGTAGGAATTTTATTTTCACTTTCTGTTCAGTTTTCTTATCTAATGGTATGACGCATGTCTGTGGGAGTGGAACCCTGGTTATAACAGTGAGTGGGCTGAACAGGGAGCACTTGTAACAGCTGGCATTTTGTTGAGGCCTGGTAATCCCCTGTCCTAGTTCAGGCCCATGTATCAGTGGGTATTCTTTGCTAATCAAGGTTCCAATTGGATGGGAGAGTTTTCAACATGGCGAAGAGGGACATGAATGAGAGCAGTGGGCGGCACTGGACACTCATCTGGGGCCTCTGGATTTGAGCAGGATTTAGGCTTCTTCCCAGGTGTGAGGTCCCTCACCCTCACATGGCTGCTATTCTCTTGCAGTTGTTTAGGGATGGTTGTGATCAGGGTAGGGGCATAAATGTCCAGTGTCTAAACACGCTTCCTTGGGGAGAGGAACAGGACTCTGGAGTGTCCATTCAAGAAGGGCATGAAAAGACAACATACCCCAGGAGGGGACCTCTCATGAGATTAGCTGTGTAAACAACACCAACGCCCCTAAACGTGGGCTGCACACAGAATAACAATACTGGGACCACCACTTCTACTAGAAGTAGAAAGAGACCTCTGGTCTGGATGGACTCGCATTGACTAGAGGGTGAGGAAGGGAGAGGCCAAAGGCCAAAGAGGATGTGCTTCCTTCCTCCTTTTAATTGTTTAGGCTGTTACTACACACACACACACACACACACACACACACACACACGGTCTACAGTCAGTGTTTGCCAAGAGTGGGCTCTCCATATATGCACATGGGAAAAAGCAACCTAACTAGATAATAGCTTTTCTATATTTATTTACGTGTTTTACTGCACAGAGCACATGCACCTTCTACTATGATAGGTGTCTGTGGCAAATAAGCTTTGGAGTCAGGGGCTTCTATTTGAGTGTACTAGGTCTTATTAGCAGTGTATTCTTTGGCGAATTATCTTGGCTAGGCACTAGTTTTCTCAGCTTTCTTACCTTTTAGGATTTTTGTAGGAATTGGTAACAAATTAAAGTGCCCCACATGATTTTTAGCTTTTATAGTGGCTGCTCAATAAATGGCAGTCGCAGTAATCATTGTCATTTGGGGTTTTCTCTTGTTGAAAAGATATTTTAACCATTCAGATAAAGATGAAAATTCTATATTTAATCAAGTCTTTAATGGGAAGTTGTTTCTATTGATCCAGAGTGGGGGCAGTTGAAATGTGTGGATCATTTGTTTTCAAAGTTACTCGAAGATTTCTAATGGGAGGGATTATCATGCATCCATTTATTTGTTCAACAAATATTTAACAGAGCTTTGCTTTATGCTAGATTCTGCACTAAGACCTTGAACAAAATGGTGAGCAAGATAGCTGTTTCTGCCTTCACAGAGTTCAGAATACAGGGAATTATTTTCCCTTGTGGACTTGATGGGAAACATTCTTTGGGCTTTTATAAAATAATAGGATCCTTTGAGAGAGATCCATTTATAGACCTTATCCTCTCAATAGGTCTCTCAGCCGGAGTGTTTCTGGAAGCAAAATAATCTTACTGCATTGGTATCTCTAGTTCAATTCCAAACAGGTCACCAGTGACCTGGCAAATTCAGGCAAGAAAATCTCCTGAAACTTCAGGAACCTGGGCCTTTCCGACATATTTTGGAAGGATTTAAGCACCACTTAATATAGATATCCTGTAAAATTCCACTCTACTGGGATTTTTGTTTACTTAGTTTTTATAGAAGTGTTTTCTTCTATCTATAAAGAATCACAGAAAAGACAAAGGAACAACTCCCCGACCACTCACTCCCTGTCCGGCCCCTCCCCCTTTATTAAATAATGTTTTGGGTTTAAAAAATCTTTGTAGCATTTTACTATGAAAAATTTCAAGACACAGCACAGTTGAAAGAATTTTACAGTGAACACCTGTATACCTAGTGCCTATCGATAGTTAAGTGTAGGTGCTTTATCATTATCATCTATTTATCTCTCTATCCATTTATTAATTTATCTTTTCTTTATTGCTTTCTAAGGTACATTGTAGACATCAGCATGCTTCTCTTTAAATATTTCAGTTTGTGTAATATTAAGTAGTGCTTAATATTTGTTGTAGTTTTTTTCTTTTGACATAAAATTCAAATATAAGAAAATTAATACAGCTCAAGTGTATATATACTGATTTTGACAATTCATGCACCCAAATCACTTTAGGGTATAAAGAAGTTCCATCAAGCCCAGAAATTTACTTTATGTCCTTCCAATCAATCTCTGCCAATTTCCTACCCACCAAATTAAGCCACAATTTTGATTTTTTTCCACCATAGATGAGTTTTTCTGGTTCTAGAATTTTAAAAAAAATTTTAAATTTGTATATGGACTCAATACCTTTATTTGCTTTTATGTGGTGCTAAGATCAAACCCAGTGCCTCACACTTGCAAGACAAGTGCTCTACCATTGAGCTATAACTCCAGCCCCTGGTTCTAGAATTTTAAATGAATGAAATGATATACTCTACACTCTTTGTATGAGGCTTTCTAAAACAATAGGCACTATGTTTTTAAGATTCACCTATATTGTCAAGTATATCAATGATTTATTTTTATTACTGAATAGTATCCCATTTTATAAATATTTCACAGTTTGTTTTTCTGTTTTCTGAATGATGGATACGTGGACTGTTTTTATTTATACTACTCAAACTGTTTCCAGTTTGAGTAGTATAAATAAAGCCACTGTGAACATTCTTGAACAAATCCTCTGTGTACCTATGTTTTATTTCTTTGGGGTAAACACTTAGGGATGGAATTACTGAGTCAAAAGTACGTACATGTTTAACTGTATAAAATATTGCCAAACTGTTTCCCAAGGAACGTAACATTTTACATTTCCTCAATAAATGCATGAGAGCTGTAGGTGATCCAGAATGGGTGTTGGTAAAGGCCAGATAGTAAATATTTTGGGCTTTGCCAGTCATGTGATCTCTGCTGCCATTTTTCAAATTTATTAATCTCTCTAAAGAAACAATTTTTGGCTTTTGGTGGGGGGTTTTGTTTGTTTTTTTGCTTGTATTTGTCTATTTCCTATTTCATCAATTTTCACATTGTCTTTATTAAACATTTTTTAGGTTTAATTTGCTCTTCTTCAGCTGCATAAGGAAGAAATTTAGCATTTAGCTCATTTAACTTTTCTTCTTCTTCTTTTTTTTTTTTTTTTTTTTTTTGGGTGCTGGGGATAGGACCCAGGGCCTTGTGCATGCAAGGCAAGCACTCTACCAACTGAGCTATAGCCCTAGCCCTTATTCTTTAATAAGCATTTTAAACTATTAACATTTTCCTAAGCATTACTTTACCCACCCTCCATGAATTTTGATATATTTTCATTACTACTTAGTTGAAATATTATCTATTTCCTTCTGTAATTTATTCTTTAGCTTAGGGTTATTTAGAAATAATTTGCTTAATTTCCAAATATATAGGAAATTTTCTCTATATATATTTGTTTTGATTTCAAATTACATTTCACTGTAGTTAGATAAGATACTTGATCATTATCAGTCCTTTGGATTTTATTAAAATTTGTTTTATGGCCAAGATATAGTCTATTGAAGTAAATATTCCATGGCATTTGAAAAGATACATACTCCAAATTGCAGTTTACTGTGTTCTATAAAGTTGGTTGGTAATATTAGTCAAACATCATATATCTATACTGATTTTTATCCACTTGTTCTGTCAATTATTAAGGTTCTTTAAAATTTCCACCTTTTATAATAATTTTATTTATTTCTTCTAATTTCACCAATGTTTTCTTTATCATTATAAAGGACATGTAAGATTTGTTTTGTGTCTTCTTTATAAATTGATCATTTCATCAGTGTTAAATGTCTTTCTTTATATCTAGTAATACTCCCTGCCTTGAAATATACTTTGATTCTTTACTTTTACCCCATCTATCTTTTTCAAAGAATTTCTCTTGTAAATAGTATATGTATTTTGGGAACTACATTATAATATATCTAATAATCTCTGCCTTTATTTGAAGTGTTTGGTTAATTTGCACTTAATATGATTACTGATATGGTTAGTATTCTGGTTATCTATTGCTGCATAACAAATCATTTTAAAAGCTAATGGTATACATTTGACCCAGCTATCCCACTCCTCCGTCTATACTCAAAGGACTTAAAAATAGCATACTACAGAAACGCAGCCACATCAATGTTTATAGAAGCACAATTCACCATAGTTAAACTGTGGAACCAAACTAGATGCCCTTCAATAGATGAATGGACAAATAAACTGTAGTATATATACAAAATGGAATATTACTCAGCATTAAAAAAGAACAAAATCATGGCATTTGCAGGTAAATGGATGGCTTTGGAGAATATCATACTAAGTGAAGTAAGCCAATCCCAAAGAACCAAAGGCTGACTATTTTCTCTGATAAGTGGATGCTGATCCATAATGTGGAAAGGGGCTTGGAATGAATGGAGGAGCTTCAGGTTGGGCAAAGGGGAGCAGGGAGGGGAGGAGGAATGGGGGAAGAAAAGATGGTGGAATGAGATGGACATCATTACCCTAGGTACACGTAATGATTGCACTAATGGTTTGACTCTACTTCATGTACAACCAGAGAAATTAAAAACTGTGCTCCATTTGTGTACAATGAATTGAAGTGCATTCTGCTGTCATGTATAACTAATTAGAGCAAAAAAATTTTAATGGTGTAATAATAACTATTACATTTATGCTCACAGGTTAGGTGGATGAGGGGTTCAGAAAGGGTACAGGGGTACAGCTGCAATGGCTATTCTTTGCTCCATACTGTCATGGGCTTTAGCCAGGATGACTTAAATGGCTGAGATCTGGAACATTCAGGGTTGGAAAATCACTTTCTGGGACTTTTTCCCTGGCATGACTATGCCTGGACTGCAGTGGCTAAAGGACAGGTTCATGGGGACTGTTGACTAAAGCACTGCAGTGTGCTTCCTTCCCAGTGTGTAATGCTAGTGTAGTTGAAATTCCTACAATAGCAGCTCAGAGTGAACATTCAGTGAAAAGTGAAAAAGCTGTAGATCTTATATGATCTAACCATGAAAGGTGCATCCACAAGCCTATGCACTTTCAAGGACATGGAAATGAACTCTGTCTTTCAGTGACATCAATGTTCAAAGAATTTGCAAGCTTTTTTTTTTTTTGGTAGCAGTAATGGGGATTGAGCCCAGGGGTGCTCTGCCACTGAACTACATCCCCAGCCCTTTTATCTTTTAATTTTAAGACAGCATCTGGCCCATGCTGGCCTTGGACTTGAACTTGCACTCCTCCTGTCTCAAACTCCTGAGTAGCTGGGATTACCGGCTTCCACCGTTCCGGCTGCAAACCCATCCTAAGCTAACACTAATGTGTTTGAATCTAACATCTTGAGTTTGTTTTTTATTTGTTTCATCTTCTTATTTATTTCTATATTTTTGCTTATATGTTTTCTTTTGCATTTACTGGGTAATTTTTAGTATTCTATTGTCTTTTGGGTGGTAAAGGTTTCTCCATCTCTCTCTCTCTCTCTCTCTCTCTCTCTCTCTCTCTTCTACAGTACATATCCTATCACATCTCAGTCTATCTTAAAGTAATTTATATCATTGTATGTACAACTTCCATTAACCCCACTCCCACTGTCTTTTTGGCATAATGTTTTGATGTATTTTACTTTAACCTAGTTTACAAATGCCGTAATACAGTGATGCTATTTTTGCTTTTAAAGACATCAAGAAGTGGAAAAGAAAACACTATTCTTTACAGTTACCCACTTAAAAAAAACCTCATAAAACTTATTTTTAGAGCAATTGTATGTTCCCAGAAAGATTGAGTGGAAGGTACAGAGAATTTACATATATTTTTAATTAAAACCCATGTACCACCTGCCCCACATTTATGTCCCACACCACAATGGTGCATTAGTTACAATCAATGAACCTAAGCTGACACATAATTATTACCCTAAGCTCTGAGTTTAAATTAGAGTTCATTCTTGGTGTTGGGCATCCTACAGGTTTTGACAACCGTATCACAGCCTGCATACACCTCTGCAGTATCACACAGAACAGTGGCACTGTCCTGACCTCCATGTTCTGTTCTTTCATCTTTGCCTCGGCCTTAGCCCCTGGCAACCTCTAATCTTTTCTCGAATGCCATACTTACAGTTGTATAGTTTGCAGTCTTCTCAGATGGGCGTATTTCACTTATGAATGTGCTTTTACTTTTTGCTATAGTTTGGATATGATTTGAATATCCATGTGTTGGGAGGTTGATCCCCAGTGTGACAGTGTTGGGGGTGGTAAAACAAAACTTCAGAGATGGGGCCTAGTGGGAAGTATTTAGGTAATTGAGGGGATTGCCCTGAGAAGGGAATGATGTACTTCTTGTGGGACTCTGGTTAGTTCTCATGAGAGGACTTTTTTAAAAGCTTTCCTTGACTCTTCTTCAGTCTGTCTTTGACTTTATGTCTTACCATGTAATTTTTTTCTGTCCCACCATGACATAATGCAGTCAAGGAGACCCTCACCAGAACTGAGTATATGTCAATATTATGCTCTTGAATCTCCAAAACTGTGAGCTAAATAACCTCCTTTTCTCTATGTTACCCAACTTCAGATACTTTTTCAGGTATTTTGTTATAGCAATGCAAAATCGATAAAAATGATTTTGGCCCTTGTAATAGGTGTATGGTGACATCTCATTATTATGGCAACTTTTGGTTCCTTAATGACATATGATGATAAACATCTTTTTTTTGCCATACAATTTATTTTATTTTATTTTAGTTTAGTTTTCATGTGCTTTGTTATCAGTGCTTTTTTTTTTTTAAAGAGATACCTTCTTTGGGTAAGGTGTTTGTTTAATATCATTTACCCATTTTAAAATCATATTTATTTTATTATTATTGAATTTTAAGAGTTCTTTGTATATTTTGGATGACAATTCTTTATAAGATGTGTCTTTTGAAAAAATTTTCTTCTTATTTTTTTTTATTGTTGGTCGTTCAAAACATTACATCATTCTTGATATATCATGTTTCACAATTTGATTCAGAAGGGTTATGAACTTCCATTTTTACCCCGTATACAGATTGTTGAATCACATCAGTTACATCAGTTACATTTCCATTGATTTATACATTGCCATTCTAGTGTCTGATGAATTCTGCTCTCTATCCTATCCTCTACTGTGCCCCCACAACTCCCCTCCCCTCCCCTCTTCTCTCTCGACCCCCTCTACTGTAAAACATTTATTCCACTTGTATTATTATTCCCTTACCCCTCACTTCCTCTTATATGTAATTTTGTATAACCCTGAGGATCACCTTCCCTTTCCCTGCAATTTCCATTCTCTCTCCCTTTCCCTCCCACCTCTCATCCCTATTAATGTTAATCTTCTTCTCCTGCTCTTCGTCCCTACTCTGTCCTTAGTTACTCCCCTTATATCAAAGAAGTCATTTGGTATTTATTTTTTAAGGATTGGCTAGCTTCACTTAGCATAATCTGCTCTAATGCCATCCATTTCCCTCCAAATTCTATGATTTTGTCGTTTCTTAATGCAGAGTAATACTCCATTGTGTATAAATGCCATATTTTTTTTATCCATTCATCTAATGAAGGGCATCTAGGTTGGTTGCACAATCGTGCTATCGTGAATTGTGCTGCTATGAACATCGATGTAGCAATGTCCCTGTAGCATGCTCTTATTAGGTCTTTAGGGAATAGACCGAGAAGGGGAATAGCTGGGTCAAATGGTGGTTCCATTCCCAGCTTTCCAAGAAATCTCCATACTGCTTTCCAAATTGGCTGCACCATTTTGCAGTCCCACCAACAATGAACTAGTGTACCCTTTTCCCCGCATCCTCTCCAGCACTTGTTGTTGTTTGACTTCATGATGGCTGCCAATCTTACTGGAGTGAGATGGTATCTTAGGGTAGTTTTGATTTGCATTTCTCTGACTGCTAGCGATGGTGAGCATTTTTTCATGTACTTATTGATTGATTGTATGTCCTCCTCTGAGAAGTGTCTGTTCAGGTCCTTGGCCCATTTGGTGATTGGGTTATTTGTTATCTTATTGTCTAATTTTTTGAGTTCTTTGTATACTCTGGATATTAGGGTTCTATCTGAAGTGTGTGGAGTAAAGATTTGTTCCCAGGATGTAGGCTCCCTGTTTATCTCTCTTATTGTTTCTTTTGCTGAGAAAAAACTTTTTAGTTTGAGTAAGTCCCATTTGTTGATTCTCGTTGTTAACTCTAGCACTATGGGTGTCCTATTGAGGAATTTGGAGCCCGACCCCACAGTATGTAGATCATAACCAACTTTTTTTTCTATCAGATGCCATGTCTCTGATTTAATATCAAGCTCCTTGATCCATTTTGAGTTAACTTTTGTGCATGGTGAGAGAAAGGGATTCAGTTTCATTTTGATGCAAATGGATTTCCAGTTTTCCCAGCACCATTTGTTGAAGATGCTATCCTTCCTCCATTGCATGCTTTTAGCCCCTTTATCAAATATAAGATAATTGTAGTTTTGTGGATTGGTTACTGTGTCCTCTATACTGTACCATTGGTCCACCCGCCTGTTCTGGTACCAGTACCACGCTGTTTTTGTTACTATTGCTCTGTAGTATAATTTGAAGTCTGGTATCGCTATACCGCCTGATTCACACTTCCTGCTTAGTATTGTTTTTGCTATTCTGGGTCTTTTATTATTCCATATGAATTTCATGATTGTTTTATCTATTTCTACAAGAAATGCTGTTGGGATTTTGATTGGCATTGCATTGAACTTATAGAGAACTTTTGGTAATATCGCAATTTTGATGATGTTGGTTCTGCCTATCCATGAACAGGGTATATTTTTCCATCTTCTAAGGTCTTCTTCTATATCTTTCTTTAGGGTTCTGTAGTTTTCATTGTATAAATCTTTCACCTCTTTTGTTAGGTTGATTCCCAAGTATTTTATTTTCTGGGGGGATATTGTGAATGGAGTAGTTGTCCTCATTTCCATTTCAGAGGATTTGTCACTGATATACAGGAATGCATTTGATTTATGTGTGTTGATTTTATATCCTGACATTTTGCTGAATTCATTTATTAGCTCTAATAGTTTCTTTGTAGACCCTTTTGGGTCTGTTAGGTATATAATCATGTCATCTGCAAATAGTGATAATTTAAGTTCTTCTTTTCCTATTTTTATGCCTTTGATTTCTTTTGTCTGTCTAATTGCTCTGGCCAGTGTTTCGAGGACTATGTTGAACAGAAGTGGTGAGAGAGGGCATCCCTGTCTTGTACCAGATCTTAGAGGGAATGCCTTCAATTTTTCTCCATTCAGAATGATGCTGGCCTGTGGCTTATCATAGATTGCTTTTACAATGTTGAGGTATGATCCTCTTATCCCTAATTTTTCTAGAGTTTTGAACATAAAGGGATGCTGTACTTTGTCGAATGCTTTTTCTGCGTCTATCGAGATGATCATATGGTTTTTATTTTTAAGTCTATTGATGTGGTGAGTTACATTTATTGATTTCCGTATATTGAACCAGCCTTGCATCCCAGGGATGAATCCTACTTGATCATGGTGTACAATTTTTTTGATATGTTTTTGAATCGGATTCACCAGAATTTTATTGAGGATTTTTGCATCTAGGTTCATTAGACATATTGGTCTGTAGTTTTCTTTCTTTGAAGTGTCTTTCTCTGGTATAGGCATCAGGGTGATGTTGGCCTCGTAGAATGAATTTGGAAGTTCTCCCTCTTTTTCTATTTCCTGAAATAGCTTGAAAAGTATTGGTGTTAGTTCCTCTTTAAAGGTTTTGTAAAACTCTGCTGTATACCCATCCGGTCCTGGGCTTTTCTTAGTTGGTAGTCTTTTGATGGTTTCTTCTATTTCCTCTATTGTTATTGGTCTGTTTAGGTTGTGTATATCCTCCTGACTCAATCTGGGCAGATCATATGATTTAAGAAATTTATCTATGCCTTCACTATCTTCTATTTTATTGGAGTATAGGGATTCAAAATAATTTCTGATTATCTTTTGTATTTCTGAAGTGTCTGTTGTGATATTGCCTTTTTTATCCTGTATGTTAGTAATTTGGGTTCTCTCTCTTCTTCTCTTTGTTAGCATGGCTAAGGGTCTGTCGATTTTATTTATTTTTTCAAAGAACCAACTTTTAGTTTTGTCAATTTTTTCAATTGTTTCTTTTGTTTCAATTTCATTAATTTCAGCTCTGATTTTAATTATTTCTTGCCTTCTACTTCTTTTGCTGTTGTTTTGCTCTTCTTTTTCTATGATTTTGAGATGAAGTATGAGATCATTTATTTGTTGGTTTTTTCTTTTTTTAAGGAATGAACTCCAAGCAATGAATTTTCCTCTTAGAACTACTTTCAATGTGTCCCATAGATTCCGATATGTTGTGTCTGTGTTTTCGTTTAACTCTAAGAAGTTTTTAATTTCCTCCTTAATGTCTTCTGAAACCCATTGATCATTCAGTAACCTATTGTTCATTCTCCAAGTGATGCCTGATTTTTCCTTCCTTCTTTTATCATTGATTTTCAGTTTCATTCCATTATGATCAGACAAGATGCATGGTATTATTTCTACTCCTTTATATTGTCTAAGAGTTGCCCTGTGACATAATATATGATCTATTTTTGAGAAGGATCCATGTGCTGCTGAGAAAAAAGTGTAACTACTTGATGTTGGATGGTATATTCTATATATGTCAATTAAGTCTAGGTTATTGATTGTGTTATTGAGTTCTATAGTTTCCTTGTTTAACTTTTGTTTGGAAGATGTGTCCAGTGGTGAGAGAGGTGTGTTGAAGTCTCCCATGATTATTGTATGGTGGTCTATTAGACTCTTGAACTTGAGAAGCGTTTGCTTGATGAACACAGCTGCACCATTATTTGGGGCATATATATTTATGATTGTTATGTCTTGTTGGTGTATGGTTCCCTTGAGCAGTATGTAGTGTCCCTCTTTATCCCTTTTGATTAACTTTGGCTTGAAATCTATTTTACTAGATATGAGTATGGACACTCCTGCTTGTTTCCGCAGTCCATATGAGTGGTATGATTTTTCCCAACCTTTCACCTTCAGTCTATGTATATCTTTTCCTATAAAATGCGTCTCCTGTAAGCAGCATATTGTTGGGTCTTGTTTTGTGATCCATTCAACTAGCCTGTGTCTCTTGATTGGTGAGTTTCAGCCATTAACATTTAGGGTTATTATTGAGATATGGTTTGTTCTTCCAGCCATATTGTTTATTAATGTTACTAAACCTGATTTGTTTTCCTCTTTGATTACTTTCCCCCTTTACTGTCCTACCTCCCAATGTTGGTTTTCAATGTTATTTTCCACTTCCTCTTCCTGTAATGTTTTGACAAGGATTTTTTGAAGAGAAGGTTTTCTAGCTGCGAATTCTTTTAACTTTTGTTTATCGTGGAAGGTTTTAATTTCATCTTCCATCCTGAAGCTTAATTTCGCCGGATACACGATTCTTGGTTGGAACCCATTTTCTTTCAGTGTTTGAAATATGTTATTCCAGGATCTTCTAGCTTTCAGAGTCTGTGTTGAGAGATCAGCTGTTATCCTGATTGGTTTACCCCTAAATGTAATCTGCTTCCTTTCTCTTGTAGCTTTTAAAATTCTCTCCTTATTCTGTATGTTGGACATCTTCATTATAATATGTCTAGGTGTGGATCTCTTATGATTTTGCACATTCGGCGTCCTGTAGGCTTCTAGGATTTGGGATTCTGTCTCATTCCTCAAGTTTGGGAAGTTTTCTCGTATTATTTCATTGAATAGATTATTTATTCCTTTGGTTTGGAGCTCTGTGCCTACCTGTATCCCAATGACTCCTAAGTTTGGTCTTTTAATATTATCCCATAATTCTTGGATGTTCTGCTCATGGTTTCTTAGCAGTCTTGCTGAGCTGTCTATGTTCTTTTCAAGTTGAAATACTTTGTCTTCATTGTCTGATGTTCTATCTTCTAAGTGATCTACTCTTCTGGTAGTATTCTCAATTGAGTTTTTAAGTTGGTTTATTGCTTCCTGCATTTCTAGGATTTCTATTTGTTTGTTTTTTATTACCTCTATCTCCCTGTGAAATTGATCTTTTCATACTGCCGCGTGGTTAAGAGTTGGGCGGGTGTGGCGGCCGCTCGCAGAGTGAGAGCCAGGCCTCCTGTGAGAGCCCGGATGGCGGAGGCCTCCTGCCGGTTCGGGCGGGGCGGGCCGCGCTGCTCCGGATGCTGGCCACTTACAGAAGGGGGTGCTGTCTGTGGGACTAGACTTCTGCACCCGCTGTGGAGCCGCCCGTAGAGCCGGGTAGCTGCGGCCGCGTGGTTAAGAGCCAGGCGGGTGGGGAAGCCGCTCGCAGAGCGAGAGATGGGCCTCCCGTGAGAGCCCGGATGGTGGAGGCCGCCTGCCGGTTGGGGGTGGGGGGCGAGCCACGCAGTTCCGGGTGCCGGCCGCTTGCAGAAGCGGGTGCTGGCTGCGGGACTAAACTCCTGCACCCGCCATGGAGCCACCTGTGGAGCCGGGTAGCTGCGGCCGCGTGGTTAAGAGCCAGGCGGGTGGGGCAGCCGCTCGCTGAGCGAGAGATGGGCCTCCCGGGAGAGCCGCTTACAGGAGCGGCTGACGGCTGCAGGACTGTTCCTCTGTGCCCGCGTGGCCAGCCAAGATCCACTTCTCTGGGACAAACTGTCACTTCCAATAAACCTACCAGTTCTCGTCTGCTCTCCTCTTAAGGGAATTTTGCTAGAAGTTCCTCCGTAGGTAGGCTGCGGCTATTCCAATGGGTCTTTCTGATCTCATTATAGTGGAGACATTGGAATCGCTGCTTCCTTGCCGGCCGCCATGTTGGATCCCCCCATATTTTCTTCTTATTGATGGCTTGTCTGTTTATTCTCTGAAGAGTGCCTTCACAAGCTGGGTGTGTTGTTGCACATTTATAATCCCAGCTGCTCGGGAGGCTGAGGCAGGAGGATCATGAGTTCAAAGCCAAGCTCAGCAAAAGCAAAGTGCTAAACAACTCAGTGAGACCCTGTCTCTAAATAAAATACAAGAGCTGGGGATGCGGCTCAGTGGTCAAGTGACCCTGAGTTCAGCCCCTATACTCCCTCCTTCCCTAAAAAAGAGTGCCTTCACAAAAAGCTTTTAGTTATATTAAAATCCAACTTAACACTTATTTCTTTCACGGAAAGTTCAATGTTATTGCTGTATCCAAAGTCATTCTATATTTTCTCCTGTATTATCTTTTGTGACTTTTATAATTTCATATTTAGGTCTATTCCACTTGGGTTTGTGGAAAAATTTATCATTACTTTTTTGTATGGCCTTTACTCCCTTGTCGAGGATCAGTCCACTATATTTAACTCTATTTATGTGTATTGATTTATGGCTTTTCTATTCTGTTGCATTCATCTATTTGTCTACTCTTTCACCAACACTATTCTGTTGGGAGCTGCCCTGGATGCAGATACCTTTAAGTCCTGATGCCCGGGGTTCTGAATGATTATTGCGTTCAGCCTGGCATGGCAGTTCCAGGTCACAGTAACTTGGGCCTTACCCCAGCTCAGATAACAAGGTATGGCTCCAGGACTAGGTGTCACCCAGTGGGGTTGAGTTACACTCACCTGTTCCTTTGTAATCCTACCCCTTTGCCCTTTTTTGGATAGAATATTCCATGGAACAGCCTCCCTCAATAAAACCCCAGGTTCAAGGCATGCTCTTTCTCTTTCTTGCCTGTTTGCCTCCTCTGTGGGAGCTGGGTAAGAGGAGCCGTCACAAAACCCCAAGAAAAAGGTATTTCTATGTCTCTGTGTGACTATTTTATGCCAGCCCAGTTCACCTGGAGTGACCCTGACTGGTTTAGTCGTGTGTCGTTTTAATTATTGTAACTTTGTAGTAAGCCTTGAAGTCTGTAAATGTCAGTTCTCCAACTTTCCTTCTCCTTCAATATGGAACTGGCTAGTCTGAATCTTTTTTGTCTCCAAAATATCCTTTAGACTCTGCGTGAATTTTGAATTTTGTAGATCAAGTTGGAAAGGACTGGCCTCTTGATAATATTGAGTCTTCTTATCCATGAACATGAAATCTCTCTCCGCTTTTTTAGTTCTTCTTTGATATTTTTTTTACCAGAGTTTTCCTCACATATACCTTGTTCACATTTTGTAATATTTATACTTAAGTATGTCACTGTTAAGTGTGATGATAGTTGTATAGGTGTTGGATTTTTCAAACACTTTTCTTCTGCATTTATTAATATAGTCAAGTGATTTTTTTTTTGATGTGATGGCTTACATTAATCGATTTTTGAGCACTGAACCAGTGTGAATACTGGGAATAATTTCACCTGATCACATAGTATACTTCATATTCATTGTTGAGTTTGATTTGCCAATGTTTTTATTGAGGATTTCTGCATTTATGTTCATGAGAGATGTTGGCTTGTAGTTTTCTTTTCTTGTAATGTTTTCCTCTGGTTTTGTTATCAACTCATAGAATGAGTTAAAAAGTATTACCTCTGTTCCTATCTTCTGAAATAGACTCTATAAAATTGATATAATTTTTTTTCTCAAATGTATTAGTCAAGGTTCTTGAGAGGAACAGAATCAATAGGAGGTATGATTATAAGAAGGGGATTTATTAGATTGGCTTACATGACCAGAAGCTGGATAGTCCACAGTGGCCATGTGCAGGCTGGAGAGCTGGAGGAACCAGTAGCTGTGCAGTCCAAGAGGATGAAGTCCCACAACAAGAGGGATCAATAGTGCTACCCCAGTCCAAGACTCAGGGTTCTGGAAGCTCCCTGGAGAATCACTGGTAGAGTCTGCTTTGGAAGAGTGAAGAAGTGAGAGACTAACCACCTCTTGCAATTGCAGCAGCAATCAAGAAACCCTTCAAGAAGCATCAAGCTTGCATCTGCTGCAGCTTTCTTGTTCTTCCAACTTTCTTCCATCCAAGCCTCCAACCTATTGGATGGTGCCGCCCATGCTTAGGGACGGTGTCTACTTCAATTGGCTATCACATGGGCCAATCATTCCTAGACCCACCCAGAAGCCTCTTAATCTTTGGTATCTCATGATCCAATCAAGTTGACAATTCAAATCTACCATTACTTTGAGTGTTTGGTGCATAGTTTACTAGTGGATCTAGTGATTTTAATTTTAAAAGCTTATTAGTTATTGATTCAATTTCTTTGCAGATATATTCAGACTCTCAATTCTTGTTTGATTTTGGCAGGCTGTGCTTCTCAAGAAATCAGTCTGCTTTATCTAGGTTATTAAACTGTGAATATAGAGATCTTTATAGGGTTTTTGTTATCCTTTTAATGTCTATGAGATTTATGATGATGTCCCATTTTTCAATTACAATATTTTTAGTTTTTGTCTTAAAATTTTCCTAGACTAGTAAGAGGTTTATAAATTTTACTGGTCTTTTCAAAGAGCCAGATTTTGTTTCGGTAATTTTCTTTGTTGATTTTTCTGTTTTCCATTTCACTGCTTTCTGCTCTAATTTTCTTATTATTTTTTTTCTTCTTACTTTAGATTTAAATTGCAGTTCTTTTTTCTAGTTTTCTAAGGAGGAAACTAAGATTTCTTCTTTTCTAATATGTGCACTTAATACTTTAAATTTCTCCTTAAATATTATTTTCACTGCATTCCACAAGTTTTAACTTGTATTTTCATTTTTATTTAATTCAAAATATTTTAAATATGTATAAAGGCATACCAAATTAAATACACTGTTGCTATTATTATTTTGGACAAACTGTTTTCTGTTAGATCAATTAAGAGTAAAAAAATAAGGTTTTTGTTTTGCCTTCACTCATTCTTTCAATGATGCTTTTCTTTTCTTCACACAATTCTGAGTTTCTGACAAGTAATAATATTCCTTCTTTTTGAAAAACTTCTTTTAACATTTCTTATAAGGCAGATTAACTACCAACAAATTTCATTTTTGTCTGATAAAGTCTTTATTTCTTCTTCACTTTCAAAGGATACTTTAACAAGGTATATAGTTTTAGGTTGGTGGGGTTTTTCAATCCTCTTAATACTTAAGTATTCCACTCCAGTCTGTTCTCATTTGCATGGTTCTGAGAAGTCAGATCTAATTCTTATCTTTACTCCTTTAGAGGCAAGGTTGATTCTTTTCCCCTCTGATTTCTTTTTAAGTTTTTTTTCTTTCTTTTTCTCTTTTTAAAAAACTATTATTATTATTATTATTTTACATGACAGTATATTTTGAAACATTATACACACATAATAAATAAAACTTGTTCCAATTAGGATCCCATTATTGTGGTTGTACATGATGTGGAGTTTCACTGGTCATGTATTTATATATGAGGATAGGAAAGATATGTCTGATTTATTCTACTGTCTTTCCTATTATGTCCCTCCTCCCTTCCCTTCATTCCCCTTTCTCCTAGCCTGATGAACTTCTAATCTTTCCCTTCCTTGTTGTGGGTTAGCATCCACATATAAGAGAGAACATTCTGTCTTTAGTTTTGGGGACTGGTTTATTTCCCTTAGCATAATATTCTCCAGTTCTATCCATTTACCAGCAAATGCCATAATTTCATTCTTCTTTATGACTAAATATATTTCACTGTGTATGTATACCACATTTTCCTTATACATTTCCCTGTGGTAGGAGACCTAGGTTGGTTCCATAGTTAGGCTATTGTGAATTGAGTTGCTATAAACACTGAAGTGGCTTCGTCACCATAATATACTTATTTTAAGTACTTTGGATATAAACCAAGGAATGGGATAACAGGGTCAAATGGTGGTTCCATTCCCAGCTTTTTGAAGGAATCTCCATACTGCTTTCTAAGTGGTCACACCAATTTACAGTCCCACCAGCAATGTATATAAGTGAATATATTTTCCCATATCCTTGCCAACATTTATTGTTGTTTATATGCTTGAAAATTGCCATTCTGACTGGGGTAAGATGGAATCTCAGTGTAGTTTTGATTTGCATTTCTCTAATTGCTAGAGATGTTGAATATTTTTCATATATTTATTGACCTTCTGTATTTCTTCTTCTGTGAAGTGCATGTTCAGTTCCTTTGTCCATTTATTGATTGAGTTGTTTTTTGTTTTAAGTTTTTTGAGTTCTTTGTATGTCCTAGAGATTAATGCTCCATCTGAGGTAAAGATGGTAAAGAGTTTCTCCCACTCTGTAAGCTCTCTGTTCATATTTTTGTTTGTTTCCTTTGCTGTGAAGAAGCTTTGTGATTTGATACCATCTCATTGATTGATTCTTGGTTTTGTTTCTTGCACTTTCGGAGTCATATTGAAGAAGTTGGTTCCTAAGCCAACATGGTGGAGAGTTGGGCCTTTTTTTCTTTATCTTTGATTTTCTGAAATTTGAAAGAGATATGGTTAGGTGTAGTTGTTTGGACTCGTGTTTTCCTTGGTGTTTTCTGGGGATTCCTGATCAATAGTTTGAAATCTGACCTTAATTTGGGGGAAATTTTCAGTCATTAATGTTTCAAACATTGCTTCTGTTCTTTTCTTCCTCTTTTTCTTCTAGTATTCCCATTATATGTGTATTATACCTTTTGTAATTATCGCATAGTTCTTAAATATTATGTTCCAGTTTATTTTTCTTTGCTTCTCCGTTTTGTAAGTTCCTATTGTTATGTCCTTAAGCTCAGAGATTGTTTCCTGAGCCATTTCCAGTATACGAATGATCCCATTAAATAAATTTGTTACTTCTGTTACAGTATTTTTGATTTCTAGTATTTTGAGGGGATTGAATCCAGGGGCACTTAGCCACTGAGCTATATCCCCAGCCCTTTTTATATTTTATTTAGAGATAGGATCTTGCTGAGTTGTTTAGGGCCTTGCTAAGTTGCTGAGGCTGACTTTGAATTTGAGTTCCCTCTGCCTCAGCCTCCCAAGATGCTGGGATTATAGGCATGTGCTACTGTGCCCGGCTCTAGTATTTCTTTTTTGATTCTTTCTTGGGATTTCCATCTCTCTGCTTAAATTATATATCTGTCTTTGCGTATCATCTACTTTTCCATTAAAGCTCTTAGCATATTAATTGTAGTTTAAAAAAGATTTCTTATCTAATAATCCCAACATTCTTGCAATATCTGACTCTAGTTTGAATGCTTTTCAGTCTCTTCAAACTATGTTTTCTGCTCCTTCTATGACATCTATTTTACTGTTGTTGTTTTTGAAGGTGCATATATTGTACTGAGTAAATGGAATTTTATAGAAAGGTCTTTAGTAATGTTGTGGTAAATCTCATAATTAGGTTCCAGACTTTTGGTGTGCCTGTGTCTCTGGGCTGCAAACTTTATCTGTACTTCTTAGCTTTGTGCCTTGGGTTTAGGTTTAGATTTAGGAGATGGCTAGAGGGAACTGAAGTTGGGTACTTCTCTTACCCCATGTGAAAGGCTGGAGTTGGGTATTTCTCTTCCTCTTGGTCAAACTCTTAAAATTCTAGCAGATTAGGCTCTGCTAAAATAATTTCTCTTGAGAGCAAGCCTTGTTGTGAAGAACAGAATGCTCTGGCATATTTCAAATTTGTTTCTTTCCCTTTCCCCCCTGCCAGAAGCACTGAGGAATTTTTCTCTGATATTTATTCTGAGGACCTGGTAAAGCTTTTGGAGTAAAACCCACAAAAATGTGGGAGTCCTCCTGTGACTGGGTCTGCCCAGAAGGGTTCACAAAGTCTCTAGCAACTAATCAATTCCATTTTGGGTTTTCCTACCCTAGAACCGGTTCTAAGGTGGTTATTGCTCAGGAGTTTCTGCTCTGGTAAGTGGTTCTTTCTCTATTTGCCTGTCTTTCCAATTTTAGGGTCAGTGATCTGTCCTATGTCCTCACTTCTCTGATGAAGAATTGAAAAAAGAATTGTTGAATTTACAATTTGCTCAGTTTTTTTACTGGTAAAACAGAGTGATGGCCTCTAAGGTCCTTAAACATTGGACTGGAAACTGGAAGTCCCCATTTTTCTCATTGTTTTTTTTTTTTTTTCATCCTGCATCTCCAAGTTTCTATCTGGATATTTTTTATGCTGAAAAATTATCACTAATATTTATTATGGTGTAGGTCTACTTGCAGTGAATTTTCTTAGCTTCTGTCATCTGAAAATACCTTTCTTTCATCTTGATTTTTGAAGAATTTTTAGTTGGATACAGAAATCTGTGGTGACAGTAGTGTTTCCTTTAAAGATGTTCCATTGTTTTGTGTCATGTTTTCTGATTTTCAGTTTCCAGTATGCAGTCAGCCATCATTCATATCATTGTCCCTGGCATATATGTCGTTATTGAGAAGACTGCTATTAATATGTTCTTTCAGTTTATTTTCATTGGTTTGACTATCATATGTCTAGGAGTGGTTTTCTCAGGTTGATGTTTTCATTAAATTTGCAAATTTTCAATCATTATTTCCTCTCTAAAAATTTTTTTTTCTACTTGATTCTCTATCTCCTCCACTCCTGGGACATTCAATGCCTGGATGTTATAAACTTGATATTATTTCATGATCATTGATAATGTATTCATTCTCTATAATTTTTCTCTTTCTTTCAGCTTGAATATTTCTGTCACTTGCTCTTCTCATTCACTGCTCCTTTCTTCCCCAGATATCTTAGATATTATATTTTTTTAGTTCTATATTTTCTGCTTGGTTTTGTTTAGTGTTTGAATAATTCTTTTGAAATAATCCATTTCTTTATCTACTATATCCATAATTTTCTATAAGTTCATTAACATTATTTATAATAGTTGTTTTACACACCCAATCTGGCAATTCCAAAAACTCAGGTCTTCTTTGAATCTGTTTCTATTGACTGTTTCTACATCCTAATTAGAAGTATAAGTTCTCCTGTGCTATTTCTAAAAAGTGCTAGTTCTCCCAGGATGCAACTTTCTCACTGGTGTAGAAAAAAACTCTGACAAGTCTGAAATGTCAATTTTAGGGGGCAGTGTTCTGTGTCCTCACTAGATGCCTCTATTTTTTTGGCATAGAGCTTTACTAAGGAAGTAAAAACAGTAAGTCCAGAGATGCTGGAGGTACTTGGGTGACTCTAGAAGTCTGAACACATTTTGGATATTAAATGCAGAAAATTTTCTCGGTTTAATTCTATAACCTACCTTCTCACTTTATACACATTTAATTGATGATCCTCTCTATTCCCATGGCTTTAGATACCTCTACATACTGACAAAATCCAAATCCATTGCTATAGTCCAAACCTTTCTCCTGTGTTCCAACTACATACATTTCCATTTGGAGGTTTTAAAGTTGCTTGCAATTGAGCATGTTGAAAATTTAAGAAACATACACAGTCTTTCTCTTTTTCTCTCTCTCCCCCTTTCTCTCTTCTGCTAGACTTTAACATTTCATAATAAAAATTTTAAAAATATTTTATTATTGTATATGTAACTTTTATATTTATTAAAAATATTTGGGTACCAACATTAGATTCATAAAGTATCATTTGTTAAATCATCCAACAACAAGATAAAATATTCACCTTCCAATATCCATGCTCTTCTTCTACTTTACATTTTAAATGAGTATAACAACAAATATTTGATGTTTGTCTCAAAGAAATGGCAAGTTGTATCCCTAGAAAAGTTCTCATCTTTACTTCACTAGACAATCTAGTTGTGTCCCTTGGAAGGCCAGCTGCTAGAGACCAGCCTCAGACTGTACCTTGTCTTCGGAACTGGGCTTACAGTTGAACTTTATTTTTCAATAATCAATACTATAGAGTTGAAAAGGCAGAAAGAACATAAAATATGAAGGCAGGGAGATCTATATTAAAATTCCAATTCCAAAATCCATTAGTTGGTGCTCTGGTTTCAAAGTAGTTTGTCCTCTCTGAACTCATGTTGAGACTTAGTCCCCAGTGGAACGGTGAGTGTCAAGAGGGAATGAGAGACTTGGGAGATCATTAGGTCCTTAAGATCATTAGGTCCTTAGGAGATCATTAGGTCCCATGCCTTGCTCATGGGAGTACCTTCTCCTTACAGAGCAAGTCTGGCCCTCGGCCCTCATCTCTTCTGCATATACTTGCGCTTCCTCTTTCCCACCATGATATGATGCAGTGTGAGATGCTCACCAGATGCAGCCACCCACTTCAGATCTGTGAGCCTCTGGAACTGCGAGCTAAATAAACTTCTTTCCTTTATAAATTATTCAGTCTCAGATATTGTGTTAATGCAACAGAAAATGTACTAAGAGAGTTGAGTAAGCTTAGATAATTCTGGCCTTTCCTCCCCCCCCCCAAAAAAATGGTACCTTCCTTGCACAATTGCTGAACTAAATAAGAATACTCCAGTATCTGATATATAGTTGGTGCCTTCTAAATACTAATTTCTTCCCCACTCCTTCTCATTCCAACCTCAAGGAAGTTATGGGAAACAGTGGTGAAAATCATCAGGTACAGCCACAAAGATAGAGTGAAAGGAAGGTCTACAGAAAAAAAAGAAAGATATATGGAAGTGAATATTGTACACGTTTGTGTTTTTATTGCCTTTTTAAAAAAATCCTAGTTTGTATAGGAAAGGAGAAGAAAACTAGATTTTTTTTTTTTTTTTTGGCTAAACCTGATCACTTTCCACTGAATCCAAGTGTTTTGCAAAATTTCCCCCAGCAGAGAACAGCATCTTACCCCTACTTTTCCATAGCCTCACTGGAGCTTGCACGGGGTGGGGTGGGGGCGTTGTTCTCTGCGGGGAACATTTCTTTCTGGAGGCATCTTTCCTACTGGTAGACCTTGGGAGATCATGAAAAAATCTATCAATTGCCCTGGGAGAACAGCACCTCAGGCCTTTCTCAGATCTGTAGCAGCTACTTTCTACAGAAAAAGAGAGGCTATCTGAAGAAGGTGAATTTGGAATCTGAAAGTAAAGAATTTCTGATTATTATATAAATGAGATTTCTTTCCCCCAGTGGTTTACATGGAAATTTGAGAACAACACTGTCCTTTGGAAAGTGACTTCGGGATTCCACATGTCATTTGACATTCAGATTCAAAATGAAGTAGTGGTGTGCTGGTAAGATGACTCTCTGGAGTAGGGGACAGCCTCATCCGTATCAGCTGTTGAATCTGTGGTGTCATACTGCCACTGGGGCCAATTACAAGCCTCTAGCGTGACTTTGGTGAGCATGGAGTTGGAAAGAGCCATGATAAGCAGCCCTCTTGACCCAGGCAAGCTGGCTCCAGCACAACACTGAGCTTGAGGTTCATGTTTGGGGATCATAGTTATTGGCAAATTCAGCACTTGTTGAAAATAGACATCATCAAGTTCTAGAATTCACTGCTTCTCATTTCTATGGTCTGCATCTTGGCCATTGTTTCTCCAGCTTTTTGAAGCAGCCCAGAAAATCTCACCGCTACAGACCCCAGACCCTTTGACTTAATGAAGATTGATGTCTTCATTAGATTTTGAAAAGGAATGCTTGGACAGTTTATTACCTGGTTGTTGGTGCCTAGTACTCTCTGTTCCATTGCCCATCTCCCCCACCTCCTGTGACACATTCCTGAAAATGCTCCAGGAAAAAAATGTTACAGTCTTGGCAGATCAGCCTCTCTGATTGTGCAATGTCCTTCCTGAGAAATCCCATTCTCCAAAGGCAGCCATTCTGGAACAGGATGGAGAAATGGGGGGCAGGTTGGCTCCCAGAGGGCAGCACGGGAGGCAGATGGCAATGGACAGGGACAGAATAAATGTATGGGAAATGGCATACATGTGTCTCTCATACGCTCATAGATTTAGAAAAACTATCAAAAGGTTCATTGGAAAGAAGAAGATGAAGAGCGGACTTTTCCAACTATACCACTTTTAATTCTTTTGTCTCTTACAAGGCAAATTCACAAATATTATCTTGCTTGTTCCTCACAATGGACTGGTGAGACAGTAAAATATTGTTTCTCTACAAACTGTATCAATACATTATAAAATATACTCCTGTAATGTACAACATAAATATTAATAATGGATAATAAATATTAGCATTTCCTCTTTACAGATGAAGACAGCAAGACTCAAAGAAGAGAAATGACTTGTGTAGGGCCACACAGATGTTAACGACAGGGAGGAACTTGAATTCCATTTGTCCCATGCCAGGTTAGAGCATTCCCTATATCACACTCAAGCGTAAGTGTGGTGATTGTAGAAGGCTCCCTTCAGCCCCAGTTATTTAATCCCACATGCTAGGTGGAACCAAAACTGCCAGAACTTTTAAACAAGTCTGAAGTGATCCTCTGGAAGGTTCCATGAGCTCCTGGGCAGAAGAGATTCCCTTCTCTTAACAGGTAAGCCAGCAACACCTCGCTTACCTGTTAAGGTTGACACAGAAGGAGATATTTTGTAAAAATAAAATACCTATATCATTGTTCACACACTTCAAGCTTCCAAATTTCAAATGAAATATTTACAAATTACATTGCATATCATCCTGTGTTCCTACACTTAGAAGGTCCAATACAGCTTACCCAACCTTTTGTTGTAAAATCGTCGTAGATTTCATCTTTAGCTCTCAGTCCTCGGGGCTCTGCCCACAGGCTTCCAGACTGCTGTGCCTCTTGGCTCCTGGCTTTGTTCTGCTCCTGTTGGTGCACTTGCCTTCCAGGGTCTCTGTCCCTCTTCTATCTTGCTGATGCTAATCTGTTCAGGAGTGAGGAACTAATCCAGATAACTTGTCGATTAGATTGGCTAAGCTGGAGGAGGTGGGTTTGAAATAAAATCTTGGATAACTCTTCTAGACTGTCTAACATCTTCTGGGTGTGTGGTGGGGCTATGGCTGTGTTGCTCAGATGGCTTTACCAGAAGGGCGCTCGCCTTGCTCAGTTGCCATGAATGTTGCTGAGCAATAACCTCTATCTCCACTGAAGACTCCCCTGAGCCTCCAGAAGCTGCTCCCCTTGAAATTCCCCAAGGTTATCTCCTCACTTGTGGGTGTGGCTTATAGCCAACTACTAATATGGAGGCATAAAAGCACACAGGCCTCTTCCCTCAAGGTGGGACAATTCTGGAGGCTCTCCTTGTTCCTCAGCTTCTCATGGGACCAGGCAGGGACTTAGCTGAAACTAAATCTGTGTGTTGGTTTTGCTTGTCCCCTGTCCTGTCTTGCTTCCCTCAGCCCCTTCTTTTTTTTAACATTTTAAAAAATATTTTTTTAGTTGAAGTTGACACAATATCTTTATTTATTTTCATGTGGTGCTGAGGATCGAACCCAGGGCCTCACACATATGAGGCAGGCTCTCTACCAATGAGCTACAGCCCCAGCCCTTGCCCTCAGCCCCTTCTAGGTTTCACTTGTGAGCACTTTCAGAAGACTCTCAGCTTCTAATTCCAGGGGCTCCAACCTACAAGGAGGCTTCCCCTGTTTCCCCTCCCCTCATTTCCATATTCTTGCTATATTGGAGAGATAAGACAGCAAAAGAACACTGTTCTCTTCCCTTTCTTTTACCCCAACCCTACTTCAACAAAGGAAAGAAATGTAATCATGAAAGAAATAATGCATGATGACACCAAAAAAAATTATTTGCAAAAGATATATAAGAAATTCAATTATTTGTCAAACTTTGACTTAAAACTTACCTAAAGAGCCACTGTAGTCAGATCTGAGGGTATAGATAAAACAGATACACTTGTATCCTCTCCCCCTTTGGAGAAGCTCACAGTCTGATGAGGTAACCAAGTAAGTAGGACAATTACCCTACCTTGCCATCAATGCTATTATTGAAATCCGAATGCATTCATTCATTGAAGAAATATTTTAAACATCCACTAAGTGTTTAACTGTGGGAATATAAACAATGCAGAACAAATAACTGCACAGCTTAAAGTCTGAGACATGAGAGCTTTTCCTTCAGCAATGATCCTGGTGGAGTTGAAGAAGGTTGGGGAAGGTGTTTGGTTTGAAGGGCAATGTCTTAAAAGGGCGAGGTGTTTGTGGGGACCTGGGGAAAGTTTATCACAGCAAGAGATAAGGAGAAAGCAGAGAAGAAGGCCAGGATGGATATGCAGAGCTTTATCTGCCAGGCTGAGAAGTTTAGGTTTTATCCTGTAGGTAATTTGGAGCCAGGAATGTGGCTCAGGCCACATTCAGCTCCACTTCAGTAGGAGCACGACTATCATCCGCAGGGTAAAGAAGGGAAAGGAATGAATGCAGCTGGGTGGACAGCTGACTTTTTCATGTAATGCACAAACTACACAATGGCATAAGACAGCTCTAATGACCTGTGACATCGTAGCTTAGTTATATCATCAGTGCACCAGTACGTGTGTCTTCCAGGAGGACAATGAAGAATTAAGTTAATTAAGTTCTTACTCTTGAGATTTTGATTTGAAAAAGAACCTAAAAATTCTCCTGCTGAGCACTCCCTATGTTTGAGGTGTGTAGCTACCTAGATATGACTTAATAGGTCCAGAAACATCCAAGAGAATCTCTGTCCCCAGGTCTTACATGTTGTCACCAATATCTGAGAGGCCATCATTGCAGATTCATCCCTTGTAACTCATCATCCTCTCATCCAGCCTGGGAGATGAGATTTCAAATTTGGGTGGGAGGGGAGTAGAAAGATTATGAGAGAGATTATGAGTTCACTGTGGCACAGAAGAGGTGGAAATAGTTGCCATG
Organism: Urocitellus parryii; assembly: GCF_045843805.1. Taxonomy (NCBI): domain Eukaryota; kingdom Metazoa; phylum Chordata; class Mammalia; order Rodentia; family Sciuridae; genus Urocitellus; species Urocitellus parryii. Next base: position 104,393,250 of record NC_135540.1, read on the forward strand.
GGGAAGAGAGCTGGGAGGAGGGAAAAGGCTTGAGGGAGGGAATAAACCTTCATGATCTTTCTTTCTTTCACAGTATTGCAGGGGGCAGGTGCCGTCTGATCAAATTCACTTAAATAACACAGTACCAAGTATTTTGATTATTTGATGATTACAAGGAAAATATAATTTCCCCATATATAGATGAATTACTTCCATTGCTTACACTTTCCCTAGTAACAATAAAAAACAGCAACAACAATAAACATGGTTTAAATAGTTATTACATGCCTGACAGTAGGCTAAGATTTCTTCCTGTATTTATCTCATTTCATTGTCCCCCCCAAATGACAACAGAAGTATTAGCACTAATTAATCACTATGGAAAAGGAAAGTCATGTGTTCAGAGTTACATAATTTGTTCAGAATGCATGGCTGGAGAAAGGCATACCAAGGTCATTCCACTCTGTTCCACCCACTACTAATGCTTCAACTATTGCGTATGTGACATCCCAAGTATGGCTGTTGCTCCTTCCTCCACCATTTCCAAGCCTTTTCACCCATGTCAAGTTGCCTTTATTCACTTTAACATTACCGACCACCTCTCAGGTGGGTTGTACCCTTATCCTCCGTGTAGCTTTCTAGCTGATTTCTACCTTCTTTTAATACTTTTGAGCCTTTAAGGTAGGCAATAAATTTTCTCATGAATAGATAGATCTGTATGTTTTGCTAAAGTTTTTCAGTGACTTTTGTTTTCTCTCCCAAAGGTTTTAGGTGATTGCTGAGTAGGGATCAAATCTTCCGTCCTTATCTCCTCAACTGCACCCACAGTGTTGGGCTGGAGGCAGGAAGCCCCTGACTCTTAGCCCCTGACATGGCCGAGATGCGCCCCCATCAGAGGCCGCATTCGTAGGAAGAAGCAATGCATGTGAGGATCTGATAAGGTCCCAGTGATATCTGGAGAAGATGTCCTATTAGTGAGGATCAGCGATGTTTACCATTTCAGTGCACAGAAGCAAGCCAAGATAACAGTCGGAGAGTCTGTGGACAGAAGTTCATGGAGATCACTGCTTGACAGGTCAGGGTAAAGGTCTCTTTCTTTCAAAATATGTGAAGGGTCAGGAAACGTGTGTACCAGGTGTTTTGTGTTCATGGCTGCCTGGGAAAGATAATTCTGTCTGCTCGATAAGAACATTGTGCTCCACACATCAGGTTGTTTTTTCCAACAGCTATTTTCTGCCTATAAAAATGAGCGCTGCTGGCTCCCAACTTCTTTCCGCAAATCCCTCGGGCTACAAACAATAACAAAAGGTATCTTATATTTATACAAAGCTGTCCTCGGAAAAGCTCAAGGACCTGAACGAAGCTTTTTTTTTTTTAATTTAAATATAAGGAGCTCTTGTATAATCCCCTAGGGGGAAAGGAGCAGATTGTGACAATAGACCAAGGATTTGTCCCTCCCAGCACACGCCACAGCGATGGGCACCGCCGGCACAGGAAGTCCGTTTTCCCTACTTCCGGTCCAGGGTTCTGCACACGGCGCAGCACCGCCTCCTTAGAAATCCCGGATGATTTGGAAACCCAGAGGAGACCACTAGCAGGGAAAGATGGGGAGAGAAAAATCCCACCGCATGAAGTGACTGTTCCACGGCCTTCAGTGACTCTTGTTCTCACTGACTCACTGATCAGGATTCTGCAACCCCTGGAGTGAGCGTCCTTCTTGCCCTCTGTAGGACTGACCCCGGGGAGAATTTTAATCACTCTCATTAGGCGTGACAGCTGATTCCTAGTTTACTCCAGAAGCCTGGATGGTCTGGCAAAGAAGAGCCATCTGAGCAAAGGGCATTCTGTAAATATTTATTACACACTTGGATACAACTGTGAGTAAGGCATAAGCCCTGCAGCCAGTAAGTGCATCATCCAGCAGGGGGATAAACACAGGATAAAGGGAGATCTGATTGCTACATGAATGCAATGGAAGGGCAGTTACTTTTGACTATGAATTTGAGTTAGGAGTCCCTGGGGCCTGGAGGGGAGATTTCAGTGGGGCTGGAAGGATCAATGAGAAATGTTTTAAGGGATCTCTTCTACATTTCATGGAGGTGGTAGCTCTGTATTTAAACTAGCTGGGGAGCTCTTCGAAAACCCTATCCCTAAATATTCTGATTAAATTGATTTGATGTAGCCTGGGCATTGGTAATGTTACAGAACTCTTCAGTTTAATTTTTTTTCTGAACAACCAAAGTAGAAAATCAAAGAGAGTGTGGGCTTTGGAATGAGACAATTCTGTTCTAGCTAGCATCCTGTGACCTTGGGGCACTGCCCATTGTGGGGTGATGTGTGTCTCCAATGAATTCAATGTTTCTTTCTACTTCTGTCGATCTCTGTGAAGAAACTCTGCCACGAGAAATCTCTCTTCTTTGAAAAATTGCCCTTGACTTAAAAACCCTGCACTGGGAGCCAAGAAACCTGGGTTCTATCCCTGGTCTGCTTCTGGGGTGTGGCTCTGCTTGCACGTCATGTGTGGAGATAGAGCAGACACTTAGGATTATTATTTGCAAGACACTGTGCTAGGTACTCAACACATCTCTGAGCCTCAATTTCTGCGTGTTGGTGTTTACAGACCAGTATCTGTACGTTGTAAAGTCCATTTAACAGGTCATGACCAGAATTATTTTTAACAAGAGATATAAAATACAGTAGAATAATGAAGTGCACTGCAGAGGACAAGGACATGTATCATAAAGTAAACTTGTGTTTCAGTTATATAGGTATGTGTATGAAATCATGATGCAAAATGTATTTCGTGTTGTGATTTACAAGATAAAAAGTTTGAGATGCTGTTTTTGGCAGTACATATACTAAAATTGGACCAACACAGGGAAGGTTACAGTCCACTGTGCACACAAACTCATCAAGTATTCTATATATTTTTATGTTATATTTTTTAACCACAAAAAATAAGAAATAAAGTTTGAGAAACATGGAATAATATTGCTCTACAGGAACCCCTTCCTTCTGATCTATTGTTCTTGACTACTCCAGCTTCTGTGAGCTTGCCATTTTTGGATTTCTGTTAGTTACTGGAGAGTCCTTTTGGTTAAAAGCACCCTTCTGTGTTATCTTGGTCTATGTTTGAGTGAAAATTTTTCACATATATTGAATGACTTATTAGACAATGTACACCACCTCCCTCACATTAGGTTTCTGATGTGGATGATCCCATCCAGGACACATAAGATTAAATGAAATGTTGCAGGCAAAACTTAGCACAAATCACATTGTTCTAAGAAGGAGCTCAGTGCATCATAAAAATTGTTACCCAACTTCCAACCTGACCAGATCTGTACAGTCTGTAATTTGATGCAGACCAAATTACAAAATCATAAATACTTTATGCTTACCTGATTGGAAAAAAACAAGGATTCCAGCCTCAAGCAGACCCTAATGTTGAAGAACAACCATTCTCTGCTGGCATGCCCCATTACCATGCAGGTGCTTGAAAGAGTCAGGGTACTAGGAGCGTGTCCTCCACCCACTCATCCCTTTCGGCCCTTTCCCATGACATGGACGGCTGGACCTGGGAAGGTCAGGCAGAAGGCAGAATATCCTGGCTACAATTTGTTCCAAGGACCAAAACAACTCTATCTTAGTGCCATCAAAATCCATAGGCAGATGGAAGCCGAGGATCAGCTGTGTTGCAAACTGGGCATCTGCCTGAAAGAACAACACAACAGAGAAATGAGAAAGAGCTGATGACCAGAACCTTGAGAAACTAGGGGTAAGATTCAGACATTAGACTAGAAATAAATGACCATCATCAAATAGTAAATGAATAAGCAACTCAGTAGGTCCTAATTGCCTCAAAAATAGGCTGGGAACCAAAGCATTGCCTTGTAAATGATTTGTTTCAGGAAATACCCACTAATCAATTACCAGGGCTTCTGTGTAATAGTTTCTCCAGATTTATAGTTGGTGATCATGTGAATTGGATCATTGATTCTAGAATGAGATAAGCAGCAGTACTGGTAACCTAATCTACTTACTCCAAGTAGCTAGAAAGAAATTAGCTGCTCTTGGTGGAAGCCAGCCAGTTACTGGGAGTGAAAAGAAATCCATTCATCATGGCAGAGTCTCACACCAGCCCAGTCCCCCTGGGGCATACAGCTCTGCTGAGAAGATGTTGATGGAGAAGGGGATAATGATCCATAAATAGATATTTGGGAGTGGAAGGGGGAGGAAGAAGCCTCAGAAATTGTACTGAGAAAAGTGGACTTTAAGATGACAAAAATTACAAGTAATATAAGAATAATTTTCACCTAAAGAGTAGGACTGCTGAAAGTCACACTAGCTCCTAGTGTGTATGTCTATAGTGTGTGTGTGTGTGTGTGTGTGTGTGTGTGTGTGTGTGTGTGTGTGTTTCTGGAAGAAAACTGCATTTGAAATTGTACAGTAAAAAGAAAAATATATGTGATTACTGTAGCCCCATCTAAAAATATATTTCAAACACAATCATTTTTCAGGAAAGAAAAGGCAAGGATGCCTGGAAATAGCTGCATCTAATCAGCCCCCATCCCAAGCAATCAACTGAAGTCCAGGAAATTCCATATGTAACTAGAAGAATAGACTTCCTGGAGCATTTTGCCACAGTTAAGATTAGCGGAAACAGACCCCCATCAGAGCTCCTAACAAAGAACTAAAGGTGAAAAAAGTGTGGTGGGGCTGGACTGGGAAGGTGGTGGCCCTGGGTAAGAGGGATGGAACCAAGCCCCCTCCTCTGCTTTGGCTGTGCCTGTGGTCCTCAATTCTGAGACCCTCTCTGACAGCAGCCCAGAGGAACCTACTTCTACAAGGAGAACGATGAGAACGAAAGTGGCCAGGGCTGAGCCTCCCCTTCTGATTGATTCCCACAATCTTTAAAAATATAGAGTGGTTCATGATGAGAATTTTCTGGATCCTTCCCTTGCCAAAGGCCATAAAGGGATTCTCCTGCACAGAAATTCTCCTAAGAAATTTCAAGGTTCCCCTTTCATAAGAAGCTCCCTTCTTCTGTGAAGTCAAAAGACATAAAAAGCACAAACCAAACAGGAAGAGATGGATAATTTCTAATTTATTAAAACAAGGAACTTCTACTTACCAAAATACCATGAAGAGAGTAAGAAGATCAGCCACAAACTGGGGAAATATCTTTACCTCTCATCTAACTGAAAAAGGACTGGAACCCAGAATAAAGAAGGCCTACACCCCACCGGAAAAAAAAAAAAAAAACCCAAGTGGTAAAGCAATTCACAAAGGAAATATAAATGACTATCAACATATTAAAAGGTCATCAATTTCATTAGTAATTAAGGGGCACAAATTAAAATCATCATGAGTATCATTTTATACCCACTAGATGAGCAGAAAAAAATGGACTTGGACAATAGTAATCATTGATGAGGATGTGGATAAACAGAATCATTTATACGGCAGTTGTGACTATAAATTAGAATAATTCCCCAATTTCTTGGGAAGACAACTTAACATTAGATAGCACAGTAACAATGACATTTCTATGACCCAACAATTCCACTCCTTGGTGGGTACTCTGAAGAAACTTGCACATGTGCACCAGGAAGTGTACAGAAAACTATTAATATTTGCAAACACAGGAGCAAAACTGAACAAATACTGTTAGGGAACACCTACATTGTAGACAACTATTTTTAACTCGCAAGAATATGATAGACACAAAATGCAGGCTGGGGTGTGTTGGAAGGGAAGGCAGGAGGGTGGCAGTTCAGAAGAGGACATGGCCAGCTCAAGGGCCGGGGGATCAGGGTGGGTTCATTTGTATTGGGTGTATTCCATTGTAGGCACAGAATATGACCCGATAAAATTACTTTTGTAAAAAACATGAGTAAATAAAACAAAATTCTCTGTCGGCTTAGTGACAAGGAAAATAAGAGATCCTAGTTAAACATCAGTCTTACTACAATAGGAGGTGAAGGGCCGTCCGTAGGTGAAGGTTACTCTCTGGGGGAGAGGCTGCCATTCTCTGCAAACGTGAACAGCTAGCCTGCTATGCCCGGGATTGCAACTTCTGAAGCCCAAGTTAGGGCAAGTGCTGATCATTTGTGGGAGAGCAGTGAATGTTGTTAGTACATGAATGTTGTATGTACCCATGTGGAGAGATCTATCTGAGATGATTTCCTGTGAAGAAATCTGAGGGCTCCTCTGGAATGAGGCCTTTGGTCTAATATGAGAGATACCTACTTTGCACCTTGATTGCTTAAGCTTGACATTGAACTGAGGTTATTATTATTATTTTTTTTGTACTGGGGATTGAAATCAGGGGCACTGAACCACTGAGCCACATCCCCAGCCCTATTTTGAATTTTATTTAGAGATAGGGTCTCACTGAGTTTCTTAGTGCCTTGCCATTGCTGGCTTTGAACTCACAATCCTCCTTTCTCAACCTTCCGAGATACTCGGATTACAGGCGTGCACCACAGTGTCCTGCTAATTTTTTAAAAACTTTGAATTTTGAATTGTTAATTCAAAGACCCAATACTTGGAGTCTTGGCATTTTTAGGCTTGAAATCCTAGCACCATTCATGTAGCTACAATCCCCTTTCTAATTGCTATTTCTTTCTTTAATACATTTAAGTCTTATCCACCCTTTCAGAGGGATTATGTAGTTGACAGGATGGCAGGACACTGAAGACAAGGGCTCTGTTTTATTCAGCTTTGTAAGCCTAAAACTTGGGAAAATATGTGCTTAATTGTTTAAGATTTTTTATTAAATAGTTTATTTTGAATTGGTAAATAATAACTATAAATTTATGGAATATAACATGATGTTTATATATGTATAGAAGTTGTCTAATGATGAAATTAGGGTAATTAGAATATCTGTCATCTCAAACGACTTTTATATGGCAGTTGTGACCATAAGTTAGAATAATTTTCCCATTTCTTTGGAAGACAACTTGACATTAGCTAACACAGGTAACAATGACATTTCTATGAGCTTAGCAACAGCTAAACTCCTACTGTCATTTCTTTGTGGTGAGAACATTCAAATTCTTTTGCTCATCTGTTTTAAACTTGCAATATATTATTAATAACTATAGTTACCCTATGGCGAATTAGAATACTAGAACTTATTTCTCTTAACTGGAACTTTGTATCCATAATCCATAGGCAAGTTTTCCCCTCTCTGCTTCCGTGCTTGACTCTCAGTCTCTGTAGCCACCATCTGACTGTCTACTTCTTGTGAGTTCAACTTTTGCAATTTCCCATGTAAATTAGATCACATGGTGTTTGTCTCTCTGTGCCTGCCTGGCTTATTTCTCTTAAAATAATTTTTCTCTAGGTTCTTCCTTGTTGTCACAAATAATAGGATTTCTTTTTCTTTTTTTTTTAAGAGCCAAATAGTATTCCATTCTAACACATTTTAAAATCCACGTATCTGTTGATGCACTCTTGGGTTATTTGCATATGTTGTCTACTGTGAATAATGCCACAATGAACATGTGCATTAGTGTTCATATTTTAATTCCTTTGGGTATACACCTGGTACTGGAAGTACTGGATCACATGGTAATTTTACTTTTAGTTTTTTGAGATACCACTATGCTGTTTTTTAAAATGGTATTTACAATATTACCAACAGTGCATAAGTGTCCTTTCTTACACATCCTCACCAACACCTACCCATCTCTTTGATAATAGTCAGTTTAAAAGGCATGATACCTCATTGTGATTTTAATTTATTTATATTCTCTGATGTTGATCATTTATTCACATACCTATTGGCCATTTGTATGTCTGCTTTTGAGAACTGTCTCTTCAGATACTTTACCCATTTTAAGTATGATTATTTGTTTTCTTGCTATTGAGTAGTTTGAGTCTAATATATTTTGGACATTACAGTTTATCTGATTTATGATTTACCAATAATTTCTCCCAGTATGTAGGCTGTCTCTTTACTCTGTTATTTCCTTTGCTGTGCAGAAGCTCTTTAGTTTGATATAATCCCATTTGCCTATTTTTCTTTTTGTCACTTATAGATTTTTTAGTTTTAGGTGGATACTATATCTTTATTGTTTATTTTTATGTGGTACTGAGGATGGAACCCAGTACCTAACACGAGCTAGGCGAGTACTCTACCACTTGAGCCACAACCCCAGCCCCTTGTCATCTATACTTTTCAGGTTTTCTCTAAAAAGTCTTTGTCCAGTCCTGTCATAGAGCTTTTCCCCTGTGTTTTCTTCTGGAAGTTTCTAGTTTTGAGTGTTGTATTTAAGTCTTTGATCCATGTTGAGTTGTTTTTTGCATATGGTGAGAGAAACTCATATGGCTGAGTTTCTTCTGCATTTGAATAGCCAGTTTTTTCCAGCACCATTTATTAGAGATGGTTCTTTCCCCACTGGGTGTTCTTGGCACCTTTGAAAATCATCAGTGGATGGATGGACTTATTTCTGCACTGTTTTCTTCATTGGTCTCTATGTCAGTTTTCAGACCAGAACCAAGCTGTTTTGGTTATTAGAGTTTATAGTATATCTTGAGGTCAGATAGTGTGATGCCAGCTTGGCTCTTTTTGTTCAAGATTTATTTAAATACTTGGGAATTTTTGTAGTTTCATTTGAATATTAGGTTTTTTACCCCTATTTCTGTGAAGGATGTTGGTATTTTTATAGGGATGCATTGACTCTGTAGATCACTGTGGGTAATATGGATATTTTAACCATATGAATTCTTCAAGTCAATGTTTTAAATTCATCCATTTAACATTTTGTTGGCTAGTCATTTCTTCTTGCATTTCAGATGTCCTTGGGGCCCAAGGACATCTACTTTTTTCTAGAGTACATCCTTCAGAAATTCTTTTAGAGTGGGGGTCTCAATTTTTTATTTTCTGAAAATATCTTTATTTTTACTCTTGTTCTTAGGAGACTGTTTCTGTGGTGATATCATTTTAGGTTGGTGATTATTTCCTCTCTCCTTTAAAAATTATTACATTGGCTACTAGTTTTCATTGTGGCTATTGAGAAGTTAGATGCCAATGTAATCTATGCTTTTTGTAACCCTTTTTTCTGCTTTTAGGATTTTCTTTAGTTTCATTTTATTCTATTTTTCCCTCCCTCCCCTCCTTCTTCCCTAACTTCCTTATTCCTTTATATCTTCTGCTGCATTCCAATACCATTATTATGTTTCTAGTGTTGGAGTTTTTAATGATTTATTATTCTTGGGATTATTTGTTACCCTAAATCTGAGGATATCTCTTTTCTGTATTTGGGAAAATATTTAGTCAACATCTTTTAAAATATTGCCTTCTTCTATATTTTCTCTGTTATCTGTTTCTTATACTCTGACTAGTATAATATGTTAAGTCTCCATGTATGTTATTTCCTGAGAGAGAGAGAGAGTTTGTGTGTGTGTGTGTGTGTGTGTGTGTGTGTGTGTGTGTGTTTTCATTGTTAAGGATTGATAGGTTAAAATTTTCAATGTTCTGTTTGGTTTATAAATATGCATATTGTAGATATTCTGATTAAGAGTCTTTTAAGCACAAAGTCAAGCACAGGTCTGCAAACCCAGTGCAAATCTGGCAGTTGCCCAAGGGAGCCAACAGTAGCAACAGCTAAACTTCTACTATAAATATATTGGTGAAAATCTCTCAAAATGTTGCAGTGTCTACAGCATCAATTCCAGCCTCGAGTTATTAGATGGAAATTCTTCTATTATAATACAACATTGGCCTACGGTCTGAATAACACTGTGGTAGGCACTGGGTTACATAAATGAACAAGAGTAAGAGCTTCTACTCTCATAAGGGAAGAACTATAAGCAGTTATTATACGGTGGGGTAAGTGAAATGACAGGAGTTCTGAGAACTCTGAAGGAGGAATTTCTATTGAGAACAGCTCAAGGACACCTTTGTATTAAGAAAAGCAAAGGTGGTTGCTGAACCAAATGGGTGGGAAGATAGATATAGGAACATCAGTGACAGGTAAGGACAGAGCAGTCTCCCTTCTTGCAATTTACCTTCAGTTGCTGACTGTACATTTTTTTTTCCACAAATGGGGGGATGGAAATAATAGCTCAAAATCATTGTCTTTAAAGGGATTTATTTTTCCCAGTTACCAGCAGTAGTTGCAGTCTTAAGATCAGCTCACTTGCTCTATGGGGCAGATCAGTAAAGATTTGTTTTTTCTTAGCCTGTGATCTTTTCTGGAATTGAAACATCACACAGGGAAAAGACAGGTCTGCTAGAGTTGCTTATAATTATACTTCCCCTCAAATCCTTATATCAGGAGCTCTAATCCAATTTTCTCAGACCCCATCTCCCTGCTGGCCAACAAAGGTTCCATGCTGGGTCTTGCAAAATTAAGCCATAAGCTTTTCTTCCACCAAAGGTTCGAATCTGAGCACAGATGTCAGAGTTAATCCAGTCACCCCAGGTCCTCTTAAAGCCATAGAAAAGTAGATTTGTCTTGCTGCCTTTTTAATGGTGTGGAATTTTCCTCTGCTCAGCAACTTTCCTCACTTTGTTGGTTATACCTAATTGGGTTTATCTTTGTCTGAGCCAACATGATGGACAGACCTTTTGGCGAGTGGATGTATTTATTTCTAGGGCTTAAAATGTGGTTCATAGACACCTCTGGAGGCCAAATATCCACTGGGAATTCTTATCCCACTCTAGCTGTTTATTCTGAAAACAATACTGTCATCAATGACCCTAGAAAACAGAACCTGGTCCTTTAAGGATGTTGTAGCAGTTACATGATATTATAGCCAAACTGATAATGCTCAGTGGTGTTAATTGGGGTCAACTTCTAACATGCTTTTGAGGTCCGTGATTGCTACCAGCACAACCTAAATCTCTTGAAGGCTGCATACTTATCAATAATCCAACCAGATTCTTTGTCTTTTAGATAAGTCACTTACCATCATAGTTGAACATCTAATTTGAAGTCAGGTCTTTCCTAATTGCTGGTTTTCAGAGTGATCTCTAATAAGTTCCTTATATTCCTGAATCTTGGCAGTACAGTTTGGCTAAGACAGAAAGACTTGTTTCAAATTCTGACTGTACCACCTTTTAGTCATGTGACTTGGGCAAGTTACTCAAACACCCCCCACCCCCTGCTGTGATGCTGGGAATGGAACCCAAGGCTTTGCACATACTGGCAAACTCTCTACCACTGAGCTATATCTCCAGTCCAAGTTACTCAGACTCTATTAATTTCTTCATTTGTGAAATTGGGCCAACAATGCTCTCTCAAAGATTTATACTGAGGATTAATTGAAATAATATATATAAAACACCCAGCACACTACATGGCTTATAGTTAGCACTGAATAGATAGTGCTTGTTCTGATTACCTTACTGACAAGATCACGTCCTCAGTTCTGCCAAGAACTGGTTTGCTGCCTTTATGGCCAAGAAAATATAGACTTCAGATTTAGGTTCAAAATTATATGGACTGCAAGAATCATTAGCCAAATTGGAGATTGGCCACCTAATTTGTTTCACTCATCTCTGCCCAGCCTTTGGCAGACATACCACAGTCTTGCAGGAAACGTGAGACAGAGGGAAGACTGGCAAAAGATGCAACGGGGTGAAATTATGCAGCTATCTTGTAGCCTGGTCTTCTTTCTTGCCCCACCTTAAATCCATAGTTCCTGTGGCTCCTCATTGCTTCCCCAAATCAAAGTGATTTTTGAGATCACTTTGTTCTGTGTGCTGAAAGATGGGTCCAGAAGCTCAAGGAGAGCTGTGCTGGGTGTGTTGACATGCTGAAAAGTGACCTTAAGGGGCACCAGCTGCCTTAGTGTGTTGGATGCTGGGCTAGGAACCTGAGCAACAGTGGCCTGTTGGACAGCCTTCACATAGTCTAGTGGGCAAGAAGACGAGGTCACAGACAATGCCCTGCAGAGCTGTGAGAGCCACATGAATGTCAGTGTAGGGTTCTGGAAGCCACAGAAACTCTCTCAGAAGGCCAAAGAAAGGGGTGCCAGTACAAAAAGGGGTAAAAAAGGAATTAGCCCCCAAAAGCTGCAGGTTTAGTGGGGTCTAGGGAGTGGGCGGGAGTGTCAGGCAGAGGAGAGGAGTTGACTTGGCAGTTGCATCTGGTGTGTAGATGCCCCTGGAGGGGTGCTGAGAGGTGAAGAGGAGCCAGGGAGACTTGAGGAACTGTTTGCCAACTGCTGTTGGCACCTCCCTGGTGTCATTTAATGGGCTATTATCCTCAGTGCATTCCTTGGTGAAGGCGCAGAGATTTTGTGCTCTGGGGACTCCACTGTTAGTGCCAAGTCCTTTCTTCACTACTTTTTCTTTGGTATTCCTCTCTTTGGGCCTCTCATTCACCTCCCTCTCCTCCCAGTAGACTTCTTCTGCAATGCCTGTGCTTTGTCACAGAACTTGGCTAGTGGGTGGGAAATCTCAGGGAACAAACCCACAGCGGTGGGATCTGGTGTACAGTGCACCTGGTCATCTATGCAGACGCTCTGCTCGCTGAGGGGCAAGTTGCGCTGAGCCCCACCCCTTTGATCCTCCCCTGTGGTCCTTGAGGGCTCCTTGCCAGCTTCCTTCTAAGACAAGGTTTCTCTCCCAGCTCCTGTGTTCAGAGGAGGAACCATGGTGCTTCTCTGCGTTCTTGTTCTGTCACTCAGCTCCTGATAGTGCTGTCTCACAGTCACCCAAATCCTGACTGGGAAGAGATGCCATACCCCTCTCTTTCTTTCTCTCTTTCCTCTCCTCCCTGCAACCCCATGCAACCCCTTGGCTGTTGCTCATAAAAATAAAAACATATATGGCTATTTCTCAGCTTCCTAGTCTCATCCTTTCCCATGCAATCCCAAACTCGTATGCCTTCTCAAAGTGTAACTGACACTGACTGAGGATTTACTATGCGATAGATACTTTATATGTCTATGAGCTCATGTAATCCTTGAAAACAATCATGGAAGTGGGTGTTATTATCTTCACTTTTTTTTTTTTAATGAGAAAATCAAGGTTAGGGGTATAATGTGTTTTGCCCAAGACCACCTGCAAGTGATTTTAGGAGAGCTAAAATTCAAATCAGGTTTGACCCAAAAAAACCATGAATTTCATTTTGTGTTTTATAAATTTTATTTCTTGCTTTTGAAATGTTTAATGGAAAATGCAAATAATAGAGAAAATAAAGATGCACACTCTCCTATAATCCTACATTCTAAATTACCATTAATATTTATGGTTTCTGTTCCATCTTTATCTTCTGGGGTTTTAAATATACATTTAAAAATTGGCACATATCTATGCATGTATATTATTATACATATTTATGTACATATTTTTCTATCCTATTTTTACTTAGTATTTTAGCATATTATTTTTCTTATCTCTAAATAGTTTTCAAAAATGAAATTTTGATGAGTTACAATATTCTATCTCATGGATGCGCCATATTTTATTTAGCTATTTTCCTGTTGTTAATAGTTCAAACGTTTTTCTTTTTAAAATTGTTTAAGTAATGTTGGGATAATAATTCTTATAAAAATTTCTGGAGCACCTAATAGGAAATAAAATCTTTTAAGTATATAATGCCTTCAAGTTTCTTGACCTATTAAATCAAATTCAAGAAAAATAATATTTATTTTCATTCTTATCAAAAATGTATAAAAATCATATCACTGGATCCTCTCTAACAATAAGTATTTAAACAATCTTTCAGTTGCTCACAAATAATAGTTACATTACTCTTTAGATTTGTAATTCTTGTGTTCTTATAAAATTGAGTATTTTTCAAGTGTTTATTGATCATTTATATTGAATTTTAGTTACCTTTCCTTTATTTTTAATTTTTAAAATTTGTTCTTTTTAGATAAACATGACAGTAGAGTGTATTTTTCATAATATATATACATGGAGAATAACTTATTCTAATCAGTATCCCATTTTTGTGGTTGTACATGTTGTGGAGTTACACAGGTGATGTATTCATATATGAACATAGGAAAGTTATGTTTGATTCATTCTACTGTCTTTCCTATTCTCCTCCCTTCCCTTCATTCCCTTTTGTCTAACCCACTGAACTTTTATTTTTCCCTCCTCCCCCTTATTGTCAGCATCTGTGTGTCAGAGAGAACATTTGGCCTTTGTTTTTTTGGGGGGGAATTGGCTTATTTCACTTAGTATGATATTCTCCAGTTCCATCCATATATTATCAAATGCCATAATTTCATTCTTCTCCAGGCTGAGTAATATTTCATTGTGTAGCTATACCACATTTTCTTCAACCATTCATCTGTTGAAGGGCACACAGGTTGGTTTCATAGTTTAGCCATTATAAATTGAGCTGCTATGACATTGATATGGCTATGTCATTGTAGTATGCTGATTTTAAGTCCTTTGGGTATAAACCAAGGAGTAGAATAGCTGGAAACCAACCAAATGATGATTCCATTCCAAGTTTTCTGAGGAATCTCCATACTGCTTTCCAGAGTGGGTGCACCAATTTGCAACCCCACCAGCAATGTATGAGTGTATCTTTTTCCCACATCCTCACCAACACTTATTATTGTTTGTATTCTTGATAATTGCCATTCTGACTGGATTGAGATGGAATCTTGATGTTTTAATTTGCTTTCTCTAATTGCTAGAGAGGTTGAACATTTTTTTCATATATTTATTGACCATTCATATTTCTTCTACAAAGTGTCTGTTCAGTTCCTTTGCCCATTTATTGATTGGATTATTTGGTTTTTCTTGTGTTAAGTGTTTTGAGTTCTTCATATATCCTGTAGATTAATACTCTCTCTGACGTCCAGGTAGTTTTTTTTTTTTTTAAGAGCAGAATTTGGCAAACCATGGAGCCCAGGAACCCATCTGGCCCACAGTCTGCTTTTGCAGGGCATAGCCACACACTTTCCTTTATATATGGTCTCTGGCTACCTCCTTGCAGCTCTGTGGAGTTAGGGAACTATGACAGAAACTGTAAAACCTAAAATACTTGTTCTAAACCTTTACAGAAAAGTTAGCTCACCTTTCTAGAGCAGACCCCTACATTTGCCACTCTCCTGTTCCCTTTTTCTTGGGTTTTTTAACACTGGACTTTTCCTATGTGTGTCAATCTGCTTTTTCCCACCCTACTTCATCTCAGCAAGACAACTGTGTCTAGACAGGCATGTCTTACTGTTTTGCCAGTAGGTACCAGGCAAGGCTTTCCCTGGGGTGCTGACTACCAGCCGCTGGTTGACTGCCTTCAGCTCCACAGAAAGCCACTGTACATTTTGCTGCTCAATTGCCAGTGTCCAGCCAGTACCAAGTTATGTGGTTCTGGGTTTCAAGAGAGGATTTTCTATTCTCATTCATAGTTTATTCTCTGTTACAAATATGACTTTTGTTACTTTCCAAGGCAACACAACATAATATTTGAGAGCATGGATTCTGATACCAGATCATCTAGTTTAAATATCAGGTCTTCCACTTACTCGCAGCGTGAATTTGGATTCATTATTTTTTTTCCTTTTGCCAGTTTCTTATCATTTGTAAAAATCATGAGGATGTTATCACCTTTCTCACGGGAGTTGAAAAAGAGACAATTAGTGCTCCCTGGCATATCCATGAGCTAGCATTTCTTAGACCCTCTCCCGTGATGAGTTCTGGCCAGTTCACCAAGGGTGGCAGTGTCTGTGTCATTGTTAGGCTCAGGGGGTCAAGCTGGTTTGCTTTCTGCCACAGTGCCCTGGGGTGGCATCCCAGCATGGAGAGAGCCTGAACCCTGAGTTATAAGGTGGAGGAGATCACTGCTTACCTGAGTCAAACTTCCAATAAGCAAGAAATAAACTTGCATTGGGGTAACTTAGTTACTGAGATTTTGGAATTTTAAATCTATTTTTCTCATAATGTAGTGTATGCCATTCTACTATAGCATTGTTCTAAAAACCTATTTGTACATGCAGGCATATTAAGTGCTATAAAATAATATTTGCCTTACTTCTCTTATGATCATAGATTGAATATTCCTTATCTGAAATGATTTGGAAACATTTTGAATTTAGATTATTTTAAACTTTGGAATATTTGCATAAATATAATTAGGTATCTTGAGAAGGGGACCCAATCAAAACATAAAATTCATTCATGGCTCATTTGTATTTTATACACAGAACCTGAAGGTAATTTTATTTATAATAGTTTTGAACATGAAACAATGTTTTATAGTAGGGAATTTCCCACTTGCGACACCATGTCAGCATTCAAAAACTCTTGGATTTTGGAGCATTTTAGATTTCTGGATTTTGGGGTTAGGGTTGCTCAATCTGTATTAAAAGGACCATAATTGTTAGAATGTTTTTCACTCACACCTCCATCACTATTACTCATGAGGAACCGACTTCGTAGCATGCATTTACTACACACACACACACACACACACACACACACACACATATCAGATTGTTTTAGGGAAGTTATGGTTTCCAAATATTTCTAGAAATCTGAGATGGGGAGACAGAAGAAACAATTCTGTTTATCTCAGAAGAAAACACACACAAATCAAATTCTGCTTGGACAGACTGTGTCTCTGATCAAGGGAAACGCTCTGCTTCATGAGGGAGAGCTGGGTGGAACACCATTTTGTTTCCTCAATGCACTTCCATGTACCCTGACATTGGTAGAAAGTTTTCCTAGATCCTGCAGCATGGGGTAGTATTATCACTTTCATCTGTTTCTTGGTCTCTATTGGTTCTTTATTTTTTTGAAATATGAATTTATTACAACATAATTGACACATTAGGCAACAATTTGAATTTTACGTTTTCTTATGCACAATTTTTGTCTGTGCAAAACACTAGGTGAATGCAGAAAGCTGCACCCAGCTGAAATGAGTCATGTAATAACATACCAAAAGCACACAGCCACACATCTCAAACATCTACCAACTAACTACTTCAGTTAGCCTCCTATGTTATAAACAAGACCCACCCTTATCCACCCAATTTAAGATAACCTTCTTTCCACCATTTCCCATGAATCCATGAGCTACAGCTTTTCTGATACCCAGTTCTACTAGCAAACTTCAGGTCTATTTCAAAGTAAATAAAATACCTTATTTGTTGTAATATCTGTGCATTTACATGTAATCCATGTAAAACAGTGCTGCCATTTTTCTTAGGTTTATGTGTGTCACTAATAAAGTTTTCGAGTGTTGTGCTATCTCTCTGCAATTTTTTTCACTGTGGTTTTTCTTCTGCAAATTTTTAAATAGTATGATGCTTTTTTATTATCATTTTTTTATTTTTAAGTCTATATTCAAACAAATAAGAAATCTGCACTGTCTCAATGTAAATATTTCATTGAAATGATTGAGAAATTCCTTTAATCTGAAGAATGCAGAAGAAGACAGCTTATATCTACCCTGCTATTAATCCACTATCTGCATTTGACAGATTCTACTTCATCTAGGAGAGAACAAATAGCTCTCTTCAGAAACTACTATTGATCCTTCTATTTTCTAATGTCATGTTCCTCTTATCCACTCACACTTAGAAATGCTAAGGCAGACCAGTCCCATAGTTACTTCTTTTCATGTTTCAGCCTAGTTTCTTTGGTTTTATCTTGATGGCATCAGGGTCATATGCAATGAGGATTTTATGTAATAACTAACTGTACTGTGAAGTATTTTTTCCCATGGAAGTTTCATATTTTAATTTAGACATTTTTTTCTCCACCCATAATTTTTTATTCTAACTTGATATCACCTTTGATTTTATTATTGGAACTTTTCATGAAGTTTTTACCTTTATCTCTTCAGCTCAAATATCCAAACTTTTAAAATGTGAACTACCACTCATATCAAACTTAAGGCTCCATGTTTTTTGATAACATCCTATTCTTTCATTTTTTTTTTAATTTTAAAATTTGTTTTACTTAGTTATACATGACAGTATATACATTTATGCATTTTGATATATCATACATAGTTGGGATAAGTTTCTCATTAAGCCAAGGGTCTTGTTTTGAAGGGTCATATGTTACAGGCCTTGACTAGCATTCATTCAGCCTTGCCTTTCCTACAGGTTACATTCTTATCCTACATTCTCCATAATGCCATTTGCTTTCTGAAGCTATTTGTTTCGTTTTGTTTCATTGGTTGAAATATGAAACATGGAAGCCCATAGTTGCTGATGTTCACTAGTGTCTCCAAGATTGTTGTTTATTTCAAATAGTAAACCATTTTTTGTTTCTCCTTTGACACATCAAAGTTGTCATCTAACTTTCTTCTCAGAAAACACAACTCTATATTCACTGCCAACGTCCTGAGCCCCGGTGTTGTATACCATCCCTCACTGCGATTGTGGAGTCCAGAGATTTAAAGAAGTGTACATGAGCCAATGATTCAATTCCAGTGGAAAAGTGAGTAAAGGACAAATTATGAAGGGCTTTTAATGACAAACCCAAGATCACTCTGGGAAATGTGGTAACTTGATGCAATATACATTTTGGAAAGATGATCCTGGTAAGAAACATGGAAGGCAACAACAAGGAGGAAGGTTACAGAGCATTTACCGGTAAGTGGGAATGTGGATGGAGCTCAAGAGCCTCTGGTTTATTCAGTCACTCTTCAAGGAACAGAAAGGAGAGAGTTGAGAGTCTGGAGGCAGAATGAGTAGAGCTTGGTGTCTGGCTGAAGAAGCCCGAGAGAGGATGACTCTGTCTTGAGTCACTGACTTGAGTGCTGGTGCCATTCATTCATCAGAATTCAGCCCATGGAGGAGATTTGGGGAGGGGGGGAGAAAAAAAATATTTAGGATATTTTGTGTTTGACAGAACTTTGGGACATTCTGTGATGATGTCTAAAAGGCATTTGGATATACAGCTCAGAACTCAGGTCCATGGAGGGGAGAGGAGGGCAGCAGCGGCTCAGATAATCATCAGCTCTGAAGAAACAACTGAGAGATGCAGCAGAGCTGGTGGAGCCCGGGAGTAGGTAATGCAGGAGCCGGAACCTGAGGGCTGGGAGCAGTGTCACTGAAGGGCAGCCTTAGCCTGCTCTGCAGTGGCACTCTAGGGGTCCCCTGAGTTTCCAGGGGAGAGACTCTTGAATGGTGCAGGAGTAGAGTGCCTGTAACTCAGTGGATAGGGGCTTTGGAAGGAGCAAAAGATCTCATTTCTGTGAGCTCATTAGCACCCACATGCAGGATGGTTCCTCCTTGGGGCACTGTCTGTCCCATTACTCAGGAACAGAGAGGCCTCATACTTATGTCTTCAGAGCATTCCCGAGGTTTTTCTCCTCTTTCATCCACACAGAGACTATTATATCAAGTGGAGACAATATGTCATAGAAATAGCCAGGATTTTAAATTATCAAATTAATAATAATTATATCTGGATTTAAGTGTACAAACTATCTATGGCCAGGTGCAGTGGCACACACCTATAATGACAGTAGCTTGGGAGGCTGAGGCAGGAGGATTGTGAGTGCAAAGCCAGCCTCAGCAAAAACAAGGTGCTAAGCAACTCAGTGAGACCCTGTCTCTAAATAAAATACAAAATAGGGCTGGGGGATGTGGCTCAGTGGTGGAGGGCCCCTGAGTTCAATACCTGGTACCCCTCAACACACACACACACACACACACACACACACACACACACACAAAGAAATAAGGTAATATTAAAAAAAAGATGTTACAGAATCTTCTTTCTTTCTTTAAATTGATTAGTACTTTTTTTTTTTTTGCTTTGATGTTAACATCTCACCCAGAGACATTCATTTTCTTTCCACAAAAATATCTTTGTATTACCTTCTAGCAAGGTTTCCAGTACCTTTCATTGAGGTATAAGAAACTGACCTTCATTTTAATGACTTAGGTTTTAACTTCTTTTCAGGTATGCATCTGATAGACTCGGGCTAAATAGATTCCTCTTTCACTTTGATGGAATTCTTAAAAACCATTATTCAGCAGAACACGTGGATTATCTCCTTTTAGGTGGCCCTTGAAAACTGTAGCCAAATCTGCTGAAGGTTCAATCTTATCTGACACAACTCTTTCTTCCTGAGCCCCATGGAAGGAGATCCCTGCTGCTTCAGCGGCCCTTTCTGTCCATGATGTTCTCATATATCTCACTCATCTTTTTGAGGCTTCTGATCTCAAATTCCTGTTTCACTCTGGTCATTAGACTTCATCTGTCAGTAGTAACTGGCCTGGGTCATCATGCAGATTTCTCTCATCTTTTGTAAATGGTGTGGACCATTGACATGGTTGGTAAAGGGGAAGTCTCTGCTGGTCTGTGGCCATAGCTTAGGTATATATCCTCAAAGGGAAAAAGAGTCTTCCAAAATGCCCAGGATGAAGTGGTTCACATAATCTTCCATCCAGCTGTGTGACATCTTCCCTTGTCATTGTTAGCCTGGGACCAAGTGCATTGAGTACCAGTTTGGAAAAGTTAGCCCATAACCCCCAACCTTGGACTACAAAGATACCTCAAAGTTGAACTTATGTACTGGAGGATTTCCAAAGCAACATGAAGCCACCACTTGGTCTGAGTCAGCCTTGTTGACTTTCCAGGAAAAAACAAAACAAAACAAAACAAGACAAAACATAGTCACAATCGTTGTCATCCATGCTAGCAACCTGCATTTCTTTGTCCCTTGCAGTAGTTAAATATTCATAGATACTCAGGATTTTATGTTCTAAAGAGGCCCAGTACCAGATAATAGAAGTACTTTGTTCACCCTAACCTTCCTTGAGGAAAATGAGTCAAGATACTACCCAAAGATGACCATAGGCATTTTCCTTATAAATCCTGTTGTTCTAAGATACTTTAAAACTTGCTTCAGAGGAAGATTATTTTACGACTTCTGTCAACAAGGTCTTAGTTTAGTGAAGGGATTTTTTACATAATCGTGGCTTCCTTTTATCTCTAGAGTTGACCTTCTATTTTCTGAAGTTACTTTAAGGATCGTCTTTCCGAAGTAAAACAAGCCTGGCATATAAAGCATCTCAGTGCCTGTTTATACAAAGTGGAGGGTGAAGACACTATTCATCGTGAAAAAACAATTAATTTCATGGGTATTAAGCTGTAGTTCCAGGATTCACCTTCAAGGACTGAGTGTCTCCGGCTGTTGTAGAACAAGAGAACGTTGGAGTCCAGGCCCCTGGGGAAGAGGCTGGATTGAATACAGCTAAATTTGTTTTCAGAATAAATATTTTAAAACACCCACCCTTCATTTTTCATCTTTTCACCTGCACACCTGATTAAACATTTATAAAATTGACTGCAAAGTCAAATTCTCACCACAATGAGGAGCACAGGCAATAAGAGAGGCTAAAGTGAGGGTGGAGAAGAACATGGAGGATTGACTAGGGCAGGGAAGAGAAATGGGGCAGCCAGAGGCATCCAAGGAGAGGGCTGGGGAGTCCATTCTGGAACCATCTCTGTCTCTTGCCTGGGACAGGCAGGCTCAGGCTGAGCCAAGGACCATAAATACCTCCCGCAAGTGAGTTAATCATTTAATGAACATGGAAACTATGCAGGGACCTCAAGGTTAAAGATTAACAGGCAGGGTTTCAGAAACAATTTCATTGAGTAGACAGTAATAGACTTCAGCTAATGTCTTGTGTGCCATATTAAAACGAGAAACTGGCTCCTCAGAACAAATGCATCTAAGTTCAAAATAATAAAAAGATGTGACTGGGAGGAAAACGGAAACCCCCGAAGATACACATTATAGAACCATATGGCATACTGGAAGTTAATTGTGTACAGTGGGTTCTGTACACACCCACAACCAATCAGGAATAGAAAAGAATATTTATTTATTTATTTATTTATTTATTTATTTATTTATTTTTGTAACAGGGATTGAATCCAGGAGTGTTTAACCACTGAGCCACATCCCCAGCCCTTTTTATATTTTATTTAGAGACACAGTCTCGCTGAGTTGCTAAGTGCCTGAGGCTGGCTTTGAATTTGCCATCCTCCTGCCTCCTGAGCCTTGGGATTATAGGCGTATGCCAGTACGTCTGGCTTAGAAAAAAAGTTTTAAAAATTATATCTGTAGTGAAGATGTCAAGACTTTTATTATTTGTCATTATTGCCTATATAATAAGCATAGCAGCTATTTACACAACAAAGGCATTGTCTTAGGTGTTATAAGTCATCTAGAGATGATTAGAGAATACAGGAGGATGTGCATATGTCATTTGCAAATAGCACACCATTTTCTATAAGGGATTTGAATATCGAAGAATGTTGGCATCCTCGGGAGGGGAGAGACCCCCAGCCAGTCCCTGTGGGTGGTATATGTTAATCTTCCAGAATACGTAGTGCTTCTATAAGGTCAGGACCTTGCTCCTCATAGTAGATTGGATTAAATTGGATTCAGTAAATGAGAGTTGAATTCAATTCAGTGTAACATTTTCACTGTGGTTTAGACAGTGTGTGTTCAGAAACAAAAAAGTCAATGAAATTATTTATAGTACCAAGGATTCCCTGTCATGCATTTGATTCACCTGTACTTCCAAATTGAGGAGGAAAAAACGTGGTATATTCATTACTTAATAACATTAAACTCTATGTCTGAAGCATCTGGAAAGAAATCCAGCTGTCATATTTCACCGGACAAAATCCAGAGGACTGAAAATGAAGGATTGTTAACAACAGCAAACACTCAAGCAGAGACACTACCCTGTTTCACTACTTAATATAGTTAATTGTCAAATACCCTATAATGTTAATGTCGTTATTTTACAGAGAAAGAAACTGAGGTGCGGAGAGGTTGCCCGACTTGTGCAAAGTCATGTGACCAGTTGGGGCAGAACTTAGATGTGAATCGTGAATTTGGGTGGCAGACTCTCCGCTGTGGGCACCTTCATAGCAGCACTGTGAAGTAGTTGAGTAGATGGATGGAGGAAATGGAAGAAGATGTTTCACACGAGAAAAAACAATAAGCAAGAATACAGAGAAGGATAAGTTCAAGCCCTTTAGGGACACAGTGGAGAGATCAGAGGAGCTAGAGTGGAAATATATTGTGCTGGTGTGGGGGGCAATCTAGGAAAGATGGATGACAGAGGTATGAACTTGGACCCTTAAAGCACCAGAGAGAGTGGGGAGCTACTCAACACTGTTGAGCTCCTAGGTGACAAGAGCAGAAATCTTCCTGGTTCCCGCTTCACCAAGAATTGGCCTCAGAACTTGGAATTTCATTTTGCCTGTTACTAAATCAAAAATCAATCCCACATAGGATTCCTTGGATTTCAAGGAATCATACAATAATGTTTATGTTCTTTAAAAAATTATATATATATATATACCTGGCTCCAACACTTCCCTATATATGTATGTATATATGAATGTATTTAGGGAAGTGTTGGAGCCAGGCACACACCTTGGAGTCGATGCACGTGGACGCTGGGGAAGCCCAAACCTGGGTAAGGTCACCTGGGGAGTGAGCATGGACAGAGAAGAAGAGGTCTGTGTGCTGATCCCCAGGCAGAGGGATGGGGGGATGAGGAGAAGCATCTAAAGAATCCAGGACAGAATGGCCAGTGAGGTAGGAGGAAAGCCAGAGAGGAAAGTGTTTCAAGGAAAGAAAGTTATCAGCTGGGTCAGGTGCTGCTAACTGGGCAGATCAGATGAGGCCTGAGAAATGGACCCAGGACATAGCCACCTGGAGGTCATTGTGACGTGGAGAAGAGCAGCAAGGAGCAAAAGGAGAGAAGTGGCTGAGTTCACGTAAGAGGCTGCACCAGTCCTCATTTTAGCAAAGCCCTTGGCCTGGCATCTTCTTTTTGCAAAGAAGCCTTTGCATGGCTGTAACCATGTGTTCATTGGTGCCTTCCAGTGTTTTCTTGCCAGTGAAGTCATTGGTTGAACCGTCCTTTGGGCCAAAGCATGATGCCGGATGCTGTGCTGGGCTGATTGGGCAGAGGAAATTCAGGGCAATAGGAGACATCATAGCCACAGTCTCCACGGTGTCCCCCACACTGCCCTTTCACTGGTTCCTGGAAACAGCTTCTCTGTGGTTTGGACACGGCTGAGTTTGCCTCACTCTCAACTCAGAGTGAGCAGCTGACCCAGGGCTCATTAGCCAGATTGTTCCATTTTCCTGCCCCGGTGATTGGTTCTAGTACCATGAAGCCACCGTCATGCCAAAAATCTCTGGCTTCTGGCACCTCCTCCTGCAGGTGTTCCTGGCTTGGGGAGAAGCAGGGCACAAGTGGGCTGGGATGGGAGAAGTCTCCAGCTCTCCCTAGGGACCCCAAACTGTCAATATACACAGTCAGGAGGCTGGGTACCTGGGGGGCAGGAAGCAAATGGCAGGCTCCACCCATCAACAAGTGGGCCGCTGTTACAGCAGGGAGACCCCCAGCAGAAGGGCCCATGGAGAGCCTCCCTTTCCGGCTGGGCCCAGCAGCTGACTGGGTACTTCACTGGAGAGACCTCAGGAGCAACTGGGCTGTTTTGCATTATCAGCATTCACTGCAGAGCCACATGATAAATGACGGCCTGTTTCCTCACTTCTGTTTGTGAGGGCACCGCAAAAGGACATGACACTCAACAGACACGCTGAGCCAGAACTCCCTCTGCCCACAGTCTCCATCCCGCCGTGAGCACTGTTCTCCCCATTGTGTGGCTGATCACAGGGATGGCAGAACTCCAGCTGAAGCTGGGGAGTGAGAAGGGAGGGTGGGCAGTGGAATTGGAGGATGGAAAAGTTAAAAGAGTGAAGATTTTTATTTTTGCAATGTGCCCCTCTGCTAACCATTATTTCAAGCTTCCTGAATGGAAATGAATCAGGAAATAGCCGTAGGACTAATAAAATCTTACTGGGGAACAGCTGGGGATAGCATCATGGATCATTAATAATCCCACTATTGTGTGGGGTCCTTGGCCATACATAAAACTGGCTAATATCTTTTTTTTTCCCAGTGTCCCCACTCTTTATTTTTGTGAACAACAAAAATGTAGGTGCAGAGGTTAAATGACTTGCCCAGGATCACCTGTGTCGACCAAGGCAGAACAAAAGTGTTCTTGCCGCAGTCTGGCTGGGCACAATTCAGGAGCCACTTGTCAAAAGAAACAAACTTTATTTTTAGAACCACACAGGCCAAATAAAACAGCTCCTCAGGAAAAACCCTCAGAGCCCAACTGCCACCACCGGCTTCCCACAAGCCTCTCCCTCAACCACAAGCCTCACCACCTCCCACAATCCTCCTGCTCTTGAGGCCGATTGGCTGGGTCGCATGGGCGGAGCCAAAAAAGTCCCCCAATGAGCAGCTCTGTGGTCTGAAAGGTCAGGGAAACAGCCCAAGGAGCATCACCGCAGAGGAGCCAATCAGCTAGATGTTGCTGGGGCCGCTGTGAGCCAATCATCAGCTGGCAGTCTAAAAGGGCGGGGAAACAGCTCAATGAGCATCTCCAATGAGCATCACCACAGAGGAGCCAATCAGCTAGATGTTGCTGGGGCCGCTGTGAGCCAATCATCAGCCGGCAGCTGGAAGTTTGCTGGCAGCTGGAAGTTTGCTGGGGCCCCTTCGGCTGTGGCTCTCAACATGTTCTTGTGGTTTAGTTTCTTCATTCAAGCTGGGTGTTCGCCATGTGGTTAGTTTTCCTGGCTGTGCCCTCTTATCACCCTTCTGCCTGGATGAACCCAGCTCCCTTTCAGTCTCAGTCCACATGGCTCATATATTCCTTTTGCACCCTGAGCCAAAAGGTGACTTCTGTCAAACACATTGCTGCTTCAGTTGATTGACCTGGTTGGCCTGGCCTGAATATTGCCTTAAGCAAAAAACACATCAGACCTTAAGAAATGCATTGTCTATTATTTTTCTTCTCTTCTCTTCTGTATGGTTAGGGACTTTTGCCCATCTGGCCCTAAATTTAAAAAAAAAATTGCTAACATTGATTCTAGCTTATCTTTCTATTCATTCATTCATCAGAAGAATTTATAAAACATCAGTATTTATTGAGCACTTACTATAATGTCGGGTGCAAATCTATGTTGAAGTAGTGGCTCAACTAGTTGAGGGGGTCAGGAAGTTTCTCCTGTATTCTAAACTAGGGTGATCTAGCTTTAGCCAGGAGAAGAGGAGACTGGAAGAGATTCTGGGATGGCAGGCACATATACCTGAACACAACAGAATACAGGGCCCCTCTGAGAAATGCCCAAGTGTTCAGTTGGCAGGAAGGAGGACTCAGAAAGAGATGGTTATGGAGACATGAAGCAGGGAAGGGATATGACTCTCTCCCTGGAACAGTGGGAAGCCACGAGGGAATGAAGTACACATGTTCCTAGCTCTGCCTCCTCTCCAATCCTAAAACCCTGATGGCCACAATAAAAACACAGATGTGTTTTGAAAAAACACCTGCTTACCTGGTGCTGGCCTCCTCCGGGCCTGTTTAAATGTGGTGTGAATGAGCCCTGGAAGCTGAGAAGACCGTGGAAGTTCACCTGCCTGGGGATGAAAGAGAAGGGGCCAGGCTGAGAGGAGATGATGGTCCAGGGCAAGATCTCTCACTCAGGAGTAGAGTGATCATCTCTGGCAGTGCAAGGCCTGGGGTCAATCCCCAGCACAACCAAAAAAAAAAAAAAAGTCAATAAGTAAATAAAAGTAAAAGAGTGGACCTGAACAGAAACAGTTAAGAGAGTTCCAGTGACCAAGAGAAGGGCACCAGGGAGCGAGCAGGGCCAAGGAGGAACAATTCAGTCCTGAAGTCTGTGATCCCTGGCCAAATTCCTCGAGCGCCTCAGAAGGCACCAGGCCATTCCTGGAATTGAAGAGGAGTCAGAGCACAGGACTTGGGCTCTCAGCCTCTGAGGACGTGTCTGGAGCATCCCTCTGGATCCCCTGTGCATTCTCGGCCCGGGGAGTGGAATCTTGGAAGTGGTTCCTTTGCTTTGCTCTTTTCGTTCCCTTGGCCTCTCCTTCCATCCCTGTGCACGCCAGTTCCAAAAGCTACCTTGTCAGATCCATGTCATCACTGCTCCTGCTGCGTTAGGGCCCTTCCCCCTGCTGCCCACTTATGAGAGGCCTCCAGGACAGAGGAGAGGAGAGAGGCTAAATCCTATGATTGATGGATTGTTATGGTTTGGAACTGGAATGTCTCCCAAAGTCTCACGTGTTCAGAGGTGGACTCTTGGGAAGAGATCGGATCATGAGGGCTCTGACCTCACCAGTGGATTAATCCATTTAGTGGATTAATCCATTTAGTGGATTAATACTTTGAAAGGAATACTGTGAGGAGGTAGAAACTGTAGACAGGTGGAGCATGGTTGGAAGAAGTAGGTCACTGGGGGCATGACCTTGGGGACTAGATCTTGTCCCTGGCCCCTTCCTCAATCTCTTACTGCTTTCCAGCTGCCATGAGCTGAGCAGCTTTCCTCTACCACACCCTTCTGCCTCACCTCAGACCCAGAGCAGTAGAGCTGCCCGACCTCACACTAAGACCTCTGCAACTGTGAGCCCAAATAAATATCTTCCCTAAGTTGTTTTTCTCAGATATTTGTTACTGTGATGCAAAGTTGACTAACACACTGATGATAATGATTTTGCCTCAGGCTTTTTCAAGGGCTGCTGTGTTAGCCTGGACCCTCTCAAGATATCTGCCTTCTTGCTAAGGCCCACTGTGTCTTATTAGTACTATCTGCTTGACCATTCCCCCTTAACTTTCCTTTCTTTTTTCTGGGTGTCTATCTTATGATAGTCTATGCAATCGAGTTATTTACTGTACTTACTGCTTATTGTCTACTTCTCCAAACTAGAATATAAATTCACTGGGGGCTTGATGCCTTTTTAGTGTGAAAAGGGGATGCAACAAGCTAAGTTTGGGTGCTTGCAGGCCACAACAGCTCAGAGAAGCAGGAGCTGTCTTTCCAGTTGGCAGGACTTGTGGTGAGTGCACAGGGTCAAGGATGCACCGGGTGGGGAGCGCTGTCTCAGCCAGATGATGCATTACTGTCTGAAAGATTACTTTCATGTCCCGTTGGCAGTGGACACTGATACCATCAAATGCACCATGAAATGTGCAGGACCCATCCTTGCTCCAGGGTCCTCAGAGGTATTCACTGTATTCAGTACATTCCTTTTGGACACACAGAAATGAAGCAAAACATAAGGAATTGGCCTCTGATAGTTATCAAGGATCAAAGAGAAAAGGTCTGGTGTCAGTAGGCAGATGTATCAACAAATGCTTTTAAGATGAAGGTGGATTTCTGAGCCCTGAGAACTGTCCCTTGGTATGAACTCTCATGAAGTCAGAAGATGGCAAGCCAGAAAACGTGGACCATGCTCCAATCAACAAGGTCAGCAAAGAATTCCCATGCAGGAAGTCATCTATTTTTAATATTGCAATTGCTTTCCTGTTTTCCTTTATTCGGTATGTTACCACAGGAGCCCCATTCCAAGAGTTTTGTTTGAATGTTTTCCTCTCCCACTTTTCTTTTTTAAATTTGGATGCAGCCTTGTATTTCCAGAGAGCAAATGTTCTCTCGTTATTTTAAGAAAACCGGGAGGCTGGGTCATCTGTCAGGCTGAACAATGCTGGACCCAAAGGTGGTGCTTCTAAATGAGAACGTTGAATAGGGGCTTCCTCTGTGGAGCAGTGTGAAAAGGGGATGCAGTAAGCAAAGTTGGGGTGCATGCAGGCTACAGCAGCTTAGAGAAATAGGAGATGTCTTGCAAGTGGGACGGTCTTGCCGTGGGGGTCCCATGTCCAGTCCCTACTCCACTGCTGTCTCACCACACCCTCATGAAGCTGAAGGGAGACATTCCTTTCATGCCCAAAGCCGTCCAAGCCCCTCCTGGATGTGTTTTTCTGGCCAATTATCTGTTCTCGGGCTGGAGTTTTGTAAATCTTGTATTTTCCAAGCACTAGC
Source organism: Urocitellus parryii (assembly GCF_045843805.1). Lineage (NCBI taxonomy): Eukaryota > Metazoa > Chordata > Mammalia > Rodentia > Sciuridae > Urocitellus > Urocitellus parryii. The sequence continues at coordinate 104,422,073 of NC_135540.1, forward strand.
ATTTCAAAGTTTTCAGCAACTGCTTGATTATCACTCTGCAACGGACCTGTCTGCTCTTTTCCTTTGATGATTAGCCTTCACAGTGCCAAGGCTGCCAAAGGCTGGGAGGGAACAGAAGCAAAAACAACGAAGAGATTTCCTGAACACAGACTCTTTATTGTACTGCAATTAATGTGGAGCCACTTCTTGGCCTGGCTCATGCAGAATTCGCTGGGTACCAAATTCCCCAGACCTGTCCTCACCTCTCTGTGGCTGAAGGATCTGGAGTTGAGTTGAGCTGATAGATTCTTGAACCTTCTTGGAAGCTACTCCCTGACTGTCATGCAGTCCCCTTGGCCTGGGTTAGGCAGCATTTCGGGCTCTGTAGCTATAGTCCCAAGAAAGGCACGTCCCTCTCTGGGAAGCAGCTCCTGGACTTCCTGCCTTGACCTTGCAGATGTTTCCTCAGTCTCTCCCGGAAGTCCGGATGGTCCGGTGCCCCCACCTCCTGCAAGTCCTAGATTCTTGCCCCCAACCTCTATCTGTGTCTCTTGTTTGGTTTCTGCAAGTTGTGTTCAGATATCCAGGGTGGTGTTCCTTTGCCAACGACTGGCTCTACTATTTTCTAGTGACTTCGGCAGACTCCCAAGAGGAATGGCCTCACAGGACAGAAAGACTTCAAGCACCCTCACCTTTCCCCAAGGTGAGGATTAGTGTTCTAAGAAAGCAAGGACTGCAGAGCACCTTATTCAAAATGATAACCAAACACTAAGCAATTAACTCAAATGGAGTTGAGCAATTAATTCAAATGCTGCCTCCTCTCAGAAAAGAGATTAAATAACTCCTTGTTGCCCAGGGCAGAAGCCCAGCCACAGCTCACACCACCAGTATCCTCTCTAAAGCAGGACTTAAGTTTTAGGAAAACAAAACAGTCTATCTTACAAGAGTCAAGCAAGCTGAGTGTGGTGGTGCATACTTGTAATCCCAGCAGCTCAGGAGGCTGAGGCAGGAGGATCGCAAGTTTGAAGCCAGCCACAGCAATTTAGTGAGGCCCTAAGTGACTTAGTGGGACCTTGTTCTAAAACAAAAAATAAAAAGTTCTGGGGATGTAGCTCAGTGATAAAGTGTCTCTGGGTTCAACATCCTCCCCACAAGGAGTCAAGCAAATAGCCCCTTGTTTTTGTTAGACACTTAACATTGTTGCCTTGGGCATCCAAGAGCTTTGAAAATTTTATTATTTGAGCCAGAAGTGGTTGATTAATATTCTAAATGTTATGCTACAAACTTGTTCTACAAATACATAATGACAAAATATAAATTTAAAATCGAATAGCAGATCCAGAGAAATAAAATCAGAATGAAAGCAGAGTGGGGATGCGTGAAGCAGAAAGGGTTGACACAGTTAAAATAACTCTACAGTAAATTTGCCTCAGAGCTTTCTGATAGTCAGAGCAAAGAAGGAAACATGATCATTTACAGAGGTGTTATTATCCAGTAGGGGAGAATGATCTTTCCTCAGGAAATAAACTCTTCTGCTCATGTCTTATGGAGGGCTGCAGCTAGTGAACTAATGATTTCCATAAAGTTATCCATTTCAGGATGGATCCATGAAGTGCATGCAACCTGAGGTAGGTTTTGAAACCTCTCAGACAGCAGTTCTGTCTACCCCACCTCCACCCTAGCACTGGACACTGAACCCAGAATCCCTTTATGACTGGGCTAGATTCTCAGCCCTTTCTGTTTTATCTTGAGACAGGGTCTGGCTAAGTTGCTGAGGCTGGTTTTTAATTTTTAATCCTCCTGCTTCAGCCTCCCAAGTAGCTGGGATCACAAGTATGTTCCAGCATGCTCAGCTGGACAGAAGTTCTATGTTCATTTTGGGGGCCCATCACCCATGCCTGAGTGGAGCTGAGATTGATTCATTTTAATGAGTCTATCTAAAGATATCATGTATGAAACCAATCTGTGCTGGGTGCTCTGGGAATATAAGATTAAAGAGACAGAGAGAGAGAGAAAGACAGAATGAGGGGAGAGGGTAGGGGAGGGAGGGAGATACACATGTACACACGTACACACACACACACACACACACACACACACACACTGGCAGTATGGAATTTTTTGTCCCTGGTTTCATAGCCCGGTAAAGGGGACACATAAGATACCCAAATAGTTCTTATACAAAATAGCTTGTTGCCGTAGTCAGTTTGGGTGGCTTAAATGACAGAGTTATTTCTCTGGGAAATCTGAGGTCAAGGTGAATACAGTTGAGGTCCTGGTGAGAGTCTTCCTGATGCGCAGAAGGCTACCTTCTCCTGTGACCTCACGTTGGAGAGAGCAGAGAGAAAGGAAGCTCTCACATCCCTTCTCACTAGGGCACTAATCCCATCCATAGCCCAAAGGCCCGCCTCCTACGGTGTCACCTACTCACCTACGGGTTAGGATTTCAACATATGAATTTGGGGAGAACACATACATTCAGTCCCTAATGGTTGTGCTTAGTGTCACTGTGACTGTATTTGCTGAACAAGAGACTGCTGGCCGTCCTTTCTTATTACTATGTTAGAGGCTGAGTCCATACATTTCTGAAATTACTCAGACATGGCCGTAGCTACCGATGCCAGGATTCTCTTGGACTGATTGTTGAGGTCTGTGCCATTCCCTACCGCAACTTCTCCAGCCTCTCCTCTCTCAAGCCAGGCATCACGCCCCACAAGTAGGCCTGGGTACCTGCCCACCCTGGGGCCTGGGACTGGCTTCTCCATCAAACCTTTTGGACTGAGGCAAAGGAGTTGTGCCTGTCCAAGGGAAGTTATAGGCTTTGTTAGAATAAAGGTCTCTGCCAGTTGAGCGTCTAGGTCAAAGAGATAGCATGTGATTTGCACGCATGAGGCCCTGAGTTTATCCATTGCACCAAGAGAGAAAGAGAGAGGAAGGAAGGAAGGAAGAAGGAAGGGAGGGAGGGAGGAAGGAAGGAGGGAGGGAAGGAAGGAAGGAAGGAAGGAAGGAAGGAAGGAAGGAAGGAAGGAAGGAAGGAAGGAAAGAAGGCTGGCTTACAGGCTTCTGAGAAGCTCAGAATGCAAAAATCTGCCTGACTTTTCCCTTCTTCAAAGGTGACCTCTCTTTGTTCATCTGGGTAATTGATTTTCTTCTGAAATCCCTGTGACCCAATTCATTTACTCTTTCTAGTTGAACTCCAGGGGCACACACTGAACTTCTACCCTTCATTTATCTTATTATTGGGAGAGAAACAGTTAACTGCAATGAAATCATCATTCTGCTTCCTCTTCTGACTAAAGCAGCTTAATTTTAAAATGTTCCCTGTCACCTGGCTGCTGTTACCAGGGAGCTCGGTGGAAACCCTCCAGCACTTGTGTAATTCCTTAAATTCTGGACTCCCATTATCCACCAAAGCCTGCTTGGTCACTTGACCCCAGGAGAGCAAGACTGAAAAAAAACCATAGCCACTAAGAGACTCACTGGGAAAAATGATTCAGCTCTCCACATGAATGATGGCACAAGACCAAGGAATACTCCCACGTCTCCTGGGAATGGGGGAGCTCCCTGTGGATGTGTGGTGTAGCCAAGGGGACTTGGGGGGGCTGCACCTTTGATGTGTATTCTTTTCTTCTCCCAATCTGGATTGAATGATCACTCTTTTTCTGTTTCATTCTGTGATTGTGGGAGGTCAGGTAACTAGAGGAGCTCCTCAGGGTAGAGATGCTTCTCTGTTCAGAACATGTGGCATAGTCCCAAATGTTTGTCCTGGTCAGGGAGATGTCTGAACAGTAGCACTGCAAATGGAGGGAAAGGAGACCCAGATACCCTGCAAAGTCAATTTCCTACACTGCATATGTAGTATGTTACCATCGCAAAGCATTCTTGAGACAAGCTAACATAAGCAGTAGCTCATGTCTTTCGTATCTACTCAGAACAGACATACCTGCTTAATTTTGTGGTAGGCTAGAAATCGCCTTTCCCTCATCTCCAAAACCCTGTTGAAAGCTGTCCCCTCGGTTGTCCCCTTACACCCTGAAACTCAACATGTCTAAAAGGCCCCAGAATCACCTTTGCTGTCTCCATTCTTTTTTTCTGTTTGTGTATCAACCCATCTTCCCCTCAATAAATATCTTGTTGCAATAGGTCCATGTGACATACTTGGTGTATGACAGGGAGGAACAGCAGACACGTCCCTGTCTCAGGGAGGTTCCCATCTGATAAAGGAGACAAGCGTTGCTCAATTCCGAGGAAGCGTAGCCAGGAAGTGCTGCAGGAGAAGCCAGCCCAGAGGATCCTTCATGCACAACTGCTCTCAAGCCTGTTCGCTCTTTCCCTTCGTCATAGCCACAAGCTTTGGCCAGGCCTTTATCATATCACACCTGGATGACACCATGGGCCACCTGTTCTCTACTCCTTGCACCTTTTTGTCTGGGTTCCTCATTCTCCGAGTTGTTCTTCCTGTGTGACCTGCTCACCATCACTATCTATCTGAATCATACCACTCTTTAGGACTCAGCAGAGAAGAAACCCCTTTTAAAAGTCTGTCCTATTTCCAGTCACCATTGATCCCCCCACCTTCTCCTGCCAAGAAGCATTCTTCACCCTTATGATCTTGGTGACACTCTTGCACGCCATGATTATTTGTGTGCATGGTCTCTCCTGTTAGGTTTTAAGAACAAGGAGTCAAGGCAGTGGTCATTTGTCATTCTTTGAGCAGTTCTTGCATCTGAAGTCTCTTCTTCTGTTTTGAGAATTGAGTTTTTGTTAGAGCCCTCATGGCTTAAGCACCCTTGAACACCTCCACAGTTGCTTTAGGGATTCAATTTCAACATGAATTTTGGGGGGACACAAACATTAATGCCAGACTCAGACAGTCTCTTTTAGTCTTCAAAGATAGTAGCCCAGAGCCCCAATCATTGTAAGAACTTTAAAACTTTAAAATCATTGTAAGAACTTGAGCTAAAATCATTTGTTGAATGAATGAAAATTATTGCTAACTCTAAGAGCATCCTTAAGAGTGAGTTCCCTCATCTGTAAAAGGGCTAATAATTCCTATCCCTAAAAGATACTCTAAGGATTTAATGAGATAATATATACTCAGCAACCAGTGCATAGGCAAAAGGTTACTACTATTCGTAGAAAGAGGATCTGATGGTGTATAACAATGATTCAACCAATGACTCATATCATACTTATAATGGAAGGAGAGGACCTGAGAAGGTTCTATCTATCAGGGACATATGTCTTAGGCTTCTAAACTTGCCTCATCTAACCTGTATTTGAACACTGGTATCCTCTGTGTTTCAATGGCATCTAAAGGTGGCATGCATGGACTTGTCCACTGGTGGGACCAGTGAATGGGACTCACGGTGAACAGTCACCTGAGAGATCCTGATTTTTGCAATCCCCTGCACCTTGGAAATTCAGAAAGAGCCAACATTTGGTACAGTAGTTCCACATAAGGAAAACAAAGGTTAAAATCCTCTTGGCACCAAATCTTGAGCTAAAACAAGAAGTTTTTCAAAGAACCAGAGCGCCCCTTACAGGACAATAGAGGAACTTGAAGGATAAAAAAGTCAACAAGGTCTACAAGGAAAACAAGAGTTTAGCTCCACATCTAGAAGAGAGCTGAGCGTCCCACGAAGCGAGGGGGCAGATGTAGATGCGCCCCCGCCCCTGCCCTCAGCTCTGAACCCAACTGCTGAAAAGCAAAAGACAGATCTAACACTGTGTCAAATGATTCTCCTTTATACCTTCATCTAACTCAGGATTATAATTTCACCTTCTCATGCCCAAGAATGGCACTTTTTTTTTTTTTAGGAGAGAGAGAGAGAGAGAGAGAGAGAGAGAGAGAGAGAGAGAATTTTTAATATTTATTTTTTAGTTGGCGGACACAACGTCTTTGTTGGTATGTGGTGCTGAGGATTGAACCCGGGCCGCATGCATGCCAGGCGAGCGCGCTACCGCTTGAGCCACATCTCCAGCCAAGAATGGCACTTATGATGTCTTGTTCCTCATGGATTTTTCTGCATTAACTTTGATTCTTTTCCAAAATATTTCATTAAAATAGTATTCATTTGATGTGGAGTATTTTGGTGCCCTTAAACTTTGACTCACAGTAAGATGAAGTATCTGCCAAACTTCATGCAGCTAAATGAAAATTTTAAGCTGTTGAAACCAAGTTTAACCCAGTTCAACTTGAACATAAAGTTTTATTCTTTCCACCAAACATAACTACAGTTCAAGGAAGTAATACAGAGACACTATAGGGAATCAGGTAAGAATGAACGGAAATGTGTGAATAAAATTCATTTGAAGAAGTACTATAATTAAAATTGAGATCATAGAATGCTTAATGCAGGGTGAATGTAGGGGTCCTAGCAATTGCTTTCCAGTGAGTATTTGACAGGCCCCTTTTAAAAAGTTGTGTTGAATCACATATTTTCATTTTTCTCATTTATTATTCTCTGCTTTAAAGAAATACTTTTCTCAACAAATTCTTTAAGCCATGTGCTGATTTGGCATGCAAACAAGTTCAATGTCTCCAAGCCCTACTCGTGTCCATCTTATCGACCTGCTTTAAGTACTAATTTCTTCCTTAGTTAAAACCAGGAATTGGTTTCCCTTGGATACACACCATCAAATCCATTTTTAATTAAATTTCTGCAAAACTTGGCAGACTGCAGGAAGAAACATTTGACTAGCCAGGCAATCTTCATGAGAATGATATTCTTAAATTGTGCACAAATTATTTTCATTATTTTATAAGTATTGCTCATTCTCTTTTTCATGCTTATGGTGAGGGAACATTTCTGGAGCATATAGGCAGTAACCTGAAAAAACTTGACACAGCTGGATTTGGGCCATGAGTGGAAATGCTGCTCAGCAACCCTTACAATGTGGGCTTCCGAGTGCAATGCAGTATCCAGGAGAGCAGGACCCTCTCCCTTTGGTGGTGCTGACTCTGCAGCCTTTAAAGTGCTGCCTTTAATTCAGTAGATGGGCGAATAAATATGTCATGGAAAATCCATGAAAGAGAAGGCAACCTCAGCCTTTTCATGAATGTACTTTTAGTCTGGGCTTTAGCAAGGCCAGGAGAGTTCGTAATTGGATGTGGATTCTACTTGAATCTCCAATTTTTAGTGCAGAGAGACCAGGCATTTACATTTCATGAAGATGTGGGCAAAGTGTTTCTCTAGGGAAATAGTTGTGATATTGATACTCTCTATAAATACCTCCGGGGAACTGGCTGTTATTAAATACACTTGAAAAACATGGTTAAGTTTTCCCAAGGGAGAAGTTTGGTATATATTAAATCTTCTCTACATTCATGATTCATTTATTCATTCAGAAAATACTGATGATTACAGCAATGTTCCAGAAGGAACATTCTGTTCCTTCTAAGGGAGGGACAGACTAGAGAAACAAACAATTGAATAATACAATTGCAGGTACTAATCAAAAGCAGTAAGTCAGGTCAAGAGATAGAGACTGAGGGGATGGTAAGGCAGGCTACTGTAGTTGAGATATCTGACATCTGGGGAAGACCTCAGTAACAAGATGGCGTTTGAGCAGACAGCCTGAGTGATTTGAATGAATGAGTCCCATGAGAATCTGGATGAAGTGTCATCCAGGAAGAATGACCTTCTAGAAAGTGAACTCCACGAAAGTAGAAACTTTTGCTTTGTTTACTATTGTGTTCCCCAAATACTAGGCATTTAATCCAATCTTGAAGTTTTTGGTAACGTAAAGACCTTGATATTGGAAAGAACAGCTTAACCACATGGCTAGAGCTGAGGGAACAGGGAAAAGTCAGACTGTGAAGTCATCATACTATTAATGGTATCTTTATTAATAAATCCCCCTTTCACCTCAATAATGCTGGTTTGGATAACACATGGTCACTTTCCTAATAGGCTATAATAAAGAATGTGGTTTAATGGTGGTTGGAAGTCTAATGAAGACTTTGAGTAAGAAAGCAGTGTGTTCTCTGGTGACATGATGAGCTCATGTCATGGAGGTTGCAGTTAGGAGGGTTGGTGGTAATGACCATGCTCCAGAGGAGAGATTGTTATGGTTTGGATGTGAAATGTCCCCCAAAAGCTCATGTATAAGACAATGCAAGAAAGTTTGGAGGAGAAGTGATTGGATCATGAGAGCTTTGATCCAATCAGTGAATTAATTCCCTGATGGGATTAACTGAGTCGTAACTGAAGGTGGGTAGGGTGTGCCTGGAGGAGATGGGTCACTGGGAGTGTGCCTTTGTGGTGATATTTTTGTATCTGACAAGTGTAGACACTGCTTCCTGACCATCATGTGAGCTGCTTCCACAGGACTCATTCATTCAAATCGCTCAGGCTGTCTGTTCAAATGTCACCTTGTTACTGAGGTCTTCCCCAGATGTCAGATATCTCAACTACAGTAGCCTGCCTTACATCCCCTCAATTTCTATCCCTTGACCTGATTTATTGCTTTTGATTAGTACCTGCAATTGTATTATTCAATTGTTTGTTTCTCCAGCCTGTCCCTCCCTTAGAAGAGTTCCACCAAACTCTTCTACCGTGATGTTCTATCTTATCTCAAGTCCTGAAGAATAGAGCCTGCTGTATATGGACTGAGATCTCTGAAACTGTGAGCCTTAAATAAGCTTTTCCTCCTCTACGATTGTTCTGGTTGAGTGTTTTAGTCACAGCAGCAAAAAAGCTGACTAAAATAGATATGGGTACCAAGAAGAGGGGTCATTATTGTGACTAACCTGACTATGTGGTTCATGTTTTTGGAGAATTTTAGAGTTGGTGGGAAGAATTTTGAGATGCTTAGCGGTGCACGCTGGAAATAGTTTAGATTGTTTTAAGAAGAGCTTTATAGCCGATTCTGGTGGGAGCTCAGAATACCAAAGTGTCAACAGGACCACGGAAGGGAAAATCAGGGGTGATGACCCCCAAGATTATGATATGCCAGTACCATGGAATGTCTGCTGAGGAAAGATACAGGAATCAAGTAAAGACAAGCCAGCAGAAAGTCCAGAGGGGTGGAGCTACATAAACCCTCTGGAGAGAACATCAGCATGCCATGTTCCCCAGATGCCAGATGTGGAGCTACAGGACATTTTTGCCTAGCTGGATTTAAGTCTCAAATTACAAATTACTAACATTACTAACATAGGTGATGAAAAAGGAAATATCACAACAGACACTATGGAAATACAGAAGATAATTAGAAATTATTTTGAAAATTTGTACTTCATTTTAAGCAATGAAATACAAGATACCATCAGAAGCATACCAACTAAGAAAAACCCAGGCCTGAATGGATACACAGCCGAGTTCTATAAGAACTTTAAAGAAAAACTAATACCAATACTTTTAAAATTATTTTGTGAAATAGAAAAAGAAGGAACACTTCCACATTCTATGCAGCCAATATCACCCTGATTCTAAAACCAGGCAAAGACACATTAAAGAAATAAGAAAACTTCAGACCAATATCTCTAATGAACATAGATGCAAAAATTCTCAATAAAATTCTAGCAAATCAAATACAAAAACATATCAAAAAGATAGTGTACCATGATCAAGTGGGGTTCGTCCCAGGGATGCAAGGTTGATTCAACATACAGAAATCAATAAATGTAATTCACACATCAGAAGACTTAAAGATAAGAATTATATGATCATCTCAATAGATGCAGAAAAAGGCATTCAATAAAATACAGTACCACTTCATGTTCAAAACGCTAGAAAAAGTAGGGATAACAGGAACATACCTCAACATCATAAAAGGTATCTAGGCTAAGGCCCAAGCCAACATCATTCTAAATGGAGAAAAAATAAAAGCATTTCCTCTAAAAACTTAAACAAGACAGGTATGTCCTCTTTCACCACTTCTATTTAACATAGTTCTTGAAACACTGGCCAGAAAAATTAGATAGATGAAAGAAATTAAAGGGATACAGATAGGAAAAGAAGAACTCAATTTGGCACTATTTGTCAATGATATGATTCCATACCTAGAAGACCCAAAAAATTCCACCAGAAAACTTCTAGAACTAATAAATGAATTTAGCAAAGTAGTGGGATATAAAATCAATACCCATAAATCAAAAGCATTTCTTTATGTCAGTGACAAATCCTCTGAAAGGGAAACAAGGAAAACTACCCCATTTACAATAGTTTAAAAAAATATAAAATACTTGGGAATCTACTTAACAAAAGAGGTAAAAGACCTCTACAATGAAAACTACAGAATGCTAAAGAAAGAAATTAAAGAAGAGCTTAGAAGATGGAAAGATTTCCCTTATTCTTGGATAGGCAGAATTAATATTGCCAAAATGACCATACTACAAAAAGCACTATACAGATTTAAAGCAATCCCAATCAAAATCCCAATGGCATTCCCTATAGAAATAGAAAAAGCAATCATGAAATTCATCTGGAAAAATTAGACCCAGAATAGCCAAAGCAATCCTTAGCAAGAAGAGTGAAGCTGGTGGAATTACTATTCCAGACCTAAAACTAAACTACAGAACAATAGTAACAAAAACAGCATGGTATTGGCACCAAAATAGAAAACTGGAAATCCACATGTAACAAAATGAAATTAAACCTCTATCTCTACCATGCTCAAAATTCAACTCAAAGTGGATCAAGGATCTAGAAATTAAACCAGAGACTGCACTGAAAAGAAGAAAAAGTAGGTCCAAATCTCCATCATGTCAGATTAGGCTCTGACTTCCTTAGTAAGACTCCTATAGTGCAAGAATTAAAATCAAGAATCAATAAATGGGATGGATTCAAACAAAAGAAACAATCAGTGTGGTGAATAGAGAGCCTAAAGAATGGGAGCAAATTTTTACCAGAAGCACATCAGATAGAGCACTAATCTCTAGGATATATAAAGCACTCAAACACACACACACACACACACACACAAATTACCCAGTCAATAAATGGGCCAAGGAACTGAACAGACACTTCTCAGAAGAGGATATACAATCAATCAACAAACATATGAAAAAATGTTTAACATCTCTAGCAATTAGAGAAATACAAATCAAAACTACTTTAAGATTTCATCTCACTCCAGCCACAATGGCAGCTATAACGAATACAAAGAACAATAAGTATTGTTGAGGATGTGAGGAAAAAGGTACACTCATACATTGCTGGTGGGACTGTAAGTTGGTGCAGCCGATATGGAAAGTAGTATGGAGATTCCTTGGAAAACTGAAAATGGAACCACCATTTGACTCAGCTATCTCACTCCTTGGTCTATACCCAAAGGGTTTAAAAACTGCATACTAGAGGAACACAACCACATCAATGTTTATAGCAGCACAATTCACAATAGCTAAACTGTGGAACCAAACTAGATGCCCTTCAGTAGGTGAATGAATAAAGAAAATGTGATTGAGATGCATAATATATTATATATATCAGCAATAAAAGAGAATAAAATCATGGCATTTGCAGGTAAATGAATAGAGTTGGAGAATATAATGCTGGGGAAGTTAGCCAATCCCAAAAATCCAAATGCCAAATGTTTTCTCTGATATAAGGATGCTGATTCATAATGGGGATGGGGGTGGGGTGCATGGGAATAATAGATGGTCTCTAGGTAGAGCAAAGGGAAGGGAAGGGATGGGAGTGGGGATGAGGGTAGGAAAGGTAGTGAAATGAGATAGACATCATTACTCTAAGATGTATGAAGACACAAATGATGTGCCTCTACACTGTGTACAACCAGAGATATGAAAAATTGTGCTATATATGTGTAATATGAATCAAAATGCATTCTGCTGTCATATATAATAAATTAGAATAAACTTTAAAAAATCAGAGCTCTAGCTTATGTGAAGAGGATAATTACTTATCCTGAGCCACTGCATAGGCACACATGGTCCTTCATTTTTTTTCTCCATTCAGTCAGGATTCACTGAAAAGAAAATAAAGCTCTTTTTAATAAGCACACATGAAAACTTTACAAATATTAATTATGCAAAGAAAATTTAATAAATTCCAAATAATCAATTTGATATAGATGATTATTTGACCTTATTCAACAAACTATACATCAGTAACTAAAATTATAACAACTCCACATCTGCAAATTACATGTGTCTGCAAACTCATGTGTCTAGACGTTTGTGTTAAAGTTGGCAACACTTTTGAAAAGCTTTCAATTCAAAATACTTTCAATGAAATGATCCATGAAAACAGTAGACAGGAAATTTTTGGAAAACAGCTAAAGAGATGCTTAGATTTATAGCTTTAAATACTTTTAACAGGAAACAAGAGAGGTTGAAAGCAGGTCAATAAAGCACTAAACTTAAGGAACTGGGAAATCAAGAGCAAATAGATAAAACACTGGGAGGTTAAGAGCAAATAAATAAAACAGTGAACTTAAGAAATTGGAAAAACAAAGAACAAAAGAGAGAAATAAAAATGTTAAATACAGAAGACAGTAGAGAATAATAATGTGAAATGCACCAAGACAATCGAGAACAATAAAAAATCAAAATGAATCAATGGGTCTTGGAGGTTAAACATGAAAAAAGAGAGATGACACATACAATTATAGAATAGAAAAGGGGAAGTTGCCTTTGAGACAATGACAATAAATATTTATAAAAAATAGTAATATTTTGAACAGCTCCTAATTAATTTGAAATTTTAAAAATAAGCAAATATTTGAAAACAGATGAAATGCACAATTTATCAAAAAAAAATGTAAAATGTTAAAATTTATCATAAGAGAAAATGTAAGATTTAATTAAATAATAAGAAATACAAAAATGTTATGAAAATCAAGGCCCTTCTTTTCTGAAGCTCCAGGTCAAGATAATTTTACAGGTGAATTCTATGAAATTTCAAATGTAATTGTATGAGGACTGACTAATCTTGATTCTCATACAAGACAGAGAGTAAAAGAAAACTATGAGCAGAAGTGTCTTTTAAACACAGGTGGGAAAACCAAAAGTAAAATATTAGCAATGTCAAATTAATAAATTCCAAATAATAAATTTAATAATGCATCCTATTAATTAATTAGTTGATACTAGTATATAAGACATTATCTTAGACGATAAACCATTAAGAAAGTTTTACCTCTAGGGCTGGGGCTGTGGCTCAGTGATAGGATGCTCGCCTGGTATGTGTGAGGTGCTGGGTTAGATCCTCAGCACCACATTAAAAAATAGATAAATAAATAAATAAAATAAAGGTATACAAAATTACATCAAAAAAAGAGAGAAAGTTTTACCTCTGAGAGAGCAAAGATGATTCAACAACAGAAAATATGAATATATACTGATATCTATGAATCTGTAGCTATGAATACATATTAAATTACTAATATTGGTGAATCTATATGTTGATGAATGTATATCAATGAATGTATATTGATGAATCTATATATCTATGAATCTATATAGATGAATCTATACTGATGAAACTATATTGATGAATGTATATTGGTGGATCAATATTGGTGACTTTTTATTGATGAGTCTATATCAGTGAATGTATATTGAAGAATCTGTCAACCAACGTATATGTATTAATGTCAATTAATGTATACTGAATATATATTGATGAATCTATATCGATGAATCTATATATCAATGAATCTATATCAATTAATCTATATCAATGAACCTATATATCAACAAATCTATAGTGAATCTATATTGATGAATATATATTGATGAATTTATATCTTGATAAATCTAGGAAATAGATCAATGTACTTTATCACATGAATGCACTAAAGAAGTATTCTAGGATTATTGTAATAGTACCAGAAAAAGCACTTAATAAAATTCAATGACTATTATGATGAAAAAAAAAACTCTTAGAAAATCCAATCTAGAAGATAATATCCTAATTGTATGGACATTTAGGCCAAATACCTACAGCAGACTTTATATTTGCTGGAGAAACTACAGATTCTACCTAAGATCAGAGACAAGATGAGGATGACCACGATTACTGCCATGGATTAACAACTTATTGGGATGCCCGGCAACTGCACTGTAAGAAAAGAAATGAAACAAGGCAAAAGAGTTTGAAGGGAAAGAAATAATTGTCATTCACCTTGAACAAGATCATCTGTGTAGCAAACCAACAGAGTAATCAGTGAGCTATTAGAACAAATAAAAGAGGTCAGCAAATCTGCCAAATACAAAATACAAAAATACTAGTAACAACTGTTAATTGAGTGTGTTTTTAGAAAAACAAGATACTCTTCACAATAAAGTCACAAGCTGTAAAGTATCTAGGGACTAATTGATCAAAGATATTTAATAACTATAATTAATATTCTTGTATTAATAATAATAACTCTGATAGAACAGAGATGTTCACTTTGTGAATATTCCTCAAGCTGTAAAAACCCTGCTGTATATATACTTCTGTGTGGAGATTATGTATCCACCAGTAAGCTTTCTTGTTAATAAGGAGGAAGAGAAAAACATAATAACCAGGATAACTAGACATCAAAAATTTAAAGTATTATAAAACAAAGTAATTAGAACAATTTTTTAAAAAAATATTTTTTAGTTGCCAGAGGACTTTTATTTTATTTATTTATATGCAGTGTTGAGAATTGAACCCAGTGCCTCACACATGCTAGGAAATACTCTTCCACTGAGCTACAACCTCAGCCCTAATTAAAACAATTTGATTAAGAGATGACGACTTAAGATCCCAGTGGAGAAAATATGAAACTCTATGAAGAGCTAGCAGTAAGACCTGAATAGACAGTTATTCTATGCTTTTGGATGGAATGATTTAATATAATAAAGATGTCAGTTCTTGGTAAAGGAATTTATAAATTCAATAAAATCTCAATTGAAACCCCAGCTACATTTTTTAAGGAAATTCAATAATTTTATCTAGATTTGATAAACAAGTTTAAATATCATTAGTAACCAAGAATTTTGTAAAAGCCATGGAAAGGTTAGGGGGTGGGGGACTTGCTTGACCACAAAGACACAGAAATAAAAACAGGATAGTTCTGATGAAAAAAAATAAATAAATAGACCAATAGAACACAATTCAGGGGCTCATGGAGAAACTGCATTCTGTCCAGCACCACCTTGGTGGATGGAATCCAGATGGATTAAGAACTAAAATTTTGAAAGGTTAAATCATAAGGTTAATAGGAGATATGCAAAATATATTTGTGACTAATATAAAGAGATTTTTAAAGCAAAATTTCCAAAGCAGAAAACCACAAGGCTAAAATTGATGGATTTTAATTACAGCAAAATTGTTGTTGTTGTTTAATGAAAATAATCACAGATAAAGGTAACAGAGAACTGACAGGGAGTTGGGGAATTCTAATGTCCTTACCATCAAAGGAACAGAAAATGTGATTCACAAGAGGGAAACTAAGATGGTATCAAGCCTGTGATGAGATGTTCAATTCACTGGAGTGTGAAGAAATGCAAATGAAAGCAAAAAATCATATCTCCATGTGTATCAGATAGACACATTTTTCCAAGGTGGAGCTCATGCAAAGTGTGGTGGAGAGATAGAGATGCAAGGATTCTCATGATCTGCTGCTGTCCATGTGGGAGGTTATCGGTAGCTAGACTCTATCAGTCTCAGGACCCAGCAGTCCTGCTGGGGAATGCAGAGATTGGTTGTGGGTGGAATATTTGAGTTCCCATCCCAGAGAAATTCTATATGGAGACACATAGGAAAGTGTTCTTCTCAAGGAGGTGGAGACAATGTGCAGTTCCTTACTGGAGGAATGGACACCTTCTTGTAATGTTCTGTTCTAGGAAATATTATAAAGCTATTAAGCAGCTGGCTTGATGACTGGGGATTGATAAGAAGAGACCTTGCAACCGTAATGCTGAATCAGAGTGTGAGAAGTACAGCCGGGCATGTGGTGCAATACAATTTGTGGGCATTGACAGTATTTGCATGCAAGACACAAATATTTGTTTTATGAGAAATACATAGATGCAAACACATACTAGAAAGAAGTCTAGTATGAAGAGGGTGTATCATGAACTAAGAATTTTGATCTGCAATAAAATGTTGGAATTTATAAAGGAAGGATGGAAGTGAGGGAGGAAGATGGGAGAGAATCAGAGTGAAAGGTGACTCTTCCCAAGCCCTATTTCTGAGCCAGTCTGATGAACCTGTCTAAAGGATGGCCCTCAAAGAGGGTGGTCCAAGGTCTTGCCCTAGAGATTTTGGCCTCTGAAAGATTGCTTGTTGAAGAAATAGTTGAAAGAAATGCAAATGAAAGCATTTGGGGGTAGGTCTGGCCTTGGAAGAATTCAGCAGGAGGAAGATGTTGAATTCTAGCAGCCCAAGATAGATGGGCAAAGTTTGGGAATCCCTTGTAACTAGACAATGTTAGAAACAAAATCACCCTTTCACAGTCAGGAATAGAGACTTGTGTAAGGTGGATCCATGTGAATTCAGCTCAGGGAGGCAAAGGATACGGAAAGAACCTCTGCCCAAATCAGACGCTGTGCAGAGACAGAGGCTCCTCCTTATTCACAGCAACTGGCAGCCCACATTGGTTCAGAGGGGCCCAAAGTGTCTAGATATATTCAAGCTGAAGAGTATAATTTAAAGTGCATTTAAAATGTAAAGTAAGGCACAGAGGCACATAGTAATGAGAAGTGAAATCTCAGTGAAAGAATCAGTAAAGGTGTCCAAGTTCTGAAATGCTTCCCTGCAGGACCTGAAAATCTTGTAAAGAAAGACTCCAGGTAATGCATTGAAATAATTCTCTGAAATATAACCAACCTCTGTGCATTTTTATTTTTCTATAAATAAAACTATGTCTGGAATATTACTTTCAAGCCCCTCTTCTCTGTACATACCTATATATCAATTTTGTTTTAGAAGTAGAGGCTTTTAGTTTTTTTCTTTATCTCAAATCTGTATATTCTAAGAAGGCAGCCCTGTAATAATTTATTTTAATTATTCATGTTACTGGTCTTGAAGGACCAGTAAGTACTCAGCATGTCACCATGGAAACCAGCACAAGCTGCTGGCAGGTTTATCAGGCTTCTCTAGCTAAAACCCTCCTGCTGATTTGCTTGTTCAAGGTGGGAGACCCCATGAATCTGGTATGGTCTCTGGAAAGCAATATGACCAGCTGTCTGTCTGTCCTTCAGGGATGCTGGTACACATTGAAAGGACAGTCACCAGGGTATCCTATACAGATTGCTCCTCCTTCCATAGAGAGTGAAAAATAATTCACTCTGTCTATACCCAGACCTTCCTGGTCTACCTTTTAGGATACGTATGGGATTTTCCTTGTGCAAACTCTGAGGCTCCATTCTTCTAGAGATTCCTTTTAGGGCACATTGTATATAGAAAATTTGAAAACCCAGACACTCTTATAGTGGCAGACGGACATAAGTTCAAGTAACTCAGTAGTAGCGTACACTCATCCACTTAAATTTTACAGGAAAAAACACATACTGTTCATCTGAGCTGGATTTTTACAAATACACTGCTAAATTTGATATAAAATGGCAAAAATGATCCCCTGAACAACTCCAAGTCTAATACATCATGGTCCTTACCATGATCCTTCCCTTTCATGGTGGCCTCCAGTGTGCTCACCACTGTGCACAGTCCTGCTGATGGTTTATTCTGTGAGGGTGGAGTCTGGCAGTCTTTACCCAAACTTATAACCTGTGGTCCAGCGCAGGGCCTGGACCACGGGAGGGACTCAAGTATGTGTTGAGTAAATGAGCAAATGACACTTGACTACCTTTTTCATAAATGTGCTGTTGATGCAGTAGTCCTCAGACTGCATTATCCAGACCAGGAATATTCAAATACACACACACACACATTTTATATATACATATATACAAATATATACAAATATATACATATATACAAATGTATATGTGTATATATATAAGTATAATGTATGTAATATGCATATATAATGTATATGCATATACAATATATAATATATATTGTATATGCATATATATATAATGTATATATGCATATATACATATATAATGTATATACCCACAAATATACATTATATATATGTATGTGTATACACACACACACATACACACACACACACACATACTTACACATAATAATGCTACCTTGAAAGTTTGTCAAGTAAGGAATAACAACAAACCAGAACAAAATAACAAATAGCTCTGTGATGACCACATCTTTAAAGCCTTTTAAAAAGGCTTGTCCTTTAAAACATACACACACACACACACACACACACACACACACACATATTCATATTTATTTTAGAAAGTCCATTTTGCCATAAAAAGATAGGAAAGATTTAATATTAGGATAAAAGCCAGTTTTTAAATTCCACAGGTTTAAGCTTTTGGAAAAACTTTTTACAATGTCCTTATTTTCCCCCTTTCTTGAAAACTTTGCCATGGATGGGGATGCTTCTTTGAAGATCAGATATAATTGAACTGTTTGCCTAAAATGTTTTCAGGACTAAATGATGTTCTACTTTTGTGTTCCCTACTTGGTGTCTTGTATTACTTGGTTTCTAGTTTGCAATGTTTAAAATCTTTCCATTCTACATAGACATAATGAAGGTGATCTATCTTTACCTCTTTACCTAAGGTTTTTTTTTTTTTTAAGAGAGAAAGAGAGAGAGAGAGAGAGAGAGAGAGAGAGAGAGAGAGAGAGAGAGAGAATTTAAATATTTATCTTTTTTAGTTTTCGGCGGACACAATATCTTTGTTTATATGTGGTGCTGAGGATCGAACTCGGGCCGCACACATGCCAGGCGAGTGCTAGGCGAGTGCGCTACCCCTTGAGCCATATCCCCAGCCCAACCTAAGGTTCTTTCAATTGTAATTATTTCCTTCTTTCTTCTCTGCCCTGTCCTACCTAATTTTTGCTTTTGTGAGAGCCATTTAAGAAGTTAGGTCTCTCCTTACCTTTTGCTGTCTTTGAAACTTATTGTGAGCATCTGGTATTCTCAAAATTCCTGTTATTCAAGCAACTTAGCATGCTTTGTGTAGTATCCCCTGATCCTCTCATCTAGCAATTTCTGCTTCCTGGAGACAGGGCAGTTGTTCCAACAAGGCATAGCCTGGATGATTTGGGTGTGTAAGATTTTCTATCAGTTATTCCCAAGTCACAAGCATCTCCTCAAAGACTGTGAAGTCTAATCATGAGTCAAGGTGGCTTGTGGAATCCCTGAAAACAGCTCCTAGCTCCTGCATTCCCAGGCTAATTGCTCCCCTTAGGGAACACCTCTGTTGAGTGGCCTGGGCGGTCTGCAAGGAAGATGCAATTGTCTACAAGAAAACATTTGCTGTTAACAAAAGAGAAATTGATTGTGCTTTGTAAGAAAGAGTCCTACCAAAGGTGTTACTACTAAATTTCATGACAGGTGCATTCAGAGTGTTGCTGTTTTTCCTGGAAAGGAGTGATCCTTCACTTGCTGTCCCTTGAATGTCATAGATAGCAAACTGTGCGAAGACCACCACCTAGTGGTTACCTTTGGCATTACTGCTCCACTAGCCGAGGCCCCTGACGGCAACCTTTCTTCATCTGTGGCTAAGAGGATGTATTTTGTTGTGTATTTTGCTATGTCTCTGTTCATTTTGATCTTGGATTTAAAATCCAATTTGCCTATGATCTTAGCTTTTGATGATTAACATTGCATGTTCTTTTATTTTCCAGCTGAGTGCATGAGCACATGATTTGTGGGTTTTTTGTTGGTTGGTTGGTTAGCTGGTTTTAAGTGAGAAGTGCCTTTAAAGTACGTTTCAGTCTCCTGAAGGGTGATCCTTCACATCTCAGATGTCACCACTTCTGAGAAGCTTGGATGATCTTTCCTGTAATCCCTCTTTCTGCTGCACAGTGGTGGCCTTATTTTTGCATTTTCTAAAGCATTTGCATGTAGATCCTCACTCTGGTAGAGTACACGTGCACACTCCGGGTCTCATGGCCAGTGACAGACCCAGCATCTAGCACATGGAGCTTCTTGATCAATACTGTTGAATGCAAAGAATGAATGGATAAGTCAATGAATGAAAAAGGTTTTCTAAGTAACATTAAAGGGCAAGGCTATTTTTTTTCCTTTATAGCTCCCAGCTTTCTTCTGTGCTCAGTAAAATATTCTGTCTTGAAATAGCTGAATTTTTTAAAACTCAAAACTCTGTGTAAGATCTTGGCAGGATAATCGAAATCATGGTTTGAGGGCAAAACCTTGAATTCAAAGGTGAATACAGCTTTGATGATGGTTCAGATGGATCTGCCTTTCAAAATTAGATTCCTGGCTCTCTCTGGTAACTTTACATGGAAGACCATAACTGATGTTCTATGGTACTAAGGTCCAAATGTCCCCTGACCTGTTAACACACACGCACTTGCTCATTTGCAGGAAAAAGTAGAGCACAGAGGAATAGAAATGAAGGCCCTGGTAAAGGGGATGGCTCCTTTAAGGAATGTCAGGTCTCCATCCAGGCTTCTTCTGACCTGGGATAAGTTCCTAATCATTCCCTCAATTTAACAAAATTAATCTTCTTGTTTCTTAAGAGAAATGCTCCTTCTCCAAGCCTGCAGATGTGGTGCAGGACCAAAATCTTCTCCCTGCTGCACACACAGCCTGAGCCCTGCACAGCAAGTTTCTGTGCTTCTCTGTGGCCACGTTCTGCTCTTTTTGCCCAGACAAAAGCAGTCTCGTTTGGATTAGCTGGTCAAATCGACCCTCTCACTCTTTCTCCCTTGCTAATGGACTCCTGTTCTTCTTGGGAGTAGTCATATGTCTAGCTTTGAAAGTAATAAAACAAACAGGCAAACAAAACCTCTCCATGTTTCAGCCTTGTTTGTAGATAGGATGGCCAATGTTGGCTGGTGAAATATGTGGAAGTTGTTGTGTGGAACTTCCCAGAAAGGCTCCTTAGAAATTTTGGACTCATGTGGCCTACTGTTTTGTCCCTTGCTCTTCTCATTCTTTCTTGTCTGGAACTTAGGATTTCTAGAACTCTAGCAGTCCTTCTGAGGCCACAGTTACCAGGCACCCTTTAAGGAAGATTGAATAAAAATGTAAAAGGAGTCTAAGTCTATGATGAACTGTGGGTCACTATCCCCATCCTGGATCTCCTATTTCCTGATTTTTTATTACCTGAGGAAAATAAGATTCCCGTTTTGTTTAAACCTCTGTTTTAGAGAGTTGCTGTTATTTGGAGATAGTATTAGTCAGCTTTCTGTTGCTATAACAAATATTGGAGATGATCAGCTTATAAAGAGAAAAGGTTCAATTTTGCTCACAGTTTTGCCCTGTTGCTTTTAGGACTGTGATGATGATGCTCATCTCGGTAGGGACCATGACAAAGCAAAACTGCTTACGTCATGGCCAGGGAGCAAAGGAGAAATGAAGGTACCAGGCTCCACAATTCCCTTCAAGAGCACCCCGCCCCCCCCCCCGCCCCAATGACCCAAAGAACTCCCACTAGGCTCCATCTCTGAAAGTCTCCACCAGCTCCCATGGCCCAGGCCGGGCACCAAGCCTCTAACACACGGGTCCAGATCCAAACAGACCATGCAGAGCTGAACACAATTCCTAACTACAAAAGGCCGTTAGGAAAAACTTAACCATGTTTAAGGTCCACTTGCCCCTCACCCACTTCAATGGAAAGGTCAGTTCTTACAGTTATTAGAAAAAAAGCATCGTAGAGTTTGGAATAATCTTCCAGGAAACTGATGGGCCTTCTTTGCTTTGGGGGAAAATAGAGAGCTGATCAGTTGGAAAAGGAACAGTCTACATTCATGGCCATCTGGAGGCATGAATAACCCCTAAAAGAGGCTCAAAGAGTTACTGGTTTAGTGAGGGTCAGGATCTACTGTTCAGAACATGACTGAATCAGCTGTAGAAGGCACGAGTCCTTCTTAGCTTAAAATAATTAATCCGATATGTAATACAGGGAAAAATCACCTGATCAGAATTAGTAAGGGTCCTGGGGTTTCCAAAATATGATTTTGACTACAAAATTGAGGGAAATCACACACACACACACACACACACACACACACAGTTGTCATCATTGCATCTCACAATGCCTCTTACCAGGGAAATGTAATGAACGATATGAGATTTGGAATCCTTCACCCAGATTTGAACCTGGCTCTGTTACTTGTTATATGACTTTGATAAAAATATTTCCTTCGCTAAGTCTGTTTCCTCACATGTAAAACGCCATGTACATCCATAGCACCAACTCATACGGTTCTTGTAAGATTAAGTGGGGTTTACTCAGGCGTAGGGGACAACCTGGCCTAAGAGTCTATGCTTGACATAAGTAGAAATTTCCACTCAGGGCTTGATGCGGGCCACTCTGCTTTCAGATCAGGCAGGGTTTTAGCCAGTTCTCCTCTGGCCTGGACACAGGAGAGCAGCTTGCCCTTCAACATCCACCCACAAGGTCACCCGAAAAATGGTTCCCAAAGACCTTCACCCTTGGCTCTAGTTCGGGTAGCACCTCGCTGAGAAGGCCCAGAGCCCTGCCCTCTGCAGGCCTCTGTCTAGCTGCTCTGTTGGCTTCCAGCAAAGCTTCCCTCATCTCCACCCTCCAGACCCTGGCTCAGACATCCCTCCTTTCTGCAGCTGTACCTTGCGCCCTAGGATGACAAGCGGCTCCCTCCGGGGCACATGGGCACCCTGCCTGGTTTCCACATTCATCTGCCTGCTCCACCAGCTGTGAGTGCCTGGAGGGCAGGGACCATGTGTTCCTCATCTCCATCTCCCAGTAGCACTTTATACTCCACATTTAGTAGGCCATCAGCAAAGGCTTATAAGTACAAAATGTTCAGAGTTGTGCAGGCTTATGCCCCCTCCCCCCGATGGAATTCAAATAACTCCGCCACCGCTCAGTCTCCATTCTAGTTAAATCCCTAGACCGAGTTCGACAAAGGGGAAGGGGAAGCTCAGGGGTGATGACCTGCCAACATGGCCTAAGCACATGAGAGAGAAGCAGGGAGATGACGATTGTTAAGTAATCAATACAAGTGGCTGTTGAATGAGAAATAAGGGAAGCTCTCTGGGGACACTCCAGATGGCCCATCTGAAGCTGCGGTTTGGGATGAGTTTGGTCAAGTACTTTGTTCATGGGAAAGTAGCCCAGGGGAGGCAACCTCCTCGATCCCCCACATTTCATACGGATGGAGCCACGAAGCAACCCCTGCTAATTTTCGCTTTCTAAATCCCCTGCCACTGTTGTCTTGAAAGAAGGAAGATGAAGACATGAAGTTCAAAGGAGTGTCAAGGTGGGACAGATCTATAGCATCTGCATGACATCTCGGATAATGTGTCCTTGGAGACACAGAAGAGGCCAATCTTTTTGGAGGGGGCAGCTGTTTCATTTAAGAATGTCTTTATGTGTGCGGTGGGGGCGGGTGGGTGAGTGTGGTGGGATGTCCTAGTTAAGATCTTTTTCTGCCCTGGATATGATGCACAGTGGACATGGTGTCCTGATGGGAGAGGTCTCTGCGTTTTCTATGCCCAAGTTCAAATACGAGGTAGTTCTTGTTGTTAGACTCTTCTAGTTGGTTCCAGGGGTACGAGGTGCTGCCTGAGGTTAAGCCCCTATCTGCCAGGAGTTATAAAGGGAAGGTTAAGGTCAAAGCTGTTTGGGGGAGTGTGAGAAAGCTAGGCCATTCCTTCAACTTCACGTTTCTCTAGGGGATGGGAAAATAGACATGTGTGGTGTCTGTCCCCAAAGAGTCCAAAGAAAGCAATATCCAAATTACTTTCAGAGCTGTGGGTTCTCTAAGAAGAATATTCCCTTCCCTGGCTAACCCACCACCAAGCTTCGCGACCTACCCCCTCTGATCTGAGCAGGGCCAGGCAGAAGAGAGAGGCAAGGGCCACCCTCTCAGGCTGGGTGCTGAGAGGCCCAGAAAATGTGCTGAGCCCTCTGTGCCCTAGGCCGGGGCTGCTGATAGTCTGTGAGCTTGGAGGTCCCAGGCTTGCCAGGTACTGCTGGAACGACAACCCAGCAGGTGCGTCCCTTCAGGGAAATGTGGTCGAGGACCCAGCGTTTATGGATGAGAAGTACGTGGAGCCAAGTCAGTGCCTCTTTCTTTGGGATTGTTGTGGTTTCCATTCATCGACAGGGAGGAGTCTAGAGTTCAAAAGGTGGATTTGTGGCCACGAGTTTTCAGAAAGAGTGTGTCTCGGTTTGGGCTGCTCCTGAGCGGCTAACAGACAACATAAATGTATTTCTCACAGTTCTGGAGGGTGGAAGGGCAAGACCAGATGCCAGTGTGGTCAGGTTCCAGGCTGCAGACTGCCATCTTCCTGTTGCGCCCTCCCATAGCAGAAAGAGGCTAAGAAAGCTCTCTGTCGTAATCTCCTTCACGAGGGCTCCAGGCCCTTGACTAACGACCTTCCCGAGGGCCCCACCTTTGAATAACATCGTATTGGAGGTTAGGGTTTCAACCTAAGAATTTTGGAGGCACACAGATATTCAGTCTGTTATGTACTGGGGCAAGTGACCTCATCAGAACTAGTCTTAAAGAGAATCATTTTCCCTCTGCCTCCTGGTCCCATCTTAAGAAAATATTTGTTGGAAAGAGGTCAAAAGAAGAAAGACTAGCCATGTCTTTGTGCTGAGAGAGATGACGATGACTTCGGATCACTCAAAATGTATAGGGCTAAGTCTGGGTGAGCAGATAGTACTGTTTTATTCCCGTGAATAAACAGAAAATGATGGAATTGAATCAAAATGGCTTAAAGGCGGCCACACCCAGTGGGAAAATAGAACTTCTGATAAAAGACAAAGAGAAAAAAGTTAACTGGAAAATGAAAACAAAATCATACGAAATGCCCCATGAGTTGGATTTCATTCTCTCCTGGTTACACATGTCTGTCTGTATGGACACATTTATACTTTGCTTTTTCTAAAAGTTATTTAAGGCAATTTTTAAAGATGAGTGGCTGCTGTGTAAGGTCATATTCTGCACAGACGAGCCCTGAATATCTATGCTGTTATCATGCCTGGTCTTGAATTAAGAACTCCTTCAGTGCGTGAACTTTGTCCAGTACATTTGAACATCACCCATTCCAGAGCCTTCGTAGAAGGGGGCATGACAGAGCCCTCTAATGAGAGTGACAGTGTGGTGCTGCTGGAGAGTTCAGGGTTCTCTGTGTAAGCAGGCTGGGACTCATGACTTCTTATTTTGTATGAGTAATGAGGTGTCGGCAGAAGTCTTTCCAGTGACCTTTGTGACACTACCAGATGTGTCCCCTGACTGTTGTGAGCTTGGGGAGAGAGTTGACTTCTTGATAGTGCCTCAATAAATTGGCACTTAGGCAGTGACTACCCCAGATTCCCCCCTCTGAGCCAATGGGAGAAGCCATTCTGGAGAAGACCATGGAATGCTTTTTCAATACTGAAATAAAACTTAGTTTTACAGAAAAGAGTCCAGAGAGCTCCAATAAACCTTTAGTCCAGGGTTAACATCTCATGTAAACATTTCAGATGTCAAAACTAAGAAATTGAGTACAATGCTACTTGCTAAATTCTTTGTCCTGTTTCTGTAATGCCCCTGTATTGTCCCAACCCAGTGTTTCATTTTGTCATCTTGTTCCCATCGTCTTGAATAAAATTAACCGAAGAATGAGGAATCTGTTCCAAGCTGTCGAGACCTCAGAGAGCCCTGGCTCCCTGGCCGCTGGCCTTGGCACTAGGAGCAGGGCCAAGCCTATAAGCACAGCTGGGCAGGACCTTCACTTCCCTGCCACAATGTTCTTATGTCCACCCAAAGACTCCCCAAACATGCCTCTCAGGCCTCTGACTTCCCTCATCCTACAAAGTTCCCAGAGAGAGCTCATTATTGTTTGCACAGTTTTCATGCTGAAGTAGGAAAGCGTCAGGATTCCCCCTCCATCTGATGATGGTCTGAAGTGCCCAAGACAAAATGGCGGCAGCTGGATTCAGTGTGCCATGGGCCCTGCGACTCCTGCTCTTCCCTGGTCTCCCAGCTCTGGGCAGGCACTTCCTCCTGGCTCTCATACCTATCCCCTGCCTTCCCCTGCTAGATTCTACCTACCTCTTTTTTTCTGTTCTGCTCTGCATCCTGGCTCTTTGGCCAACTAGGATACGGTTGGTTCAACCAGGGCAGGAGCAGCAGGAGGGAGAGCCCCCTTTCCTGGCTGCTGTGGGTGGGTGCATCTCTGGCAGGAGGCTGGGCGGCCCCCCAGGGTTCCTCCTTCTCCTGGTGGCCCTGACTCCCTCTGCACAGTGTCCTGGCAGCCGAGACTGCAGCCTCTCCCTGCTGCTGCTCATCTCTGTTGGCCTCCACGTCCTCGATCTGGTCCTTCATCTTGCCCAGCACCCTCTTCTCTCTATCCAATGGTATCACCTGTAATGGGTTCTGATTCCCTGACGAGGCCTAATTGGTACCTACATCTGTCAGCACCTTCCCCTCCCATCCTTCCCCCTCTTCCTTCCAGAAGCTGGAGCAGCCGAGCGGAGGGCCTGACTCTCACTAACTCACCCTAGCTGCTCCCAGGTGGAGAAGGGTACGCCCAGCAGGTGAGCCTTCCCCGGCTGGCAGCATGAATTCCGCAGAGAGCTCTACTTTCCTTCTATGTCTTAGGTCCACACTAATCGCCCTTAGGTAACCTGGTGACAAACATTGACCTGTTATTAGGTTTAACTGAGGGATTGTGACATCCAAGCATTTTTGATTTACAAAAATGGTGATCTTACTTGACCCAAAAGTAGCAGGTAGGCAAAAGATAGCAAGTAGACTGGTCATGATGATTTATAGCTAACAACAGAACTAACACTCTCTGTGTATTCACCATAGCATGAAGTACCAGGCAAACCCCTCCATGATGCCTGGTCTAACTGCTTTATACATATCAGAACAACTCTGCAACTGTGATGGTCTACGCATGAGGCACAAAGAGGTTTATTAACTCACCTAAGTTTACAACATAAGTGGCAGGGATAGGACTGGATTCCAGATATCTTGGTATGCCCTTGACCACTACACTGGATGTCACTTTGAAGTAGATGACGTTATTTCCATTTGACAGATGAGGAAACTGAGAAACAGAGAAGTTACATAACTTTCCCTGAGTCACACAGCCATGAATGAGCTAAGGTGGCATTTGAACCAGTGCCACTCCACTTCCAAGGTTATGTGCTTCTCCTTTCCGTGCCCTCTCTTGCCCCCATGTATCCTGTGAGGTGTTCACTCCACTCCATGCCACTGGGTTCTACTGTTTTTGCCCAGGGAGTAAAATGATGTGCAGATCTCAACACATTCCCCTTGCATATCAATTTTTTGCTAAATTTATCAAGTTTACCTCACTTGATACCGTGAGGCCTTACTTGTATGTGGAAACAATTCAGAAGGAAATTATGGTGGTTTGAATGAAGACCCCTGCCATATAAGGAATCTAAGCATCTCTTTCAATTGATATGCTGTGCGGACTCAGACCTACTTGGACTCTCTCTACCTCCTTTCGCTAAAATTTGGCATTTAATAATGATCTTCTCTACACAGCTCATCAGTTTTTATGTTAGGTCTGCACAGTACCAGGGAGCATGGGCATTATTTCTCTGGAAAGCAGATTCTGTGTCTCTTTAGTGACCTCTCAAGGTAGAATCCCTAAGGCATCTTTCTGTTCAAAGATTCAAGGATGTAGAACATTGATGAGATCAATACGGAATTGCAAGGGTGCGCTAGCGTTGAAATTGGCCACACGAGGGCGCCATTTCTTTTCCCCAGATGTCCATAGCAGCTTTTGGGGCCACAGATGTGAAATGCTATTTTGGACACAGTAATTAAACCACATTTAGTGCAATTTACCAAAA
Source organism: Urocitellus parryii (assembly GCF_045843805.1). NCBI lineage: Eukaryota > Metazoa > Chordata > Mammalia > Rodentia > Sciuridae > Urocitellus > Urocitellus parryii. The sequence goes on from NC_135540.1 coordinate 104,449,878, forward strand.
ATAAGTGAAATGGTTTGGTGGAATAATAAATTCTATCATTTTTTTAACCTCCAAATACAAAGAGGGAAACCTTTTAATAAAATAAATTGGTTTTCCAGCAGGCACTCGCAGGAATTTCTCCCATTCCTTTGTGGATGATGGCATTTGAAAATCAGAAATGCTATATTAAATTTTCTTAAGCTCTCCCCATTATTTTGCAAGGGAGCATCCTAATGAATGCTTCTGAAAAAGTGATAGTAATTGAGATGAAAATGATCTTGAGCTTCCTTTCTCTATCAGTCAGTGTCCGGTCAAGGAAAACAAAAAACCACATTTCATATTTCAATAGAGGAAATTTAATCAGGAGAACTGATCTCACAGACATGGGAGGTGGAGAGGTGGGGGAAGGGTGGGGGATGTTACTAGATTGATACCTGTAAGAGGATGCAGTGAGGATGGTTCTGTGATGCTGAAAGTAGATGGGTACCCTTCATGCCAAGGTGAGGGGTTCTTGGTGAGGAGCTGCACCCTATCCCAGGCCTTCAGCTCCCCCTTTAGCGCCCCCTGCTGGTAAAACATAACACAGAGTCAACCACCCAAAGAGAGATCTCTAATCCCAGCATCACTGAGCAGAATAGGCAGAGGTCTCTCCCGAGCCAAGATGTCACTGCTTAACAATTCACCGTCTGTCCCTCTAACTAGTCATCTGCTGCACAGAACACACTGCCTGACCATGTCTGAAGATTCTTACCAAAGTAACAACTTTTTGTTTTGGCTATGGATGTTCTCATTTTCCATAACCATTCACTATTGGACATGACCATACTAAGAAATATCTCAAAGAACCTTTTGGGTTTCAAACATAATTCTCCTCACAGAGAAATCTGATTTATCTTCTAATCAGGATCAACCAATATAATAACCCCCTTCTCTATCAGCTAGTTCAGGGGAATTAAGAACCCCTTCAGGGTGTTTTCCTAAGGTGCTGCCCTTGAGGTTTCCATAGGCCATTCTACTTTCTATCAGGCCATTTGCTCTTGGGCAATGGTGTATTTAGTGAAACCAGTGAATTTCATGAACTTGGACTCTATGCCACCAGGTGTTGCGGTGTGTGTGTGTGTGTGTGTGTGTGTGTATGTATGAAATGAGTTTTTTGGTTAGAAACTAAATTTGAAATCTCTGTCTTATTCTAAGTATGCATAGGAATAAGGCATTTTACAAATTTAAGGATGGAAATCTGTCTTAGTCCATTTTCTCTTGCTATCACAAAATATCTGAGAGTAGATAACTTATAAAGAATAGAAGTTTTTTTGGCTCATGGTTCTGGAGTCTAGGAAGCCCCAGAGCATGGTGCTCCCATGGGGTTGGCATCTGGGGAGGGCCTTTTTTCTGTATCATCATAACATGGTGGAGGCAAGACATGGCAAGACAGCACACCACCAGGTCAAGCTTCTCTTCCTCTTCTTATAATGCCACTGATGCCGATGCAGGGGCCCTACCCTAATGACCTCCTCCCATCATAATCACCTCTCTGAAACCCTCACCCCGATGCCATTAACATATGACCTTGGGATGAAGTTTCCAATGCACCAACTTACAGGGTACACTTCAGAAGGTAGCAAGAAAACTCCATCCAACGTATGCTTTTGTGATCGTCAACACACTCTTTTGGCAGAGACTCGTGCAGTGGGTGACGATCTCCTGCCCTTCCCCATCCCACCCACTTTCTTCTTTGTTTCATGGTAGAGCTTCTGTTTATTTGAGGACAGATATTTAGGAGCCAAGGTGTTTACTGAGGGTGAGTCAGATTCTCACCAGGTCTACATTTCAGTTTGTGTCTCTAAGGAAGAAGAAGGGGAAGGGAGTAGGTGAGAACCTACATGTTGAGGCCAATGTTTGTCTGGAGTTAATTTCCCTTCAACTTTTCCCTGAGCATCATGGTGACCTCATGAAAAACGGTTGTCCCATACCTGCCTACGTTCTCTTATCATGCATATGTCTGCTTACTCCAGGGGAGAAGTGTAGAAATGTGTAACTTTTATTCAAAAGAATTCAGAGATGAAGCAAATGTCTTCTATTGGTTCAATGTTGTTATGGCAACGGTGTTTAAATCTAATGTTAGTTTTCAAGGTGAAACACCTTGAATGGATGGTACCAATACCAGACCCCACACTAATCCTGCCCGATATTTTTACAAATATTTAAAGCATCGTAAACTCACTCGAACACGGACCATTTTAGGACTGAATTCTAAGAACCAAATCCCCAGGCGGGGCCTATCTAGAAGCCACACTCCCCACACATCAACCCAGTTCTCAATGGTTGCTTGGTTTTGTACAGATCAAAGGCCACCTCTCTCCCTCCCCTTTGGTTAATTGACTTTTTCACATGTCAGTAGCTTGCTTTGTGGTCCAATCCTTATCACTCTGATGACTATGGAGAGAAGAAAATTGAACTATTCTTTAAATATACATATTCATGAATTTTTTCCAATAAACACTTAATAAAGAACTATTGTATCCTGACAATTGGGCCAGACACTCAGCCTACTCCTGCACCAGGTGTTTTGCAGGCCAGGCCAGTCCTCAGTGGTCTGACGGGATAATAATAACTGGATCCAAAAGGTAATTCCCTGGTTCACCTACACATGGAATCCCAGTGCCATTCGAATCCCTCTCCCCGGTTTGGGGTGTTCAGTGGAGTGTGTCAGGTACCTACACACCGCAGTCTTCCTCCACCTCTCCTGGAAGGCCAAGAATTCACTCCTTGAGGCCAGGCTCCTTGGGAACCTGACACAGGTCAGCACTGAAAGATTTCAAAGGATGAGGGCCATGCCGGAAACAGGAGAGCATGCTATTGAGGGCAGGAGCCCTGTGAACTGCAGAGCAGGAGTCCAAGAACTGGCCCTGACCTGGACTTGGAGCAGGATTCCCACCCAGGATTCTTTGGGCTCTGCACTGCCAGCTCCGAGGTGCTCCGTTCACACAGCCCAGAGGAGTGGGTGGTGACTGAGCAGGTGCATCCTCCAAGTCCACAGGTTGAAATCCTAACCCCCATGTGACAGTCATAGGAGGTGATAGGTCATGAGAGTAAAGCCTTTATGAATGTATCCATGCCCTAGAGAGCTCCCTTGCCCCTCTGTCATGTGAGGTTATGGCAGGAAGACAGAAATCAGCAACCCGGGACCTGCCGTGCTGACACTCATCAGTCTTCTAGCCTCCACAACTATGAGAAATAAATTTCTGTTGCTTAAAAATGACCCAGTCAGGGCCGGGAATGCGGCTCAGTGGTAGAGTGCTTGTCTACCATGCACGAGGCCTTGGGTTAAATCCTCCGCATTGTGAGAACAATTTCAAGAAGTCACTCAGTTAGTGGCACTTTAATATGGCAAACTGAGTTGACTAAGACAGTGTATATACAGTGCCCAAGCTGCACAATCATAGAAGCCTTTTCTTTTAGGTACTGGTGCCATGGATGTCAGGATGTGGCAGACCCATCAGCTGCTACCCATTTTCTTCTCCATCAGAACCTGTCACTCCTTTCCATACCTACAGTCCTGTTTTCTCTCAGAACTATATCTGTGCTTGAACCACAAGAAGTTCCCTTTGTTACCTTGGTGTATTAGTCAACTTTTTGTTGCTCTGATCAAATACCCGAGGCAGGCTACTTTATGAGAAAAAAATAACTTTGACTCATGGTTTTAGAAGTGCAAGACCAAGGGGTTGCATCTGGTGATGGCCTTTTTGCTGATTTAGTCCCAGAGTAGCCCAGGGGATCACGCGGCAAGAGATGGGGAATGGACTTGTACGTGTGTCTGGTCCCTCCCTCTTCTTATAAAGCCTCAGAATTCACTCATGGGCTTCACCCTGGTGACCTTATTTAATCCTAACTATTTACCAAATGCCCTGCCTTAAAACCCTGTAGTGGGATTATGTTTCTACCACCTTACTAACTCATCATGGAGATAAAATTTTGGCATGAATTTGGAGAATAAATAATATTAAAACATAGCCCTTGATCCTAGACAGAAACTTGTGATATTTTTCTCCAATTTTTAAAAGATTTGCTTCTTCTAGGAGAAGCCAGTGGACTGTTTCTCTCACTGTGAACTTATCACTTTCCTCAATACCTGCTTCAGGCCACAACTTCAACTGGGCCCTCAAGAATTTCCCTTTTCATGATGTGTGTTGTTCTCATTTGCTACACCATCTGAAATATTCAGATTAACTCTCACTTCTAGGGCCTTCCGAGTTTTCCCCTTGGAAGCACTCAGCTTCTAATTAGGTATCTTTCCTGTTAGGCTGTTTGACTCCTCCTGCCTGTAGATTCCCCTGAATTTATTCAGATTATATAGTAGTCATTAAGCCTGTTCACAATGATTTCATCCTTCCAGGAACATGGTTGAATTTCATTTAGGAACCCTTGTGGCATGTCACTTATTTTGTCCATGAGTGGTAAGCAGACATGGCACCTCTGGGAAAAGGCTTTGGAAGCCATAACATGATTTTCCCTTTACAAGATGACCAAGAAGGCTTGTGTCATTGTGGAGCCTGCATTAACTGGGTCCCTGAATGCCTAGTGAGTACAGCCTGCCTGCCAATCCATGCTGGAAAGGTGATGTGAACAAGAAAGAAATCTGGGTTGTTAAGAAGCTGAAACATGTGGGGTCTTTTTATTATTGCAGCATAACCTTACTTATTCTGACTGACACAAAGTCCCCAGGTGTTTAGAACTGCAATGAGTACACCCAACTCAGGCCTTTGTGCTCCAACCTCTACTAAGCCAAGATGATTGTCCAGAAAATAGTCGAAGTTAAGGTAGTAGTATCTTTCATCTCCTAAAATCAATGTTGAGATTCACCATCATCACTTCCACCAACGACACCAACAGGCATCTTAGCTTCTGTGATTGTCACAGGGGTACATTGCCTTAAGGGAAGAAAGATGGTAAAGTAGGACATGGTATTGCAGAGCTGGCTTTGTGGAGAACAGCTAACCCCTTACGCAAGAGCATCTGATCTGAGTCAGAATAGTGGGATTCTGGTTCCTTCTATGAAACAACAAGAGCAAATATCTTTCGGGAGTGCAGGGATATAACAAAAGTGCCAATGCTGGAGAGTGACCGTGCTCTAGGTTCCTTGCTGGTCATTATCAAAATAGGGGGACACAGTGACTTAGCAAGTTATGGGATTGGGGGATTTATGAGCATAACCAATAGGATCTCTTCTATTAGAAGTGTCAAGGCAGCAAATGTGATTTTTGGAGTCCCGCCTCCTCAGTCCAGTGTCGCAGAATGCACTCTGCTCTTCATCTCACCTCTTTTTTGGAAAGATCAGTGATCCAGAAGCTTCTCTTGAACTGTTATTAGCTGACAAGCCCTTCAACAAAGACCATCTCAGCACCTCTTGCACCTCACAAGAAAGGCCTGGGGATAAAGAGATGGTAAGAAAAGGTCACTGACTTACAGTCTCGTGCTGGTTTGGCAAATGTTGGTTCGTGGGCCAAATCCAGCCTCCTGTCTGAGTTTGTAAATAAAGTTTATCCAAAATATAGCGGTGCCCATCCATCCCCACCTGTCCACGGCTGCTTTGCTCTACATGCTAGAGGGGACTGGTTGCAATAGAGACGGTACCGTCCACATAGCACAAATATCGACTGTCTGACCCTTTACGGCACAAGTTTGCCAACCCCTTTCTTGTGGATTATTAGCCTTTCTAGGAGAGTTTGCATTTCAGGAGCGTTTTCTGAAGTGTCAATTCTGTGAGACCCAAGGGAATTTGGCTAATGAAGAAAACTGAGGCACGGGGTGTCTTGAAGGACAGAAGTCATATTTAGCTACTGTCAAATCATACCCTATAGGCAGCTGCCTTCTTTGTCAGTTCTGGAAAGTAGACTGCCTTGTCTAAGTGCCTGCCCAAAGCGACAGTGTGGGGAAGGAGAGACAGCTGTCACAGCTGTGACTGGTCCCCTGGAGGAGACAGGAGCTCTCTGAACTTCCTGATGCCCACATGTTCCCTTCTCTTGGCTCCAGAGAGGGCCTTGGCCTTCCAGGTTGCCTACCTGGCCCTGGGCACCAGAGATGACTTTGACTTCTTTATTCCTTTCAGTTTTCTGACGACAATGGTGTGAATTTTTTTGCAAGCTTCCAAGAAACACTGCACCACTGCATCTCTCCACAGGTGCAGATGAAGGGACTGGACAGGGAGCTCTGTACGAGCCCATGGAGTTTTTAGCTTGAGAAAAATGTGAAAAGTCAGGAGCCAGGGTCAGGGTGGGGGCGGCCATGGAGAAGCCTCTCTGCTGAGCTATGACCATTTCCGTGGGAGAGGATGGAGGTCCTCCCACGGCAGAGCCCTGCCTTCCTCCTTAGTGGAGGAGAATCCTTACACTTGAGGGCTTGGACCTCAGTCCTCCAATGGAGACTGGGCTCCCATCTCCACCCATGGGATATGGGCCACTCAGGCTGGAAGCAGTGGCCACTCTTTGCAGAGCCCCAGCTGACTCAGCGTCAGACACCTCCCTCCTAAGGCCGTGGATGACCTGTTGGGCCTGGGGCAGGCCTGATGACCCGCCTGCTGGGAGCTCTGAGGAGGACTCGTCCACAATCTGTCATGCTAATCTCTAAGGAGAGGAGAGGAAAATCATCCAGGGCCGCAGAGCCCTTCTTCCTCCTCCGTGGTTGTCATGGAAACATACTCAATTTATCTCGGCAAATATGGGCGGGGTATCTGGGGAACAAGACAGTGTCCCTACAGGAGCCCAAGAGATACAAAGACGCCTGTGACGTAGTTTCTATTGCCCTCAGAGCCACGGAGCAGAGGCAGAAAAGTAAATAAACTCTAAAGCAAGATGAATAGTAGGAAGTCTATAAAAGGAATGAAATCCTGGACTTCAAAGAAAGACATCCAGGTGGAAAGCTCAGCTCTGGCACTGACGAGCGTCTGACCTTGGTGATAGTCATTAATTTATTCAACAGGCATTAATCGAAGGCCTACTAAGTACTGGATATCTAAGTGCAAAGGACACACGTGACCAGCTTGGAGAAGGTGACCTTTCTTGTCCTTATAGGACATAGACATTCTAATGGAGATAGCATGCAAAAAAAAATTTAACAAGTAATTTCAAAGC